>NC_063341.1:55559867-55655935 GCF_021869965.1 Rhincodon typus | reverse complement strand
TCTGCTCCTATGATGCTGCTTGGCCTGCTGTGTTCATCCAGCCCTGCACCTTGTTGTTTCAGAGACAGTATGTTCCTTTTAGTGTGAAGGACAAGGCTGGTAGGTGTAAGGAATGATGGATGTCTAGAGAAATTGAGGCTATGGTGAAGAAAAAGGAAGCATTTTTCAGGTATAGACAGCTGAAATTGACTGAACATAAGGGCAGTAGTTGTATAAGGGCTGTAGGAGTATATTTAAGAGGAAAATCAAGAGGGTAAAAAGGGGACATGAGATAGCTTTGGCAAACAGTGTTATGGAGAATCCAAAGAGATTCTATAAGTACGTTAACAGTAAATGAGTAACTAGTGATAGAGGTTTTGTTGTAGTTTGGACTTTGTTTAGTTTGTAGTCCATTGGAAGATGATAGCCAAAGTAAATGACAGCTCGACAGGCCTGCACTATGAGCAGAGTGAAAATTATAGAAGAACCTCCAGTGATCCTTCACAGAGTAATGTTTAAAAAAGAAAATTGCTAACAAATTAGCTTGCAAGTATTGGAAAAGTAATCAAACTAACAGAATGATATATCCAAAGACAAGAGATGGTGCATGAATGTTTCACTCTGATAATTGTTGGAGCTGAGGAGAATCCACAAGAAGACAATGGCATACTTCTGAGTGACCACTGCAGGAGTAAATAATTTTTTGATTGCTAACTTAACAAAATTGCTTTGAAAAGTAAGAGCTAAACCTGAGTGCATAACATACATAGAACTATGTTAAGTCAATTGTAATTGTTTTATTCAATTTGTTTTGTACACGATAAAGTTTGTGTTCTGTTTTATTAAAGTAAAACCATGTGCCATGGTACTATTGATTTAAATAAGGTGTTCAGATTTCTACTTTAAATATTTGCACATGCATAAGGTAGAAGACACCCACAAGGTGCATAATAGACTCAAAACATTAACACTATTTCTCTCTCCATCGATGCTGCCAGACCTGCTGAGTTCCTCCAGCACTTTCCGTTTTTACGTCATGATGCAATGATACTTTATTATGGCCTTAAGTTTGATATTTACTATTGTCCAGTTTGAAATGGACAAACAATCTGGAAACTCCCTAGTCTTTCAGTTAATTCATTAAACAATGGGATATGTAAATTTCATTGTCGGCTCTGTGATACCTCTCATCTATCTCTTTATTTAATTATTTATTCACTGGACACTTGATTCTTTCTGCAGTCTTGATAAAAATCATATGTTTACAGCAACCACCTTAACAAATTGTGTGCGCTTATTTTTAATGGCATTGACTGAAAGCTTATAAAATGACATGTCTGTACTGGACATAATAATCTTAATGGTCCTTAACTAGACTGTAACAAGATATACATATCTGCAGGGTGTAGATAATGACACTGAACAGGTAGCACTACTGAGTGGCATCCATAAGAAATGTAATTAGCTGTGTCAGTGGAAGATCCAGATCATCAATTCATTTTGTTCTTTTAACTACAGATCCTGGGCAGAAGAATCTAATTGGCCTTTTCAGAAGAGGAGATTGCTGTATAAATAAAATTATCTGCAAAAGTCATTTCTGTGTGTTCAATGTATGCTGCTAGGCCTGGCTACTAGTTTTGTTTGAGTGATTTAGATACCAATGTACAATTTTTTTATAAAAAATCCATAGAAAATAGTAGCAGGAGAAAGCCTTGAGCCATCTGTGCTATTATATAGGATCATGTCTAATCCCTGACTGCAAATGAAACTTCCTGCCAATTTTTTTCATGTCCGCTGATACCTTTAGAGTCCAAACTCTGTTGATTTCAGTCTTGAATGATGCACAACCCTCCAAGGTAGAGAGAATGACAAAGGTTCACAACCCTATGTAAAGATATTTTTCCTCATCTCAATCTGAGATGGCTCTCCTCTTATTCTGTTATAATGTGCTTCTAGTTCTAGGAACTCCAGCCAGAGCAAACAACATCTCTGCATCTACTTCGTCAAAACCTCTCAGAATCTTATATGTTTCTTCAAGTTTACCTCTCACTCTTCTAAATTGAAGAGAATATGGACCAATTAATCTTCTCAATCTCTCCTCAAAGGACAATCCAGGGTCCATTCTATAGGCTCAATATTGCAGTGGTAATCTCAATGGTTTGTGCAATTATAGCAACATGAACAAAAGAGCTGAAGTCCAGAGGTGAGGTGAGAGTGACAGCCCTTGATTTCAAGGCTGCATTCGACTGAATGTGGCATCAAGGATCCCTAGCAAAATTGGAATCAATGGATATTAGGGGGCAAACCCTCTGGTGGTTGGAGTCATATTTGACACATAGGAAGATGGTCGTGATTGTTGGCGGTCATTCATCTCAGCTCCAGGACATCTCTGAAGGAGTTCCTCAGGGTAGTGTCCTCAGCCCAGCCATCTTCAGTGCTTCATCAATGACCTTCCCTCCATCATAAGATCAGATGTGGGGATGTTCGCTGATGTGTGCATAATGTTCAGCACCATTCGTGACTCCTCAGATACTGAAGCAGTCCATGTTCAAATGCAAAATGATCTGGAGAATATCCAGGCTTGGGCTGACAAGTGGCAAGTGATATTCACACCACAGAAATGCCAGGCTATGACCATCACCAATAAGAGACAATCTAACTATCGTCCCTTGACATTCAATGGTGTTACGATCACTGAAACCCCATTATCAACATCCAGGGTGTTTATAATTGACCAAAAACTCACCTGGACTCACCACATAAACACAGTGGTTACAAGAGCAGGCCAGAAGCTAGGAATACTGCAGCGAGTAACTCATCTCCCGGCTCCTCAAAGCCTGTCCACCATCTAAGGCACAAGTCAGGAGTGTGATGGAATACTCCCCACTTGCCTGGATGAGTGCAGCCCCAACAACACTCAAGAATTTTGACACCATCCAGGACAAAGCAGCCCGCTTGATTGGCATTACGTCCAAAAACATCCACTCCCTCCACCACTGATGCTCAGTAGCAGCAGTGCGTATTATCTACAAGATGCACTGCAGAAATTCACCAAAGATCCTCTGACAGCACCTTTCAAATCCATGACCACTTCCAACTAGAAGGACAAGGGCAGCAGACATATGGGAACACCACCACATTTAAGTTCCCCTCTAAGTCACTCACCATCCTGACTTGGAAATATATCGCCGTTCCTTCACTGTCACTTGGTCAAAATCCTGGAATTCTCTCCCTAATAGCATTGTGGGTCAACCCACAGCTGGAGGACTGCAGCGGTTTAAGAAGGCAGCTCACCACCACCTTCTGAAGGACAACTAGGGATGGGCAAGAAATGCTGGCCAAGCCAGCGATGCCCACATCACATAAATGAATAGAAAAAAAATTACAGCACACATGTACTCCAACCCCTTTGCCATAAAGCATAGCATGCCAGTTACCTTCCTTCCTATTTTTGGACCTGTATATCACTTTCTTAGTTTTTTGTACAAGACCAACCAAATATTTTGAATATCAACCTTTTGTAGGCTTTGTCCCAATTAAAAATAGTTTGCTTTTCTCAAAGCAAACAACCTCAAATTTCCCCACGTTATGATTCACCTATCATCTTCTTATTTATTCATTTAACCTACCTATATTCCTTGATAGACTTTTTGAGTGAAATCATATGAGGCCGTTGGAAGCAACTTTGGGAGTTAGGACTGTAAGGAAAATGCAAAGTTTGGTGGCTTGATGCATTCCCACCTCTGGGAAATCTCCTTGAAGATGTTGGTGAGCTTAGCAGTGGTGGGTATCCAGTAATTACCAACTAAGAGCTCAGCAGCTCAGTGGAGGGGGTCTCCCAAGTGGATGCCTTATCAGAGGTGGAGGCTTTGTGCCCAGTAGCAATTCCATAGGAAGCAAAGGACACATCCATGGCATAAACAAATTGGGATGGATTTCACCCCTGAGTGGCCTAGTAGCTTAGGCCCTCAACAGTTTTCATTTTAATGCATGCCTTTGAGGACAAAGATCATATTGCTGTTAGTCTCAGAATGGTACTCACATCTCCTGGCATGCAGTCTAATTGGATGGCATTGGTGGATTAATTTGCTGCCGCTGGGAAATTTGCAGGAGGGTTGGACTCACTGGCATTGGGAGTCAATGGCCTCTGCAGTATGTACTGTAAAATCAACATAATAATCTTCTTCAGAGAATCAATTACTTATCTTACATCTATTTTGAGCAAACAAAATCAACAATAGCATAAAATCTGGCTTATAAAACTAGATTGGTATTGTGGGTGATTATGGGGATTATCCTTTACACATGAGAACCAGTCTGGTGAAAAGGTGACAAAGAAGATTGACGAAGGCAAAGTGGTAGACGCTGTCTATATGAACTTCAGCAAAGTATTCAAAAAGGCTCTGAATGGTACACTGGTTAATAAGATTTGATCACATGGGATCGGGGGAGCTAGCCAATTAGATACAAAATTGAAGACAAGAGACAGAAGGTGATGGTGGAGGAATGTTTTTTGGACTGGTGGCCTATGACCAGTGGTGTGCCACGAGGATCAATGTTTAACATCTGTCCACTGGTCAGTCCACTGCTTTCTGTCATTTATATAAATGATTTGCATGTGAAAATAGGAGATATGGCTAGTAGGTTTGCAGATGACACCAAAATACATGGTGTAGTGAATAGTGAATAGTGAAGAAGATTATCTCAGAGTACAATGGAACCTTGATCAGATGGGTCAATGGATTAAGGCGTGGCAGACGGAGTTTAATTTAGATAAATGCGATGTGTTGTATTTCGGTAAGGCAAATCAGGGTAGGATTTATACAGTAAATGGTAGGGCCCTGGGGAGTGTTGTCAAACAAAGAAACCTAGTGGTGCAGGTTCATAGTTTCTTGAAAGTGGAGTCGCAGGTAGACAGGGTAGAGAAGAAGGCATTTGGTATGCTTGCTTTCATTGGTTATAACATTGAGTGTAGGATTTGGCATCTCATGTTATGGCTTTTCAGGACATTGGTGAGGCCACTTTTGGAATGCTGCATACAGTTCTGGTCACCCTTCTATAGGAAGGATGTTGTTAAACTTGAGAGTATGCAGGAAAGACTCACAAGGGTGTATCTGGGACTGGAGGGTTCAAGCTATAGGAAGAGCTGAATAGGCTGGGGCATCTTTTCCCTGGAGCACTGAAGACTGAGAGGTGACCTCATAGAGGCTTATAAAATCATGAGGGGCATGGAGAGGGTAAATAGACAAGGTCCTTTTCCTAGGGTGGGGAAGTCCAAAACTAGAGGCCATAAGTTTAAGGTGAGAAGGGAAAGATTTACAAAGGAACTGAGGGGTAACGTTTTCACACAGAGGGTGGTGCGTGTATGGAATGAGCTGCCACAGGAAGTGGTGAAGGCAGGTACAATTAGAACATTGAGAAGGCACCTGGATGGGTATATGAATAGGAAGGGTTAGAGGGTTATAGACCAAATGGTGGTAAATGGAACTAGGTCGGATTGGGATGTCTGGTCAGCATTGATGTGTTCTGTGCTGTATGACTATGACTCTACATTTGTATGTTTCATGTGTGTGGTGGCATTGAGGATTCTGGCTTGTTATCTCATATGGTTTTCGCCAAGGCGTTGCACATAGTGTCTTGCATTTTGGACCAGAGCTATTGTGAGACCACACATTGAGACCCATTGACTCACTATCCAGATTAATTTTTTTACAGACTCATATTTCAGTTCATTTGAAAAATGAGTTTACTAATGAATTTTGTTTGGACATAAAATAAATAATCTTGAGCAAGTTTGAATCATACTAATGAAGATATGATCAAGCATTATATAAGAACAGCTTTTGCCATTCATCACTTGAAAGAAGAATTAATTTGAGCTCATTATTCAACTACTGGGGTAATGGGCCAATGATGAAAAAAAGCTAAAAATGAAAGAGCAATGAAAAATGCAATTAGAAAGAGATATGCAGGCGGGATGGACAATAGCATTACAGAAAATCAATAATTGCTTATTTTCTGTAAGATTATGAAAAATTACTGCATCATGTTATTTGTAGTAATTTTTTGAAGTTCTACAGCAGTGTCTGCATCTTTGATATTGGTGATAGGTTCAGAGTAAGTTACATGGAAAATCAACCGAAAGTACCAATAATGAACATTGCTGCATAGTTTCAGAGATAGTAGGAACTGCAGATGCTGGAGAATCTGAGATAACAATGTGTGAATCTGGGTGAACACAGCAGGCCAAGCAGCATCAGAGGAGCAGGAAAGCTGACGTTTCAGGCCTAGACCCTTCTTCAGATTTCTGAAGAAGGGTCTCAGCTTGAAACATCAGCTTTCCTGCTCCTCTGATGCTGCTTGGCCTGCTGTGTTCATCCAGCTCTACACCTTGTTATCTCTATTGCTGCATAGTTACATTTTTATAAGTAATTTTCCAGATTATCTTTGCAATATGTGCATTCTCTATATTGAAATCTTACCTTTTATGACATCAGCTTGTCCCAAAGAACTTTGCACCTATTAATGTAGTTGCAGGTATAAAATAGAAAATGTTGGAGTCAATTTGCACACAGCAGCCTCCCACAAACAACGATGTAATAATTATCAAATAATCTATTCTAGTGACAGTCAGTGAGAGATAAATACTTTTCAAAAGATCAGGGATAAGTCTGCTGCACTTCTTTGAAACAGTGCCATAAGATCTTTTACATCCATTTGACTATTCAAGTCAGGCATTAAAACCAATGTCTAAATGAAAAGACAGGACCTCTGACAGTGTAACATTCCCTCAGTATTTCATTGGAAGGTTGGCCAGATTTTTGTGCTGAATGCTCTGAAATGGAATTGTTCTTGCAATGTCCTGTCTCAAAGGTGAAAGTGCCACCAATCAAACTGCAGATGACTCAGCTCAGCATCCAATAATAATAACAAATGGAGGAATGTGACTTGGTTTTTCTACCCGATGCTTGTAAAAAACCGTAAGACTCTTAACCAGAGCATTAAACTTACTTTTGAATGATTCCTCATTTCAGCCCTTATTTATTATTGGCTTAAAGCAAGATTTTCTGATATTAGCTTTCAACAGGTTCAGATGAATTCTTCTATTCCACTGTGTCTTATGTAATAACCTTTCTCGCTTACTTCTTTTTCAAGCTGAACAATCTGCGTTTTCCAAACTTTTTTTCATAACTCAGCCCTTTACTACTGAGGATCAGCCTTAGTGATCTACAATTACCATAGTTTAATGCTTTTCTTTGCACATCAAGGACTGGAAATGAATACATTGGTCAGAGGTGTGGCTTCAGTATGCAGTGTACAACTGAGTCTTAATAGTATGTCTTTCAGCTTATTAACCACCACTGGTTGTACAGAGTTATTAAAGGCAAGTGTTAATTGGAAAATATGACTAACGGTCACGAGTGCCCCAGTCACAACATTCATGATGTGGCTTGTTTCCCCATTTCATTTCACTTTCCCCCTTTTGATCTGTGTAAATAGCTGTGAAGTTGCATCATGCACCATTGTGTACTATGGTTGTTGATTTCTACTGTTGGGACAGTTGTGCATTCATTGGTAACCTTTGCAAAATATTTAGCAGAGCTTTGCAGTATAAGAATAAGTCCTATAATTTCCTCGCTCATTAATTATCTTTCTGGTTTCAACTTTAAAGTTGAACTATTAGGATGCTAATTCTTTGCTCATCTACTAGAAATAGATAAAGTTGCACACCTGTTCAACAACTTGATGTTTCATGACTTGAAGCTTCTCTGATATCAACTCATTTAATTTGTGTTTCACTTACAGGTTGTTTCTTTGACTCATTAGAGTTAATTTTGCAAACCTACACTCCAGGTGGCAAGTGATATTTGCATGAGGTACTGGATGAGAATTTCAGGCTACTGTTGATGTTATTGTCCCAGCTACAATTCCAAAATGTGGAAACCTCTGGATGTTGGTGTGATCCAAGGCAAATAGAACTGTAGCAAATGCTTTCACCTTCAGGAACTTCAGCTCAGTGTTACTTACTTGGAGACCAAGCTGCAGGCACTGCAACACTTCAGGGATGGAGGAAGTTACCCGTCCACTTTATTCCAAGAGGCAGTTGCAATCTTTACGAGACGATCGTCTGATTTTGGGGTCAGGAGGGTGTGAGTGCCAGTGAGGCAAATAAGAGAACCAGAGAACGAACTTGGTGAAAATATAATCAGCTTGGTAAGTGGTAGTGAGAAAAATGATGGACCTGCAAATTGATCATTTTTTGGGTCCTGATGGATTTTATTCTAGTGTCTTAAAAGAGCTGGCTAATTAAGTAGTTGATGCATTGGTGTTAGTTTTCCAAAATTCCTTTAGATTCTGGAAAACGTCCATCAAACTGGACAGTAGCAAATATAACCCTTGTATTCAAGAGGGGAGAGAGGCAGTAAACAGAGAACTGTAGGCCAATTAGTTTGCTATCATCTTTGGGAAGCTGTTAGAATTGACCATTGAGGAGGTAATAACTGGACATTTGAAAAAAAAATCTCAAGGTAGTCAGGAAGATTCAGCATGTTTTGTGAAAGGGAAATAGTGCTTAATCAATTAGTTAGAATGAAGCAACATTCGCTGAGAATATCAGGTAGCCAATTGATATACTGTATTTGGTTTTCCAGAAGACATTGATCAGGTTCCATGTATCACACAAATAGTATCATTGTATGGTCATTGCATAGATAGAAAATTGACTGTCTGGCAGAAATTATAAAGTATGCATAAATATCTTTCTCAGTTTGGCAGCATCTTACAAATGTGGTCAGACAGGGGTCTGTGCTGGGTGTTCAGCTTTTTATAATTTATATTTGCAGGTGACAGAAAGATACATAGGAACTGTGCTGTAAAGAGGATATATAAGGATGCAGACTAATATAGATAAGCTAGACGAGTGAGTAAAAGCCTGACAAATGCAATATAATGCAGGAAATTGCGAAGCTGTTCACATTGACAGGAAGAATAAAAAAGCAGAGTATTACTTGAATGGAAAACAACTGAAAAATTTCAAAGTGCCAATTTAGGTGTTCTAGTACAAGTCGCAAAATGTTAATATGCAAGTATAGCACACAATCAGGAAGGTTTTGGGGTTCTAGCCTTAAATGAAAGAGGAATTGAATATAAAAGTAAGGATGTTACGCTGTAGTTATGCAAAGCATTGGTGTCCTTGTTTAAGGGAGGATATAAATGTGTTTGAGGCAGTTCAGAGGAGCTCTACTAAATTGATAGCTAGAGCGAGTGGGTTGACCTCTGAGAAAAGATTGGACTTGTTCTCACTGGAGTTTAGAAGAGATGAGGAGATATTTGATTTAAGTTTATACAATATTGAATTTCATGACAAGGTAGCTATGGGAAGGATGTTTACTCTTGTGGGTGAATCCAGAACTAGGGTCACTGTTTTGAAATTAGGGGTCACCCTTTCAGGACAGAGGGTTCTCTCAGTGGGTTGTGTCACTTTGGACCTTCTAGCTGAGAAGCCACTGGAGGTTAGTCATTGAATACGTTTATGGCAGAGGTAAATAGATTCCTGCTAGGTGAGAGACTTAAAGGTTATCAGGGATAAATGGGAATGTGGAATTTGGAACACAAACAGATCAATCATGATCCGACTAAGTGGTGAAGTGGGCTTGAAGGGCTGAATGGCCTGCTTTGGCTCCTAAATCATACAATTATATATGCAACCTATTTGCTTTCTTTTTGAAAGAATCTATGCCACTTTCAGTTAGTTCAATTGGGAGCACTCCTGCTTCTGAGTCAGCCCTTGGAGTCATATCCCTATTGAAGATTTGAGCACAAAACTCAAAACTAACACTTCAGTGTAGGACTAAGGGAGTGCTGCACTGTCAGAGGTGCTGTTTTGCAGTTGAGACATTAAATCCCATCTCGCATCCATGGTTGAGATAAAATGTCCATGGTACATTTTCCAAAGAGGAGCAGCAGAGTTATCACTGGCACCCTAACCAATACATATCGATCATTCAATACAACAAAAAACACGTTACCTGGCTGTTATCACATTGTTGTTTATAGGAGCTCATTGTACACAAGTTACCCAACACGTTTCCTACATTACAACACTAATGTTTCCAAAGTACTCTGTTGGCTGTGTAGCATTTGGAGACATGTGATGGTCATGAAAGGTGCATGATAAATGCAAATCATTCTTCACTTTTCTTCCTGGATAGTTGGACGTGTGATGATTTTGGCACCAGGTGGTGTATGTAGTGTGACCTGCAATGAAATATTTAAATCTTTGTTACCACCAGCTGCCATTGCATCATCTTGAGAAGATGCTGTTGGAAGAGAAAAGAATGATGAGTTATAAGTCAGGATGGATGCATTCAAAGAAGTTAAAATAACATTATATTTGGTGCCATGCTATTGTTGTTTATGTCTTAATTTCAAATTATCTTATGTCACAGCTCTACCTCCCTTTTGCAATCTTCAAGATGCCTTTCCTCTTCTGGCTTATCTGCCTTTCGAGCCCTCCTGATCCATTCACCATCAGTGAATGGTAATGCTGTTCTCAGAAGCAAGTCAAGACAGTAGTTTATCAGTCAGGCATGAGACTAGGACTCAGTATGTTGGTTTTACCAGAGGTAGGCCAAATGTGTACTCATCAGCTGTTCCTCATTACATTTTTCAGATTACCATGAGAATGACTTTCAACTACAATACTCAGAATACTAGTTACAAGTGGTCAGAAGATTGGCTTTTGTGTAGCTTTTTATCAGCAGGATAGCAATAACGATGACAAATTAATGATGACAGAATAGAATGTTTTAGATTAATGCCATCTGGTGCACGCATGAAGTCTGATTTTGACTTGGGCAGCCGGGTGGAAACTGGGCATTAGTAACCACTGTACTTTGTGTTCTGTTATCATTCTGGGCATTGCCAGTTTAACCAGTGCCCTTACAAGAGCATCTCCAGCACAGGTAGTCAGATAGAAGCCACATTAAGTTAACAAAATGGGGTGCAATGCTGTATCATTTTAAAGCTCGAGATGGATGGAGTGTGCACCATGCTGGATTCACCTGTTAGGAATTGGCGGTGAGCAAGTTAACCCCTTAAGGGACCACTGAAGCAGCTCTACAAATGTAGAAAAAGAAACAGTTTTGTTTTTAATACGCACATGCTGCAGATGTTGGAAATGTGAAAAAAGGAGAAAACGCTTGAAATAATCAGGCAACATCTGTGGAGAAAAGAGGAACGGTCATGTCCATCTTAATCTTTTATGTAACATCTCTATCCGTCCATCCATTTATCCGTATGTACATACACACACGTTCATCGCTGACTGGCATCTCGAAATAAATGTCTGCTTTTATTTACCAGGCAGGAAGAATGGATTAAGGCAGAATAATGTCAGATACACGTGCGTTATCGGGGAGAGATCCAGATGAGACAGACTTTGAAGCGTTAATGTGGCTAGAAAGTGCATTTAAATGAATATTTCACAGATATGTATACAAAGTTCTTGCGTGAAAAGATGACAGAGGCGGAAGCAGGCAATAGGTGAATTGATTTATACAAGGCGCCGATTCTCTGGAGGTAGTACCAGTTACAAAACTATTGATTAGATCTGTATCATACGTCTGTATTCCAGCTCGTCTTTATAAAGCGGCAGGGCAACTGGGGGAGGCAGAGAAACGATTTCAGTCAAGATTATTGCCTTCCTCACACCTCACCCGGTGCAATCTCAACGGAGGAGGGGTATTTCATCTCCCTGGGACCGCTGAGGGGGTGGATACGTGGATCAGAAAGGCACGGCCGAACTTTGATCCGACCCTGTCCACCTCTGAGTTGTGTGAGAGTGGCTGCAGCTTGTATACAGACAACATCATGTACAGTGGCATGATGTCCCCTACCAGCTAGATCCCCCAGGGGCTCACAACGGCTGCAGGCTGCGTAGCGCTGGGTGGTCTGGAGCAGTACAGCAATTCCCCTCATGTCCTGTACACAGGGCACTGGCCGGGAAACGGCTCAGCAGCAAGGAGACGCTGCAGTCTTTACTCACCTCACTTAACAACCCGGAAAGTGTCGGAGGGGCTGTGCTGAGGGCAGGCAGACCTTTTCTCTAAGGGTCTAGGGGGTGGGAGAGAGAAGCACATTCTCTGATATGAGCTCCAGTGTACGGTCAGTACATCATTTGTCCCTCTGTGAGGAAGATTTATTCAATGGTGCTTTCGAACCTGTTAACAGAAAGCAAAGTACATTTTTTTTCCCGTTGCCTTTAGCTTCAGAGCAGCCAGCCTGGGAGTAGAATGTGGCTGAACCTTGATGAAGAGCTTCATATTTACAGCTGACATCTTTGTGGATTGTTTAACGAGCAACTGTGCTTCGTACAGTCAGTTTTTGTGTGTTATGTGTGTGTGTGTGTGTGTGAGCAATGTTCGTTAACTTCTCGGTAAAGCAATTATCCCAGCAAAGCTGTTTCACATTCCTTCTAGGCTCAGTCGCGGAGCACAGACGGAATCCCATTCCTCTCGAATCTGACTGATACACCCCCTCCGCCTCCCCTCAGGCAGCTGTCGGTGTGGGTTGAGCGATGGGGATTACGACGGGAACGGAAGCCTTGGTGCTGTAAGAGGAGGAGCGGTTCTGAGTATGAGTTGGAGCTTGAACGGACTGACCCCATTGCGGTGTCTGATGTCAGGGCGATAAGAAGGATCCGCGAGAACAAGGTGAGAGGAATACTTTACAATTAGAGTCAAGCCTGAGATATAAACGATGCCTATTGCGTGCAGATCTTTCCATTCTTCGTGCATATTTATAACAGGAAAACCACATCTGAACCTTTTATGTTGTTGCAAATATTACATTAAAAGGATGTTTGGTCTCCTCAGACATCAGCCTGTGCATCAGGGATATCCACCTGGCTAATTGTACAGTGTTGTCTCCCTGAAAGACAGAGCAAAGAACAGAGAGGGTTTTTTTTTCTAAATTGCAGTTAACAAAATTGAAGATGATGAGAGCAATGCGGTGTTTTCTCTGCGCTGTTAAGGGTCTGAACATTGAGTCGAGGTGGTGGCTCCTTTTAGAGCAGACCCTCATCTTCCCTTCATTCGCTGTATTTGGACAGAGTAAAGATTCCGGAATCTGCGTTTCCTCTTCTGTCTGAGTCTCATCATCACGTTGTTTACATATTTTGCTCTCATTTCACCTTTGAGAGGTTTTAAAAGTCGTCTGGTAATGAGAAGGCCAGTGGGTTTTCGAATGAAGAACCTTGGTAGCTTTAAATCACTGCTACCGGGATATTACGTGTATATCCAATACGCCGTCCCGAACTCATCTCCCTGAAACCTGAGATGCTCTTTCCTCCTTTTTCACTCAAATCTCTAACCCACCGCTTCCAGATTTCCCTACCGTCACTTTGCTGTCTTATAGACTCAGTGTGTTGCATTCTCCCTTCAATAATTCCCAGTCCCCAATCTTTCTTTCCTCATCCTCTGGGGTAACCCGCCCCTCCCCCATCGGTTTATTCCTTCGTTTTTCATTCACTTCTTCAACCCTTTTTCATTCCTTCTATTAGCAATTCAAGCGGCCTCGGAGTTGACAGTCATCCGCTCGCTTGATGACATGGAGATGCGGTTGATGTGTGATTTTTTTCGAGAATACAAAACGTGGTGAGGGAGCAGAATGGGTCCCAGTAAAGAAACACATGTCCTCACCTCGGTGTCCATATAGTTGGTGTGCATGCTGATTCTGGAGTGGAAATTACCGCATTCAACCGCCGGAAACTGCTTAGCCCTTTGCGCCTAGCTTGCACTGATTTTTATCTCAATTTTAGTTTCTGGCGTTTCCAATCAGCAAATGCCGAATTCGTCTTGCGATCCTAGATAACTGTTGTTCCCGTCTCATTTGGCACTTCTGCCCAATCCAGTACTCATGGAACATTGCGCTGTCCAAGGTACTGACACTCCGTCAAGAACTATCAACAATCCCACACCCCTTGTCCTAACAGTTGGACATAAAATGCCCCGCCGCACTTCAGAGGAAAAAATGTAGTGGCCAATATCTATCCTTCAGTAAATAGCAATAAAGCAAACGATCTTGTCATGATCACGTTATTATCTGTGGAAGCTTGCTGTGCATAAATTGGCTGTCAGGTTGCTGTACTTTACAGCAGTGCCGGCACTTCCAATTTACTTCTTTGGCTGTAATTGGGCTAACCTGAAGTCAGGAAAGGTGCATGCAAATGCATAACTTTCTAGATCATTAGACAATGCACACGGTGCCTTATCATTAGAGAGAGGTTTGAAACGTCCATCGGTGAGGGAAAGGTTGAGAACTTTATCATTCCAATAAAGATCAACACTTGAAAGGCAAGGGAAGGACTGAATCTGCAAGCTTCAGATTTTCTGAATCTACCATTACAGGAGGGAAGAGATCAATTATATTAGTAATGAAGAGCAACTGAATTCACAATCAGTGGGGAGGAAGTTTGAATGATTAGTTATGTGATGAAATGAAGGTTGAATACTCAATGACATGAATTAGATGAAATTAGAACTAAATACTAAAGAGTTGAAGAGTGAAATGTACCCAATAAAAAGTCAATCTTGATTTTTATAACTTCTGTCACTTTGTGATCACTGAAACTGCTTGGGAAGGAACTATTGCTGTTTGAGTAAAATAAAACAAAAAAAAAACTGCAGATGATGAAGATTTGAAACAAAAACAGAATTTCCTGGACAAACCCAGCTGATCTTGCAGCATTTGTAGAGAGAGAAACAGAGATAATGTTTTGAGTCTGGTAACCCTTGTTTGAGTTTCGTATTTGAAACAAAACTTATGCAGGCTAACAAGACCGCTGTGTAGTTTCAGTCATGTAGTTCAATATTCTATTGAATATGCTCATTCTGTTTGGTATTGGTTGTACAGGTGATTGTGAAGCCTCCTAAGGTTCAGAGGGCTGGCTGGAATTCAAGTTTCTGGGATTTGGTACTAGTAGGACAGGACTTTTCCTTGCTGCTTTAATGCTCCCCTGGGTCAGATGTCATTGGCTATGCATGATTCCCAGTGCCAAGAAAAGGAATTTAGAGGTTCCACCATTAATACCACTGTAGCATCTGAAAAAAACAATGAATGACCTTAAAGGAACAGAAAAACCTGACGAAGGAGGGATCTGCAACCTGTACAGGAACTGTAACTTAGTTTGAGTTTATCACCTCTGGTTTGATTTAGAACATCAGAACTAGGAGCAGGAATAGGCCATCCGGCCCTTCGAGCCTGCTCCGCCATTCAATAAGATCATGGCTGATCTTTTCATGGACTCAGATGCACTTACCTGCGTTCTCACCGTATCCCTTAATTCCTTTATTGTTCAAAAAAAATCTACCTTATCTTTAAAAACATTTACTGAAGCAGCATCAACTACTTCACTGGACAAGGAATTCCATAGATTAACAACCTCCGGGTGAAGATTTGATTTGATTTATTGTTGTCACATGCCTGAGTACAATGAAAAGTTTGTTTTGTGAGCAGTACACGCAGATCATAACATACAAGGGCATACAGACCATAGGGTGTTTAGACAAAACAAAGCATACAAGGTTGTGGCTGTACAGGAGGTGCACAAAAGCAAGATCAACATTAGATTTGAAATTAGAGAAGTCCATTCAGTCATCTAATAACAGCAGGGAAGAAGCTGTTCTGGAACCTATTGGTATGTGAGTTAAAGCTTCTGTATCTTCTGCCTATGGAAGACATTGGAAGAGAATGTTCCTGGGGTGGGAGGGGCTTTTGATGATGTTGATAGTCTTTCCACAGCAACAGGAGGTGTAGATGGAGTCCATGGATGGAAGGTTGGCTTCCATGATGGGTCTGGGCTGTGTACAGAACTTTCTGTAGTTTCTTACGTCTTGGGCAGAGCAGTTGCTATACCAAGCCGTGATGCACCCAGATAGAATGCTTTCCATGGTGCACCTGTAAAAGTTGGTGAGGGTCCTTATGGATATGTTGAATTTCCTGAGCATCCTGAGGAAGAAGAGGCATTGTTGTGCCTTCTTGACTATTGCATCTATGGGTGAGGTTCAGGAAAGATTGTTTGTTATTGTCACTCTTAGGAACCTGATGCTTTTGACTGTCTCCATCTTAGCGCCATTGATGTATATAGGGGCATAACCTCATCCTTTCTTCCTGAGGTCGATGAATTCTTTTTGTTTTCATTGGGAGAGAGATTGTAATCATTGCACCATGACACCAAGCACTCTATCTCCTTCCTGTATCCAGACTCATCATTTCCTCAGGTTTACGCTCAAGAAACCTGAACTGACTTCTACAGCAGTGACTGAGGGAACAGGTGCATCCGGGGCTGTCGGAGCGGGTGACACCGAGCCACTGACATTCTTCTTGAACCGATTATAAGAAGCATTGAGGACAGGAGGGAGGGATGTATTGGTGTCCGCTTCATCATGTATCCTGTTATGTCGTGTAAGCCTTGCTACAGGTGGCGGTGTTCGTGTGGTTAGTTTGGGCCTCTAACTTGGTCCAGTATTGCCACTTAGGATCTCTAATGGCCTTGTGGGTGAAAATATAGTTGTGAATTCCTCAAGCTTCTGCCATTGGTCACCCAACACCCCTGTCCACATGGCTCACACCCTCAATACCAATAGGAAGGTGGAAAGAATTCTCTTTATCCAATTGATTGATGTTAGATAGTCAAATAACCTATTATTCCATATCTTCAATATTTCTCTAGATAAAAAAAGAACAAAAAGAAGCTGAAGAAGCACATTTTTAAAAATTAGCCTTTATGATTTCTTTCAGGTTTGTTTGCAATGGTGTTCTGGAGACTAACCTGATTAATCTTCAATTCCTGGGGACTCCAGGCTAATTTATTTTTACAATACATATCCTTGATTTGGTTGAGGAAAGTGAATGTACTATAGTCAAGTTTGTGAATGACAGAAGAATAGATAAGAAGCCAAGTATGTTCTGGGGACCTGGGTTCAAATCCTGCTGTGGCAGCTGGTGGAATTTGAATTCAAAAAATATCTGGAATTAGGAGTATAATGTTGACCATGAATCAATTGCCAATTATCAGAAAAAAAACATTGGATTCACACTAATATCCTTTAGGGAAGGAAAGTACCATCCTTACCCAGCCTGGTATACATGTGACTCCAGACCCACAGCAATGTGGTTGACTCAGGACTGCCTTCTGTACAATTAGGGATGGACAATAAATGCTGGCCTAGCCAGTGATGCCCTCATCCCGTGAATGAATAAAATATGAGGCTTTTGCAAAGAATCTGCAGAGGGATGTGCACAGGCTAAGTGTGTGTGCAAAAACTTGGTGAATGGAATCTAATGTAGGAAATTGTGACAAAATGCACTTTGGCAGGAAGAATAGAAGAGTTGTAATTATTTAAAAGGAGAACAACTGCAGAAAGCTACAGAAAAGTAGAATTTTGGAGTCCTCATGCATAAATCACACACAGAAAAAATTAGCCTCCAAGTTCAATGGGTAAATGGGAAAGCAAATTGAATGTTGGTCTTTATTTCAAAGGGAATAGAATGTAAAAGTAGTTTGCTATAACAGTACAAGGCACTGGATACAAGCTGGAATACGCTGAACATCCCTTTGCCCCTTTTTCTAAAGATAAATGTATTGACATTAGAGGCAGTCCAGATAGGTTTAGTAGGCTGAAATCGGGTATGAAGTGACTGTCTTCTGAGAAGAGGTTGAATAAATCGAGTGTCTATTCATTGGAGTTTAGAAGACTGAGCAGTGACCTTATTGAAATACACATGATTCTTAGGGGTCTTGACAGGGTAATTTGGGACAGTCTAGGACCAATAGACATAATATCAGAATAAGGGGTCACACATTTAAGTCTGAGATGAGAAGAAATGTCTTCTCTTGGAGAGCAGTGAATCTGTGGAATTCTTTATCACAGAGGGCTATAGAGGTTTGGTCATTAATTATATTCAAGCCTGAGTTAGACGGATCTTTAATCAGTAAGGAAATCAAGAGTTATACGGAAAAGGCAGAAAAGTGTAGGCTTGGATTATTAGATCAGCTGTGATCTCATTTAACGATGAAGCAGACTCAATGGGCTGAATGGTCTACTTCTATTCCTACATCTAGAGGTTTGGCATCTTTAACCTAGAAGTTAAGTCATGAACACTCCTCCTCTGCATCCAATTGCCTCCATTAGACTTTGATATTGTTTAGAATAAACTAGGCTGTTTACCACTAGCTTGGGCCTATAGCCTTCTTCTACCAGCCAGTCCTGGGGAGCAGGTGGATCAGAGACTAGGCCCCATCAATATTTAAATATGTTGATGCTAGAAGTGTAACCAGTAGGAGTCCTTTTGAAGGTCTGGGGGGAGTAGGTTCAGCAACATGCCTCAGCATTTGATTCTCCCATTAGTTCACTCCAATTGTGGAAAAATGTCAAGTCCTTAGGCTCTTCAAAACTCATACTGAGCTATTCAGAACAATTGTTCAAATTCCTGTGGGTCTATTACACCAGATAGATTGCAGCAGTTCAAGAAAGCAGCTCACCACTTCTCGAAGGCAGTTAGGGATGGGCATTAAATGCTAGTTTAGCCAGCCATGCCCACATCTCATGAAAGAATAACAAAAAGCACCACTTATGAAATATATTGCACACAATTTTTCTTCACATCTAGATTAGATTGGCTTTCATCCAATTTAATCTACCATTGCATGACTCACTTGCATGTTTGTTTAACCTCTTTTGTAGTTTCTGCACCACCTCTGCCAATTTCAATACTGTTTCATAATTTGGTTTTACCTAAAAATGTGATTCATTTCTCAATCCAAGTATATGGACCAAACTTGAAACAGCAGTGGACACAATGCTAATCTCTTGATGCATCTCATTAAGTTCTGAGGCAGAATGGAGCAACTTCATGTGAATGTTTCACATGAAAGATTATAAAAATCCTTTAATCTTTTACAGTAGGTTGAATCACATTGTTACTTCCTCAAATGAATCAGACATAGATATGAATCATCTAAAGCCATGTTGGGAAAGTGTTGAACTGTACTGACATAACTAAGTATTAAGTCCTCAGTAATTCAAGAGTTTTGGTGGTTAGAGCATTAACACGACCAATCTCTTTAAATCTGCAGTCAACAGAACATACATCCTGTTGAACTCTATAACCAAAATAGTTGAAAATGATAGAGAGGAAGCTATGCTTAAACTGTATAATATCCTGGGTCAGATCTTGTGTTGACTATATCCTGATTACAAAGATGCAATGGATACATTTAAGACTTGGAAGCTCTAAGAAACTGTTCCATTGTGGGGATTTCCAACATGGCACAGTGGAAACTGGCAGCTATGGGGTGGAAAGGCAGTTAAAATTGCCATGATTATCCACCTACTGGGGACTATTAAGACTACTGGAGCAGTGGTTAATTTTCTCATTGAAAGTGTTGACCATTCGTACAAGACTGATCCAAGATTAAAATGAGAGTTGGGGCAGAAATTTAAACTGGTGAAAAAACAGGTTTATGCAATCTTTCATTCAACACACGAAGTTAGTGTATTGAAAACCAGACTCCTGGAATCAATATAGAAGGGGTAGAGTGCTGTGGTGGGAGAAAGGCTGAATCCAATACAGCCTTGTAATCTTGTACAGCATATGTGAGAGGCTTGATGACATTCCTACACTCTTACCTTAAGAAATGAAAGTTAGTACATGTTCCCAGTCTGCAAAAAATTTAAACAATTTAAAGCAGATAATAATCACAATCATAGTGATTATTCTTTAACGAAAACAAAAAATGCTGGAAATCACAGTGGGTCAGGCAGCACTGCTGGAGAGAGAACAAGCTAGTTTTTTCAGTCCAGATGACTCTTCATCAGAGCTGACATGAAATGTGTTGCAGCATTTATGCAATATAGTCATAGAGTCATAGTCATACCTCATAGAAACAGACCCTTCAGTCTAACCAGTCCATGCCAAACATAATCCCAAACTAAACTATTCCCACCTGCCTGCTCCTCGCCCATATCCCTCCAAACCTTTCCTATTCAGGTATCTATCTAAATGTCTTTTAAACATTGTAATTGTACCTGCATCCACCACTTCCTCAGGAGGTTCATTCCTCCTCTGTGTAAAAAAATTGCCTCAGGTCTTTTAAATCTCAGTCCTCTCACCTTAAAAATGTGTCCCCTGGTCTTGAAATCCCCCATTCTAGGGAAAAGACAACTACCATTAACTCTATCTGTGTACCTCATTATTTTATAAGCTTCTATAAGGTCACCTCTCAACCTCCTACACGCCAGTGAAAAATGTCCCAGCCTATCCAGCCTTTCTTTATAACTCAAACCTTCCATACCTGGCAACATCCTGGTAAATCTCTTCTGAATCCTCTCTGGATTGATAGTTTCCTTCCTATAACTGGGCAGCCAGAACTGAACACAGTATTCCAGGAGAGACCTCACCAATGTCCTGTACAACCTCAACGTGACTTCCCGACTCATATACTCAAAGGACTGAGATTGAAGGCAGGCGGGCCAAATGCCCTTTGAACCAACCTATCTATGTGTGATGCCAACTTCAAAGAATTATGTACTTGCACCCCTAGGTTCCTCCATTCTCCAACACTATCAAAGGCACTACCATTAATTGGCCCCGACCCAATAGTGGGGGGATGGAATGCTTGGGGAGAAAGGGTGCTGATAGTGCAAATTAGGCAATCAGAATGTGAGAATGGCAGACCAATGGTGTATCTAACTGCTGAACTGGACAGAACATGTGGTCCCACTGGAGTTGGGGTAGGGGAGAGAAGACACGGTGACAGAGAATGCAACTAGGAAAGCTAACAGAAAAGGAAAAAATGGGAGTGAATTCACAATCTGAAAGTGTCAATGTTAAGTCCAGAAGATTGTAAAGTGCCTTGTCTGAAGATGAGATGTTGTTCCTCCAGTTAGCTCTGTGATTCTCTAGAACGTATTCTTCAGTTCTGTTCTAACAAAGGATCACTGAACCCATACATAAACTCTGCTTTCTCTCTACCGATGCTGCCAGACCGAATGAGTTTTTCCAACAATTTCTGTGTTTGTCTAAGACTTCCAGCAATTGTAATTTTTTTGTTTTATTATACTCACAATCATGCTATTCATGAGTAAATTTGTGAAATCATGCATGAATTGTACCTCTGAGGCACTGTTTTCTACAAAAGCTTGGTCAGTTTTTTTTCAGTTTTGAAACACTTGCTTGGACATACTAGAGTAATGTCAATTAAAAGTCTACATACTTATGTATACCATTTTGAAACAATGCTTGTGATGATCTGCATTTTTTGACATATTGTGGGTGAATATGTTTGGCAAAAGAATGGCTTTTAATTCATCTTCATTACTTTTGAGTGTAATAGGATGCCATTAAGTTGAATTGAATTGATCTTAATATTTCTTAATTTGTGTAGTTTCTTGGTTCAGTGGGGTAATTTGTATACTTTGCATCAATTGATTTGCAGTAATGGTCACATGGTGCATCTTCAATTAAGAAAATCATTGCGTAAGAGTAGAATCATAGCGTTCCTGAGGCTATAACCTTTGTATGTTGTGTTTGAACATTATCAAGATTTGGATGTTCCAAGGTACTTTGAAGACAAGAAAATACTGTCACTTAAAGCAATAAACAGCAGTGCATATGCCCGAGCTCCCACAAACATAAAAACAATTGATGATTTTTTTTTCCGCCGCCTCCGCCTCCACGTTTACTTCTTCAACCGTGAACCTAACCCTCCTCAACTGACCCCTTCTCCCACCTCCAACACATCCCCTCCTCCTGGACACCACCCCAAGGCCTCCTACCCTCCCTTGACTTCTTCATCTCCAACTGCCGTCGAGACATCGATCGCCTCAACTTCTGCACCCCTCTCACTCACTCCAACCTCTCCCCCGCAGAACGTGCAGCCCTCCGCTCCCTCCGCTCCAATCCCAACCTCACCATAAAACCCGCGGACAAGGGAGGCGCAGTTGTAGTATGGCGCACTGACCTCTACATCGCCGAGGCCAGATGCCAACTCTCCGACACCTCCTCCTACCGCCCCCTTGATCATGACCCCACCCGCGAGCACCAAACCATCATCTCCCAAACCATCCACAACCTCATCACCTCAGGTGACCTCCCACCCACGGCCTCCAACCTCATCGTTCCCCAACCCCGCACCTCCCGCTTCTATCTCCTTCCCAAAATCCACAAACCTGAATGCCCTGGTCGACCCATTGTCTCCGCCTGCTCCTGCCCCACCGAACTTATATCCAACTATCTGGACTCCATTTTCTCCCCCTTGGTCCAGGAACTCCCTACGTATGTCCGTGACACCACCCACGCCCTCCAACTCCTCCAGAACTTCCAATTCCCCGGTCGCCACCACCTCATCTTTACCATGGATGTCCAGTCCCTATACACCTGTATTCCCCATACAGATGGCCTAAAGGCCCTCCGCTTCTTCCTGTCCCGCAGGCCCAACCAGTCCCCCTCCACTGACACTCTCATCCGCTTAGCCGAACTCGTCCTCACCCCCAACAAATTCTCTTTCAATTCCTCCCACTTCCTACAGACAAAGGGGGTAGCCATGGGTACCCGCATGGGCCCAAGCTACGCCTGCCTCTTTGTAGGTTACATGGAACAATCCCTCTTCCGTACCTACACTGGCCCTAAACCCCACCTCTTCCTCCGTTACATTGATGACTGTATCGGCGCCACCTCGTGCTCCCATGAGGAGCTCGAACAGTTCATCCACTTCACCAACACCTTCCACCCCAACCTTAAGTTTACCTGGACCATCTCTAATACCTCTCTCTCCTTCCTGGACCTCTCTGTCTCCATCTCGGGCAACCACCTAGAAACCGATATTCATTTCAAGCCCACCGACTCCCACAGCTACCTAGAATACACCTCCTCCCACCCAGCTTCCTGCAAAAATGCCATCCTCTATTCCCAATTCCTTCGCCTCCGCCGCATCTGCTCCCAGCTTGAGGCATTCCACTCCCGTACATCACAGTTGTCCTTGTTTTTCAAGGACCGTAACATCCCCCCCTCAGTGGTCGAGAACGCCCCCAAACATGTCTCCCACATTTCCCGCAACTCATCCCTCACACCCCATCCACGCAATAAGAACCAAAAAAGAATTCCCCTCGTCCTCACATACCACCCCACCAACCTCCGGATCCAACGCATCATCCTCCGACACTTCCGCCATCTGCAATCCAACCCCACCACCAAAGACATCTTTCCCTCCCCACCCTTATCTGCTTTCCGGAGGGACCACTCTCTCCGTGACTCCCTTGTCCGCTCCACACTCCCCTCCAGCTCCACCACACCCGGCACTTTTCCCTGCAACCGCAGGAAGTGCTACACCTGCCCCCATACCTCCTCCCTCACCCCTATCCCAGGCCCCAAGAAGACTTTCCACATCAAGCAGATGTTCACCTGCACATCTGCCAATGTGGTATACTGCATCCGCTGTACCTGTTGTGGCCTCCTCTACATCGGGGAAACCAAGCGGAGGCTCGGGGACCGCTTTGCAGAACACCTACGCTCGGTTCGCAATAAACAACTGCACCACCCAGTCGCGAACCATTTCAACTCCCCTTCCCATTCCTCAGACGACATGTCCATCCTGGGCCTCCTGCAGTGCCACAATGATGCCACCCGAAGGTTGCAGGAAGAGCAACTCATATTCCACTTGGGAACCCTGCAGCCCAATGGTATCAATGTGGATTTCACAAGCTTCAAAATCTCCCCTCCCCCTACCGCATCCCTAACCTGTTCTTCCTCCCACCTATCCCCTCCTCCCACCTCAAGCCGCACCCCCATCTCCTACCTACTAACCTCATCCCGCCCCCTTGACCTGTCCATCCTCCCTGGACTGACCTATCCCCTCCCTAACTCCCCACGTACACTCACCTTTACTGGCTCCATCCCCGCCTCTTCAACCTGTTTGTTTCCTCTCCACCTATCCTCTCCTCTATCCATCTTCTATCCGCCTCCCCCTCTCTCCCTATTTATTTCAGAACCCCCTTTCCCTCCCCCATTTCTGATGAAGGGTCTAGGCCCGAAACGTCAGTCTTTCTGCTCCTATGATGCTGCTTAGCCTGCTGTGTTCATTCAGCCCTGCACCTTGTTGTCTCGGATTCTCCAGCATCTGCAGTTCCTACTATCTCTGATGATTATATTCTTTGTTTTCAGTGATGTTGACTGAAGAATAAATATTGGCCATAGCATTAGCAAGAACTAATGTGTTGTTCTTCAGATTCGCATGTCAGGATCTAATACATCAAATTGAGAGAACAGACAGACTGCAATTTAACAATTCATTAAAAGATTGTGACCCTATAGTGCCTCAGTCGAGTGTCCTCCTGGATTTTTATACTTAAGTTGCTCGAGTGGGACTTGAAAGACAACCTCTGACTCAGAAGTAAAACCGATACCTATGAGCCAAGGCTGACACAAATGCATTTAAGGGTTAATTGTGGAATTTAAAATTTTTCACATACCACCCTCGAGACTTCAGTGAGTAAAATTGACAGTTTTATGCTAAGTTATAATCAATTAATGATGCATCCAAGTGTGCTCTTAACTCCTTTTATTTAGCATATTTAGTCAATGGGAAAGTGATCTAACAGTATGGAGTGCCTTTATGTCCAACAATGCCATGACTTACCAATGTACAAATGTTATTCTTACCCTTACAAACATAAATGGTACAATCACCTTTGTCTCTTCTTTGATTAAATTCAGTGTCTCCAACTACATCAGAAAAACATTTGAGCCAATTTTTCTAATATCAATGTACTTCTATATATTCTAATCTGTATGAATTGTTTTAAATGATACAATAACTGAAAATCATGGGCAGATTTTTTCTATTTTCAGTTGAAGCATTTTTTGGAGTGAGATTCATGGCACATGGTCAACCTTGGCTTAAAACAACTTTTCTTATACAATCCTTTGCTTCTTAATTATGCAACCAGGCTGTTGGATGTCTTTCTGTGTTGCCAGAAAAGTGGAAATATTTGGCGCTGCTAGGTCCTTTTGGTTTCACGTCTTTGACATCATAATTAAAGCCCAGTGGCACACTACTTCAGACGCTGCAGGAGCACATGGTGATGGACAAGCTTCAACATTGAAGACACTGCCCAGAGGAGAGGAGAGCTCACTACCTGTTTCACAGACGGGAACTGAATGTGTTGGTTACGGGGTTGTATGGTGTTTTGGCAAGGAGGGCAGTCCTTTCTCCAGTCAAATACCATAGGAGGCTACAGGACCAGACCATGGCAGCCTTGAAACAAACTGCAGCCTGGGTCAGCTCTGTGTCCCAAGTGAATTGGGATGCCTAATAGTACAGGAAGAAGGCTACTGATCTTTTAAGTTCCACAACGATATGTGCCAGCATCTTCTGTCTGCCACCTCACATTCAAAGGGCCAGCACTCCTCTAAATCTGCCACTGTACATGCCTCTCACCAAAGCTTATGGACTGCAGCTATTAGTACTACATGCGTCATGTCCACTCAATGTCTTTCATACATTTTATCCTCCCAAATTACTAGCCCTTCCTGTCCTTCCTACTCACTCAATGGGGACACCTCACCACCTCTCCTTCTCATGCATCACCTTTGTGATGTGAATTACTTTTAAATTGTATGTTTGGAGCAATAAACTCTAATGAAACAATATCAAATTTTTGTTTTTTTAATAGATAATTTGAAGGATTAAGATCAATGTAAATAACAGTTTCTTCAGAGCTTTTTAGATCTGTGTGCAAGAAAATGTTGCAGAACCAATGGCAAACTAAACGTTTCTTTCTTCCCAGTTGAATATTTCTGTGAGCTCAAATTTAACTTTTGAGCAAAATAACTGACTGACCATTTTATCCCCCCTTTGTCCTCCTGTAATAACACTTCACCAACACTAAGGCTGATGGTATTGATAGCCAATTTAAATGACTTAGCACAATTTGATGCTATCAAAACTGGTGCAGTAATCAGTACAACTTTCACATTGTCCAAGGCATTTTACTTTCTTTTGCCCATTCCCATTCAAATTTCTTGCTTTACTTTAGTAGATTTGTCAAAGCAGCCACCATACAGCGATTACATTTGAAACAAGCATTCAATAAAGTTAGCTCATGCTAATAGAATACAAATTTCACATTTCATCTTAGATGTGGAAAAATTCAAGACAGGCCTAATATTTTGCTATGTCAGGTTCTACTTTGTCTTGTCCAACAGTATGGTCTACATAAGTCATTTTTGTTTTGGCAAAATTCATTTTTAGCCAAATATGTGACCAAATTGACTCTTTACAATGATGAAAACATGTTCAAGTTTTCTAAATGTTTGGTTTGGCTGAATATAACTGCTTTGTTTATTTATATGACAGTTGCATAATTATTCAATGGTTATATGTTGAAAAATTTTCCTGTGTATTTTTCATTCAGGAAAGCATGATTTTACCATCCAGTGTTTCAAAAACTCTTATTTCTTTGGTCGTTTCAGTCAATGAAACTTGCTGATTTCCTTTTAGCAAGACAATTTTGGTAACAAATTATGTTTGTCAAATCATCTCAATTGAATTCTCCAATTATAAATCTGAATCTGACTTCACCTTTGTTACAGCATAGGCTTTGTGATAATCTACACATAATTATTGTGTTCCATTTGTTTTTGGCACCATCACAATAGGTAGGCTCTGGCTATTATGACCCTGTTCAATAATATCTTTGTACATCTTGAACTTGATCTCTTCAAGTGAGTCAATTTTCTTGGGTTGAATCTGGGATGATGCTGTTTATCGATAATAAATCGTCAGCATTAAAATCATTTATAGCTGAAGAAATTATTCCTGGCCTTGGATTTATGAGTCTGTAATTGCTTTTGTAAGTCAATTTGATAGTTTATTGGGAGAGATCATAATATACCACATAACTTTTCAAGCAAGTTTGTATTATTCATTCTGATTTTGAAGGATCAATTTTTGAATTTTCAATTTTTGCTTTATGCTCAAATTGTTCTAATATTTTTATTTCGCACCTATTTCTTTCATCATTGTAAATGCATTTCTGTCCTGAAGATTCTTCCAGTCATAATATTGTTTAAATATTTTAACATCACGGACTCACTGATATCTTTTCCAGACTGGAATGCTTAATACATAATTCATTCCACTGAGTTTCTCATTTTATTTTACATGGTCAGGTGAACCTTTCTTTTACTGATTGCCCAGAGAAAAGCAACAATACTAACACCTGTCTCCACCAACAAAATTTCATGTTTTGGTCTTTTTATCTGTTCAGACTTTCATTGTATGCTGAACAGCTTTTATCCAATGCCCTTAGTTTTTCTTGAAAACCTGATGCATAGGTTGATGGTGTAGTTTCTGAATTTTGGTTTATAGTATTTCTTAAATTAAGTTAAGGGGTCCCTCACCTCATGCCCACGTATCAGTTAAAAAGGAGTGAATCCTGTGGATCAATAGCAGTATCCCTAACGGCTAATACTAACAAAGGATTTCCTTTGTACTAATTATTACAACATTCCTGACAATAATGTTGAATCCAATTCTATATAATGGGGCCACTTTGTAACTTCTGTATATACCTCCATTTGATATTTTTCATGCATACTATCTTCAAGATGGACGTATTGTGGGCTAGCATCATTGTCTGACCTTCTTCAGTGTTTCTTAATATTTTAATGGCTTGTTTCCTTCATTAAAAGAATGAAGAAATACTCCTTCCATTGGCATAAAATATTCAGAATCCCCAGTGGTCT
This sequence comes from Rhincodon typus, assembly GCF_021869965.1. Taxonomy (NCBI): domain Eukaryota; kingdom Metazoa; phylum Chordata; class Chondrichthyes; order Orectolobiformes; family Rhincodontidae; genus Rhincodon; species Rhincodon typus. Next base: position 55,628,149 of record NC_063341.1, on the reverse strand, counting down.
GAATTTCTGTATTAATAATCTAGGGAAGAAGTCTTGATTGCCCTGTGTCATCTCTGCCTTTCGAATAGCTTCTGAGAGAACACACTCCACTACTGCTAATGTTTAACATCCATTTCCTTTCCTGTTGCTCCCTTTTCACTGCGGATTCCTTTAGCACACCTACTACTGCAGTTGGTCTCCCATTTAACTTCCAACAATTATCTCAATGGAAGCATGTTATCTTTTTTATATCAATTAAGTTTTTTATATCAATTATATCAGATAAGTCTCCTGGGCTGGATGGGATTTATCCTAGGATTCTCTGGGAAGCTAGGGAGGAGATTGCAGAGCCTTTGGCTTGGATGTTTATGTCGTCATTGTCTACAGGAATAGTGCCAGAAGACTGGAGGATAGCAAATGTTGTCCCCTTGTTCAAGAAGGGGAGTAGAGACAACCCTGGTAATTATAGACCAGTGAGCCTTACTTCGGTTGTGGGTAAAGTGTTGGAAAGGATTATAAGAGATAGGATTTATAATCATCTAGAAAGGAATAATTTGATTAGGGATAGTCAACATGGTTTTGTGAAGGGTAGGTCGTGCCTCACAAACCTTATTGAGTTCTTTGAGAAGGTGACCAAACACGTGGATGAGGGTAAAGCAGTTGATGTGGTGTATATGGATTTCAGTAAAGCGTTTGATAAGGTTCCCCACGGTAGGCTATTGCAGAAAATACGGAGGCATGGGATTGAGGGTGATTTAGCGGTTTGGATCAGAAATTGGCTAGCTGTAAGAAGACAGAGGGTGGTGGTTGATGGGAAATGTTCATCCTGGAGTTCAGTTACTAGTGGTGTACTGCAAGGATCTGTTTTGGGGCCACTGCTGTTTGTCATTTTTATAAATGACCTGGATGAGGGTATAGAAGGATGGGTTAGTAAATTTGCGGATGACACTAAAGTCGGTGGAGTTGTGGATAGTGTGGAAGGATGTTGCAGGTTACAGAGGGACATAGATAAGCTGCAGAGCTGGGCTAAGAGGTGGCAAATGGAGTTTAATGTGGAAAAGTGTGAGATGATTCACTTTGGAAGGAGTAACAGGAATACAGAGTACTGGGCTAATGGTAAGATTCTTGGTAATGTGGATGAGCAGAGAGACCTCGGTGTCCATGTACATAGATCACTGAAAGTTGCCACCCAGGATGATAGGGTTGTTAAGAAGGCGTACGGTGTGTTAGGTTTTATTGGTAGAGGGATTGAGTTTCGGAGCCATGAGGTCATATTGCAGCTGTACAAATCTCTGGTGCGGCCGCACTTGGAGTATTGCATACAGTTCTGGTTGCCGCATTATTGAAGGATGTGGAAGCATTGGAAAGGGTGCAGAGGAGATTTACCAGGATGTTGCCTGGTATGGAGGGAAGGTCTTATGAGGAAAGGCTGAGGGACTTGAGGCTGTTTTCATTAGAGCAAAGAAGGTTAAGAGGTGACTTTAATAGAGACATACAAGATGATCAGAGGATTAGATAGGGTGGACTGTGGGAGCCTTTTTCCTCGGATGGTGATGGCTAGCATGAGGGGACATAGCTTTAAATTGAGGGGTGATAGATATAGGACAGATGTCAGAGGTAGGTTCTTTAGTCAGACAGTAGTAAGAATGTGGAATGCCCTGCCTGCAACAGTAGTAGATTCGCCAACTTTAAGGGCATTTAAATGGTCATTGGATAAACATATGGATGATAATGGAATAGTTTAGGTTAGATGGGCTTCAGATTGGTTTCACAGGTCAGTGCAACCTCGAGGGCTGAAGGGCCTGTACTGCGCTGTAATGTTCTATGTTCTATGTTCTCTGGATCTGGCCTTTGTACTGCATTATTTTGACAGCCATCTGTTTACTCCCAAACATACATTTTCCATCCCCAGGTTTTCTATTCCTCCAGTTTTATCGTTGATTTCTACATGGAAAATGTTAGAATCTATTATCAAGGAAGTAATAGCAGAGCATTTGGAAATAAACAACAATATCAAGCATGTTTTTTATGAAAGGGAAAAGAACTGCTGGCTTTTATTTCTAAGGGGTAAAGTGTAAAAATAGGGAGGTCTTGCTAAAACTAAACAAGGCACTAGTCAGGCCATACCTCGAACACTGTGGGCAACTTTGGCCCCCTATTCTGAGGAAGGATGTGTTGACATTGGACACAATTCAAAGAAGGCTCAGTAGGTTGATTCTGATCTTATGATCTTATGGTCTTAGTCTTTTTCCCATTTGTGAAATAACTGTCAAAACTGCTGCCTTTTGCATTTTTGTTCTTTGACTTTCATTTAAGTAAGAAGAGTTACCAGGATATTTTAGAATTCATTGATAATCATGATTTATCTCACATTCTCAATTTTTTCTCCAACTTCAGAGATTGAAACTCTGAATCCTACAGCATTTCTGTTCTCCTGCAAATTGTATAAATGTCTGATTAGGTTTGTTTCTTTTAGTAATATAATTTAATTGACAAGCTGCAGGCATAAGCCTTGAGTATTACTCTCTTAACAGCTTTATAGCCTGCAGACCTACATTCTGCCATTCATAGCTACCTATCAATACACTGTAATGTTAAGCTGCAAGCAATCTTTGGCCACTTCAACTTCACAACTATCTTTTTAAATGAGGTGAAATGTCTTTCACCTTCATCCTCTGTAAATGTAGGCTTTAAACAAAGAATACAAGCGATAACAAATCCTTCACTGGAACCAGAAGGATCCTTGGGTTCTTCTTTCTTCCTTTACTCTAAGATTTTTTCTAACCAGGTCATGTTGCCTGATTTTCTTCTTTCTTTTCATAATAGCTTTTGAAATTCTATTTCATCTTTAATTATTTATCCATTTATCTTTGCTTTTTTTCTTTTCTCTCACCAATCCATGCTTTGTTATTGTCATATCTTTCCTTATTTTCTTTCCCTTCTCTTCACATTGCTCTTTTTATTTTTCCTGTAATGCATGTGTTTAATTTCTAATTGAATCTTAGTTCATTCTAACAGTGAAACATCAATGTCAGCAATTCTTCCTTTTAACTCTAAGTGCTGGTTATTTACTCATCATTATGACATCCTGATTTTATTCTACTTTCAGTTTATCCTCTCACTCTTTCCATTTAACGTTAATCAAAGATTTCAAATAATTAACTGTTACGTCTTCCACTAACAAAAATGTCTCAGCAACAGTCATGACCACTTTGAAATTCTAAACTATGTAATACACTTCACAACGTTTCTCCTGTTGTCATGCACCATACTGGCACATGCTCATTTTTAAACGTTTACTGAACCCTCTTAAATTCAGAGAATTTCAGAAAGAGGTTCCGCTTTGTTGTGAATCCAGCTCATCGATACTGGATAATTCAGATTCCATAGTAAAACCTAGCTTGATAGACCATTAATTTTACTTTTGCAATTTGTTTAACTTGGTGTCAGCCACTGAATATATTCACAAGAGGTTGTGAGTGTACATGCAACAAGACTAAATTAAATTCTACTATACATAAAATTAAAAAAAAACTATTTTACACTATATCTTACATGTTTTACATTATGTAAAACTATCTTGTTACAAATATCAGAAATAAAAATTCAGTCCTTTTACCCTCAACAACAATGGTATAGATATTTGAACCAAACTAATGGTCAACTTTAAAGTTTCGTGTTTAAGGGCACAGAGGATCTGATTTCTTTTCAGCAAATGTCTTATTCCACTTGATGTTATTTTCCTTAGTTAATGTTGGATGTCCTCCTCTATGAGACATTATTCTAATTCTGGAGCTTCTTCTTTACGAGTGTCAAAGCCAATCTTGACTTAATTTCTTCTGCTTGACTGTTTTGGAGACTGCTAAACTGTACTGCTGTTAGAGGCCTTTTCTATCTGAATGACACACTTTATTCTCTGCTTCATTCATTGCACATTCACTGATTTCTGGTTAGTTCTGTCTTTCTAAAATTAACTTTCCCTATTTCTCTGTATCATAATGGCTAGGCAACAGTCTAGTATTTTTCCTTTTGTCCATTCTTAGTTTTCTAAAACACTGAACTATTCACCTCAATTCTTTTTTTAAAAGCCTCATCTAAATGCTTTTTCAGACAGACAATCTAGTATTATTCACAAAACTCATAAATGAAACTATGATTATGACCTTTGCTTCTTAAGCCACACAATATAGAAGTACAAATCAAACCTAGAAGTATATGCGGTTCTGTTCGCTTTAGAACCCAAGTTTCAAAATACTAATTATAGTAATAATCCAAATAATATGCCATGAACATCACACTGTTACTACTCCTTCAGTGACCCAAAACAATGAAGACCATCTCCAGATTTGAGTTGCCCTCTTTCCTAGTATTCTCTATGGACTACCCCAAGATCAGCACCTAACTATTTTTGTTCTGTGCCTAGGAATAACCAATGCCTATCATCCAGACTGACCAGCTGGATAGCCCCAACTGACCACAGTCCAAACCCAAGACTAATAGCTCAATAATGAATTGCCTATCTATAATCCCTGGACTGCTTGTACTTCACTGTCAGGCTGACTGAAACTAAATCCCCAGACTGCTAGGATAGAGATCCCGAGACTCTGGTTGGACCAAGAACCTGACTGACCAAGATCAATACCATGGACTATGTAGTGATTGGAATTAGGTTGGCCTCATTGACTACAAGGTTGTTGATTGGAGTTGTTAACCTTGGCCAACCAGGAAAGCTCTGGCTGACCAATATAACCAGGAGATTAGAATATCCTCAGTTCAGGCGACTGATTCTGAGCTGGCTGGCCACAGCCAGTGTACTGAACACAAGTAAATAAAGGGTGACTTGGTGATGGGATACCGGCCTCTGCGCAGTTATTACAGATTGGAATAGGATAGGTCTCTATTATCCCTGATTGACAATTGTAGTTTCCCTGACTGATCTGTAGCATGTGCCAGTAGTTAACGTAACAAAAATACACTGGATGTGCTTCAAGCCAATGGCCATTTATGAAAGTCAAAGGGGAGGGTCCTTAGTGAAGTGAAGGGGAACCAATCAGTAAGGGAAACTGCAATTATCAATCAGGGACAATTTGCACCCTCCATCCAATAGATTGATTATTCAGAGCACCCTACCACCATTGCAAGCTACTTTCCTCTTTCTCTAAATAAAAAGCAATGTAAACCACAGAGGCTGGCAACGTGTAACTATGTAGTAAAGACCCTGTGCACTCATTAGGGAGACGATGGCCTAGTAGTATTATCGATGGACTCTTAATCCAGAGATCCATATAATGTTCTGGAGACCTGGGTTTGAATCCCACCATGACAGATGGCAAAATTTGAGTTGAATAAAGTAAATCTGGAATTAAACTCTATTGATGACAATAAATTCATTGTCGATTGTCAGGAAAAATCCATCTGGTTAACAGATGTCCTTTAGGGAAGAAAGCTGCCATCCTTACCTGTTCTGGCCCACATGTGACTCCAGACCCACAGCAATGTGGTTGACTCTTAACTGCTCTCTGGGCAATTAGAGATGGGCAATAAATGCTGGCCTGGTCAGCAATGCACTCATCCTGTGAATGAATTTAAAAAAAAAACAAAAAATAAGACTACATTGAGACCGGTAACCTTTAAATCAATGCTGAAGTGAGTGTGCACCAGGAAAACAATATGAGATACACAGAAACTGTGATGTGGAGGTGCCAGGGTTGAACTGGGGTGAACAAAGTCAGTAGTCACGCAACACCAGGTTAAAGCCCAGCATGTTTATTTGAAATCATAAGCTTTAGGAGTGCTTCATCTGATGAAGGAGCAGCAGTCCAAAAGCTCATGATTCCAAATAAACCTGTTGGATTATTACCTGGTGTCATGTGACTTCTGACTTTATGCAGAAACTGACAGTCTCCACTTAAGAGGTAAATTGAGTGTGCACTAAGAAAGCAAACTGACAGTATGTTCCTATGTGCAAAGTGTCCTGTCAGAAGCTTGCACGTCCCAAGTTTCCTGAGATCCAAAATAAAGTGTTCCAGGCTGAATTGTTGTTTGATGCCATCTGAGAGCTAACAAGTCATGGGGAGATTGGTAGTTTTTTGATGCCTACTTGCATGGATGAGGAGGATAGTGACCATGGAGCATGTGGGGGTGCTGTGATGCGGACACAGTTTGACGATGGCTGAGACAAGCATTTAATGAGAAGGCTGCAGCTGCCTGATACTTGCTGTGATTTACAGGTTGGACTCTATGCCATTCAGTTTCTCAGTGATGGAGGTGAGAATTGGAAGTGGCATATAGATAATGCAAATTGGGGATGTAAATTATTATGACAATAGATTATAACCCACATCATTAATAGACATATTGAGCCCGTATTTACATGTTTTTTCTTTAAATGAAGACACATAATCAAAAGAATAACTAGATGTAAATTCAGTGGCCATCTAGAGAGAGAGAGATCCTGGATGTCACATCTGACAAGGTGTCAAGGAAGTTTCAAAGAGATGGAAATAAAAGGAAGAGATGAATTGCAAATTGAAAACTGTAATCCCTTGGTTGCTATGTGAACGTTGGGAGAAAACATAACAATCTGGGTGAGAGATATATCTTCTGCCCTCCCCTTTCAAGAATACAGAAGAATGGCCAGTTTAAAACCAAAAGAACTGAGGAGGTTTTCCAGCAACTTTGTTTTTGATCCTGTGTTGTGGCCAGTTTAAAAGCCAGTTCAGCCAGTTTGTGAGTCTAGTGAAAGAAGGCATGACTGTGAACTGTGAACTTGTGTGCACTAGCCTGAGTTTGAATGTGAGTGTGCTGTGAAGATCAGTCAATGGACCACCCACGAGTCACCTCTGTGTTGCTGAAGAATAAATTATTCTCTCTGAGTGCAAGAAGCCAGCTAGTCAGAAAGCCAGTCAAAAGTAAACGGGATAAAATAGTTGCAATCAAAGTGCAAAGCCAAGAATCTCAAACTTGAGTGCTTGGCTGTCAACACTGCACTATCTACTCTTGATAAATGACCCAGAGATGGAATTGTTTATCTGTTAACTTGCACTTTTTTCCTAATTTGTCATCCAACTGCCCGGCTTGAGAATAAAAATTGATAACTAACAGTTCTTCTTGCATCTTCATGACAATGATGGCCCAATCAGAGTCCTTTCCTCAGATAGTACAAAATAGTATGTTTTCTTCAACTCTTTTTCTTGTTTCCTAGATCTGATGAATGCATGATGAAAAGCATCCAATTTTCATCTTCTATTAGCAACATTTAAGTTCAGTAATACCAAGCATTTATTTATATAACTGAGGCAAAGGTTGCAGATTTCATTCTTGACCTGTGCTCATATATTGTGTTATTTCTTCTTGTGTTTAGTAACTAATAAACTCATTCTTCTGTTAAGAATTTTGTCAAGAAAGCTGATTAAACCAGCCACTTTTAAAACAGATTTTCATTTGGTCTGGGAGAAAGGCATCCATAAAGAAGGGGATACTTTTTATGTTAATCTTCATGCAACCAACTGAAGGATCAGATGAAGGGGAAATACAGTCGATTCTGCTATAACGCGATAGTTGCTTTCCTGCGCAATATCATGTTATAGAAAATTGCGTTATAGAAATACCGGGGCCTATGGGAAAAGCAGGGTTGGGGCAGACTACCAAAAAATACCATTGAAAATCAATCAAAACTCACTCAGAAGCCTAGCACAAAGATAGCATAGTTTGAATAAATGTTTAATTTATAACTAATAATGAAATAAAAGTAAATTTAACACCTTACCCTGAAGATGATTTGACAGGGGAGGAGGTTTTGAGGTTGCTCTGTTGTTAATGCAGGAGCTGAGGGTCACCACCATCCTCATAATCCCCATCAGGTGCAGTTGTGTTTGCAGGGTTAGGGCGAAAAATAATTAATCCAGAAATGGATGGCTATGGTTCATTGTCTTCTGACTGTTTCTTGGGGGTTGGCTTAAAAAAGATATCCAGTTTTTGCTGCCTTGCCCTTTTTCTTCTTTCATGAAGAAGCTGTTCATTGGATGCCAAATAAGATCTTATTCCACAAACTGCTACCCTGCTGCATTCTGCATTGTAATCATTGTAATCATTGTCCTCTAAGAGTGCAACGGCTTCTCCATTTCCTAAGGATAGAAGACAAAACAGAAATGGAAAGTTCTCGTGGTGCTGCATCCTGGACTTCATCTTCATCTCCAGCTTCCACTTCCCCGCTCAGCAACAAGTTGTTGTAGATCAGCTACAGAGAACTCCTCACAATGGGACTCAAGCAGCTCTTCAACATCCTCACTCTATAGTTGATCCTTCACCATTCATGTGCTCAACAATTTTGAGAATCCCATCAGGAATAGAAAACGCTTTGTAACACATGGGTGGCACAGTGGCTCAGTGGTTAGCAATGCTTCCTCACAGCACCAGTGGCCCAGGTTTGATTCCAGCCTTGGGTGACTGTCTGGAATTTATATGTTCTCCCCATGTCTGTGTGGGTTTTCTTCAAGTGCACTGGTTTCCTCACAGTCCAAACGTATGCAAGACTGGTGGATTGGCCATGCTAAATTGCCTGCAATGCCCAGGGACTTAGCCATGGTAAATGCATGATTATGGGGATATGGTTGATGTAGACCTGATGGGCCAAATGGCCTCTTTCCAGACAATAGGGATTCTATGAAATAAGGCATTTCCTGCTTGATGGTAAGATTCTGAAGTTGCAATTTAAGACTTGGGTGGGGAGTGCGGAATATTAGGAAAATCTTGAACGAAAACAAAGTTGCTGGAAAAGCTCAGCAGGTCTGGCAGCATCTGTGGAGGAGAAAACAGAGTTAATGTTTCGGGTCTGGTGACCCTTCCTCAGAACTGATGGTGGCTGGGAAAACGTCAGTTTATGTGCAGAAAATAGGGAGGTGGGTGGGGTAGGGAGTAAATGATAAGATAGAGCCCGAAGAGAGAGAAAGTCAGTTGGACAGACAAAGGAGTTGCTAACGATCAGGCTGGGAGAGTGAATAGTTGTTAATGGGGACCGTTAGTGACTAACAACAGGGGGTGTGTAGTGGCAGGCTATGTGGTAACAAGGCCTGGTGTGTGGAGTGGGGGGCTGGGACATGGGAGAGTTTAGGCCCTAAAATTATTGAACTCAATATTGAGTCCGGAGGACTGTAGGGTCCCCAAGCAGAAAATGAGGTGATGTTCCTCCAACTTGCGTTGGGCTTCACTGGAACACTGTAGCAAAACGGAGACAGAGATGTTGGCCAGAGAGCAGGGTGGTGCATGGAAGTGGCAGGCAACAGGTAGTTCAGGGTCTTTTTTGCGAGCAGAACATAGATGTTCTGCAAAGCGGTCGCCAAGTCTACGCTTCGTTTCCCCAGTGTAGAAAGAGACCACATTGTGAGCAGCGAATGCAGTAGACTAGATTCTTGGAAGTGCAGGTGAAGTGTTGCTTCACCTGGAAGGTATGTTTGGGCCTTTGGATAGTGGAGAGGGAGGAGGTAAAATGGCAGGTGTTGCACCTTCGCCGGTTACAGGGGAAGGTGCCGTAGGGCTGTGGGGAGGTGTTGGGGGTGAAGGAAGTATGGACCAGGGTGTCCCGGAGGGAACGGTCCCTGCGGAAGGCGGACAAGGAAGGGGAGGGGAATATGTGCCTGGTGGTGGCATCTTGCTGGAGGTGGCGGAAATGGCGTCTGATGATCTTCTGGATGTGGATGCTGGCGGGATGGTAGGTGAGGATAAGGGGAACCCTATCGCTGTTGCGGGAGGAAAGAGAAGGGATGAGGGCAGAAGTGCGGGAGATGGGTCGGACACGATTGAGGGCCCTGTCGACAATGGAGCTGGGGAATCCTCGGTTGAGGAAGAATGTGGATATTTCGGAGGCTCCCTTGTCGAAGTCGGCCTCATCTGAACATATGCGACGGAGACGGAGGAACTGAGAGAATGGGATGGAGTCTTTACAGGAAGTGGGGTGTGAGGATGTATAGTCCAGGTAGCTGTGGGATTCGGTGGGTTTGTAATGGATATTAGTGGCCAGTCTATCCCTAGAAATGGAAACAGAAATGTCGAGGAAGGGAAGGGAGAAGTCAGAGATAGACCAGGTGAAAGTGAGGGCAGGGTGGAAATTGGAGGCGAAATTGATAACGTTTTTCAATTCTAGACGAGAGAGGGAAGCAGCACTGATGATATCATCGATGTATCGGAGAAAGAGTTGTGGGTGGGGGACGGTATAGGACTGGAACAAGGAATGTTCCAAAACCCCATGAAGAGACGGACATAACTAGGGCCCATGCGGGTACTCATGGCAACTCCTCTTACCTGAAGAAAATGAGAGGAGTTGAAAGAGAAGTTGTTGAGGGTGAGGACAAGCTCAGCCAAGCGGAGGGTGGTGGTGGTGGTGGATGGGGATGGTTCAGGTCTATGCTCCAGGAAGAAGTGGAGAACCCTAAGACCCTCCTGGTGGGGAATGGATGTGTAAAGGGATTGCACATCCATGGTAAAGAGGAGGTGGCTGGAGCCGGTAAACTGGAAGCTTTGAGACCGGCATGAGGCGTCAGAGGAAAATCTTTCTTGCTATCGAGAATTTGATTTTTTCCCATTCTCACCGTATTTTCTCAACGTTACTCACACCACACCCAGGAGAGCAAGATTCCACCCTATATTTTTTCTGATATTGTTTTAACTTCCTGACTGTGTAGGAGTATTGATGGTGAGAATTCACTTCTCAAATAGAACTGTTTCTTTCTTGATGAATTATCACAGGCATTATAACCTAATTTCCTCACAACAAAGAGCTTTGAAACCAATAAACTTATATCACCTATATTTCTAGTCAAAATATCTAAACATACAAAAGAACATTTACTGACCCTCTGAATCCATTATTTTTCCCTGAGTCTCAGTCCATTCTTTATTCATGTCATTCTATCCTGCTTATAGTCTGTCAATAAAAAAACTATACATGCTAAAAGCAAATATCAATTAAGGTCAATCAGTATCTAACAACTCACAATGCGAGCAATTAGGCCACAGCTGTGATTATCTTTAGCGATAGTATAATATTTTTGAAATAGAGGCTTGAGAACTGTTAGATAATGAAGTATTAAGTGTTGAAGTATAGAAATTATGGGTGGAATTTTCCCGCCTGCTGAATAGCATGTCAGTTGGGAAAATATGGCAAGAGCAAAGAAATTAGATTCTTAAAGCTGAGAAAATAAAAGTCCAATTTTCCACCCAAGGTTTTAATGGTGAAACAAGAGTCTCATTAGCAAGCAGCAAGAGGCCTGTTTGCAAGCATTTACATCTCATTATTTTCTGTGCTTACCTCATTTATTTGCACAGTTACCTACTCCTCCCGCATAGCAACAGTTCCTGACTTGAGAGTCAGAATGGGTATCTTGTGACTCCAACTCACCCCCAGGCCAGCATCTTGGTCAGCATTCCCTAATCTCTCAGGGTATGCTCCATGGACAGTGACTGCCAGCGCCCTTTGTCCATGGAAGTTGGCATCAGATATGCACCAGCTTCACCATGTTATTGTGGCACATTTTGACTCATGATACAATTCAACACTTGAATTCTATACTTTGTAACACACTGAAATGTTGCATTTTAATGCTGCTGCTAGGCTGCATTGTATGCAGGAACAGGCACCTAATTCATGCATAGACCAAGCTGCATCTCAGACCTCTTAGCTTGCTCTCTTTGTCTTACCCCTTGGATGCTTGCAGACTCCCTGCCAATGTCTTACCTTGTCTATTTGTACATTGTGGTTTAATTCAGAACTTAGAGCCTCATGTAACCACTATCTTGCCTTTTAGGGTAGGCACAAAGCCAGATTGACATGTTTGACAGCAGTGATCAGTCAAGCAAGCTAGAAGCTCTGAGTTGCAGCCTGGTCTGATGCACGAGATGGGTGCCTGCCCCTGCATGCAATGCAACTTGGTAGCAACATTAATGGCAACATCACTTTGCAGCATGTACCAGCATCTTATGCAACAAATGCAGCCTCCTCCACGGGTCCCCAGCAACACGGATGCCAGTCTTTAGTCACTCCCTGTGATACCAAGAAATTGTTGGAGGCACTGGATATATCCAATGGCTGTGACAAAATTCTGCTAATAGTACTGAAGACTTGTACTCTAGGACATGCCATCCTCTTGGCCAAGCTGTTCCAATAGAGCTAGAATATTGACATCTAAACTACAATTTGGAAAATTGCCCAGGTATTAAAAAAGCATGACAAATCCAACCCTTACTGTTGCTGCCTCTTCAGTCTACTCTCAATCATCAGTAAAACAATAGAAAGTATTATTAACAGTGCTATCAAACAGCACCTTCTTAACAATCATCTGCTCACTGAGCCTCAGTCTGAGTTTAGACCATACGACCATAAGACATAGGAGCAGAAATTAGGCCATTCAGCCCATTCTGCTCCACCATTCAATCATGGCTGATAAGTTTCTCAACCTCATTCTCCCGCTTTCTCCCCGTAACCCTTGATCCCCTTGACAATCAAGAACCTATCTGTCTCCATCTTAAATATACTCAATGACCTGGCCTCCACAACCTTCTGTGGCAGTGAATTCCATAGATTGACCACTCTCTGGCTGAGGAAATTTCTCCTTATCTTCATTCTAAAAGGTCTTCCCTTTACTCTAATACTGTGTCCTCAGGTCCTAGTCTCACCTACCAATGGAAACATCTTCCCAACATCCTCTGTCCAGGCCATTCAGTATTCTGTAAGTTTCAATTGGATCACCCCTCATCCTTCTTAACTCCATTGAGTATAGATCCAGAGTCCTCAAACATTCCTCATATGTTAAGCTTTTCATTCCTGGGACCATTTTTGTGAACCTCTTCTGAATCTGCTCCAGGGCCAGTACATCTTTCTTGAGATATGGGGCCCAGAACTGTGTACAATACACCAAATGTAGCCTGACAAGAGCCTTATATAGCATCAGAAGTACATTCCCGCTTTTATATTCAAGTCCTCTCAAAATAAATGCCAAAGTTGCATTTGCCTTCCTAATTACTGACTGAACCTGAGAGAATCCTGGACTAGAACTCTCAAGTCTCTTTGTACTTCAGGCTTCTGAATTTTCTCCCCATTTAGAAAATAATCCATGCTTCTATTCTTCTTACCAAAGTGCATGACCTCACACTTTCCCACGTTGTACTCCATCTGCCACTTCTTTGCCCACTCTCCTAACCTGTCCAAATCCTTCTGCAGCATTCCCCGCATCCTCCATACTACCTGTCCCAATCTGTTTCACTGAGGCCACTCAGCCCCTGATCTCATTAGAACCTTAGTTCAAACGTGAACAATGGAACTGAATTCCAGAATGAAATATTTCTAGTTTGTTGTGTAAATTATATGATAACAACCTGTTTGTTCCTCGCAGTGGGGAAATAGCCATTGAAAATTAGCTTTTTTTTGTGGTATCAACAATGTGTGAGAAGTATGGTTCTGGAATTTGTATCTTGTTCATGGCTTCACAGTAAAGTCTTGCCAAATTTATGTAATTGAATAGAAGTTTATACCAGAGGAAGCTTTAGAATGCCTTTGGGGTTCTGTTGATTTTGGAAGCCTTGTGCTGGTTACGGACTTGCTGTTTTCACAATGTATCAGAAGTAATGAAATATAACTTAAAACACAATAACAAGAAATATGGAGAATCAGAGATGAAGGAGGATGACAGAAGACATTTAAAAAGAGTTCCATTTGTATAGATCTTACATAACCATTGAATGTATGAGGCATTTAACAGTTTAGGAAGTACTTTTGAACTCCAGAACACTGTTGTATTGTTGGAAATGCTAATTTGTGACTATCAAACTCCCACAAACAGAAAGATGATAATGATCAGCTAACAAGGTGTAGAGCTGGATGAACACAGCAGGCCAAGCAGCATCGTAGGAGCAGGAAAGCTGATGTTTCAGGCCTAGACCTTTCATCAGAAATGCTGATGAAGGGTCTAGGCCCGAAACGTCAGCCTTACTGCTCCTAAGATGCAGATTCCACAGCTGTATTAACAAAAACAGTTCCTACTATTAATGATCAGATAATCTGTTTTCATGATGTTAATTCAGGAATAAATATTGACCAGATCACCAGTAGTAACTCCACTGCTCTTCAAAATACTGCCATAGAACCTTTTATATATACCTGAGCTATTAATGGGGTTTAATATGAAAGATAGCACTTCCACCAGCAGAGCACTCTTCTGTTCTCCTCAGGATCAGCCTTGATTTTTGTGCTCAAGTCCTGGAATGGGACTTAAACCTGGAGATTCAGAGATGAGCATGCTACAAACAGGCTAACAAAGAAGGCAGGTCTTAAGAATTAAAGACGGATAAGAGAACAGTAAAATAAAATGACATTAAAAATCAGCCAGAATATTGAATGAAGGATGGAAAGAGTCTGTTGATTTCAGTGAAATTGAATACCAGGGCATTTAATTGATGGCAGATGCAAGGTCTGGGTCCCTGTCCCAAATGAATTTCACTTCCACTGAATCACTTCATTTGTTGGCATAAGTAGTGCACACTTAAATTTTAGATCAGTGTCAGATTGAGTGATATGCCTAACTTCTCAATTGAGCTCTATATAAAAAGATTTCTCAGACAAGGTGTCAACATAATAAAAATTAAAAACATGGCAGTATTGATTTTCTGTCATAAGTATCATGTCCACGTTTAGTACATTTTGTATTCAATTTAGTTCTTACCAAGGTGGAACTATTTGAAAATAGAAACTTCATAGCTTGTGTTTTCCTTATATTGACAGCTTTAGTACAGAATTGGATTTATTACAAAAACAGTCTCAATGGAAACTAGCCTTTTAGTTTCCTAGCTTCAATTATGTCAGTACATTACTGACTCAGCCTAAATTCTCCAGTTCACAACTTCACATGCAATGAAGCCCTGTAACCAAGGCAGAATACCATGGATACAGAAGTGCTAGAGAAATGCAACAGGTTTGACAGCTTTTGACAAGACACAAAGAGTTAATGTTTTGGATCTGATGACTCTTTGTCAGACTGTTAACTCTGTTTCAGTCTCCACTGATGATGCAGACTTGCTGAGTTTCTCCAGTATTTTCTGCTTTTATTTCAGATCTTCAACTGCTTTTATTTGAGAGTTTAATTCACTATCTGTCCCCAGGTATGCCTATCCTGCTCTTCTCCAATTGAATTTCTGTTTGAATCTTTTAAATTGTTCACTTTCATTGTTTTCTATTTCCCTCCTGGTGTTTGATAAGCTGTAAACACACTCCCAACAGCTTGGAGGCAATGGCTTAGTGTTATTATTGCTTAACTATGTATCCAGAAACTCAGGTAATATTCTGGAACCCAGGTTTGAATTCCCCATAGCAGTTGGTGGAATTTGAATTCAATTTTAAAAAACTGAAATCTAATGATGACCAGCAAATCTTTTCTGATTGTTGGAAAACCCCATCTGGTTCACTAATCCCCTTCAGCGAAGGAAATTACTGCCCTTACCTGGCCTAGGCTGTATGTGGCTTCAGATCTACAGCAATGTGGTTGACTCTTAACTACCCTCTAACATAACCTAGCAACCTAACCACTCAGTTGTAACAAAGTCTCAAAACAAACCAGACAGGCATCCTACCTGGCATTGACCTAGAAACTGGAATCATCAATGGCAAAGACAACTATGTCAACCCTAAAATCCTCCTCACTAACATCTGGGGGTGACTGCCAGAACTGGGAGAGCTTTCTCACAGGTTTGTCATGCCTGAGATATTCAATTTCCCAGACACCACCGTCACCATCCCTGGATATATCCTGTCTCACAAGCAGGACAAGACCAGAACAGGTGGCAGCGCAGTGGTACTGTCAGGAGGGAGTTGCCTGGAATTCTCAAAGCCTCAGGTTAAACATGGGCAAGGAAACCTCCTGCTGATGACCACATACTGTCTCCCTTTGGATGAAGATTCAGTGCTCCTCCAAGTTGAATTATACTTGGGGGAAAAACTGAGGGTGGAAAGGTCACAGAATCTGCTCTGGGTGGGGATTTCGATATCTATCATCAAGTAGCTTGGTAGCAGCATGACTGACCTAGCTGGCTGGGTCCTAATCTGGGTTTGTGGCAGGCAGTGAGGGAACCAACACGAGGGAAAAACATACTTGACCCCATCCTTACCAATTTGCCTGGCATAGATGCGTCTGTCCCTGACAGTATGTAAGAGTGACCACTGCACAGTCCTTGTGGAGATGAAGTCCCGCCTTCACATTGAGAATACCCTCCATTGTGTTGTGTGGGGCTATCACTATGCTACATGGCACAGACTTCAAACAGGTTCTAGCAACTCAAGACTGTGGGTCATCATCAGCAGGAAAACTGTGCTCCAGCAGAACTGCAACTTCATGCCCAGCACAAGCCCCACTCAACTATTACCATCAAGCAACTGAATCAACCCTAGTTCAATGGAGAATGCAGGAGGGCATGACAGAAGCAGCAACAGGCACGCCTAAAAGTATGCTGTCAGTCTGGTGAAGTTACAAAACAGGACTATTTGCATGCCAAATAGCATAAGCAGCAAGTAATTGATGGCACTAAACAATCCTACAGCCAACAGACCAGATATAAGTTCTGCAGTCCTGTCACATCCAGTCGTAAAGGGTGGTTGACAATTAAGTAACTCATTAGAGGAGGAGGAGGCTGCACAAATATCCCCATCCTCAGTGATGGAAAAAATACCCAACACACCAATGTGAATGATAAGACTGAAGTATTTGCAACAATCTTCATCTAGATTGCCAGGTAAAATGATCCATCTTGTTCTCCTCCAAAGGTCCTCAGCATCACAGCTGCCAGTCTGCCGCCAATTCAATTCACTCGATGTGATATCAAGAAATGGTTGGTAGCATTGGATACTGAAAAGGTTGTGAAAATATTCCAGCAATGTACTGAAGACTTGTGCTCCACAAATTGCCATTCCATTAGCCAAGCTCTTTCAGTACAGTTACAACACTGGCATCTACCTAACAATGTGGAAAATTGCCTGGATGTATCCCGTACACAAGAAGCAGAACAAATCCACCCTGGTCAATAACTCCCCCTTCAGTTTACTCTTGATCATCAGTAAAGCAATTGGAGGTGTCATCAACAGCGTTATCAAGCAGCACCTGCTCATCAATAAAAGTAAAGCTGCCATAGTCCTATCAGCCCATATGGCTGCTTTCTCATGACAGAGAGAGATCACTGGCAATGACCTGGTAGCCTGAAAGTCATCATGTCTCAGGCAAAGGGAGAGATTGAGAAGGACATCCTCTATGGTAATATTAGCCAATGCAGGAATTGAGCCCACTGTATTGGCATTGCTCTGCATTCCAAACCAGCCATCCAGCCAACTGAGCTAAGCAAACCCATGCCTAGCAATAACACAGTGTGGAGCTGGAGGAGCACAGCAGGCTAGGCAGCATCAATGGAGCAGAAAAGCTGGCGTTTCGGGTCGGGATCTTTCTTCATTTTCTGAAGATGGGTCCCGACCTGAAATGTCAGCTTTCCTCTCGTCTGATGCTGCCTGGCCTGCTGTGTTCCTCCAGCTCCACACTGTGTGTTATCTCAGTTATCGGCAGTCCTTGCTATCTCCATGCTCAGCAATGACCTGCTCAATGACACCCAGTTTGGGTTTTGTCAGGACCACTCTGTTCCTGACTTCATTATAGTCTGGGTTCAAATTTGGACAAAAGAGCTAAATTCCAGAGGTGAGGTAAGATTGATCCCTTGACATCAAGACCACATTTGACCGAGTATGACATCAAAGTGCCCTATCAAAACTGGAATCAATGTGAATCAGGTGGCAAACTCTTCACTGGTTGGAATCATACCAGGCGCACAGAAAAATGGTTGTGGTTGTTAGACTTTAGTCATCTCAGCTCCAAGACAGCAGTTCTTTAAGGTCATGTCCTTACTGTCTTCAGTTGTTTCGTCAATGACCTTTCTTACATCAAACTGTTAGAAGTGGGAATGTTCACCAATGATTGTACAATGTTCAGCACCATCCATGACTCCTCAGATACTGAAGCAGTACCTGTCCAAATGCAACAAGACCTGGACATTATCCTGGCTTGGACAGAAAATTAGCCAGCAACATTTGTGTGACACAAATGCCAGGCAATGACCATTTCCAATAAGAAATTATCTAACTGCTCCCTTTGCCATTGAATGTCATTACCATCACTCAATTCCTCCAGAATCAACATCGTGGGGCTTACCATTGACTAGAAACTGAATGTTTCATACACTGGATGTGCCATATAAATACAACATCTACAAGAGCAGTTCATGGCTAGGAATAACTCTCTTCCTGACTCCTCAAAGCCTATCCACCATTTAGAAGGTACAAACCAGGAATGTGATGGAATGCATCCCCTTTGCCTGGATGACTGCAGCTCCCACAACACTCATGGTATGCAGGCATCACTGATTAGACCAGAATTTGTAGTCCATCCCTAATAGTAATTTAAAAGGTAAATTGAGCTGTTGTAAACCCTGTGGTGTAGATTCAACCATCGTGCTATTTGGAAAGGAATTCTGAGACGTTATCCCAGCAACAATGAAGGAATAGCAATATAGTTTCACATCAGGAAAGTTTGTGTCTTGGACAGGATCAGTGGTGGTGTTCCCCTGCATCTGCTACCCTCATCCTTCTGGTTGTTAGAAATCACAGTTTTGGAAGCTGAAGATCGGGAGTTGGGAAGTCAGTGTCGGTCATCAAGTATATGGGTGAAAAGTGAATGGGACTAAATGTGCGACATGATGTGCATATCATTGTTGGAGAAATAAAAGTTTCTGAAGGATGCCTAGTTGAAAGTTCTCAAAGAGAATATTGAAGCATATAGATCAAAAAGATGACAAAATCATTTATAACAGCGTTAGATGGTTTAAAATACGGCAAAGGCAGATGCTATTGCTAAGGTGGAAATAACTGGTCTTTATCATGGGTTCATTTTCAAATCCTTTCCAAGGTCAAAGAGTGTAGTAAAATTGAGAACTCAAGCAAAGTGAAGAGATGCATTGGTGGCAAGGGATCTGAGTTTGTCATGTGGGTCAAAGCTGATAGCTTCAATTTTCATAACATCGAGGTGTAAGAAATTGTGGCTTGCTCAGGGAAACAGACATCAATCTGGGATAATGCTATGAATTGTGAGCTTCTCTTGTACTACAAATTCAATGTACATTTTTTCCATTCACACTCTCGATTCTGGTTTGGCACACATCATTCAGATCCTTTATTGTTACATATGTGTTCTTCTAGAGTCTATTTGCAGTGATTAAATATCTGGTGTCTGCATTTTCTACATCAAAATGCTACCTCCAATGAAACCCCAATATTCCTGCTAAGACTAAGATGTAGATGTTCAGGACTAGGGATCAGTCTTGTCGGTTTAATTCCAACCCCAGAAAATAATCATTACTTTTTATTTTGAAGTTGTTAATCTGTTACAGCAAAACACCTTAATATAGATGTTTTTAATATGATTAAAAAACTTCCAAGGCACTTTACAAGTGCATATTGAGACAAAAATTGACACTGAGCAGTGAGCTAAGAAGGAGCCAACAAGACCAACGACCAAAAGCTTATTCAAAGGGATAGGTTGTAAGCAAGAGTGCTAGAGGAGATGAGAGAGATTGACAAGTTTAGGAGGAAATTCCAGACCTCACAGCTCACAAAAGTCCTTTGACATCATTGACCTCAAATGATTAATAATTGCATAATGGTTGTTTTACATCTCTTTTCCTCAAGTTTGCAACAAATAAATTTACAATTAATTCTGTTCTGAGAATCTTTGCATTAATCATTCATTTTATGTATTTGTAATTTATGCTTAGAAAATAGAAAAACGTTCTGTAGAGAAATGTGTTTGCATAGTAATGCTAAGCAGGCTTAGCTCAATTCCTTGGCTCATGCAATGCCACAGGCCACTACCTTCGCAATCTGCATGGTTTTCCTCAATTCTAGCCCTTGAGGAAATCAAGGCAAGTCTATGTAATAGAATTGTCATAACACAAATCTCTCTCCCTTTATGTACAGTGATACCTTCTCCTGGAAGTCATAAAAGTTTGACAAAAGGAATTGAATAATCTGTGACTCACCCCCCTATTCCTTTCAAGAGTTTAATAGCTTTAAAACTGTTGAGTGTTTGGCCCACAATTTATAGAAATCAGAAAATTAGGAAGAATAAAATGGCTTCTATATCCAATCCTCCACTCCATATTCTTATCAAATGTAAAAGCAGTTATACAATGTTGTAAACTGTCTGAAAGGGTTAATTGAGGAATGTTTATATGATTCTGTCCACTGATACATAAGTTGCAATCTCTGGAAAGAGCCAACCAGTCTGCAGTATGCTTCAGCCATCTCCAGTTTGCAGTTAATCTATGTAGTCTGTACCCATGTAGTTTAGACTTGACTTCTACCTTATAGAAGATAATAATATCTCTGACTAAGTGTTAGGGTCGTTACCTAGTCTTATACTATTCTAAAGTGCTATCCTCCTACCATGTAATAAACCATTCTTGCTACTCAAGAGTGTGTCTCTTCTTCCAAGACATCTACGTGGTCACCTTTGCAGTTTAGGGTGCCTTCAACTAGTACTAGAAGGGGGATAATGACAAGATCTTTATACATCTTTAAGGTGGAAATTTAGCACAACTACCGTTTACTACAAGGTGTCAGCTACAGGTATCTCTTACAACAGGAGGCTTGCAAACATTTCCCTTTAATCTCAGCAAGAAACACTTAAACAGGAAGCCAAATATTTAACAGTGCGCAGTTTTATATTGTGGATTTTTGAGCATGCCAGGAACTGAGTTTGGACAAGCTCAATGGATTGAAAGTCATAAATATCAAATAATAGAAGGTATTCTTTTACTGTCAGTCTGGATTATGGTTTTGCTTCAGCTAATTTATAATAATATACAATAGCTCTTTGAAGTAGTCTAGTTTACATCAATGAAACTTTAACCACAAAGATAATTAATCAATGATTAATTTTAAAAAGTGGAGTTCCATCAAGTGTACCTTTCAAAAATCATTTGCATTTTCTCTTTGAGTTCATAATATTTCTGGCCACGAGAGAGAGACAAGACATATGTTCCCAACATGCAACTATTCTGATTAAAAGGTATCTTTTTTGATGCAGTCCTCAGTGTTACATCCTCTCTCATAGGTGATTATTTCTTCTTTCTCCTTTGTAACATAGCTGAATTGAAATTCACCATGTGGTATCACAGATGTGAGCCTGACTTACGAGCACTCGATTTCAGAGTCAGCAATGAAGTGCTGATACACACTGCAGACCTGGTCAAAAGCTGCCCACAGAGATCAAGCAATTATTGGGGCATGAATTTCCATTTTCCTCATATCAATTTAAATCTCATGCCGAGCCAAGTGGATCTCTAGGTGTCCATCAGCAATGACATTCAGCACCATTTGCTACTCCTCAGATACTGAAGCAGTCTGTGTTCTTATGCAGCAAGATCTTGACAGTATACAGCTTGGCTGATAAATGGAAAGTTACACTCATGCCAGACAAGTGCCAGGCAATGATCATCTCCAATGAGAGAATCTAAGTATTGGTCCTTGATGTTTTATCACTGAATCCCCACTATCAACGTTCTGGATATTACCATTGATCAGAAACTGAACCGAACTAGTTATGTAAAAACTGAGATGGCAAGACCAGCTCAGATGCTGGTGATTCTGTAAGATGACTCACCTACTGAATCCTCCAACCTGTTCACATATTTACAAGGTACAAGCAAAGAATGTGACAATGAGATGAAATATTCCCTACTTGCCTGGATGGATGCAACACCAGCAACATTCAAGAAGTTCAAAACCATGCAGGACAAAGCGGCTAGCTTGATTGTCACTTCATCCACCATTTTAAACATTCACTCCCTCCATCATTGACACTCAGTGTGTATGATCTCGACAGGTTGGGTGAGTGGGCAAATCAATGGCAGATGCAATATAATTTGGATGAATGTGAAGTTATTCACTTCAGAAGTAAAAACAAGAAGACAGATTACTACCTGAATGGCTGTAAATTGGGAGAGGGGAGTGTGCAGTGGGACCTGGGTCTCCTTGTGCACCAGTCACTGAAAGTAAACATGCAGGTGTAGCAGTCAGTAAAGAAGGCAAATGGTATGTTGGCCTTCATTACTAGAGGTTTCGAGTACAGGAGCAGGGCTGTGTTGTTGCAGTTATACCAGCCTTTGGTGAGACCACAACTGGAATATTGTGTGCAATTTTGGTCTCCTGTTCTGAGGAAGGATGCTCTTGCCCTCGAGGGAGTGCAGCAAAGGTTTACCAGGACATTCCAGGGATGGCGGGTCTGACATATGAGGAGAGATTGACTTGGTTGGAACTGTTTTTGCTAGAGTCAGACAAATGAGGAGGGATCTCATGGAGACTTATAAAATTCTAACAGGACTAGACTGTGTAATTACAGGGAAGATGTTTCTGATGATGGGTGTGTCCAGAACCAGGGGTCACAGTATGAGGATTCAGGGAAGACAACTTAGGACGGAGATGAGGAGACATTTCTTCACCCAAAAGTGGTGAGCCTGTGGAATTCATTACCACAGGTAGTAGATAATGCCAAATCATTGAATGTATTCGAAAGGTGACTAGATATATCACTTGGGGTGAATGAGATCAAAGGTTATGGCGAGAAAGCAGAATTAGGCTATTGAGTTGGACAAGCAGCCATGATCGTGAAGATTAGCAGAGCAGGTTTGAAGGGCCGAACGGTCTCCTCCTGCTCCTATCTTCTATGTTTCTATGTTTGTATGTTTCTATCTACACGGTGCACAATTCATCAAAGCTCTTTGACACCTTCCAACTGCTTGATTTCCACCAAATATCTTGTCCTTCTAGATGGATAAAAAAATGAAGA
Source organism: Rhincodon typus (assembly GCF_021869965.1). Lineage (NCBI taxonomy): Eukaryota > Metazoa > Chordata > Chondrichthyes > Orectolobiformes > Rhincodontidae > Rhincodon > Rhincodon typus. Next base: position 55,605,251 of record NC_063341.1, on the reverse strand, counting down.
AATGGAGATGCTAGAGATCAAACGAAAACAGAAATTGCTGAAGAAACTCAGCAGCATCTGTGGAGAGAAAATTGAGTTAATGTTTTGAGCCCTGTGACCCTTCTTCAGAATGATCACGGTACTAGAAGTGTTAACTCTGATTGCTCTCCACAGATGCTGCCAGACCTCCTAGGTGGAAGTGGTTGTGGGTTCGGAAGATAAATTCACCAAAACTCCCTCAAAAACACTTTCCAAATCCACAGTGACTAGCATCTGAAAGGTCAAGGGCAACAGATACAAGGGAACACCACCAGCTGTAATTCCCACCACGCCACACGCCATGTTGACTTGGAAATATAGTCACTGTTCCTTCAGTGTCATTGACTGAAAATCCTGGAACTCTGTCCCTAATGGAATTTTGAGACTACCTACAGCATGTGTTCTGGTTATTAAAAGACAACAAATGTGTAGAAGGACTAAAGCAGGTTTATAGAATTCGTTGTTGAGCCAAGTACCTTGTTATCCTCAATTAAAAATTAGCCCAGCGGTAGTGAGCAAATTCTGCTTACAGTGCTACAGTTTGCTACATGTAATGTCTCAGGTTGCAAACATGTTCACAAGTGCTTTCGCTACATAATTTCTCACATTAACACCTTAAAAAAATCTGAATATGCTGTGAAAGATACCATGATTTCTCTGCATGTAGTGAGTTGCAGAGTAATTTTGGCACCTTGTAATAACTGATTATCACTACTACTAGATAGACTGTAGCTCTCAATGGTGGCTGATACATGCACTCTGTGGCAAGGATTCATGAGAGTGCCGGTGAGGGGAGAGCTTGGGAGAGAGCTGGCGACGGCTGTGGAGAGGTCTGGTGAGTGCTTGGGGCAAAAGACAGAGTGGACCAGAGGTGGACAGATGACTCAGCTCAGGAGAAAGCCTGGGTTGGAGCAATGGAGAAAACCGATCAATGCAGACAGTAGGTGAGGGCTCAGAACAATAATGGTAGGGCACCAGCAGTGTACAGGACACACCAGAGAGAGTGTCTGTCTGAGCAAGCCATATCACCATTTGTGCAGATGCAACTGACATTGGCTGGCAATAGTACGTTAGTGATGTTATACACTTTCTGAAAGATAGGAATTACATGCATTTGGAAAGGCAAGGATTGATTATGGATAGTCAGCATGGTTTTGTGTGAGGGAAATCATGTCTCACAAACTTGGTTGAGTTTCTTGAGGAAGTAACCAAAAGAATTCATGAGGGTAGAGCAGTAGACGTTGTTTACGTGAACTTCAGTAAAGCCTTTGACAAGGTTCCAACTAATTACTAAAGTTAGATTACATGAGATTCAGGGTGAGCTTGCCAGTTGGATGCACAATTGGCTTCACGGTAGAAGACAAAGAATGGTGGTGGAGTGTTGTTTTTTGGACTGAAGGCCTGGGACCAGTGGTGTGCCACAGGGATCGATACTGGGTCCATTTTTGTTTGTCATTTATAGAAATAATTTGGATGAAAATATAGGAGGCATGGTCAGTAAGTTTGCAGATGTCAGCAAAATTGATGGTACAATAGGCAGTGAAAAAGGTTATCTAAGTTTATAAAGAGATCTTTGAGCACTGTGTGCAGTTCTGATTGCCCTGTTAATGAAAGGATATTATTAAACCGGAAAGGGTTCAGAAAAGATTTACCAGGATGCTGCCGGGAATGCAGGTTTTGAGATATAAAAATAATCTGGAAAAACTGGGACTTTATTGACTAGAGCACAGGAGGTTGAGGTATATAAAATTATGAGGGACACGGCTAGGGTGAATAGCAAGGGATTTTTCGCCTAGGATGGGGGAGTTCAAAACTAGGGAACATATTTTTAAGGTGAGAGGAGACAGGTTTAAAAAGGACATCAGGGCAACTTTTTTACACAGAGAGTGGTTCATGTCTGGAATGAACTGCCTGAAGAAGTGGTGGATGCAGGTACAGTTACAACATTTAAAATGCATTTGGATAAGTACATGAATAGGAAAAGTTTGGAGGGACATGGGCCAAGCGCAGGTGGGTGGGACTAGTTTAGTTTGTGAACATGGTCAACGAGGACTTGTTGGACCAAAGGGTCTATTTTCATGTTGTATAACTCTATGACTCTAATTGGGTCAATGGGCTGAGGTATGGCAGACAGAGTTTAATTTGGATAAATGTGAGGTTTTGCATTTTGATAAAATAAACAAGGGCAGGACTTGTACAATTGATGGTAGTGCCCTGGGTAGTGTTGTAGAACAAGGAGACCTAAGGGTTCAGGTACACAATTCTTTGAAATTTTTGTCACAGGTAGACAGGGTGGTTAAGAAGATATTTAGCACACTTGCCTTCATTGCTCAGACCTTTGAACATTGAAGTCAGGACGTCATGTTAAGGTTGTACAGGATGTTGGTGAGGCCTCTTCTGGAGTACTGTAAGCATTTCTGGTCGCCCTGCTTTAGGAAGGATTTTATCAAATTGGAAAGGGTTCAGAAAAGATTTACCAGGATGTTGTAGGGAACGGAGGGTTTGAGTGATAAAAATAGGCTGGTTAGCCTAGGACTTTTTTCACTGAAGCGTAGAAGGTTGAGGGGTGACCTTATAGCGGTTTATGAAATGATGAAGGGCATAGATAAAGCGAATAGCATGGGTCTTTTACCTAGGTTGGGGAAGTTCAAAACTAGGGGACATATCTTTAAGGTGAGAGGAGACAGGTTTAAAAGGGACATGGGGAGCAACTTTTTTATACAGAGAGTGGAATGAACTGCCAGAGGAAGTGGTGCATGGAGGTATGGTTACAACATTTAAAAGACATTTGGATAAGTCCATGAATAGTAAAGGTTTGGAGGGATTTGGGCCAAATCCAGGCAAGTGGGACTAGTTTAGTTTGGGAACATGGCTGGTGTGGACTAGTTGGGCCAAAGGGTCTGTTTCCATGCTGTATAAATTTATGACTCTATGACTATGACTATATGGTGGATTTATTGTGAGTCAAGTGCATGTGCACAACTGTTTGTAAAGTCAGTTCTGGAGAAGGGTTACTGGACTCAAAACATCAACTGTTTTCTCTTCACAGATGTTGACAAAGGTACTGAGTTTCTCCAGAAATTTCAGTTTCTGTTTGTTTCAGAGTCCCCAGCATCCAACGTTCTTTGCTTTATTCTTATTTGTGAGACTTGATGTCATGATTTACATTATTATTAAAAACCCAGTTACATCTCATTTGATAAGATTTAAATTTTAAAAATTAGACAAACATTACAAGTATTCAGGTTTTTAAAAATTCTAGTGATTTCCAATTGAGTGTATTTTTTGGGGGAGACTTCAATAGAACATCCTTTGGAGAGACATCGAATCACTGACAATAAGTTTGTGATTTTCATGTTTAACTGCACAAATGCTGACTCTTAAAGTTGTTGTCAGTTTTACACTGTAATGTTGGTGAACGATAAAAACTTTTCTATAATTACTGCTGCAAGATCCATGTGATTGTGCTATGAAGCATCATGGTGATACATAAAGGAGTGAAAATGGACAGGCTCTCTGAAAATGGTAAAGACTTTGACCATTTGAGGATGAGACGGTTAACCTTGAAGTTCAGAAACAATGAACTAATTGAAATTCTGACTCTTTTTGGAAAACGTTGATAACTGAACAATACTTCAGGTTAACTGCAATGTTTCTTATTATGCACTTGTGAGATGTGGGCATCGCTGGCTGGCCAGTATTTGTTGCCCATCTCTACTTGCCCTTGAGAAGGTGGTGTGAGCTGCCTACTTGAATCGCTACTGTTAATTGACCCGCAATGCTGTTAGGGAGGAAATTCCAGGATTCTGACCCAGTGACAGCAAAGGAACAGCAATATATTCCCAAGTCAGGATGGTGAGTGGCCTGGAGGTGAACTTGCAGATGGTGGCATTCCTATGTATCTGCTGCTCTTGTCCTTCTGGATAGAAGCGGCCATGAGTTCAGAAGGTGCTATCTGAATTTCTGCAGTGCATTTTGTAAATAGTACACACTGCTGCTACTGATTGTTAGTGGTGGAGGGAGTGGATGCTTGTGGATGTGGTGCTAATCAAGCTGGCTGCTTTGTCCTGGATGGTATCAAGCTTGTTGATTATTGTTGGAGCTGCACCCATCAGGCAAGTTGGGAAATATTCCATTGCATTCTTGACTTGTGCCTTGCAAATGGTTAACAAGATGTAGGGAGTCAGGAGGTGAGTAGCCTCTTGTAGCCACTGTATTTATGTGGCAAGTCCAGTTGAATTCTAGTCAACAGTAACCCCAAGGATGTTGATAGTGGAGTATTCAGTGATGGTAACCATTGAATGACAAGGGGTGGCAATTAGATTGTCACTTACTGGTCATTGCCTGGCATTTGTGTGGCATGAATGTTACTAACCATTTTATAGGCCCAAGCCTGGATATTGTCCAGATCTTGTTGCATTTGAACAAGGACTTCTTCAGTATCTGAGGCTTTGCAAATGGTGCCGAACATTGTTCAATCATTGGTAAACATTCCTACTTCTGACCTTATGAAGGGGAGAGGTCATTTACAAAGTAGCTGAAGATGGTTGGGCCTAGGACATAACCCTGAGGAACTCCTGCAGAGATGTCCTGGAGCTGAGATGACTCACCTCCAACAACCACAACCATCTTTCTATATATCAGATATGACTCCAGTTGTTCCCTGATACCCATTGATTCCAGTTTTGCTAGGGCTCCTTGATGCTACACAAATGCGACCTTGATTTCAAGGACTGTTACTCTCACCTCACTTCGGGAATTCAGCTCTTTTGTCTATGTTTTAACCAAAGCTGAAATGAGGTCAGGAGCTGAGTGGCCCTGGCAGAGCCCAAACTGCATGTCAGTGCGTAGGTTATTACTGAGCAAGTGCTTGATAGCATTGTCGCTTTACTGATGATTGCGAGTAGACTAGATTTGTCCTGATTTTTGTATACAGGACATTTCTGGGCAATTTTCCACATTGTCAGGTAGATGCCAGTGTTATAACTGTATGGAAGAACTTGGCTAGTGGAGTGGCAAGTTCAAAAGCACAAGGTTTCAATACTATTGCTGGAATGCTGTCAGGGCCCATAGCCTTTGCAATATCCAGTGTCTCCAACCATTTCTTGATATCACGTGGAGTGAATGGAATTGGCTGATTACTGGTTTCCATGATGCTGGGCACTCTGGAGGAGGCTGAGATGGATCATCCACTCAGCACTTCTGGCTGAAGATTGCTGCGAATGCTTCAGCCTTCTCTAAGAACCATGATCAGTTCTTATCAAGAATAGAAGGAACATTAACAGCTGAACATGAACAAACTATAAGCAAAGTGCTGATAACTGTGCAGGAAATCACATAGGGCTGAATCTTACATTGTTTTGGCCAAGTCTGAGATGTGTTGAATTTTTTTGAGAGTTTGTCTCTGCAAAGCCTAACAAGTTATCTCACTGTTTCTGACCAAACTCACTACATGGATCATCTACTTCGCCATTAAGGCGCCTCTCATGTCGATTTCCAATATATCTTAACATGTGCTGTTCACTGAACAATTCACCATGCAGAGGATATCTGCCGAAACACCAGCAGCCTTTTTGTCTGCACATTCCATAAATGTCACAGAGCACCTAAATGAACATTGGCCTTCCAAAGCAGCCCTGCTCAGCTGTGCACAGGGTCAGAAGATGTCAGAGAAGGCAAGAGAACACTATGATTCTCTGATGGAGACTGAGCCTTCCCAGATGTCCAGCAGAGGAAACTGTGTCACCTTACGCTGCTAGCCTGGTCTGAGGTTACCACCTGGATCAATGCAGTCTCCAGGCAGTGGAGGAATGGCCAGAAATGCAACAAAAAATTCAATGACCTTCTTTGCCCTAGCAGATTAAGTGCACACTCTTTTCTCTGCAGGTCACACACACTCTATCTCTGCCACTGCATCCATCACCCACCAAGTCTCTTGCTGTACCATTCTCACGGTTGCCTGCTGTATTTTCCATCACTTGCCCTCCCTCCACTTTAGCCTCTCACACCACTAACCTTGCATAATGCTCCATGTACCCTCCTCAGGCCATCAGAACACCACATTTCTTTCTCCAATATGCACCAGCACTAACAGCCATCCCACTCACTGTAATCTCACTCATTGCCTCATTTCTTTCTTATTGCAGGTGAAGAAAGCCCATAACAGGACAGAGAGAGCCAATACAGTTTGGGCTGCCTGTGTCCTCATCCCCAACATGGAGTGAATTCTGGCACTGCAGGAGTATCCTTACATGTTTCAGGAGGCTGAAAGACCAAGCTAAATATGTGTGAAATGTCAGGCAAACAGCAGGCTATTAACTACATCTTCAACTGAGGGCCAGGTGCATGACAGTGTGATTTGGACACTATAAGAAAGGACCATATTGAAGTGTGGTAACTGCAGTCAGGTGAAGTTGAGCAGTGACCAGTAATCTCCAGATTCAGTCCTACAAGCATCACTGATAATGACCAGTCATGTGGGTGATGTAAGTTTCAATCAAGTCATGAAGGAGTTTGTAATGTGATTTTGTTGACTGAATAAACCATGCAATTTACAGTTGAGCAAAACCCTCTTTATCATGTGCACTTTGTTCTTGTAATTCTGAGGTCTAAGAATCACAATGAGGATAAAGAAAGAGGAATCTCTTACACAACAGCAGTGGGAAGATAGATGTCATGGTTCATGTTGTCAAACCATCAATCAATGTTAACAAGGTTCCCCTATTTGCCAGCTCCACTACCACCAGCAATCAGTCATGTGATGCTGAAATCAACACACCCAATTGTAAAAGCTGGAAAGACAGTGAAGCAACAACCCAAGAACATCAGATTGCAAACCTACCTAGTTTGTATCCTCAGTGCACTCCTCCACCATGGTGAGACCTGGACAACAGTTAAAGCTGAGCAGTTTCCACCTTTGCTGTCTCAGATGTAATCTCAGCATCTCTTGGCAAAACGTCCTGCTAGTTCATTCAGCTTTCGCATATTCTAACCCAATAACATTTGCGCTGACCCTGCCCTGTTCATCAGAGTAAGCGTTCCTTAAAAATTTTGTCCTATGATCTCAGCCTAAGCAAGGGACTAATTTAGCTCTGTTCTGAAGACTTGCAGCAAATACATCCTCGATGCATGATCAGACAACTCACTCCCCAGGTTCACAATTGTCTGAGGAAAGAAAGAACTCCTGGTATCTAACCTTCTTCTTTAAACTGATAGGCATGAACCTTCATGAATGCACCAAACTGAAATATTTTTTCAAAATGTAAACAGTTTAGTTCCTCCATTGTTTGTGACTTTAAGAAATCCCAGAGAGATTTTACATTTCTACAGTAAATAATCAGATATGGTAACAAATGTGTATTAAAGTGGATGCTATATTTATAACTTTTCATTGCACCTTTTCTAAAGGTTTTACAGAACCTACCATCCAAGAGGACTGAAATGGGTGCAGTGTTCAGTCTGAGATTTAACTAAGGCTTTATTTGGGCTCCTGGGCTAATATGATACAGTTACTTATATTAGTTTAGTTATTGGATTTCCTTAGTTTCAATCTCTCTGCTGCAAGCAGCTTTGCTCAGCTGAATAGGTCAATGGGGAATTTGTGCTTGTGCTCCTATTGATCTCATACTTGAGCTGGCCAGATTGAAATGGACATCTGATCTTATTTCCATTATTCTGTGGACATGACCTGCCTTCTTATTGTGTCTGCCACCTTCTCTTGATGCCTTCCCTAGCAGCATTGGCTGAGATCAGAAAACAAAATCGAGTGCTTCTCATGGAAGAGAACAGTTCATTACAATTAATACTGGTGATCGTTACATAGGATGATAAATGGACTTTGTAGGGAGGAAAAGGATTCGTGGTGTTCCTGATTCCCCAGTGATATATTTTCAAATAAACAAGATTGTAGGAAGCATATGAATACAGCAGTAGAGACCACAAAGGGAAGTGATTTTGGAAGATGAGGGTAGGAGCATGATGGCTGAAATATCAACTTTTGATGGTATAGTGAAGAAAATATGAGAAAAGAAGGCTCACTGGAGTGATGGAAAATGAGGATGTAGAATGAAATTTCCATCTGGAAAAGTTTCGCCAGTAAAGTAGGATGAGAAGCTTAAAATCCATTCACTGGGAACGCCACACAATGAACTGAGGCAGAATTTATGCTGTATTGCAATACTATAGCACTAAATATCCTATTGTGAGATAACAAGGTGTAGAGCTGGATGAACACAGCAGGCCAATCAGCATCAGAGGAGCAGGAAGGCTGACGTTTCGGGCCTAGACCCATCTAGGTCTTTGACCTTCCCTGCACAAAACCATGCTGCCTATCACTAATAAGCCCATTTTCTTCCAAATGTAAATGGATCCTATCCCTCAGTATTTTCTCCGCCAGCTGCCCCACCACTGACGTAAGGCTCACCGGTCTATAATTACCTGGATTATCCTTGCTACGCTTCTTAAACAAGGGGACAACATTAGCAATTCTCCAGTCCTCCAGGACCTCGCCTCAATTTTTGCAGCAGCAGCGGGAGCGGTGAGAGCGAGGACCAGAGGGCTGCCGGGAAGGTAAGTTCTTCATTTCGGCAGCGGAGCTGAGTGGGAGCTGGAGGAACACAGCAGATCAGGCAGCATCAGAGGAGTAGGAAAGTTGACGTTTCAGCTCAGGTCCTTTGAACAAGCATTGACCTCAATGATGGATGCACCTTGATCTCTCTTGTTTCCCTGGGGGATCTACAGAGATAGACCAGCAGAGTTCACCTCCACTGACCCTTCCTCTCACCCCAAACCCCATGGAAGTTTGGGTTCAATGTAATGATTAAGGTTACTGATATACAATTTTATTATAAGCATAGATATTATCACATCATTCAAATCCAAATGACATGTTAATACTTGGAGGATGCTCTCCATTATACTTTGAAAGATGGTGCAAGCCAAAGATACTCCAAAGGACAAGTGAGGGTACTCACACAGTCCTTTGAGTGTATTTATGGTAACATACTTCTTGGAAGGCACCTCAAGATCCAGGCATAACTCATATTCAACTTAGAAAATATATGACCCCCACCCAGCTTTTCACTCAAGTCTTCTATGCATTGCAAAAGGTATATGTCTAAGCAGCAAAATCTGTCAACTCATGACCCCACAGAGATGGATCAGGTTTTAAAACTGGAACTATTGGCATGGCCCATTCAGCAAATTGCACCCGGCATATGATGCCAAGTTCCTCTAGAAGTTCCAATTCAGCCCCTACTTTGGCACATAGTGTATTGGGGGCTGATCATGTTTTGAAGTATTTAGATCAGGCCTCTGGCTCTACATAGATTTGGCCCTGGCACCTTTTTATCTTTTTGAGGCCCTCTTGGAACACTTTGGGATACTTCCCAATGACTTCATATAGATTTCCACCACCCCTTTTAAAGACCTCCTACCAATCTAAGTGGATTTTCTGCAGCCAGTCCTTTCCTAAAAGGTTGAGACCTGGCTCTTGCACCACCATTAAAGTGAGTAGGACTGTCTGTTGCCCCTGCATAACTGGGATTGCAATGATCCGATAATACATAAGGGTTCCCCAGTGCACGTGACCAATCTAGCAGGCTTAATGGCAAGATCCTCCAGAGTTTCCGAAAGGTTTGCTCCTCAACAATAGATGCAGCAATCTGTGGTGTCTACCTCCATGTCTAGCGGATGACCATTTGTCTGAAGTTTAGTGTTAGTTGGGACCACTTTGGGAGCTGTGATGTAATTTAGCTGTATCAATTCCTCATCCTCAGGCTGATTTATTTGCAAAGCTCTGTCTTGAGGTGACTTTGCCCTTTGTCCTGGGAGATACGCGTTTCGCCTGTTTCCATAGCCTTGTCTGGAGTGAATCCTGTGACTATGAGTGCGGCATAGACAGTCTTGCTCCTCACAGTATTGCGGATAAACTTTTCACCCAGTCTGGAAACTTGCAGCCTCCGACTCCAATCCACTTCCTTAACAACCAACAGGAGCCTCGAGAATTATCTGCTGGGAACTCAGCTCTCTGGTAAAGGAATACTCAAGGCTGAGGATGGTACTGTCTATGGATCCTGATTCTTTTCAGACTTTGCTGTGCATTTTTGTGGGAAAGGGCCAGTTCTATGGCTTTGTTGCAGTCCAGATCTGGTTCAGTCAGTAACTTTCTTTGGGTTGCAATATTATTAATTCCACAAACTAACCAATCGCTTAATCTTTCCTGAAGTGCTGACCCACACTCTCAGTGTTCCACCAATTTCCACAGTCTCATCAAGAATTCAGTGACTGGTTCCCCAGGACATCTATTTGCTGTTTTAAACCGGCAATATAACGGATGGTCATAATTGTCTGCTACCCTATTTATGAGTTTGCCAGATGATTTTGACTACAGAGTTGCAGGGTAGGTTAAACCTTTTACAATGCTGAAAGTTGGGGCTCCACAAGTGGTCAGGAGAATGAATTTTTGTCAGAGAACCATTTCTACCCCATTTGCCCAAAAAATAGTATCTCATTTTGGCGTACATGTGCTAATCCTTCTCACCCATGTCAGAAGGTTCCAATTTCCAACACTATCCTACTGGGTCGAAAGCTTTTCTTGACTCTCATTGCCAATGTGATGACTCAGGAAGCCCGAACAGAAAAAGGAACATAATTTATTGTTGAATGCCAAAATGGAGCCACTAGTCGTAGCATACATAGGCTCGTCCCAGAATGGGACAGGTAGGTCTGTAGACTCACGCCTGGGCCTGCTTTATCTTTTTGTCCCCCATCAGTAAATTACCAATGTGGCCAATTTAATAACAAAACCAAGTTGCTAGAAAAGCTCAACTGGTCTGGCAGCATCTGTGAAGGAAAAAACAGAGTTAATGTTTCGGGTCCGGTGACCCTTCCTTTATTTGTTTCCTGATTTTTGTTTAACTAGTAAACATCACCAGTAAATCAACCATGTAGCTAATTGAATATTTACATGCAAAGCCCTTTAGAACAATGTAAACCATGAGAAGATGAGGGGGAGGTAGGGAGAGCGGGAAGGGACAAAATCAAAATGGATAGGGTCCATTTTTTAATACCTGGAAGTGCTATCACACACAGCCAAATTTTCTTTTACCAAGGAGTTGGATGGGGAGATAAAGCACTCTAACTCCTGCAGAGAACAGTTCTCTCTAAAATGGGTCTGCTTTTTTCTCTTTATATCTGGAGGTGTTCTTTTCTAATGATTAACTACCACCAGTAAATCACCCATGTTGCCAAATAGAAAGTTATATGCAAAGCCCATGCAAACCAGCAAAACTGAAGAGAAGCTAGGGAGGCATCTGCCTTTCCTTTATTTTAGGGACCATGGGTCTGCTTTGTTTATTCTTTCCCAAATCACTTGTGATTAATTCTATTCTTTTTTAATCCTGTTCAGAGATATTATTATACACCAATGGAGCAGGTGGGACTTGAACCCAGGCTTCCTGGTTGAGAGGTGGGGACACCACAAGAGGGTCCATATGTCTGTTTTAATCTTTTTCTCCAAATTACCCCTGGTCAATTTATTATTTTGCTTTTTACAGTGAGACAGAAAATTAAGACATTTTTATGAATAAAGTTTATTATTGTACTTTTTCCTTTTCTTTCTATGACCAGGAAAACACCCATGTGGCCAATTGAATATTTGCAAGCAAAGCCTGTTAAGGCCAATGCTACCATCAAAAACTGAGAGGGTGGGGGTAGTGGGGTGAAAGGGAGGCCACTAAGTCAAAATGGAGTTGAAGGGAGAAATAAAGTACTGTATCAGCTGTGGTGGCCACCTCATTCTAAAGGCTTCAAGAATTGATGGAAACCATGTGCACACTCTCTAATGACATCCGGGCTTGAATGTAATTGTGGAAGCGGGGCAGAGAGCTGGCAGAAATGACCAAAGGGTCTGCTTTTCAAAGGGCTCAGGTGATGAGATCCTACTGGGCAGGCCATTACCCGTTACCAAAGGAACTCATACTGAGTTCCACAGAGAGATTAATTAGTGATTCTCCACGGCCTATCACACGTATCATGCTGTAGTTCACGATTTTGGGAATTTGGTCTTTCACCACACATTCCCTGAGCTTAAATCTTCTTATTAATCAATTCATCTTTCTGTCACTATTCTTCAATTACTTTTCTTCCAACATTTATATTTACTTTCTTTTTCAATGTGCATCAAAGAACTTTATTTTTGATCATATCTAAGTTTTTATAAGTATACTTAATAAACATGGGGGGTTGACAGAATGTACCCTGTTTCCGATGATTGTAAATTGAACAGCTTTCAGTTCAGATGAGCCTGGATCTGTTAATTAGCTGATGCATATGCTTTCTGTTTTCACAGCTAAGGCAATTAAACGCCATTTTAACGTGTGACTTGGAGTGGGAATGGTTTAGCACACTCACAATCAAAAGTATGATGTTCACTGAGAAGACTAACACTGCCGTACCTCAGAAGCCTGGACAGAAGAAGACAAGGCCTCAGGGTCTTCCATCTCCAGCTCTTTGTTGTGCCTGTGGCCTCTGCATCATGTTGGCAGGAATTAACATAACTCTTGTAGGAGCCTTTGCATTTGGTACCTTCTTACCAGTGAACAATCCCCCTATCATCATTGGGCCCATCTTGCTGGTGGTTGCCTTCGCCTTCTTCGCAGCCTGTTGCATCTGCAGTCGGAGACCTCCAGCTCACGGCCAGAGGAAGTCCAAACCTGGATCCAACATTGGCATCATTAAGCCAGGCCATGCCACATTTGAGATTGAGACCAGTGAGCATACAGTGCAAGACACGACTGCAGTCCAGCTCAGCCCCACAAACTCACCAGTGTCTTCTAAGAAATCCACCCCAGTCCATGAAAACTCAAAGACATGCAAACTATTTACAATGGATGCCAACAATCCCGGAGCCAAGTATACAGCTGGCGCTGAGGCAATACAACTGAACCTTCCCCGGGACTTGGGCTCATCATCATAGAACTGGCTTGAGCTCTGAGTGCAAAACTACCCTTACTGTACAATGTCATGGCAAAGTCTCCTGAACTGTCCACCAGCAGAAACTTGTGGTTAAGTTTGAACAACCAATGCTGCAAACTACATTAATCTACCTTTCTGTATGAACTGCAGTCACCTTCATTTTTACAGTTTATGTTATTTGAACAGTGATCTTTTAAATCTCCTGCTGTTTTTTGAGAGCAAAGTGCACATGAGGCAGAACTTATTCTATACAAATGTTTTTTAAGCAGAACTTTGAAATTTGACAACAAAAGCACTGTCTGACTGTAACTTCATTAAGCCCCAAATCACAAGACAGTTGCAAGCATCTGTGCAAAATACAGACACGGTGCGAAGTTAATTGGTTCAGAAGTGTAAAGACCATAAACACTGTACCAAAAGTATTTTGTCATGGTAAAGGGTTTTGTTACCAGACGTGCATTTTTTTTATCATGCCTGCTCCATCCTCAAAAATAATAAATTGGGATGCAGTACAGGGAATATTTGTTTTAATCCAGATATAACTCATTCAGTAAAGTACTTTAAGAAGATTAAATTTACGAACAGAGATGCACATTTTGGCAAAACCCAATTCTCTCCATATACATCAATACTGTTTTTGATCTGCTTCACTGGTTTATGCACTGTATAAATGCTCACATAGTGCTGATGTGATCAAACTGCTAGACCAAGGGAAGAAGTATTAAAGGCAGGAGGAATATGAGAAAACATTTGCTTTATTTTTCTGTTCCCCTTATTAGTTTTGTTAGGGTAACAAAAACAGTTGGAGTTCTGTAAAGGAGGCAGCCTGAGGCAATGTAAACTGTCCAATGTATACAACTGTCCAAAGTAAGACTGTGATATAAACAATGCCACAAATTGGAAAGGAAGTGGAAAACAAGTATTTGGTACCTGCTATTATTAATCAGCTTCAAATTGTAATTATGAGATGTATTTATCATCAACGAGATAAAGGGAGTGTTGTGAAAATGCCAGGAAATTTTGTTTAGTTTACTTAACTACTTCTGGAGAAACCTGTACCAATCTTTTCATTGTGTAAGATGTATTATCTGTTCATTGTACTTGTTAACATAGAAACAATTCCAAATAAATGTTTTCTTGTATCTGTAAAGTACAACTAGACATAAAGTATTTATGTTAAAGATGGAATGAATGGGAGGACCATTATTAAAGTCTATTACTTACATTTGCTGAGTTATGGTAAGGAACAGTACTATTTTAAAAAGTAATGGAAAATAGTAATAGAAAAACCCAAAGTTTAGACTTACTGTGTGCTCAAAACAACAAAGAGTGGGAGTCAAAGAAGGCAATGCTATTAGTTACATCATAAGACTGTAAGACTATAACAAATAGAAACAGGAGCAGGCCATTTGGCCTCTCAAGCCTGCTCCACCTTTCAATAGGATAATAGCTGATCTGACATTCATCATGTCCGTTTTCCTGCCTTTTTCCCTTACCCTTAATTCCCGTACTGATCAAGAATCTATCTATCACAGCCTTAAATATACACAAGGACTCTGCCCCAACAGCTGTCTTTGGCAATAAGTTCCAAAGATTCACACACCTCAGTCCTAAATTTGTGCTCCTTTATTCTGAGACTGTGTCCTCTGGTCCTAGACTCTCCCATAAGGGGAAATATTGTCTCAGCATTTATTCTGTCAAGTCCCCTAAGAATCTGATATGTTTCAATGAGATCACCCCTCATTCTTCTAAATTCCAGTGAGTACAGTCTCAGCCTGTTTAGCCTTTACTCTTACAAAAATCCCTCCATACCAGGGATAATCCTAGTGAAAACAAAAAATGCTAGAAATCTCTACGGATCAGGCAGCATCTGTGGAGAGAGACCAAGCTAATGTTTCGAGCCTCGATGACTTGACATCAGCTCTGACCCACTGCAATTTCCAGCAATTTTTGTTTTCAGTACTGATTCCAGCATCTGCAGTAATTTGCTTCTAAGTCATCCTAGTGAACTTTCCCTGAACTGCCTCCAATGAAACGATATCTTCCCTTAAATAAGGAGATAAAATTGTTCACAGTATTGCAGATATGGTCTTACCAGCACCCTGTATATTTGCAGTAAGACTTCCCTACTCATATATTTCAGCTGCCTTGAAATAAGGGCCAACTTTCCATTAACCTTCCTGATTACCTGTTGCATCTGCGTCCTAGCTTTCTGTGTTTCATGTGCAGCTATCTCTAAGTCTCTTTGTATTCCAGCTTTCTGCAGTTATACTCCATTTAAATAATATTTTGTTTTTTCTTGCTGTCCCTTCCAAATTGAATTTGCCAACATTTTGTCCACTCACTTAACCTATCAATATCTCTCTGTAAACTGTTTGTGTCCCTTTCGCAACCTACCTTTCTACTTACTTTTGTGTCATCTGCAAATTTGGCTACAATGCATTCACTTCCTTCCTCTAAATGATAAACATATATTGTAAACAGTTGTCATCTCAGCACTGGTCTGTGCGGAACTCTTCTGGTCACAGGTCACCAAACTGGAAAACAACCCCTTATCCCCACTCACTGTTTCCTGCCCATTAACTAATTCTGTACCCACGCCAACATATTACTTCCAGCAGTGTTAGCTCTTATCTCTTGTAACTTGTCTTTTGTGAGGTACCTTGTTGAACTCCTTCCGGAAGTTAAAATATAACATATTTACCAGTTCTCTACTATCAACTCTAGTTGAGACTTCCTTCAGAAATTTTAATAAATTAATCAGACATGAATTCCTTTTCATGAAGCCATGCT
Source organism: Rhincodon typus (assembly GCF_021869965.1). Taxonomy (NCBI): domain Eukaryota; kingdom Metazoa; phylum Chordata; class Chondrichthyes; order Orectolobiformes; family Rhincodontidae; genus Rhincodon; species Rhincodon typus. The sequence continues at coordinate 55,589,465 of NC_063341.1, read as the reverse complement.
AACTTTGTTTGATTCGATTATGATTTTCCAATATTCTGCTATTATAGCATTAATAATTGATTCCAATACTTTTCCAACAATTGATGTTAGGCTAATCAGCCTATAGTTACCTACTTTTTGCCTCCCCCCCACCCCTTTTTGAAAAGGGTGTCACATTGGCAGTTTTCCAATCCTCTGGTACTTCACTAAAATTCAAAGATTTTTGGAAAATTACAATCAATGCATTCACTATCTCTGTAGCTATCTCTTTCAGGATCCTAGGATGTAAGCCATCAGGGGCAGGAGATGTATCTACCTTTAGCTGTATTAATTTTGTCTAACAATAGGGGTCAGTTAACTCAGTTGGCTGAACAACTGGTTTTCAATCCAGAGTAATTCCAATAGGTTCAATTCCTACACTGGCTGAGGTTACCATGAGGGACTCTCTTTCACATCCTCATCCCTTGCCTGAAGTATGGCAAGCCTCAGGTTAAACCATCACCAGTCCTCTCTCTCATTAGAGAACAGCCTTAGTCTGGTAAGACTATGGCAACTTTATTTCTTTAGTGATGCTACTTAATTCCTCCCCCATTTTCTTTTGCATTAATGGGATGTTTGAAGTAACTTCCACTGTAAAGTCTGATACAAAATGTCTGTTTAACACCTCTGTCATTTCTAATTCACTAACAATATAAGCATCTGATACCTGAAGATACTGGGGCTAGGCTGAAGAAACCAGGCCTGCTAGATTGTGAGATATGGTCCATTGAAAATATATCATGTTCAAATCACTAATATCAATGTGACTGCAAAGAAGCATCAAAGATTGTCCAGTACTGGGCTGCTAATGGCCTTGTGTAGGAGACGGTGAATTCTTGTTGTCTTGTCTGAGGAACATGAAGATAATAGGTAAATGCAGAATGAAGATGTTTATATTTTTGTGTTGTCGTAGCTGAAAGATCAAGGCAAGGATAAAGGCCTACAGTACAAGGCATCATTATGGTTGGAAGAGCAAAAGTGATCTTAAAATAGGTGATTATTAGTTTGAATTTAGTAAATTGAAGATTGCAGGAAAATAGAAATACTTTTGAGAGAAAGAACCTCCACACTTTTGAAGTTGTAATAGGGAATTAGATTTGTGATGACCGATTTAACCTTAATTTTAACTTGGCAGGAATTTTGAAGGGGAGAAGAATATAGGATGGAAAATGTAGAATTCAGAAGAAGCAAAAGAACATTAATCAGAGTAATGATCAATAGAATGCATGTGATTGCGGAAATACACGAGTATGACCTGGGAATTGGTCAACAGTCAGAAAGCAGGGAATAGGAACAAATGGATGATTCTCACGATGGCAGACTATTGCTACTGGGGTACCGCAAGGATCAGTGCTGGTTCTAGAGCTGTTCACGATCTCTGTAAATGATTTGAATTTTATTTTAGTCATTTATTTGACGTAGGCATCATTGGCTAGCCCAGCATTTGTTGCCCATCTTTAGTTGCCCTTGAGATGTAAGTGTCAGCATGGCTTCATGAAAGGGAAATCATGTCTGATTAATTCATTAGAGTTTTGAGAATCTCAATCAGAATTGATAGAGGAGAACTAGTAGACATGTTGTATTTGGACTTCCAGAAGGTGTTCGGTAAAGTACTTCACAAAAGGCAAGTCACAAGATAAGAGCTAACAGTGGTAATGGGCTGCCCTCTTGAACTGTATTCCATTTGCCACAGTAGACTCACTCTGCCATTAGGAAGGAAGTGCCAGGATGTTGCCCCAGCGAAAGTGAAGGAATGGATATATATTTCCAAGTCAGCTGGGATGGGAACTTGTCAGTGGTTGTGTTCCCTTATATCTGCAGCCTTTGTCCTTCCATATGGTAACGGTCATGGGCTTGGAAAGAGGTGTCACGGATTCTCAGTGAATTTCCACAGTGCATCTTGGAGATAGTTCACACTGCTACTACTGAGTGTCTGTGGTGGAAGGAGTGAATTTTTGTGGATGGGGTACCAATCAAACAGGCTGCTTTATCCTGTATTGTGTCAAGCTTGTTCAGTGTTGTTAGAGCTGTAACATTCAGGCAAATGGTAAGAAGTCCATCACTTTTTTGACTTGTGCCTTGTAAATGGTAGGCAGGCTTTGAGAGTCAGGATATGATTTACTTGCTGCAGTATTCCTAGCCTCTGACTTGCTCTTGTGGTTACAGTATTTATATAGCTAGACCAGTACAATTTCTGTTCAATGCTTACCCCCTAGTATATTGATAGTGGGGGATTGAGCAACAGTAATTTCATTAAATGTGAATGGGTGATGGTAAGATTCACTCTTGTTGGAGATGGTCATAGCCTGGCAATTGTGTGTTGCACATTTTACTTGGCACCCATGAGGCCAAACCAACTTCAGTCCAGCAGGTTGAGTACAAACAGTCAGAAAATTCATGCTGTCAGTTAGGGAGCTACATACTGATCAGTCAGTCAGCAGTTGGAGCTGTCGGCCCAAGCCTGCCAGGAAATTGGGGACTGGTCAGTCATATTGATCACCTGAATTAAAGTCAAATCAGGTTTAGCAGGAGATACATCTGCATCAATGAGGTTGGGGAAATTGATGCTGGGGTTTGGAGGGAATGTAAAGAACAAAGAACAAAACAACACAGGAACAGGCCCTTTGGCCCTCCAAGCCTGCGCCAACACATTTTGCCCTTCCATACTAAAAGTGTCTTCACTTACAGGATCCGTATCCCTCTATTCCCCTCCTAGTCATGTATTTGGCCAGGGGCTTCTTAAATGCTGCTACTGTGACTGCTTCCACCACCTACTCTGGTAACGCATTCCAAGCACTCACCACCCATTGTGTGAAAAACTTGCCTCGCTCATCTCTTTCAAACTTCCCCCTCACACCTTGAACCTGTGTACCCTAGTAACTGACCCCTTCATCCTGGGAAAAAGCCTCATATTTTTCACTCTATTCATGCCATTCACAATCTTACAAATTTCTATTAGGTCACCTCTCAACTTCCTCCGTTCCAATAAAAACAAACCCAGTCTAGCCAATATTTCTTCATGGCTAAAATCCCCCATACCGGGCAACATCCTGGTAAACCTTTTCTGTATCCTCTCCAAAGCATCCACAACCACTGATAGTGTAGGGACCAAAACTGTATGCAATATTCCAAGTCTTGCCTAAATAAAAGGTACAGCACAACTTGTCTATCCTTATACATAACGCCCCTTACAAAGAAGGTAAGCATGCCATAAACCTGTTTTACTACTTTATCTACCTGTTCTGTCACCTTCAGTGATCTGTGGACCTGTACACTCAGATCTCTCTGCATATCAATACTCCTAAGGGTTCTGCCATTCACTGTATAATTTCCACCTGTACTTGACCTCCCAAAATACATCACCTCACATTTGTCTAGATTAAACTCCATCTGCCATTTTTCTGCCCATGCCTCCAACTGATCTATATCCTGGTGTATCTTCTGACAATCCTGCTCACTATCTGCAACTCCACCAATCTTTGTATCATCTGCAAACTTACTAATTAGACCAGCTACATTTTCTACAAATAATTTATGTAGACCACAAACAGCAGAGGTCCCAGCACTGATCCCTGTGGAAAACCACTAGTCACAGCCCTCCATTCCGAAAAGCATCCTTCCACCACTAGCCTCTGCCTCCTATGACTAAGCCAGTTCTATATCCATCTTGCCAGATCACCTCTGATACCATGTGACTTCATCTTTTGTACTGGTCTGCCATAGCGGACCTTGTCAAAGGCTTTACTGAAGTCCATGCAGACAACATCAACTGTTTTTTCCCTCAATCGTCTTCATCATCTCCTCAAAAAACTCAATCTGGTTAGTGAGGCATGACCACCCCTGCACAAAACCATGCTGTCTAACGCTAATAAGTCCATTTGTTTCAGAATGGGTAAAGATCTTGTCCCTGGGAATCTTTTCCAATAATTTTCCTATTACCGATGTGAAACTTAAAGACCTGCAATTTCCAGGATTATCCCTGCTACTCTTCTTAAACAGTGGGACAACATTGGCTACTCTCCCGCCCTCTGGGACCTCACCTGTGGCCAAGGAGGATACAAAGATGTCTGTCAATGCTCCAGCAATTTGTTCTCTTGCCTCCCTCAATATTCTGGGATAGATCCCATCAGGACCCAGGGACTTACCTGCCTTAATACTTTTTAAGACACATAACACCTCTTCTTTTTTAGGAGCCACTTGGCTTAGAAACTCCACACTCCCTTCCCTAAGATCATCCTCCACCAATTCCTTCTCTTTGATGAATACTGACACAAAGTGTTCATTTATGACCTCATCTACCTCTACTGGCTCCACAGATAGATTTCCTCCTTTGCCCATGAGTGGGCCAACCTGGTTTTTTATATATGCATGACAAGGCTTGGGATTCTCCTTAATCCTGTTTGCTAATGACTTTTAATGACCCCTTTTAGCCCTTCTAATTCTTTGTTTAAGTTCTTTCCTACTTTCCTTATATACTTCAAGGGCATCATCAGTTTCCACCCTCCCACCCCTTACGTATGCTTCCTTTCTCTTTCTGACCAAGGTCATAACATCCCTGATAATCCAAAGTTTATGTAACTTGCCATACCTATGCTTCATTCTCTCAGGAAGGTGTTGCTCTTGAACTCTTATTAACTGCCGTTTGAAATACTCCAACATGTCTGATGTAGATTTACCCTCAAACAGCTGCCTCCAATCAAAATTCTCTAGTTTCTGCTTAATATTGTTGCAGTTCACCTTCCTCAATTTAACAACTTCACCCGAGGACTGTTGTTATCCCTATCCATGAGTATCTTAAAACACACTATATTGTGGTCACTATTCCCAAAATGCTCCCCCACTGAAACTTCAGTCACCTGGCTGGGTTCATTTCCCAAAACCAGGTCCAGTACAACCCCTTCCCTGGTTTGTGTCAAGAATCCCTCCTGAATGGTCCTTACAAATTCTGCCCCATCCAAGCCCCTAGCACAAAGTGAGTCCCAATCAATATAAGGGAAGTTAAAATCACCCATCACAACAACGCTGCTCTTTTTACATCTTTCCAAAATCTGTCTAAATATTCTCTCCTCTATCTCCCACTGGCTGTTGGGAGCCCTGTAGTTTTCCCCTAGCAGTGTGATTTCACCTTTCCTATTCCTGAGTTCTACCCATATTGTCTTGCTGCACAAGTCCTCTGATGTATCTTCCCTCAGTGCAGCTGTGAGATACTCTTTTACCAGTAATGCAACTCCCCCAACTTTTACCTCCCTTTCTAACACACCTGAAGCATCTAAAACCTGGGACATTCAGCTGCCAGTTCTGATCATCTTTCAACCAAGTTTCTGTAATCTCAATAATGTCATAGCTTCAAGTACTAACTAAAGCTCTAAGTTCATCTACATTGGCCATTATACTTCTCATATTGAAACACATGCATTTCAGACCATCTCCCCTGTTCTTTTCAGCAGCATTTCCCTGCCTGTTCTTGTTCTTAGTTGTGTTTGCCTTGGTTTCTACCTCTCCCACAATGTCTGCATCTACCAACCTACTCCTGTGGTTCCCATCCTCCTACATGCTAGTTTAAACTCTCCCCAACCACTCCACCAAGTATGCCCCCTTCCACCGCCGCTCCCCCCCCCCCACCCCCCCATTCAAGGACATCAGCCCTGGTCCTGCCCAGGTATAATCCGTCCAGTTGGTACAGGCCCCACTTTCCCTAGAACCAGTCCCAATGCCCAACTAATCTGAAGCCCTCCCCTCGCACCATCTTTTCAGCCACGTGTTCATCCTATATATCCTGCTGTTTCTACTCTGATTAGCTGACAGCACTGGTAGTAATCCTGAAGTAACTACCTTTGGGGTCCTACATTTCAACTTTCTTCCTGGTTCTCTATATCCTGCTTTTAGGACTTTATCCCTTTTTCTCTCCTCTTTCGATTGTACCAACGTGTACCACAACCACTGGCTGTTCGCACTTCCCCTTGAGAATATCCTGCACCTGCTCTGAGACATCCAGGACCCTAGTACCAGGGAGGCAACACATCATCCTGGACTCTTGCTTGCGGTCACAGAAACACCTATCTATACTAGTTACAATTGAATCTCCTATAACAAAAGCATTCCCATGCCTATCTCTCCCTCCCTCTGCAGCAGTGCCATGAAATAAGCTGATACTGTTATTCCCTGAGAGGCCATTCTCTTCAACAGTATCCAAAACGGTGTCTCTGTTTTGCAAGGGAATAGCCACAGGAGTTTCCTGCCCTGCCTGCTTAGCCCTCCTGCTCTGCCTAATGGTCACCCATTCCCTTCCTGCCTGTGGAGTTTGAATCTGTGGTGTGACCACCTCTCTATACGTGCTATCCATGACAATCTCTGCCTCGCAAATGGTCCACAATGTCCCCAGCTGCTGCTCCAACTCTGAAACCCAGGCTTCCAGGAGATGCAACTGGAGACACTTCTTGCACATATGCAGGTCCCAGGCACAGGAAATGTGCTTGGCTTCCCACATCAAGCAAGAGGAGCAGACTACGACTTGGAGCTCTCCTGCCATGTCTTATCTCTTTAAGTTAAGTAATCCTTTCGATGCTAAATACTTTTAATACTAAGTTGAAGCTTATGATGCTTTCTGCTCCAAAACAATTTCTCCGAACTTACCTATTATTCATCAACAACAGTTTCACAAAGCAGTATAGGCTCACACACCTTTGCCTACTGCAACTCTCGCTGCTGACCTTCCTTTCTTGGTGTTCTGTCTCCTCTGAACCTTGCCTTTCCCTTTTTTTTGGGTTAGAGGAGGAAGGAGGGATTGAAACACTACAGCATTATAATGTTTGGAGCTAACCATTCCTTAACAAGTTCTTCCACAACACACTCCAGGCTCATGATGACTGCAAAGTCCACTCCTAGAATACAACATGGACAGTAGACTTTGATAACATAGCTAGTTTCCCCCAGTGAAGGTTACTAGACACTTTACACAATTCACTTTGAAAAGGTCATATCATAATCAGCTGAGGTCATCTATAGAACAAAGATCCATTCCATCAATTTACAACTCATCTGTGAAGTCTGTGCTAGACACACTGGGAGTTGCCATGATGTCCACATCTTTGAAAACTCTCTTAGTTTCTGTCAAGGTCCAAGTGCTTTAAGACAATGGTTACTGAGAGACAAGAGTCACTCACTATGACCATGAATTCAGTACACAGCCCACTGACAGAGAAGAAGTGTCAATACAATGCAGACCATTCTTTAAACAATGCCATGGTGGAGCAGACAATAGGACTCCTAAAGATGAGGTTCCAATGCTCTATCACCTCCTGTATGATAGAGCAATGCAGCATCAAGCACAATAAGCCAGATTGACAAACAGGAGGCTGAAAGAACACAGCAAGCCAGGCAGCATCAGGTGGAAAGGAGCAAGAACAAGAACAAAGAACAAAGAAATTACAGCACAGGAACAGGCCCTTTGGCCCTCCAAGCCTGCGCCGATCCAGATCCTCTATCTAAGCCTTTCACCCATTTTCCAAGGATCTGTATTCCTCTGCTCCCTGGCCATTCATGTATCTGTCTAGATACATCTTAAATGACGCTATCATGCCCACCTCTACCACCTTCGCTGGCAACGCGTTCCAGGCATCCACGACCCTCTGCATAAAGAACTTTCCACGCATATCTCCCTTAAACTTTTCCCCTCTCACCTTGAAATTGTGACTCCTGCTAAATGAGTCCCCCAGTCTGGGAAAAAGCTTCTTGCTATCCATCCTGTCTATACATCTCATGATTTTGTAGATCTCAATCGGGTCCCCCCCTCAACCTCTGTCTTCCTAATGTAAATAATCCTAATCTACTCAACCTCTCTTCATAGCTAGCGCCCTCCATACCAGGCAACATCTCCTCTGCACCCTCTCCAAAGCATCCACATCCTTTTGGTAATGTAGCGACCAGAACCGTATGCAGTATTCCAAATGTGGTCGAACCAAAGTCCTATACAACTGCAATATGACCTGCCAACTATTGTACTGAATACCCTATCCGATGAATGAAAGCATGCCGTATGCCTTCTTGACCACTCAATCGACCTGCGTTTCCACCTTCAGGATTCAATGGACCTGAACACCCAGATCTCTCTGTGCATCAATTTTCCCCAGGGCTTTTCCATTTACAGTATAGTTCGCTCTTGAATTGGATCTTCCAAAATGCATCACCTCGCATTTGCCTGGACTGAGCTCCATCTGCCATTTCTCTGCCCAACTCTCCAATCTATCTATATTCTGCTGCATTCTCCGACAGTCCCCTTCACTATCTGCTACTCCACCAATCTTAATGTCATCTGCAAACTTGTTAATCAGACCATCTATACCTTCCTCCAGATCATTTATGTATATCACAAACAAAGTCCTCGGGTGTAACCCTTCTTCAGGACTCGTTCAACAGGTAATAGTGGAGGCAAATGTTGTTAATAGGCATTTCAAAGTTAATGGAATATAAAAATAGGGATGTTTTACTAAAACTATAGAAGGCACCAGTCAGACCACAGATGAAATACTGTGAGCAGTTTTGGTTTCTTATATATGGAAAGATATACTGGCAATGGAGGCAGTCCTGAAGAAGGGTTACATCCGAAACATTGACTGATTCTTTCCTCCAGATGCTGCTTGTCCTGCTGTGTTCTTCCAGCCTCCTGCTTGTCTACTAAATAAAAACCGAAAGAACTGCTGACGCTGTAAATCAGGAACAAAAACAAAGTTGCTGGAAAAGCTCAGCAGGTCGGGCAGCTTCTGTGAAGAAATAAACTGAGTTAATGTTTTGGGTCCAGTGATCCTTCCTCAGAACTAATGTTAGCTAGGAAATGTCAGCTTATATGCAGAAAATAGGGAGGTGGGTGGGGTAGGGAGTAAACGATAGGATAGAGCCCAAAGAGAGAGAAAGACAGTTGGACAGACAAAGGAGTTGCTAACGATCAGGCTGGGAGGGTGAATAGTTGTTAATGGGGACTGTTAGTGACTAACGACAGGGGGTGTGTAGTGGCAGGCTTTGTGGTAACAAGGCCTGGTGTGTGGGGTAGTGGGCTCGGACATGGGAGAGTTTAGGCCCTAAAATTATTGAACTCGATAATGAGTCCAGAGAGCTGCAGGGTCCCCAAGTGTAAAATGAGGTGTTGTTCTTCCAGCTTGCATTGAGCTTCACTGGAACACTGTAGCAAGCCAGAGACAGAGATTTTGGCTAGGGAACAGGGTTGTGTTTTAAAGTAGCAGGCAACAGGTAGTTCAGGATCTTTTTTGCGAGCAGAACGTAGATGTTCTGCGAAGCTGTCATCCAGTCTACGCTGTTCCTGTTTGTCTACTTTGGATTCCAGCATCTGCAGTTGTTTTGTCTCTAACTAAGCCTTAATTGACACTCAATTCTAGTAGATGTGAACTGGGTGCAGTGATCATTTATTGACTGTAAATTTGTTTATAAATTTGTCTGTTTGTTTTTTTGTTTGCTTCTGCTGTTGCTGAACAAAATTGAAGGTTTTGAACCATTTGAAGTTTTCCCTCTATGTGATGGTCCCACATTAAAAGAAGGGAAGATTTTGGGCTACAGTGGACACTGAAGAAAGACCAGCACTGACTTTGACAGGGTTGTAAAATAAGATGAGTCTAGGGATGGGTAAGCTGTGTGGCTTGATTCTAAACAGCAACAACATACTTGCATGTGTAATGAAGTGTCATCTGTGCCACCAATGTGCACTGAGAATTGGTAAAGGTGAGTGTAGGTGGGGGGGTAGGGAGGAGATAGGTCAGTCCAGGGAGGATGGACAGGTCAAGGGGGCGGGATGAGGTTAGTAGGTAGGAGATGGGGGTGGGGCTTGAGGTGGGAGGAGGGAATAGGTGGGAGGAAGGACAGGTTAGGGAGGTGGGGACAGCTGGCTGGCCTTCCCCCTACCGCATCCCAAAACCAGCCCAGCTGGAGGTACTGTATTCGCCTGGTTTGAGGATTGGTTACTAGAACACAGAGAGTTGGGATGGTAGGGGATGCATTTTCAGGATGGCAATTTGCAACTAGTAGAGTGCCACAGGGATAATTATTTACAATATATTCATGATTTGAATGCAGAAAGTAAATGTACTGTAGCCAACTTTGCAAATGACACATAAATAAGTGAGAAGTCAAGTGGTGAAGATGATGTAAAGAACCTGCAGAGGGATATAGACAGGCTAAGTGAGTGGACAAAATCTTGGAACATAATTTGGGAAAATGTGAGGATATGTATTTTAGCAGGAAGAATAGAGAAGCTGAATACTGCTTAAACAGAGAGCTACAGCACAGAGGGAACTGGGAGTCCTATTGCATAAAATTCAAAAATCCAGCATCCAAGTTCACTAGGTAATAGTGGAGGCACATATTGTTGATCGCTATTTCAATGACAATGGAATATAAAAATTAGGGATGTTTTACTAAAACTATACAATGCACCAGTCAGACCACAGACGAAACACTTTGAACAGTTTTGGTTCTTTTATAAACGGAAGGATATACTGGCAATGGAGGCAGTCCAGAGAAGTTTTGTTAGGGTGACCCCAGGAAAGGAGGGATTGTCTTATGAAGAGAGGTTGAGTAATTTGGGTCCATGCTCATTAGCAGAATGAGAGGCAACCTTATTGAGACATGTAAGTTTTTTAGGGGTTTGACAGGGTAGATGCAGAGACGTTGTTTTCTCTTGTGGGAGTCTACTCAGTCAATTTCTGGTAAGATTCAACCCTGTAAACATTTGCCATTCAGCTGTCCATTGTGAAACTTGCTATTTGCTGAATCTAGTTATGTTCATATTTGGCAGAAATAAAAAGCTCAGGTATGTGAAGTGAAAATTTTACTGATATTACACCTAAAATTCACTCACATGCATCCTTTCAAGTCACGAAAATATGGAAGAACAGTCGCATGGCTTGTCAAACCCACTGAAAATTATTATCTTTTATAAAGTACATCTCCTGATGTCTTAAAATCAGGGTAAGTATTATGTAGAAACTGACAAATGAAAAGTTCCTGAAAAGGCCATTATTGATTAAAGTATGTGCACATTTTGTGACGATTTAACAGTAGTTCTCATTCATGCCATATTCTCAAGACAGTGTGACATAATGCTATACTTTCAACCCTCTAATCCATAAAACATTCAAATAATGCTATCTAACTAACCAAAACCTCCCTCCAATTTAACAGCAGAATTGCAGGTATGTCAATCTTAGATTGAGTTCTGTTGAAGCGAACTAAAGCTGAATGATCAGAGAATGATACAAATTAATGAGCTAATTAGGTAGCAATAGTCAAATAATGCCATTAGGGGAAATATTATATGAAATATAATGATAGTGATGTGATAATATTACATGGCAATTAATTACATCTTAAATTATGATTTGTAATGGAAAACAATTTTCTGACATTTAGTGTGATGGAATTTGCAGCCAGTTTTAGATTTTTCATCTCCCCATTTGAAAAAAAATTGGATAGAGATGTATAAAAGATTATCAGTCTCACTACTACTCATTTTATACAGTCACACTAAGTCAAAATACATCCCATTAGTTAAAAGCCAATTGCAAAAATGATTGCATGAGTATTTGAGTTGACAGAACTGGGGAAATCAAGATTATATGTAATATAGGGCATGTTCAATGAATTTCTAACAAACCACTGTCCACTGAGTGCCTTCACAACTAATATTTGTGTCCAGCATTCACAGAGGATAAAAGGCATGGATTAATTCTATAAGAGGAACAGCACCTTCAAAATTCCCGGAGAACTTAAGGGGATGAGGGCACTGGAGGTAAGAGGTGTGGTGTTAGTGATAGGTCTGGTATGGTGCAGAACTTCTGTTACCTCAGTGCTATGTCCGATATCAACAGGTCAAGCTATTTAAATTTTAAACAGGGAGTTGTGCTCTTTCTAACAGTCTGACTGTCTGGTTGGTGATGGGAAAGGGAGGTCATGGCTGATCTGGCTCTGGTCTCAACCAACTTTTCTGTCTGTCCCTATAACTGTTGACTGCCCTGTCTTTTTTTTCTATTCATTAGTGGAATGTGAGCATCACTGGCTTGGCCAGCATTTCTTGCCCATCCCTCGTTGCCCTTCAGAGGGTGATGGTGAGCTGCCTTCTTGAACCGCTGCAGTCTTCCAACTGTGGGTTGACCCACAATGCTATTAGGAAGGGAATTCCAGGATTTTGACCCAGCGACAGTGAAGGAACGGCGATATATTTCCAAGTCAGGATGGTGAGTGACTTGGAGGGAAACTTGGAGGTGGTGGTGCTTCCATATGTCTGATGCCCTTGTCCTTCTAGATGGAAGTGGTCGTGGGTTTGGAAGGTGCTGTCTGAGGATCTTTGGTGAATTTCTGCAGTGCATCTTGTAGGTAGTACACACTGCTGCTACTGAGCTTTAGTGGTGGAGGGAGTGGATGCTTACGGATGTAGTGCCAATCAAGCGGGCTGCTTTTTCCTGGATTGTGTCAAGCTTCTTGAGTGTTGTTGGGGCTGCACTCATCCAGGCAAGTGGGGAGTATTCCATCACACCCCTGACGTGTGCCTTGTAGATGGTGGACAGGCTTTGATGAGTCAGGAGGTGAGTTACTTCCGAGATATTCAGAGCTTCTGGCCTGCTCTTGTAGCCACTGTGTTTATGTGGTGAGTCCAGTTGAGTTTCTGGTCAATTATAACACCCAGGATGTTGATAGTGGGGGTTCAGTGATGGTAACACCATTGAATGTCAAGGGGCGGTAGTTAGATTGTCTCTTATTAGCGATGGTCATAGCCTGGCATTTGTATGGCGTGAATGTCACTTGCCACTTGTCAGCCCAACCCTGGATATTGTCCAGATCTTGTTGCATTTGAACATGGACTGCTTCAGTATCTGAGGAGTCACAAATGGTGCTGAACATTATGCAAACATCAGCGAACATCCCCACATCCGACCTTATGATGAGGGAAAGTCATTAATGAAGCAGTTGGAGATGGTTGGGCCGAGGACACTACCCTGAGGAACTCCTGCAGAGATGTCCTGGAGCTGAGGTGATTGTGTTGTCTCTCAAAATCCATCTAACTCGAGCTTAGATAAAATCAATTCCCTGGTCTCCATAGTTTTTTGAGGAAAAGAATTCCATGTACTGGGGATCTTCTGAGGAAAGAAATCCTCATCTCTGTCTTAAAGGAGTCTCTCTTATTCTTAAAGTATATCCCTAATTCTAAACTCCCCAAGAATTGCTTCTGGTATCCATTAAATCAAGACCCCTCAAGATCTTATATGTCTCCCCAGAAAGGACATCACAGAGTCTTCCAACATTGACCTGGTAATTTACTCAGAGTAAGACACAGTGTGGGAAGAATAAAGAGAATAGGAGTAGCTTACCAGATCTCATTGCAATTTAAGTGTGTCAGTAGGAAAAGAGATGTCTAGTAGTTGCCCAACCCAAAGCCTGGAGAGGAAAATGAAGATTAGGTAGAAAAATAGCAGTACTGGTAAAAATTTACAGAGCTATGGGGAAAGAATGCAGAAAAAGCTAAACTGGATAGCTATCGCAAAGAGTTGGCACTGCACAGTGTGCTGAACACAGCCAGCTGTGCAGTTGTTTCCATGAGAAACCTCAGCCTTCATTTTCATGCCTTTCCCTGATTTAGGTGGGAGATTTATGAAAAAACCCAACCTTTGCCTTTGGAAAGGGAAAGCAAAGGAACATTTGGGTTATGAACAGACTGACCAATCTGAATAACCATCTAATCCAAGTATTCTGCCAAAAGTGGAAGACTCAATAGCCACTTCCCCAATTCCAACTGTAAAGACTGTATCTCTTTATATTTCTATATTTCACATTATTAATTGAAATGGGAAAAGGAATGCTTCAAAAACAAGGATTGTGGAAAGGGATTGGAGCACATTCTAAAAGCAATCAACTGACATTGTAAGTGGTGCTTACATTATTGTGTGTTCAAGCAGTCATTTGTGGTAGGGACGTTACTACAGACAAGTTGGTGTCAAGGCATGTGTATGCAGGGAGAATTGGCGAGCATCAAGTTGCTGATTGGTTTGTGGAATAGTGATCAGTTGCCAATGACAAAGGCTGTCTGCCTGCCAACACCAATATGATAGTCCTCCGGGTTACTGAACAGCTTGTGGATGAGAACAATACGATCAGAAGCCTTTGGACCTCTGAAAGGGGAGGTATCATTTTACTCTGCAGTAGAGAAAGATAATGGCTGGGAAGAGTCAATTTACTTCCTCTCATCAGCTTGGTGTGAGCTGCTGCTATTAACCAATAAATCAGATCCTGTATAAGGTGTGAATCAGTCTCGTGTAAGCCAGTGAAACATTGGAGAAGAGATATCGAGGAGCAAGAAGTCATGGCAAACCAAAGGGATCATTTCAGTGAATCCTGCAGATAGTAAGCATTGAACTTCCTTCCCAGTATTTCCCTCCATGCAATTTTTTTGTGTGTTTGTATATATCTGCCTTGTCACATTTCATTGCACCAAAAGATTTAAAATTGCTGTGATATCGCACTTTCCAAGTATGTTGTAGCCTGGAGCTATGGATAGTAAAGGCAGAGCCTTCATTTTTTTCCATCAGGTGGCTAACCAGAAATTGCTGGAAATATCTACAAGTTGATAGTTGGTCTGTTTGACCATGTTGCAAACACGTTTCCTGGACCATCAAGTCCTGAATGGAGCTCAGACTCAGAGCTTCTGGCTTAGAGACAGGGACACCACTACTGGAATGACAACACCAAATTGCATTTTCATTAACCACCAATATTTTATTTGTATGCTGATAAAAAAAATCAATGGAATCTCATTGGAATATTAAATGGTAATATAACTGAAGTGTTGAAAATGTTCAGATGATTCAGTCAGACAGATAGAAAGAAACTATTCCTTTGGTGGAGGAAATCCAAAATAAGAGGAAATATTCTTAAGATAAATAAAAGAAATCTTAAATTAATTTACGATGGAAATCAGGAAGCTCTTTAATGATACAAAGTGTATAGAAAGTTCAGGGATTCTTTCCCACAAAGGGTTTGGAGGTGGGACATTTGAAGCTTTAAGACTGAGATCCATAGACATTAACTAACAGTATCAAGGGATATGGAGCTAACATAGGGTAAATGAGCATCAACATGACCTAACTGAGTCCAAGACGCCAAGTGACAGGCCTCTGCTCCTACGTTCCTTTATTTAGCCCTTTAAAACTAATACATGCAACATTTCTTCAGAATTTATTTATTGTAGAAAGTACAATAAAATCATTAGAGTCTATTTGTAAACTAAAGCTATAGCTTCAAAATCTCAAAAGTCTTTTTGATTTCATATTTAGTTTTACTGCATCTAACTAGTTCTTACGCAGAATATACAAACATCTGTATATAGAAGAAGAAGTAATGAAATGACTCATACTGCACATTCAATATACAAGAAAGGTATCAAAAATTACCATTTGAATTGCTTCTGAATGTCTCACTACTTGAATTGATATAAAGCTAGGCCTCCTGTAAAGCCAAAGTCAATGAAAGATAATGTTACATGATCTACCAGGATTGGACCTCCAATAACGAAACAAGATTTAGATACAGGAATAGGCTACTTGGTCTTTTGAGCCTGCTCCTCCATTTAATAAATTCATGGCTGATCTGGCTGTAGTTTAAACAAACATTTCTGTCTATCCCTATAACTGTTGACTCCCTTGTTAATCAAAGTCTATCTAACTCAGTCTTGGATAAAATCAAGGACCTAACATCCATTGTCTTTTGAGGGAGAGAATTCCATGTACTAATGACCTTCATCATAGAATCATGGAATCCATACAGTGAGGAAACAAGTCCACACTGACCCTCAAAGCATCCCATCCAGACTCATTCCCCTACAACCCACCCAATCTACACATCCCTGGGCACTATGGGTAATTTAGCATGGCCAATCCACTTAGCCTGCGCATCTTTGGACTGTGGGAGGAAACTGGAGCACCCGGAGGAAATCCACGCAGACACAGGAGAATGTGAAAACTCCACACAGACAGTCGCCCGAGGGTGGGATTGAACCTGGGTTCCTGGTGCTGTGAGGCAGCAGTGCTAACCACTGAGTCACCGTGCCACCGAAAGAAAAAAAAAATCCTTATCTCTACTTTTAAGGAGAGTATCTTATTCTTAAAATGTATTCCTAATTCTAATCTCTCCCAGAATTCCTTCGGGTATCTACCAAGTCAAGCCCCCTCAGGATCTGATATATTTCACTATGTTCGTCTCCTCAGAAAGGACATCATGGAGTCTTTTGTCATTGCCCTAGCAATTGACTCAGAGCAGGGGTGGCATGGGAAGAAAGAAGAGAACATGAATCGTTTATCAGAACTCATTGTAACTTAAGGAGGAGGAGGGACATTTAGTAGTTGCCCAAACAAGAGCCTGGAGAGGAAAATGAAGGCTAGGTAGAAAAATCGCAATACTGGAACAAAAATGACCTATGGGGAAAGCAAACATAATAGGCTAAACTGGATAGCTCTTCCAAAGAGATGGCACTGCACAATGTACAGAATGGCAGCCAGTTGTGTAGTCGTACCATGAGAAACCTCAACCGTCATTTTCATGTTTTTCCCTGATTGGATAGAAAGTCAATTCCCTTAATTTTCAGTGTGCTACCCCATTAAGTTATAAAACACACATTCAACCAGGTCATTGAGAGATGGCACCCATTCAAATCCCATGATCTTCTCCCCCACTACCCCTAAAAACAACTTGTTCTTCCACTTATTAAAATGAGAATCCCTCTCCCTCTTTGTTTAATCTGGTACTCTTCGTCCAATTCTCTTTAAGCCAGCAATCTTCTTCGTTTTCTGCCTCTTTATCTGCCTCCTGTTCATCTGGCACTTCCATTTCCCATTTGAATTCATGAGACTGAATATCATGTGGGTTTCATATTGGACATTTAATTTTGCACAGCCTATTTTGCAACACTGCCAAGGTTGAATTTTATTCTCAATATGTTCAAACCTCTTTTAAGAAAGCAATAAAAAAAGTTTGATGTTATTCACCAAGATGCAAACGTACTAGTGATAAAATGTTTCAGATTCACAGTGGATAATGTTATTTTTTTCTCATTATATGAAAAAGAAGTGTTACTATATCAGCTGCTCAGTTGACTTCATGGAAGTAGGACAGACTCCCCAGCCATAAAACTTAACATTACCTTCACTGCCGTTGCAGTTAGGAAAACTGAAGGGATTTAATTATATGCTACTATTATTCATTATCCCTGCAGGAAGACTGAAGTAATAATGCTTTTCTTTGACAGCCATATGGCATTTAATCACTCCTCCAGTTACATCAGAAGCATTTCTTAACCACTTGACGCAATGTTAACATTTGGCTACAGTAACTGCACTGTTTGACTCCAGTGTTCTCACTTTGATATTATACTTCCAGTATATTTTGTGATAAAAGTTTGAAGCATATTTATTAAAATTTGTCTTTCATGTGTCGATGATTCATCAGATGGTTAATTATTTCCAAGTGGATAGGAATAGGTCAAACAAAAGTTATTCCAGTGGAAAGCACATCAATGTGTTACTATTATTCATATTCAGATAAGTCATGAAGAACAGCAATGCTCTTGGAATTTGTTTGCAACAAAGAAGTAAAACAGAAGTGGGACCGAAAGGCTTAATCAGTTGCCATGTTTGTAATAGTTGTCGAAGTGCAGGACACATGAAATAGTCATAATGATTTCTCTCTCTTCCTAACACTGAACTGGATTTACAGTATAGTGGAATATGGATTCTTCATTACTGGACCCAAGTTTAGAATATAATCTGAGCTAATGGGATGAAAGCCCTCTCTGAAACGGTTGTATGGTCTCCAATTCTGGTATACTTTATTTTGTTCCCAGTGGCCTGGAGGCTGTCGAATTAGATCATCAGAATGCAGAAAAAATATTGCTCTCATTCCTTAGATGACAGTTACAAAAATGTACTGTACTTGTGAAAGATATGAACAAAATGGAGGTAGTTTTCCAAGGTTCAGGCGCATTTACTATTGAAGGATTTTCATCCCTCACACTGTGAGCATAAAAGGAGAAAGATAACAGATCATAAAAGTATAACTGAATTGCCATAAAGTTCTTTTGACTGCTTCATGTTTGGTAGTTTTATAGCTTGTGCTGACTTACGTAGAGCTGTAGATAGATCAATGATACATTTCACATGAATGTTGTCTATGTAATTGACAGGGCTAAGATTTTTTAAAATGTTCAGTGTGTTACAATTTGCCAATCCATGTGAAGAGAAAGTGAAGAGAAATAAAACAATAGACAAAGCAATAAGTAAAGAGAACCAAACCATAGAGAAATTTCACATTGTTTCTTGATCAGATTATAAACTGATTCTGAATGTTTGAGTTTGTTTTTCATCAGATGCCTTTTCCAACAGCACACAAATTCCATTATTGATTGAGCAAAAAGGTTTTTAATCAATGGCTCCAAAAATATACAGCTTTTGTGTGTCTACTTTCATATTGTAAAGACAATATCATTTTATTTTCTGAAATTTTGATTGCGAACTAATAGGAAAAGGACCATTTTAAGTGAAGCACTGTGGGAGGAATTGCTACACTTTTAAAAACAAGTTACTGAAACTCATTACATAAGACGTTTACACTGCTGCTTTGTTCAAACAGTAGGGGAAGATGTTTGTAGATGGCAGGACACTTGGGAGTGTGTGCAGAATGAGATTTGGCAAGAAGTAGCTGATTGATTTGTGCAATTGTGACCAGTCATGGATGCCAAAGCCTAGATAGAACTCAGAGATAGTAGGAACTGCCGATACTGGAGTCTGAGATAACAAGGTGTTCCTCCAGCTCCACACCTAGACAGAACTCTCTGTTCATGTGTTGCTGAACAGCTTGTGGATGTGAACAATACAGAAGACCCCTCAAACTGCTAAAATGGCAGTTGTGTATGTCTGTCTCTGTGCAGTCTGAACTCAGAAGGGGGCTAGTTACTTTCTCCCACCAAATACTGTAAGAAGGGTCTAGACCGGAAACGTCAGCTTTCCTGCTCCTCTGATGCTGCTTGGCCTGCTGTGTTCATCCAGCTCTACACCTTGTTGTCTCAAATACTGTTGCCTTTAACTGGTAGTTAAGAAATTTTGTAATTAGCATACTGAACATCCTGTGTCTCCTGCGAAGAAGTGAAAGAACCTGGAGTTGGGTGATTGAAGAACACGAAGTTTGGCAAGCTGGAAATAACATCTCAATGAACCCTGTGGCCTGGTGCTATTGAATTGCATTTCCCAGCTTCCTTTCCCTCCACTCATTAAACCAATTTTGTTTTTTTTGTCTGTGCGTGTTTTTATGTGTAGAGGTTTTCAAAGGGGATTTGAGTTTTAACTTGTAGTGTCAAATGTTGATAGTTCATAATTGTTTACTTGTAATAAGAGTTGATTTATTTGAATGAAATAGTTGTTCTCGTTAAGCACAGGTCAGTGATTACTATTATTTTGATTTTAACAAATGGGTAAACTGGGGACCTTGCAAGTTTGGATTAAATGATTAATTTTTGTGGTGACCCAGAAGTAGAAGGGCTTGAGAATTAGTGCGCTTTCCTCAGTCTGTCATAACAATATATAAGGGGTAACTTTACAAGGCCTTAGGTCAGACAATTGGACTACAGTGTTATAGCCCCATTTCTAATCCAAGCAGGCATTGTAGCCTGATGAAATAGTTGACAGAACTTACTGGGTAAATTACAATTATTGACTTCCATCTACAGTGACAAGTTTCTACACTGCTGTAAAACTCTTGTTCATATATTCTATAAAATAATTATAAAATTAGGAAACAATAATTGAACACAGAAACTATGGTCTGGATAGTGGGAAAACTAATCTTATAAAAAAAAATTGGATGGCTTTACAAATGATGTACAAATATATACTTCATATGTTACATTGCAAAGGCAATATTTTAGCAATAGTTCTGAAAATTGGGTTCCAGAAGTTGTCATATTCCTTGCCAAGCAGCTCCAGTCGAGCTAAAACCTATCATTTACTTAGCAATGAAGAAAATGGTCAGCTTGCCTTGTACATAAAAAACAGGACAAATCCAACCCTGCCAATTACTGGCCCATCAATCTGCTTTCAAATATCTGTAAAGTGATGGATGGGGGTCATCATAAATGCCATCAAACAGCACTTGCTTAGCAGTTATCTACTCACTGATGCTCAGTTTACGTTCTGCCAGGGCCACCAGCTCCTGACCTTGTTATAGCCTTAGTACAACCATAGACAAAAGAACCGAATTAGAGATGTGAGGTGAGGGTGACCACCCTTGACATCAAGGCCTCATTTGAAAAGTGTGGCATTAGGAGTTCTAGCAAAACTGGAGCCAATGGGAACCGTGGAAAAGCTTTCTGCTGGTTGGAATTATATCCAGTGCTGCAAAATTGGGTAGAGTGCTTGTTGATTGGGAGGCGGGAGGTTAGAATTTGGTGTTTGGCGGGGCAGCATTGCATGGTCCCTTTAAAATATGATGTGCTTTTTCTATGCTTAGAGATTTTTAAAAAAAAGGTCTGTGAGCTGCTTGAAATTCTGCAAGTACAGGTAGTTCTCCTATAAAGCGATAGTTATGTTCTTGCGTGACCTCACACTATAGAAAATGGTGCTGTAGAAAATCGGCATAGAAAATCACGTTGT
The DNA here is from genome assembly GCF_021869965.1 of Rhincodon typus. Taxonomy (NCBI): domain Eukaryota; kingdom Metazoa; phylum Chordata; class Chondrichthyes; order Orectolobiformes; family Rhincodontidae; genus Rhincodon; species Rhincodon typus. Next base: position 55,568,757 of record NC_063341.1, on the reverse strand, counting down.
AGGGAAATCACTATAGAAATTCACTATACCTGTACAGCAGAAAGCTCTTATATCCAAACAGCATCCACTATTCATCAATCGCGTTACAGCCAATTTGCATTAAGGAAACACACATTATAGCCGAACTACCTGGGCAGAGAGCACCCAAATTGAAACATTTGCATCAAAAAGCTTTGCAGTAAGCATGCCAAGTAGCAGATTTGTTTTAATACCCAAGACAACAGGTTTTGAATTGAGCCAATCAATTTGAACCAGGCACTGAGATACCAAAAATCAATTATATTTAAATCTGATGGTTTTGACAACATAGGACCAATCCTAGTGTTAGAAATTGATATGTCATCAAGGGTATAGAAGAAGATGGCAGCTTGACAAAGAGAGGAGAACTAAGTGCCATCTGCCAATGTTAACAGCTCTCAGTTCTCCAGAAAGAATTGCTGGCTCTCACAGGCTTCTCTAAGTCTTAGAGAAAGCACCATCGAAGAAAAATCAAAGGTACCAATGGCACAACTAGTTAATATTCCTGACAGCAGACTCAACGGAGGAGGTGTTCCTGACAGAACGCTTGATGGAGAAGGTACAGAGCATTCCAGAAGACACGTAATCTGGTTGTAATTTTGAGAGACTAAATTCTTTTTTTTATTATTTATGTGAAACTTATATTTATTGGAACAGCACACCATTAGAATATCTTTTTTATTCATGAATAGTTAGTAGTTAGAAGGGGTTTATTCAGTTGGTTAATAGTTTAGTTAATTTATTCATTGTTAGAATTAGATAAATAAATTGTTAGTTGTTGACTGTAAAGTGGGCATCAGGGATTTGTTTTATTTAACCACTGAAAGTTGCTCGAAGGCAGGTCACACTCCTTTTACAGTTTACAGGGCAAAGTGCCGCTGTTTGGGTGTTTCAGTTTTAGTTTTCAGGGGGGACAACCTCTGTTTTATAATAATAGCAGACAGAGAGATAGGCATAGTTGTTGGAGATCAGTCATTTCCTCAGGAGACCCTTACGTCCAATTCGCCCATGCCAACCAGATATCCTATACAAGTCTAGTCCCATTTGTGAGCATTTGGCCCATATCACTCTAAAACTTTCCTATTCATATACCCATCAAGATGCTTTTTAAATGTTGCAATTGTATCAGCATCCACCACTTCCTACAGCAGCTCAATCCATATATGCACCACTCTCTGCATGAAAAAGTTGCCCCTTAAGTCCCTTTTATATCTTTCCTCTCTCACTTTAAACCTATGCCCTCTAGTTTTGGACTCTCCCTCATCGGGAAAAAAGACCTTGCCTATTTACCCTATCCATGCTCCTCATGATTTTATAAACCTCTATAAGATCACCCTCAGAGTAATGTCCTAGACCTGACCACATCCACCTGCTTCTTCCATCAGAAGTAGAAATGTTTATTAATGATTGCATTATGTTCATCACCTTTCACAATTCTCAGATAGTAAAACAGTTCATGTCCGAATGAAGCAAGGACAATATTAAAGTTTCTGTTGAAAAGTGGCAAGTAACATTCACACCACACTAGTGCCAGACAATGACCAGTTCAACAAGAGGGAATCTAACCCATCACCCTGTGACATTCAATGGTATCATCATAACAGTGTCTGCCATTATCAATACCTGAGTTAACGCACTGAACAGAAATTGAATTGGCCTAGCTGTATACATACTGTGGCTACAAGAGCATGTCATAAACTAATAACCTTATAACGAATGACTCATCTCCTGACTCCTCAAAGCCTGGCCATCATCTACAAGGCACAAGTTAGGAGTGTGATGGAATACTTGCCTGGATGACTGCAGTTCCAACTGTATTCAAGAAGCTTGACACCATTCAGGACAAAGCAGCCTGCTTGATTGACATCACTTCCACAAACTTCGGGGAGGTGATGGCCCAGTTATATTATTGCTGGACTGTTAATCCAGAGATCCAGATAATGTTCTGGGGACCCGGGTTTGAATCCCACCACGGCAGATGGTGGAATGTGAATTCAATAAATATTTGGAATTAAGAATCTAATGATGACCATGAATCCATTGTCGATTGTCAGGAAAAACCCATCTGGTTCACTAATGTCCTTTAGGGAAGGAAATTGCCATCCTTACCTGGTCTGGCCTACCTGTGACTCCAGACCCACAGCAATGTGGTTGACTCTTAACTGCCCTCCGGGCAATTAGAGATAGGCAATAAATGCTGCCTAGCCAACGACATCTTCATCCCATGAATGAATGAAACATCTACTCCCTCCGCTGCTGACTCACTTTAGCAGGATTATGTACCATCTGAAACATACCACACCGAAATTCAACAAAGCTCTTTAGACTGTACCTTTCAAACTCACAACCATTATGATCTGGAAGGAAAAGGACAGCAGATACACGGTAACTCCTCTGAAAGTTTGTCTACAAGCCACTCATTGCCTGCCATTGAAATATATCACCATTCCCTCACCACCACTGTGTCAGTCCTGGAACTCCCTCCCTAACAACATGGGTGTACCTACATCAAATGGAATTCAGAAGCCAGCTCACCACCTTCTCTTAGTCATGGGCTAAAAATCATTGGCCTATCAACAATATCTAAGTCACAGAATCACAGAATTATTATGACGTAGAAGGAGGCCATTTGACCTATTGGTAAAACTGGCTCTATTATCTAAGACAACAAGGTGTAGAGCTGGATGAACACAGCAGGCCAAGCAGCAACAGAGGAGCAGGAAGGCTGACGTTTCGGGTCTAGATACTTCTTCAGAAATGGGAGAGGGGAAGGGGATTCTGAAATAAATAGAGAGAGAGGGGGAGGCGGATAGAAGATGGATAAAGGATAAAGATGGATAGACCTATCCCCTCCCTAACTCCCCACCTACACTCAACTTTACTGGCTCCAACCCCGCCTCCTTGACCTATCTGTCTCCTCTCCACCTATCTTCTCCTTTATCCATCTTCTATCCGCCTCCCCCTTCTCCCTATTTATTTCAGAATCCCCTTCCCCTCCCCTATTTCTGAAGAAGGGTCGAGACCCGAAAGTTCAGCTTTCCTGATCCTCTGATGCTGCTTGGCCTGCTGTGTTCATCCAGCTCTACACCTTGTTGTCTCAGATTCTCCAGCATCGGCAGTTCCTACTATCTCTGGCTCTATTGTCTAGTCTGGCTCCATTATCTAGTTCCATTTTCCTGCCTTGTCTCCATATCCCTGCACACTATTATTATCCAAATAACCTGTTACAAGCACAAACAGCTTTGCCCTATCTACTCCATCCAACCCACTGATGATTTTGAAATCCTCAATGAGATTTCCTCTCAGCCTCCTTCTCTCCAGGGAATCTATCCTCACAGTTGAAGGTTCTCATACTGGAATTATTCCAGTAAATCACTTCTGCGTAGAATCATTTCACATCCCATGGACAAATTAAAAACCCAATTCTTGTATAGCAACGAGATCCACATATGAGGCATACCCTTTAACAATTTCAAAGTAGCATTGTTGATGGTTTGTTTGGGATTTGGAGAAACTAAATAAGAAATATGTGGTGTACAGCCAGCTCTCCATGATGATGTATCTATTGGTACATAAACCATTGAATGGCTATTGTACACTATGGTATTATGATTCATTTTTGTTTGGATATATTGATTTTTGCTTTCCTTTCGTATTGAGTTTTGAAATTACCTGAGCTACACGTCACCCATTCGAACTTTCTGATGCTGCATTACATTATCAGTTCCTGTGCAATGTGATGACAGCTCACACTTAATCATATTTCAAGGTTTTATTAAACTTCCTAGCAGGAAAAAGTATTGCATGATACGAGAGGTTCGGATAAATTTCTGTTGAAAACTGTTAGAATGTTTTGCTGTAGGGAATGGTTGAGACAAAGACTATATCATCTTAAGGGAAAATGGATAAATATTTAAAGCAGAAAGTACAGTGAAATGGGATTAGATTAGTACATTGAATAGCCTGAATTGAGTGCTATGAATTTCTAAGATTTCACATAACACCTTTCTGATAATGTCAAAGGCATGCTGGTATTTTCAAGACACCTCCAAATTTATATTTGTATTCCAGAATTGTTTTCAATTCCTTTTCTTCAGATCCTGCTCTGCAATAAACCATTTGATAACTAAGGCAATGGATATGTAGAACTCTCCCAGATTTCTATTTCTTGCACTTAGTGATAACTGCGCAGATTACCTCTCCTTTTGACAGGTTTGTCATTGTTTCTCTAGGAATTTTTTTTCATCCCAAAATCAGGAACATAGTTTGTGGAGAACAAAAAAAGCAAAGCCACATTGTATCACTCTGTGGTGCAGCAGTTGTAGTAATCCTATGATTCAGACAATAGCTGGCTGAATTTTTTAATGTCGTTTTTAGGGAAGTCCATGGCGGATAATCTACCATCGTCCATATTGACTTCTCTCATGCAATCATCTGATCTTCCAATCAGTAATTATTCAATCGGCCTTTTCGGCAATCGTGCAGCTGGAGAGGTGGAAGTACTCACTGCTACTGGGACTTTATGATGTTCATGCTGCTGGTTCCATATCTAAAACCCAGCTCCACAGCACTTCAGACACTGCAACCCAGGAACTGGCTGTTATACAGTAGGCCTTGGCCATTATCACTGAGGACATGGCCCAGAAGGAAAACTCACACCCTGCTTTACTGACAGGGAACCTGGAGATTCTGGTGGATAGAGTGGTGGAGAGGAGGGTCATCGACTACGCCTCAGACTGGCAAAGCTGGACACATCATCAGGCCCAGCCAGTCATGGTCCAGATAGTGATGGCACGGTGGCTCAGTGGTTAGCACTGCTGCCACACAGCACCAGGGACCCCGGCGACTGTCTGTGTGGAGTTTTTACATTCTCCCTGTATCTGTGTGGGTTTCCTCCGGGTGCTCAGGTTTCCTCCCATAGTCCAAAGATGTGCAGGTTAGGTGGATTGGGCGTGCAAGATTGCCCATAGCATCTAGGGATGTGCAGGCGAGGTGGATTAGCCATGGGAAATGCAGAGTCAACAGTTTAGGGTAGAGGGATGAGTCTGGGTTGGGTGCTGTTCAGAGGGTTAGTGTGGACTCAATGAGCTGAATGGCCTGCTTCCACATTCTGGGGATTCTATGATTCTATGATTTCAGTGCCATTTCTTGGAGAAAATGAAATATGCAGCAATGCAAGTAGAAGGTTAGTGATCATCTGCCCTTCACAAGGGTAAGAATCACCAACATGTCTCTGCTATCTTAGATTCATTCCAACACTGCTGCTGCTCACAAAGATTTCCAAGGCTAAAATTCTCACTATTGCATGCAGCATTTCCACTGCACCTCTCACACACACTTCACCTTTCCGAGCTTTCTTTCCTCTGGGCTTCCTACTTGCCCATTGGGAACACCCTCACCACCTCTCCTGCTCATGCATCACAAGAAATTGGTCTTTCATCCACTTCCAAGTCATTCAATCCCTCCTTTTGTCTCATTGCTGGAGAAACCACCAGTGGAGAGGGGAAAGATGGGTGCTGGGGGGTGTGAACATTTAGCTCCTCACAGCCTCTTTAGAACAAGATCCTGGAGATGGCAGGAGATGATTGAGACTTCTCATGTGAGGATACTGATAGCTCCATGTCTAGCCAACTCAGTAAGACTCATTGTGCTGCAATGCACTGCTCTTCCATTATCAACTATGCTAAATTTCTGAAGCTTCTACCTGTATTGCACAACAATACCCTCTCTGGGCTCTAGCAGGCACCATCAGCACATCATCTCCTCCCTCACTGTGAGGAGCAAACCACTCAACCATCAGAAGATGTACCAATTGGGCTTTCACCTCCACCCTCCACCAGCTCAGAGATTTTCAGTTCTGAGGGTACTTTAACTAAACTAGATTTGGAAGTACAGTCTGGTGAGCACATCACTGATATGTCCCTATAGATGGCTGAGTAAAAATTGGCCCGGGTCTCTGGCACTTAGGAAAACTGCTAAAGGAAAGGCATTTTCTCAGGCTCTGGCAGAAGACGATCCTATGGTGTTAGCCTTTAATAACTTCATGTAAATGCACTAGCAGGCACCCTTTCTTCACCCAAAGAGTGGTGAGCTAGTGGAATTAATTACCACAGGAAGTAGTTGGTGCCAAAACATTGAATGTATTCAAGAGGCAACTGGATATAGTACTTGTGGCGAATGGGATCAAAGGTTATGAAGAGAAAGCAGGATTAGGCAATTAAGTTGGATGATCAACCATGATTATGTAGAATGATGGAGCAGGCTCAAAGGGCTGAATGGCCTCCTGCTCCTAGCTTCCATGTTTCTATGTAAAGAACAGCAGGCAAGTTTGTCAGAAGGAATCACTAAATTGGATTGAAGGTTGGAGGAGTCCCCACCAATATGACAAGTATTGTGTTGCTTTCTTCTACATTTTCTGTAAAGGGTTACGACAATAATAATAGCACAAGCCTTGTTACATCCATTTGGGATCAGTGCGCTGATATTTTGTGGGGAGCATCAGAACCAGAAAGGTTTTATATGATATGATTCTTGAGCAATTATAGCACATAAATGAATATAAAACACAATGACATAGAAGTTTTCCTGTAGGAGGACTATATAATGCCTCTACATGGACATCTGAATTATTTCATCTTATTTTGATGCAGGTAGCACAAGCCATTTCACCAAATAACAGTGGGAGGTTATAGGTCTGACAGAACATCAAAGGGCAGAAAACAATAATGGTGGTTGTAGGTAGACTCCAAACTGTAGTAACAATGCTGGGGAAAGCATTAAACAGGAAATTAGAGATGCAAACAATAAAGGTACACCAGTAATTAAGGGCAACTTTAATCTGCATACGGATTGGGCAAATCAAATCAGTAACGATACCTCAGAGAAGGGATTCCTGACGTGTGTAGGGTATGGTTTTAAGGATCAACATGTTGAGGAACCAGTTAGAGAACAGGCCATCCTAGATTGGGTATTGTGTAATGAGAAAGGAATAATTGGCAATCTAGCTGTGCAAGGCCTTTGGGAAAGAGTGACTATAATATGATGGAATTATTCATTAAGATAGAGAGTGATGTAGTTGATTCTGAGACAATCTTTGCATCTGAAAAATCAGAGAATAAGTCCTTTTCTCTGCATCTTCTCTCTAAGAGACATGAATTCTAACAGATAAATATAGAAGTTTAATCTCTCTAAATTGATCTGTTAACGTAGTCCATATGTTTTGAAGATATTTCAACTTTTTGGCTGTTAATCCTGATGTGTTAAGTCTGTGGAGACCTACATTCCAAACTGCTAATTAAATCTTAATGTCTTGCTTTTCTGCATTGGACGTACCTAAATCTAGAAACACTAACACTGAATGCTGCTTAAACATTTTAAATTCTGTTAGGAGAACGTTGATGTGCCAACTTAAATTAGGGAAAATTGTGGACATTCTGATCATGTGCGTTTGACCTTCCCATACATGCTATCAATCTGGTACACACCTTGATCACTTTCTTATCTCATATGATCTAAACTGGCCTCTAAATCAGGTTTGTTTGTTTATCAGCAAGCTGCATTTTTAATGGAGGCACCTAGTTAGCTGGATGTTTGGCTTGCAATGAAGTTGACCCTCAGGTTAAATTACCACCTCTCTCATTGAGAGAGTGAAACTATCGTGACATTTAATTTTTACACTCTCCATTGTAACAAACAAAGCCATTGAGGATAGTCTCATGCCCTTTAGTATAATTCAAGAGTTTATACCATATGTTTCATCTGTAGCTTACTTTGCCTGCTGGCTGTTCAAGCAGTATAGGCCTCATCAGCATGTTGCTTCCTACTGCATTTTGTCATGTTATGTTAATAATAATGGTTGAATAATCAATCACTCTCCAGAGATTGATTAACTGTGTGGGTCAGTTTATTTGAAACAGGAAAAATGCTTAGCAGTTATGAAGTAGATATTACAGCAACCACTGATATCTGTGGGCACAGCTTGCAAATTCACAGTATACTACCAGGCAAGATCACAACATTGTATGCAAAGAACAAATAACAGTATGGCAGAAGAACAGGCCCTTCAGCCCACCAAGACTGCACCAACACATGATGCCTTCTAAACTAAAAACCTTTTGTCTATATGCAGTCCGTATCCCCCTACTTCCTACCTCTTCATATATCTGTCAAGATGCCTCTTAAATGTTGCTACTGTATCTGCCTCCACCACCTCCTCTGTCAGCGCATTCCAAGCATTTATCACTCGCTGCATAAAAGACTTGCCTCCCACATCTGAGATAACAGGGTGTAGAGCTGGATGAAAACAGCAGGCCAAGCAGCATCATAGGATGCCTCCCACATCTCCCTTCAACTTATCCCCTTTTACCTTAAACCTGCATCCCCTAGTAATTAACATTTCTACCCTGGGAAAAACACTCCAACTATCCATTCTATCTCGGTGTCCATGTGCATAGATCACTGAAAGTTGCCACCCGTTGATAGCGTTGTTAAGAAGGTGTACAGTATGTTAGGTTTTATTGGTAGAGGGATTGAGTTTCAGAGCCATGAGGTCATGTTGCAGCTGTACAAAACTCTGGTGCGGCCGCACTTGGAGTATTGCGTACAGTTTTGGTCACCACATTATAAGAAGGATGTGGAAGCATTGGAAAGGGTGCAGAGGAGATTTACCAGGATGTTGCCTGGTATGGAGGGAAGGTCTTATGAGGAAAGGCTGAGGGTCTTGAGGCTGTTTTCATTAGAGAGAAGAAGGTTAAGAGGTGACTTGATAGAGACATACAAGATGATCAGAGGATTAGATAGGGTGGACAGTGGGAGCCTTTTTCCTTGGATGGTGATGGCTAGCACGAGGGGACATAGCTTTAAATTGAGGGGT
>NC_063341.1:55552311-55559857 GCF_021869965.1 Rhincodon typus | reverse complement strand
TAGCACGAGGGGACATAGCTTTAAATTGAGGGGTGATAGATATAGGACAGATGTCAGAGGTAGGTTCTTTACTCAGAGAGTAGCAAGGGCGTGGAATGCCCTGCCTGCAAAAATAGTAGACTCGCCCACTTTAAGGGCATTTAAATGGTCATTGGATAAACATATGGATGATAATGGAATAGTTTAGGTTAGATGGGCTTCAGATTGGTTTCACAGGTCGGCGCAACATCGAGGGCCGAAGGGCCTGTACTGCGCTGTAATGTTCTATGTTCTATGTTCTATGCCTCTCATAACTTTGTAAACTTCTACCAGGCCGCTTCTCATCCTTCGGCGTTTAATTGAAAACAAACCAAGTTTGTCCGATCTCTCCTTATAGCAAACCAGGCAATATCCCGGTAAATCATTTCTGTGTTCTCTCCATCATCATAAAAGACGATGATTAGGCCAGTTCTGCATCCGTCTTACCAGCTCACTGTGGATCCTTTGACCTCACCTTTTGTATCAGGCTGCCATGAGGGACATTGTTGAAGACCTTGCTAAAGTCCATGTAGACAACATCTACCACCCTGTCCTCATCAATCATCCATGTCACTTCCTCAAAAAAGCACGCACCTTATAGAGTTCTTAGTGGTGGACTGTCTTAAAGGCAAGTTAAACATACAACATGGACTTTTTTTTTAGCACAGGTAATGTACCAAGACCATTTTTCTTGGCGTGTACCATATCAACACAGCCCTAGAAATATTATGTTACTGACTAGGAATGCCAGGAAATTTAACGAGCCACTTTGCCTGATGTATCAATCATTAGGGGATTGATAATCCTTGTCGAGATGGAATTTTTGAAAATGCTTTTAAAATTGTTTTTGATGACAATGTTCCTCAGCAGGCACCTGGAACCCACTGCAGCCTTTTCTCTACCCCCTGCCATTGCTCTCCCTCTCTGCTGTCTCCCATAGAAATACAGCTAGTGGCAGGAATCCTGCCAAGATCCAGCTGGAGATAACACAGTGTGGAGCTGGATGAACACAGCAGGCCAGGCAGCATCAGAGGAAAAGGAAAGCTGACGTTTTGGGTCGGGATCCTTCTTCAGAAATGGGGGAGGGGTAGGGGTCTCTGAAATAAATTGAGAGAGGAGGAGTGGGGCTGGGGAAGGTAGGTGGGGTGGTGATAGTGAATGTAGGTAGGCAATGGTGGGCGTTGGTCAGTGAGGTGGGAGGAGCAGATAGGTGGGAGAGAAGATGGACAGGTCAAGGAGGCAGGGATGAGAGGGAGGGTTGGTCATGGGATGAGGTCGGGGGTGGAGAGAGTTTGAAGCTAGTAAAGTCCACATTGAGACATTCAGAGCCCCCTACCCCTCCCCCACTTCTGAAGAAGAATGCCACCCGGTTCCTCTGATGCTACCTGGCCTGCTGTGTTCCTTCAGCTCCACACTGTGTTATCTCTGACTCCAGCATCAGTAGTTCTTACTATCTCTGTCGAAGATCCAGCTGGAAATCTTCAAGTTATTTAATTCCCACACAATTGCTAAGGTTTCGAAATGCTGTGAGTTAGAGGCAGTTGAAAATCCTTCTCCACTGAGTTTAAAATGGGATATTCCAGAACAGAAAATCCCAGCTGAAATGTAAATGTGCTATCTTTTGATTTTAAGGGCCTGAAGATTTACAGGACTCGGGCTGCTATTCTTGAGCGATAAGTAAATCCAACCTCTTTCACAACCTCATGGTAACTAATTTTTGCAGTTTGCGAGATGTGCAAGTTACATGGGAAACTTAATTTAATCATCATATAACTGGAAGCATTTGGACTTACAACCCACGAGAAAGAACCCTCCTTAATGCACTCACTGGAAACCACTGTCACAAGTCTTGTGGAGTTTTCATGGCTGAAACGCTGAAAAATGTCACTGGCTGAGGCTTGATTGAGCCTTCCTCAAGGAAGCTGATTGTCACTTTGAAGTTTTTAATTTCAACAAAATCATCACAAACTACTTGAACACCTAGTTTCTTCCCATCCCTTTTACTCTGATAAATAGCTGAGATGTACTTAAAGTAACACAATCATGTATTATTGCTACATTGATTAGGAAATCATCCCATGATGACAAGACATTTGGCAGTATCTGTAGCAGGCATGCTTTGTAGAAGGAAGAATTTATGAACCTAAGTCATCCACCACTCAATAGTTTTGGAGTAGATCTGTAGCTTGGGTTGTGGGTGTTGAGGTTGGTTGGCTCGCTGAGATGGTTTGTTGTTTTGATGGAAAGGACTGCCCTTCCACAAATCCAACCTAAACTGTGGATACGCTACGTAGACAACACTTTTGTCATCATTAAACAGACCAAATTAGAATAGACACACAAACTTATAAACAACACCCTCACCGGAATAAGATTCACCAGAGAGAAGGAGAAGAACAAACAGCTCCCATTCCTGGACGTCATGGTAGAGCGCAAGATGAATGGGGAACTGCAAACGAAAGTACACGGAAAAGCCACACACACAGACCAGGTATTGAACTTCAATAGTAACCATCCCAGCACACACAAACGAAGCTGCGTGCGAACACTATTTAAAAGGGCAACAACACACTGCAGCAACACGGAGCTACACCAAGAGGAAGAAGAATACCTCTTCCAAGAGTTCAAGGATAATGGATATCCAAAGAATTGGATCAGAAGATGCCTACACAAGCAGCATCAGAAAAATTCTACACGACCCGACACACTCATCACACTACTCTACATCAGGAACACGTCAGAACTCACCACAAGACTTCTACGACTGCTGGGCAGCAGAGTGGCACACAAGCCCACATCAACCCTACGACAACTGCTCACCCGAACTAAAGACCCACTCCCCGCCATGGACAGGACCAATGTCATCTACAAAATCCCCTGCAGAGACTGCGAGAAACACTACATTGGACAAACAGGAAGGAAACTAACAACAAGGGCACATGAACACCAACTGGCTACAAAAAGACACGACCAATACTCACTCATCTCAATCCACATGGACAAGGAGAACCATGACTTCGACTGGGACAACATCAAGATCTTGGGACAGGCTAGGCAGAGACAAGCACGAGAATTCCTAGAAGCATGGCACTCCACGAAGCATGCTATTAATAAACACATTGAATTTGACCCCATATATCAGCCCAAAATTCAAGTTAATAATAGAATAAAAGTCAAAGAGAAATTAATGGCTGCCTATACCTATCCTCTTTGTTGCACTACGAATGAAAACAGGAAGTGAGGCAATCCATCTCAAAAGACCCCAGAGTTTAAAAACCAGGCGGGAAAACACACCGACGCTTCATCAGAGGCTGCACTGGGGATGTTACCAAACATGGTAACAAAACGTCTGCAAAACAACAAACCAGCTCGGCGAGCCAACCAACCTCAACACCGCTCAATAGTGTTTAAAGGTGAAAGTAACATCAAACTCAGTCATTCATCTTTATGATGGGCTTAGTCTAGGCTAGTGTGTTATGAGATATCACTTCCACTAGCAGATTAGATTAGGGAGTAGGGGCTCTTCTGAGGCTGAGGTGCATATTTCTTAATAGAATGAATCAGGAGTCCAAGACCTGGATTTTCTAAATGGTTGAAACTTGCAACAAAGAGGATAGGTATAGGCAGCCATTAATTTCTCTTTGACTTTTATTCTGTTATTAATTTGAATTTTGGGCTGATATTTTAATGAATTTAAAACCCATACACTTGTCCACATTTAAAGTCAGGTCTGTGGTGTCAACTATGCAGTATATGATATATGAAAGCAACACAGGAACATTAGTCACTGTAGGTTTTCATAATAAGGGGATATTCAGCTAGGTTCAAGCACTGCCTGAGATGAAACAATAAAATCATTGAACAGTGGCATTTAACTTTGAAAGCCATCAAGGATATTGGTAACATCAAAGGATATAAAGCATCGCTAGAGTTTTATTAGGGAAGGAAATACTGACTTAGTAAATTGGTTACTGTAGTAACAAACAGGATTTGAGGCACACAATTCCTGAGTTTGTTTCGACAAAAAAAAAATTAATGGTAAATTTATCTAATCACAATCTGAGATAAAAGGTGCAGTCTAACACCCACTGACGTCTAAATTTTTCCAAAGCTTTGCAAATGCTCTCGATTGGGCAACTGAGATCGTAAAAACCTTTAATAACTTGAGTAAGCAAGAAAAGGTAAAATATAGGAGGACGCAAGAAAGGGGCTTTGTAGAAAGAGATGCAAGAAAAGTAAATTCACAAGAATTATTTTCATTTCTACGCCCTCCTTGTTGATAGATAAAAGTGTCCGACACCTTTAAACTGTTCTGTCAGGTGCATTCAGCTTCAATTTAGATTCATCACAGGAATGCAATGTTTTAAAAATTTGAAACTTCTTGTACTTGGGATCTTTGCTTCTGTCATCCATCTGTTCCATTTTTATATATTTAACTTTAGCCAGGGAATCATCTACAACTGCTTCTCTTCTCAATTCTGTACAGTAATTTTCATTATTCATCAAAAAAATTCTATTCTTGGATCCTTCTTATTTCTTATCTACATCCTAACCTTCACCAGCATCCTCCAACAAATTAATGGGAATGCTAAAACTATACCTTTGGTCCAGTCACAGACTCTACGCCCTTGCCATAAACTCTATTGTTCTGTCTGGCAATGGTCTGAGATTGTTAATTACAATATCCTTTCTTAAATATAGGGTCCAAAACTGTACAGTGTAGCCCAAGTCCAGGTACTCATGTGTAATGTAACCAGCTAACTATTATGTAATAAACCTTCGCTGTTTAACCATAATGGAGGCAATATTCTGCTCAATGCACTGTGTGGGCAATTTTCCCATATAGCTCAAATAATTATTGCAACAAAATTTGCTGATTGTGAACCGACACAAGATATCCCAGAAGGTTCTGGCGGAAACTAACATTTGCAATATGCTTATAACACATTACATTAAGAAGTGCAGCAAAATAGAAAAGATAGGGAGACCTGTAGATTAGTAGAATGGCAAAATGGAAAACTGTAACTAGTGGGGTGCCATACAGTTCAATTCTTGGACCTCAACTACTTACAATCTATGTGCAAACAGGGACAGAGAGTAATATAGCAAAATTTGTATTTGACCCTAAAATAGGTGGAAAAGCAGGCTGTGATGAGGCGATACGGAGTTTACAGATGGATACTGATGGGCTAGGCGAATGGGCCAGAATCTGGCAGATGGAGTTTAATGTGGCTAAGTGCGAGGCTGTCCATTTTGGCCAGAAAACTAAAAGGGCAAATTATTATTTAAATTGGCGGCAGATTCAAAGTCATCAGTGCAGACAGCTCTCTGCGCATGTAAAACAGAAAGTGGGCATGCAGGTGCAGTATATAACAAGAAAGGCAAATGGAATCCTGGCATTTATTGCAAAAGGACTGGATAATAAAAGTAAAGAAGTGTTTCTACAATTATATAAGGCATGGGTGAGACTTCACCTGGGGTATTGTGTCCACTTTTGTTCTGCTTATAGAGTCATTGAGTTATACAACATGGAAACAGACCCTTTGGTCCAACTCGTCCATGCTGACCAAGATTCCCAAACTTAACTAGTCCCATTTGCCTGCAATGGGCCCATATCCCTCTAAACATTTCTTATTTATTTATTTATTCTGTGTGAAAATGTTGCTCCTGATATCGCTTTTAAATCTTCCTCTTCTCACCTTAAAAATATGTCTCCTAGTTTTGAAACATCTCTACACTAGGGAAAATTCCTTTGATATTTATCATATCTGTGGCCCTCATGATTTTATAAATGTTTATAAGCTAACCCTTCAACCTCCTACAGTCCAATGAAAAATGTCCCAGCTTATCCAGCCTCTCCTTATAACTCAATCCCTTTAGTCCGACGAACATCCTTGTAAATCTTTTATGAGCTCTCTCTAATTTAAATATATCCATCCTATAACAGCCTACCAGAACCGTACGCAGCGCTCCAAAAGTGGCCTCACCAAACATCCTTGCCTGTCTCCATCTGCTTTCTTTGTTTCTTTTTTTAAAACATTTTACTTTTGATCTTCTTTTGTTTTTTATATTTTTTCCTTTTTTCCCTTTAAAAGCCTTTCTCATTGGCTTAGTCAGGGCAAGAGTAGACCCAGCTTCAACAGGGGAGAGCGAGCCCCGCAAAGCAGAAGAGAGGGTGGACCCTGTAGTGCAGAGGAGAGCGCGGGTCCTACAGAGCGTAGATGAGAACAGGCCGTTGAATACAGAGGAGAGAGTGGGCCCTGCAGCACGGAGGAGAGCGCGGATCCTGGAGTGTGGAGGAGAGAGTGGGCCCTGCAGAGCAAAGGAGAGAGCAGGCCATGCAGTACAGACGAAAGAGTGGGCCCTGCAGCGCAAAGGAGAGAGTGGGCCCTGCAGAGCGAAGGAAAGAGTGGGTCCTGCAGTGTGGAGAAGAGAGTGGGTCCTGCTGTTCAGGATGGTGGCACCAGTATGGTAGGCCCATCTGCTCCAACCTGGCCACAGTCTTTTCATTGTCTCTCTCTCTCTTTTTTGTCATTTTTCTTTTTCTTCTTTTCTTCATTTTGTTGACTTGCAGGGAGGTCAGAGTGGTTTTGGCAATGACTGGACCAAGGACTACTGCCTTCATAGGCCTGATGCGGGGACTCCTGGAATTGGCACCGAGGTGTCAGCTGCAGCGATGGCGGAGTGGGGTCTCCTGGCTGTGGTAGGCCTGGAGCAGGGACCTTGCAGAGACCTTGGGACCCCAGCTGATGAAGATGAATTCTATTTAAATACTTTCTTTTTATTCTTTTGTACCTAAAAATAGTGTCAGATTGTGGTAACAGAAAACTTTTCACTGTATCTCCCTAGATATGTGTGACAATAAATCATTCATTCATTTATTCATTCATTTATTCCTGTACAACCACAACATGACATCCCAAATCCTATAGCCAATGATCTGAGCAATGAAGTGTGCCAAATGCCCTCTTTACCACCATGTCTACCTGTGACATAACTTTCAAAGTATTATATACCTGAACCCCTAGGTCTCTCTGTTCAATAATACTCCCCAGACCCTACCATTAACTATATAAGTCCTGCCCGTGTTTGTCTTACCAAACTGTGGTGGCACTGGAGGCAGTTCAGAGAAGGTTCACCAGGTTGATTCCAGAAATGATAGAGCGGCCATATGTGGAGCAGTTGAATAGCTTGGGCTTGTACTCACTGGAGTTTAGAAGAATGGGTGGAATCTGCTCAGGTATATAAAATGCTAAAGGGGATTGATATGGTGGACGTTGAACAGATACTCCCCCTTGTGGGACAGTCTCAAACAAGAGGTCACTGATATGGAGTGAGAGGAGGTAGGTTTAAAACTGAGATGAGGAGAAACTACTTCTCTCAGAGCTAGTAGGAACTGCTGATGCTGGAGAATCTGAGATAACAAGGTGTAGAGCTGGATGAACACAGCAGGCCAAGCAGCATCAGAGGAGCAGGAAAGCTTTCTGAAGAAGGGTCCAGACCCAAAACATCAGCTTTCCTGCTCCTC
>NC_063341.1:55533044-55551911 GCF_021869965.1 Rhincodon typus | reverse complement strand
GAGGAGCAGGAAAGCTGATGTTTTGGGTCTGGACCCTTCTTCAGAAAGCTTTCCTGCTCCTCTGATGCTGCTTGGCCTGCTGTGTTCATCCAGCTCTACACCTTGTTATCTCAGAGGGCTGTGAATTTGTGGAACTTACTGCCCCAGAATGCAGTGGAAGCAGAATCAATCAACAGATTCAAGAAAGAAGTAGATACTTTTCTGATGAAAAGCAGGATAAAGGGCTATGGGATGCAGGCAGGAAAGTGGAGTTGAGACCTGGGTAATATCAGCCATGATCATGTTAAATGGTGAAATGGGCTCGAAGAGCTGAAGTGCCTACTGCCACTCTTAATTCCTATGTTCCCATGCGAATAGGATGGGAAGGGCAGTGAATACAGCATAGTACAAGTGGTCCAAAAAGTAGGGGAACAGGATGTTAAAACTAAAGTGTGGCTTTCAAATGAAGCAAAAGTGTACCTGTTTAATTGATCCAGGGACACAGCTAAAAAAGATACTTCAACACTTTGAAGTCTCTGTCCAATACAAGAACAAAGAAGTATTATTCTACACTGACCATAATCTACTAGTGTTTATTGAAAATGTAAGACTGTTCAGATGTATACTATTATTTCAACCTTTCAATGTAAAGATTATACTGCTGGAAATGATAATATGATCACAGATGTGTTGTCCCAAGTGTAAAATGATGGAATCAGTTAAAGTTTTAAAAAGTGCTGAAAGATTATATAAGGAGGGGAGGAAGAACAAACGTAATCCTTGCGTTTTTTTGTTTATGTGTCAGATGCCTTGTGATGAAATGCATGATTCATACAATGGTGTTTCATCTTTTATGAAGCTGAAGACTTTTTTCTGTTTAGTTTTGGAGTGTGGACCAAAATGGACTTCTTTAAATAAAAGAAAGTATGGAAGGAGATGGTGCAGTTTTAAAACAAATTACTGATTGATTTGATTTGATTCATTGTCACATGTACTTAATTTCAGTGAAAAGTTTTGTTTGTGAGCAGTTAAGGCAGATCATAGTAAGCAAGGACATACAGATCAAAGGGTGAATAAAAGCTTGGACAGAGTAAGGCATACAGGTTACAACACACAGGACGTGCGCGTGGAAAGATCAACACTAGCAAGATCAACATTATCTAAAGTTAGAGAATCCATTCATCAGTCTAATAACGGCCGGGAAGAAGCTGTTCTTGATCCTGTAGGTGCGTGTGTTCAAGCTTCTGTATCCTCTACCTGACGGAAAAGGTAATAGGAGAGCTTTACTCAGGTGGGATGGGTCTTTGTGGTTGGCAGCCTTTCCACGGCAACGAGACATGTAAATGGAATCCATGGATGGAAGGTTGGCTTCCGTGAAGGTCTGGGCTGTGCACACAACCTTCTGTAGTTTCGTACAGCCCTGGGCAGAGCAGTTGCCATAGCAGCCCCTTATGCGCCTGAACAGTATGCTTTCTATGTATTTACACTGGTACACAATTTCTCCCTCTATGGGCAAATTTTGGTGGACATTCTTCTGGATGATACAAAAATTGGTGGGATGTTAAAGAGTGAGGGGGATAGCCTTAGGTTACAGGAGGATATAGACAGGCTGGTCAGGTGGGCTGATCAGTGGCAAATGGAATTCAATATGAATAAATGTGAGATGATGCACTTGGGCAGGACAAACGAGGCAAGGGAATATATGATAAATGGTAGTTCACTGGGAAGCACCTAGGATCATCAGGACTTTGGTATGCATGTCCACTGGATGCTTAAGTTATCAGGATAGGTGAATAAAGTGGTTAAGAACGTATGTGGGATACTTGCCTTCATTAACTGAGACACAAACACAACTTGTCTGGTGTTATTTATAGATACCCACTTAATTCCCAAAATCAGTATAATGAGTATTGGTAAATGGGGTGCAACATATCAAATAGTTTTAATGAATGAAGCAGGAGTCAGGTTTGTGGAGAATGCTTTGAAGCAGACATGCAGATTGGTGGAATTTGGCCAATTTCTCCAAACCAATGAAGCTATTGAATCCACTTAAGCTGCTTAGCCCCTATAAGTTTCTGTAGATCCCACCATGAAAGCAGCAGCCATTTACTGTCCCTTTAGTCTACTTAGCTCCTGGGTGTAATCAGATACATTGTTAACAGGCATGGAAAAGATAACTAAAAGAAAGTAATTCCATAAAATTTGGGTGGTGTAAGTCTCACCTTTCCACACAACTGGTAGCATTGGAAAACAGTCAGGCTGCAATATTGGGTACATTTCAGAGATCAAAAGGAATTGAATTAGAGAGGAAATCATTAAAAACAAAAGAACAGTAAGTCTCAGGGAGACTAAGCATCCCAAAGTGCACTGGATAGATAGAAATAGGCAATCTTGGTGAAAGCATAATTTTAAGTCACCTTGAAATCTAATATTATAACAGACAAGCACTAACATTGGAGGCAGTTCAAAAGAGACTCACTGGGCTGATTCTTAGGATGCATGTGTTGACTTATCAAGAATGACTAAACAGGTTAGGCCTTTATTCTTTAGAATTTAGAAGAATGAGGAGTGTTCTTATTGAAACACATAAGATTATGAGGGGGCCTGACAGAGTAGATGTTGAAAAGATGTTTCTACTAGTGGAGGAACCTCAGACTATTGGATATAATTACAGAATAAAGGGGCAATCATTTAAACCTGTGATGTGAAGGAATGTCTTCTCTCAGAGGAAAGTGAATGTTTGGAATTCTCTACTTCTGAGAGTTTCAGAGGCTCAATCACTGCAAGTACTTTAAGAGGACTCTTAAGTACTTTAAGATAACTCTGACCGGCTTGAAAGGATTTTGGAGAGGGAGGGGGAGGATCCAGTTGTTGTGGTCCACGTCGGAACAAACAACATAGGCAAGACTAGGAAAGAGGACCTGTTCAGGCATTATCAGGAGTTAGGAACGAAATTAAAGAGCAGGTCCTCTAAGGTTTATAATCTCCGGATTACAGCCCGAGCCACGTGCAAATTGGTATAGGGACGCGAGAATAAGGGAAATAAATATGTGGCTAAAGGAGTGGTGCGGGAAAGAGGGGTTCCTTTTCATGAGGCACTGGCATTAGCATTGGAACAGGAGCAATCTGTACCACTGGGACGGTCTCCACCTGAACCGAGCTGGAACCAATGTTCCAGTGGAAAGGGTAAATAGGCTGGCCAACAGGACTTTAAACTAGAAAGTGGGGGGGAGGGTAAAACTTACCCCAGTGGGGAAACAAAGCAATAGGCTAACACCTGTAGGGGTAGATTTCACAGTGTGGAAAAATACGAAAAAAATGACAGGAAAGGAGAACTCAAGAGAGGCTATTAAAGTCTTCAGACATTACAGTACATTACAATACAGACATAAGTAGAGTGAGTGTTTAGAAAGGGTTAGGAATCAAATTTCAAGCACACTGGATCAACAAGTAACAATGAGAAGGGGTACAGTTAATACAGCACTGAAGGTGTTATATCTGAATGCACGCAGTATAAGAAAGAAGGTAAATGAGCTTGTGGCGCAGATCGAAATTTGCAGATATGACGTGGTGGGCATCACAGAGACATAGCTGCAAGGGGATCAGGATTGGGAGCTGAATGTCAAAGGATATACATCTTCTTGAAAAGATAGGCAAGTGGGCAGAGGTGATGGGGCTAACTCATTAGTAAGAAATAAAATTAAATCAAGAGTAAGAAATGAAAGGGTCAGATGGTGTAGAATCGGTGTGGGTAGAGTTGAGGAACTGCAGAAGTGAAAAAACCATAGTTGGAATTATGTACAGGCCTCTAAACAGTAATCAGGAGCTGGGGTGCCAGATACACTGGGAGATAGAAAAGGTGTGCAAGAAAGGCAAGGTTACGGTGATCATGGGGGATTTCAATATGCAGTTCGACTGGGAAAATCATTTTGGTAGTGGATTGCAAGAAAAGGAATTTGTGGAAGTCTATGAGATGGCTTTTTGAAGCAGCTTGTGGTGGAGCCCATTAGGAAACAAGCAATACTGGATTTAGTGTTGTGCAATGAGGCAGACTTGATAAGGGAGCTTAAGGCAGTGACCAGAATATGATTGAATTTACTCTGTAATTTGAGAGGGAGAAGGTAGAATCAGAGGTAATGGTATTACAGCTGAATAAAGGCAACTACAGAGGCATGAGGGAGGAGCTGAGCAGAGTTGACTGGGAGAGGAGCTTAGCAGGAAAGACAGTGGAACAGCAATGGCAGGAGTTTCTCGAAGTAATTCAGGAGACGCAGCAAAAATTCATCCCTAGGAAAAAGAAGCATGGTACAGGGATGATGAGGCAACTATGGCTGACTGGGGAAGTCAGGAATAGCGTGAAAGCAAAAGAGCAAGCATATAATGTGGCGAAGGGCAGTGGGAAACCAGAGGATTGGGAATCTTGCAAAGACCAACAAGAGGGAAACAAAAAAAGAAATAAGGAGGGAGAAGATTAAGTATGAGGGTAAACTAGCCAGTAATATAAAGGAGGACTGTAAGAGTTTATTTAGATATTAAAAAAGGGCAAAAGAGAGGCAAAAGTGGACATTGGGCCACTGGAAAATGACACTGGAGAGATAGTAGTGGGGAGCAAGGAAATGGCTGAGGAACTGAATAATTACTTTGCTCCAGTCTTCACAGTGGAAGGCACGAGTAACATCCCAAAAATTCGAGACAGTCAGGGGTCAGAGCTGAGTGTGGTAGCTATCACCAAGGAGAAGGTGCTAGAAAAACTGAATGGCCTGAAGGTGGCTAAATCACCAGGAGCAGATGGACTACACCCTGGAGTTCTTAAGGAGATAGCTGAAAAGATAGTCAAGACTTTAGTGGTGATCTTTCAGGAATCACTAGAGTCAGGGAGCATCCCAGAGGACTGGAAAGTTGCTAACGTGACATCCCTGCTTAAAAAGGGAGTAAGGCAAAAGACGGAAAATTACAGGTCGATTAGCCTAACCTCGGTAGTGGGTAAGATTTTAGAGTCCGTTGTGATGGATGAGATTTCTGAACACTTGGAAGTGCATGGTAAAATGGGGTAAAGTCAGCATGGCTTCATCAAGGGGAGGTCATGTCTGGCAAATCTGTTAGAATTCTTTGAGGAAGTAACAATCAGGTTAGATAAAGGAGAGCCAACGGATGTTATCTACCTGGATTTCCAGAAGGCCTTTGACAAGGTGCTGCACAGGAGGCTGCTGAGTAAGATAAGGGCCCAAAGTGTTAGAGGCAAGGTGCTAGCATGGATAGAAGGTTGGCTGTCTGGCAGAGGGTGGGGGGTAAAAGGGTCCTTCTCAGGATGGCAGCTGGTGACAAGTTGTGTTTCACAAGGGTCAGTGTTGGGACCAGAACTTTTCATATTAATGATCTAGATGAAGGAACTGAGGGCGTTCTGGCTAAGTTTGCAGACAATACATAGATAGGTAGAGAGACAGGTAGTATCGAGGATTTGGACAGGTTAGGAGAGTGGGTAAAGAAGTGGCAGATGGAGTACAACGTGAGAAAGTGTGAGGTCATGCACTTTGGTAAGAAGAATAGAAGAATGGACTATTTTCTAAATGAGGAGAAAATTCAGAAGTCTGAAGTACAAAGAGACTTGAGAGTTCTAGTCCAGGATTCTCTCAAGGTAAACTTGCAGGTTGAGTCAGTAGTCAGGAAAGCAAATGCAACTTTGGCATTTATTTTGAGAGGATTTGAATATAAAAGCAGGGATGTACTTCTGGGGCTCTATAAGGCTCTGGTCAGGCCACATTTGGAGTATTGTGTGCAGTTTTGGGCCCCATATCTCAGGAAAGATGTACTGGCCCTGGAGCGAGTTCAGAAGAGGTTCACAAGAATGAAAAGCTTAACATGAGAGGAACGTTTGAGGATTCTGGGTCTATACTCAATGGAGTTTAGAAGGATAAGTGTGTTCTAACTGAAACTTACAGAATACTGAATGGCCTGGACAGAGTGGACATTGAGAAGATGTTTCCATTGGCAGGAGAGACTAGGATCTGAGGGCACAGCCTTAGATTAAAGGGAAGATCTTTTAGATTGGAGATAAGGAGAAACTTCTTTAGCCAGAGAGTGGGAAATCTATGGAATTCACTGCCATAGAAGGCTGTGGAGGTCAGGTCATTGAGTATATTTAAGACAGAGATAGATAGGTTCTTGATTGTCAAGGGGATCAAGAGTTATGGGGAGAAAGCAGGAGAATGGAATTGAGAAACTTATCAGAGATAGTAAGAACTGCTGATGCTGGAGTCAGAGATAACACAGTGCGAAGCTGGAGGAACACAGCAGGACAGGCAGCATCAGAGGAGCAGGAAAGTTGAAGTTTTGGGTCGGGTCCTGACCCAAAACATGGACCAGACCCAAAACGACAACTTTCCTGCTCCTCTGATGCTGCCTGGTCTGCTGTGTTCCTCCAGCTCCACATTGAGAAACTTATCAGCCAGGATTGCATGGCGGAGCAGACTTGATGGGCTGGATGGCCTAATTTCTGCTCCTATGTCATATGGTCTTAGAAGGTAGGTTGATTTCTGAAATATTGGGGATCTGAGAGCTGTGAGGAGATGGCTCGAAAGAGAAGTTGAAGCCTAGGGACAATGATCTTATTGAATGGCAGAGCAGACTTGAAAAAATGGATGTCCATCTTCTGCTTTTATTTTTTATGTTCTTATGTTCAAAGAGACATGATTATCTCTGGTGAAACACCAGGCTCAACTGAAGAATAAATACACATTACTGTAGCTACATATTGTTAACACTAAGGACAACAACTCTGAAACTCTCTGCAACTCTGATGAACATATGGAGATACCGTAGGACACTGGATAGCTCCTTCACGAACAGTGCATTATATTTCGATCGATGGAGCTTATCATGTGATGTCAATTAGCTCTTTCAGGTTCCTTATATAGCATTTCCTATTATGATCAACTCATTTGTTCTGTCGTACAATATGGCCTAGCTCCCCCATTGTGCTCTACACACCAGCCACGCAGCTACCTTCCATTTTCCCCAACTCCCAGAAACTCTAATACCCCCCAGATTCATGCAGGCTTCACTCCGCAGCCTCTGCATTCCACTTCCTAAACTGCCATGTTCTCAATTTCGTAGTGTTTCCACAGTTCTCCATGCCAATGCATTCTCTAATTGTTGTGGTTCCTTCATAGCTGTTCCTTCTGAGTAGCCCATGCTGTGCTCTTAAACCAGAGCAGAAATCATGCAACAAAGGATAATAGAGCGTGCATAAGGTTTCTCAGCTGCTGCATGGCCAGGCGTGAGCTCAGCTTACATGAGACATTACTCCAGGTCACAACTTTCCGATGTGCTTCACTCCCAGCACAAAAGACAGCAACCGTACTTGTTTGAACCATAGTTCAGACAATAGACCCAAGCACAATGCTCTTAATTATAATCCGTGGTAAAGCTTGTTTAAATTTGTGTCTCTCAAATTCTTAGAACTATTAAGGATACAAACTAAGTATCTGACATTGTATTTCTGCTGACCATCACGTTTAATAAGGCATTCTTCCTTTAGTTTCCATTTGAACTGAGGATTTTAAAAGATGTTTATAGATAATACTGTTGTCAAAGCATTGGGCAATTTTGATCTTAGTAGGATAATAGATCTGCACAACATCGTGGGCCGAAGGGCCTGTACTGTGCTGTACTGTTCTATGTTCTTCAATTCTGAGAATTAAATTAAGATAGATTTTCCTTTCTGTTTCCAGATTTGACTAAATGATGCAAGCAAAAAACCCTTGAATAATAGATCTGCACATAATGATCTTTACCTCATACAAATCATACCAAAATATCTCATCTTTTAACAATGCTACTTGCTTTATTTAAAATAGAATGTGGCTGGTTGCAAACATTGTTTATGATTTGAGGTCTTCTGTATTCTCAGTGTCTTCTGTACTTTAGCTGACAGGCTGTAATGAGTAGTATCTGCAAGTCCAGAGGTAAGGAACCAGCAATTCCCACAGGATTAAGTAAAAGATAACAAACAAAGGAAACTATGGCCCTGACAACTAGAGTTGCTAAGCAACAACAGACCCGCTGTCCAGCTACTGAAAGTTTCATTTACGTCAGAAGTTCATTTCTAATTGCAGGCAAGCATCTCACAGATACATGATACACCTGCTATAGGCATATATTAAATAGGATTTAGTCCTGTTTAGTAAACATTTTTTGTTGACTAGAGATTGAAGAGAATTACAAGCATATCCATATCCTTGTTTGTCTCTGTATATTGAGATATGTTTCTCTGTTAACTGAGATGCTGGTTCTGAGTAGACATGTACAAGAACATGTAACACCAGGACTGAGGCTCTCCAAGAGATGATCACACATTTTGTGAGGCAAGCAATGTCAATATTAATATGTGGGACATTATTCTGCATTTAATTTTCAATATTAAAATTAAGCAGATGTGGAGCAGGTATCGAGTAAATTTTGAACAAAAACAAAGTTGCTGGAAAAGCTCAGCAGGTCTGGCAGCATGTGTGAAGGAGAAAACAGAGTTAACATTTCGGGTCCGGTGACCCTTCCTCAGAACGAGTAAATTTTCTTTTACTCAATGCTACACTATAACACAAATTTTAGCACCCAGCTGCAGTAGTCTACAATTCTGTTTTTCTACACCAGATATTCTTGCAGTCTCATCGTTCGATTAAAAATTAGAGGTTGAATTATAATTAGGTTGTATTGCTAAATCATACTCAAGGGTATGAATCTTATCCAAGGCTATACTAGTTGAAGAGGCGAAAGATTTTTATCTAGTCATTCCAACTTAGTTTTTGCAGAATGCCAGAGTTAAACTTTAATGGTATGAGTGTAGCGATAATGTTTGATGAATATGTAGGTACATTTCTGATATAACTGAGCTCTGAATAGTCATGTGATAGCCTATCTATCCTAGGGTTCTCCCAAGAGCTATTCCAGACAGTAATGAGGCCAAATGTCCAATTTGATTGTGATTGGGTTGGATTGGCCCTGCTGTTTTGGTGCAGGGATTGTTCCTTGCTTCTTATGCCCAGTTTTCACTGGCAAAAGAGTTCTAGTAAACAACATAGGGAATCACATGCAAAATTTGTTGAAAATTTCCAAAGAATGGAAAATTATACTTTTTAATTATTCATAGGATGTGAGCACCTCTGGCTGAGCCAACATTTATTGCCTGTCCCTGGTTGCCATTGAGAAGGTGGTGGTGAGCTGTCATCTTCAACCACCGCAGTCTATTTGGTGCTGGTGCCATTCGGAAGGGAGTTTCAGGACTTTGACCCAGCAAAACTAACGGAACAGCATCCAATTGAATTGTTCGACTTGGAAGTGCCTGATTGGGTCGACATCGTGAAGTTGGGCAAACACAAAGAACTGATCCGAATGATGAGAACAATTTCTACACAGTGCAGCCCTTATACCCGTGGGATAGTGTTGCAGTTGGTGCCATGACCAAGATTTATAGCGGCTGCCAATGAAAGAGAGTGCAGCCCAGTCACTTCAGCCGTGTTTCCAAGTCTGTGACTAAGAAAGTGCTGCAGGTTCTCAAAGGCCTGAAAATAGACTCCACAAAGACAGAGAGATCTAGACTATATTGCTGGCCAGGTCACAGCAGGAAACAAGAAGCAATAAAATGTGTGTGTCATATTTTGGAGAATGATTAAAGTCTCCAGTGGCAAAAAAAACCACTGAAGGTACAGTGATATATTCCAAAGACAAGATGGAGAGAGGCATAGAGGGGGAGCTTACAGGGGATGGTTTATCCGTATATATGCTGTCCATATCCTGGACATAGTCATGGATTTGGAAGTTGTTTCCAAAGGAACTTTGGTCTCTTTCTGCATCTTACTGATGTTACACACTGCTTTTGCTGAATGTTGATAGTAGATGGAGAGAATGTTTATGGAAGAGGTGCTAGTCAAGGGGACCATTTTTCTCCTGGATGATGTCAACTGTCTTGAGTGTTTTTGGACTTACACTCATCCAGCCAAGTGGAGAGTATTCCATTACACTCTTGATGTATCACGTAGATGGTAAGAGTGGAGTCAGGAAGTGAGTTACTTGCGGCAGCATTCCTAGCCTCTGATGTATTTCGTAGCTATGGTATTTGTATGCTTGGTGTAATTTAGTTTCTGGTTAATAGTATTTCCCAGGATGTTGATAGTGGCTGATTCAGCAAAGGTAATGCCATTGAATGTCAAGGGATGATGGTTAGATTCACTCTTGTTGGAGGTGGTCATTGCCTTTCATTTGTGACGTGAATGTTACTTGACACTTGTCAGCTCAAGCCTGAATATTGCCCAGGTCTTACTGCAATTGGGAATTCAATGTTTCAGCATCTGAGGAATCATGAATGGTGCTGATAATTGTTCAGTTTTTTTGTTCATTCACAGGCTGAGGGCGTCGCTGGCTAGGCAGCATTTATTACCCATCCCTAATTGCCCAGAGGGCAGTTAAGAGTCAACCACATTGCCATTGGTCTGGAGTCACATGTAGGCCAGACTAGGTAAGGATGGCAGTTTCCTTCCCTAAAGGACGTTAGTAAACCAGATGGGTTTTTCCGACAATTGACAATGGATTCATCGTCATCATTAGACTCCTAATTCCAGATATTTTATTGAATTCAAATTCCACCATCTGCCATGGCGGGATTCGAACTCAGGTTGCCAGAACATTATCTGAGTCTCTGGATTAACAGTCCAGTGGTAATACCACTAGGCCATCACATCCTCCTAGTTTATCAATAAACATCCATGCTTCTGAGTTTATGATGGAGGGGAAAGTCATTGATGAACCAGCTGAAGACGCTTAGGCCAAGGAGAGTATAATAATGAGCTCTTAGCACTCTTGTAGCATACTGGCATTGTCCCTAAGGTGGTAATTTATTCCTTTGGATCCATTGTCTCTCTCTGTCTCTACCCCCTATTGATACACCTTATTTTAAGGGTTCACTGTCTATGCTGCATCAATTCCCTGTCTAAACCCTCTCTGCCAATGCTCACAGGCAGCTATTCATGAGGTCAGGATGATCATTGTTCCCTTGTTTACCTCCATTTAAAGGATAGTTTTCATTCCTTTAAAGAACAAAAACTCCTTATTTTGCCAAACGTTCATAATAGGGTAGTGTGGGACAAAATAAATTTTTAGTTTACATTGGAAGAAGGCTAGTTACTGTTGTAAATGAGGTCTCCTGTTCCACAGGAAATACTAAAAATGAACTACTAAAAGAACTCAGTTTTCTGAAGAAGGGTCCTGACCCGAAACATCAGTTTTCCTGCTTGTCTGATGCTGCCTGGCCTGCTGTCTTCCTCCAGCTCCACACTGTGTTATCTCAGTTTTACAGGGGACTCCTGCTTCCAACAGAACACAAGCTGAGTGCTAATAAAACCCAAGAACTGCAGATGCTGGAAATCTGAAACAAAAACAGAACTGCTGGAAAATTTCAACAGGTCTAACAACATCTGTAGAAATAAAGCAGAGTTAATGTTTTGGGTCCAGTGATCCTGCATCAGAACTCAGTGTAAGTGAGCCAATTATTGCTAAACAGGTGTTGTTTGATAGCACTGTTGAAGACCCCTTCCATCACTTTGCTTATATTGAAAGTAGACTGATGGAGTACTAATTGACTGCATTTTGTGTACAAGACATGCCTGGGCAATTTTCCACATTGATGCTACTGTGGCAGCTGTACTGGAATAGTGTTGCAATTTCTGGAACATCCATATTATTGCCATGTCAGGTCTCATAGCCTCTACAGTATCCAGTGCCTGCAGCCATTTCTTGATACCAAATGGAGTGAATCAAATTGGCTGAAGACTGGTATCTGTGATGCTGGGGACCTCTGGAGGAGGTTGTCATGAAAGACATCTAACTAATACATAAGACCATAAGACACAGGAGCAGATGTTAGGCCATTCAGCCTATTGAGTCTGTTCTGACATTCAATCATGGCTGATAAGATTCTCAACCCCATTCTCCTGCTTTTTCCCCGTAACCCTTGATCCTCTTGACAATCAGGAACCTATCTATCTCAGTCTTAAATGTACTCAATGACCTGACCTCTACAGCCTTCTGTGGCAGTGAATTCCATAGATTTCCCACTCTCTTGCTGAAGAGGTTTCTCCTTATCTCTGTTCTAGAAGGCCTTCCCTTTACTCTAAGGGTGTGTCCTTCGGTCCTAGTCTCTCCTACCAATGGAAACATCTTCCCAACATCCAGTCTGTCCAGGCCGTTCAGTATTCTGTAAGTTTCAATTAGATACCCCTTATCCTTCTAAAGTTCATCATGTATAGACCCAGAAACCTCAAACGTTCCTCATATGTTAAGCTTGTCATTCCTGGGACCATTCGCGTGAACTTTCTCTGAACCCGCTCCAGGGCCAGTACATCTCTCCTGAGATATGGGGCCCAAAACTGCACACAGTACTCCAAATGTGGCCTGACCAGAGCCTTATAGAGCCTCAGAAGTACATCCCTGCTTTTGTATTCAAGTCCTCTCAAAATAAATGCCAAAGTTGCATTTGCCTTCCTAACTACTGACTCAACCTGCAAGTTTACCTTGAGAGAATCCTGGACTAGAACTCCCAAGTGTCTTTGCACTTCAGACTTCTGAATTTTCTCCCCATTTAGAAAATAGTCCATGCTTTTATTCTTCTTACCAAAGTGCGTGACCTCACACTTTCCAACGTAATACTCCATAAATACATGAGATTCCAACAATAAACTGAGCTTCTAATTCAAAACCACTCCTTTCTCATTCAGTGAGACTACTTATTATGGAATTTACTCGACTTGTGATATTCAAGGGTGCCGACACAGGGGAGTTAGTAATTTGCACATCTTACTTACTTCTATCAAATGAAAAGTTTAGACGATTGTCGCAAAGGTGTAATTGTGTCCTTGTAATCTTACAGAAAAACTGTTAAAGGCTACTGCTTCTTGTAAAAAAAGGTTAATCTGTTACTGGAGAAAAGAAACTAAAAACCTTGCTGCTACAAATCACTTATCTATATAACTAGAGATAGTAGGAACTGCAGATGCTGGAGAATCTGAGATAACAAGGTGTAGAGCTGGATGAACACAGCAGGCCAAACAGCAGCAGAGGAGCAGGAAAGCTGACGTTTCGAGCCTAGACCTTTCTTCAGAAATGAAAGAAGAAGGGTCTAGGCCTGAAACGTCAGCTTTCTTGCTCCTCTGATGCTACTTGGCCTTCTGTGTTCATCCAGCTCTATACCTTGTTAACTTGAATTAGCTTGTTGGTTTAACCCAAAATATCTCAAAAAGTAATTGATATTATCAATAACTTCACTGCTTTCAAATGAAATTCCCTGCTGTACTTCCTATTGATTTTCCATTGTGGAGCCTAGACAGATGCAGTTGTTGAATAGGTTCAGCTTGGTGTGCAGTCACACGATTATCAATGAGTTCCATCATTTGCTCAGTGCTCTTAAATGCTAATTTATGAAGCCAACGTTATTGCCTGTCAATGAAAAACAATAGATCTTGTCCATTTTTAGTAACAGCAATTCCATTTATGAAAACTTATATTTTTTTTCCATTTCTGTCATGACCACCAGGCATGTTCATCACATGGCCTGTGAACTGCCTTATTCCAGCTTGTTTATCCCTCTTTCAATTTAAATAATGTGTGTTAAAGTGGGCCATAAGTCAAACTTCTGGTTTAAATAGGTTTAAGTGTTAGTTTATTGCAAGCTATTACTGAACTTTCCTTAAGAATGAAGTGAAAAAACTATTAATTAGCAAATTGCAGAAACCAAGATTAGAACATGTGCAGATAAGACAGAAAAATACTTATAAAAGGAAAGTCCCAAGTCTCTGTGGCATTCCATTGGGGCCCATTGCTTGAGTGTTACTGAAGTCACATTCAGCTGCTGGGTGGCTTCTGTAATTGAATGGTTGGCACATCTTAAAGCCTGGTGCCCTAGTCAACTACCTCATTCATCCATGTGATTCAGCTGAACATCTCCCCAACATAAAAATGGCCCTCATAATTACCTGCACAAGTGCAGTTGCTCTATGATTTCATACTAACTTAGCATTGAATTTGTACTCACTTTACAATCCAGGAAAGAACAGCAACAATTATAACTAATCTGCAAATTTCTTTTGTCAGAGAATCTCTGGATTGAATGAAAAGGAGGCTGACTAATTGTTATACAACATCACACTGAACGAGTATAGAGACTGTTTAGTTCTTAGTTTTTTCCGAGAGAAATGGGTTCTAGAGTGTCTGGTCTCACAAACCACGAGGAGGATTTATAGTGTTCTCTTCTGAACAGGAAGTAGGCATTGAGTGTTGCTTTTAGCAACTGCTCTTTGCTGTTGATGAGTGTTCTGTCTCTCTGTTTTGCAGAGAGCTGGAAGAGGAGAATGCAAATTGAGTGGCTTGTCCTAAAGTCAACCTGAAAAGGAGGCTCTCAGTTGCTTAGACATCCTTTTTCCCTTGTGTGAGGTGTAGTAACCTTCAGCTTGAGCTTACAAATGAAGTGTTTATTTCTTCCTTGCTTGGAATGAATTTTGGGTTAACAAGATCAGTCATTTTTGCCACATTCAATCTCTCACACTCACAGACTGTAATGCTCCACCTAGCAGTGAAGTTGCCTGTAAACACTGCTTAGTGTTGAGTCCAAAAGGTTGTAAAGCATCCAAATGAGCTTTGCATGCAGCACTGTAGCAGACCTAGATTAGAAATGTGAGGACAAGAGCAAGATGGTTTATTCAAATGGCAAGTGACTAGAATGCATCATGCTTTCAGCCTGAACAGAGGTGTTCTACAAAGCAGTTAGGCTGCGTTTGGTTTCCCTAGTATAGGGAGATTTGTTTGTGAGCAGTGAATACAGCAGAATAGATTGAATGAAGTACAAGTGAATTCCTGCTTAACTTGGAAAGAGTGTTTGTCCTTGGAGAATAGGGAGTTAAAAGTTTGGGTGTTACACTTACTGTGAATGCATGAAAAAATGCCATGGAAGAGGGATTGGGTGTTGGGAGGATAGAAGAGGAGACCAGGGTGTTGTGGAGCGAGCAGTCCCTTTAGAATGCTGATAGGGAAGGAGAAAGGAAGGTGTATTTGGTGGTGGCATCATGCTGGAGGTGGCGCAAATGGCAGAGGATGTTCTTTTGAATACAAAGTGTGGTGGAAGATAAGAATAAGGAGAATTCTAGTGCTGTGAAGGAGCAAAAGAGGTGAGGTCAGAAGTGCAGGAAATGAGTCAGACACATTTGAAGGCCCTATACACCATGCAAAAGTGTGAAAAAGTGCTTTTCTCATATAACCCGTTTCATTTGCACATCACTTAGTTTCTGCTCGTACAAGGAAAATGTTTCAACCCAACTACTCTGTCCAACCTGCTCGTGATTTTGAGAACCTCTATCAAATCGCCTTTCAGCCTTTTTCTCTGCAAGTAAAACAGTCCCAACCTATCCTCATAACTGAAGTTTATCATTCTTGGAACCATTCTTGTAAATTACTTCTACACTCTCTCCAATGGTTTCACAAGCTTCATATAATGTGGTGCCCACAACTGTACACAATACTCCAGCAGGGGTCTAACAAGTATCTTGTATAAGTTCAAAAACATCTCCCTGCCCTTGTACTCTATACCCCTAATAATAAAGCTGAGAACACTATATGCTTTATTAACTGCTCTCCCCATCTATCCTGCCACCTTCAATAGTTTGTGCACATCACAGCCAGGTTCCTCTGCTCCTGCACCCCCTTTAGAATTGTACCTCTTGTTTATACTGTCTTTCAATGTTCCTCCAACCAAAATGCATTACCTCACACTTCTCTGTATTGAAGATCATCTGCCACCTATCAGTAGCCAAAGTAACTGTGGAAATCAGTGGGTTTGTAATAAATATTAGTAGACAACGCAGGAATAGAGACAGAGGATATCAAGGAAGAGAAGGAAAGAGAAGAGTCAGAGAAGGAACAGATGAAGGTGAGGGAAAGGTGGAACTTGAAAACAGTTTATACCATTCAGTAGTTCTTCCAATGAACATGTATTAAACACTTATTAGATGATTCCAAGTTCCAAATCAGTCAGTTGTCCATAAATGCATCAAATGAATGACCAAGTCCTTAATGTAAATTTATCTAATGTTTGTCAGCAATGAAGTACTACTAGCATCTGTCAGAAAAACGGTCATTGCTCTAAATGACCACTTGATAGTGAGCCAAGCCCTTAACCTTTGGCACATTTTGGAAAATTACACTGTATTAAATTTGTATCGGCTGCTTAAAAGGTTAATCATGTTCCCTGTGGAAAAGAGGTATCGGCATAACAGGACACAAAGCATTTATCACATGCTAGAGCTTGCAGTATATAATAAATGGCACTCATAGAACGTACAGACTGTTGAGTCTCATGACTTTTCGACAAACTGTAATCATGATTGTCTTCTCGGAGTGTTCCTTGAGGAAATCATTTCCATATGCATTACGAACAGCAGCACAGTCCCTTTGATATGTTAAATATATTCCTGGACCTTGATAAATCTTAATATTTATTTAGAATTCATTCTCAAGATTTATAAAAACTCTATCACTGTTTTTTTTAAGCAGGGACATTGCTTTAAATTGGACCTGTATGTCATCCAAGGTAGGGTAGCTGCCAACGCATAAACAGCATTCCTCAGTCAATTTTTGCCTGTTGCTCAAATGAAATAAAACTGTGCACAGTCACCTCACAGAGTTGAGAACTAGGTTCAAAGCAGCCAGACCTTCCTGTCATACTTCACAAATATATAATTCTGGTATGAGCATGATGCAGAATATTGAATCCACAATATTTTTCAACATAGTTAACCTTTAATTTATTTTCCAACCAGGTGTAAACCTGGAAATATTATTAACAAAGGGTGGGATTTTTCAAGTGATGGTTAGGGGAGAGGGTTCCCATTCTACCGCCTGAAGACTCAGTAGGGATCATTTCATTCCCCACCAATCAAAACAGACCCCACCTTGAGGTATGTTCATTGGTTGAAGGTGAGAGTACACAGGCAGAGATCCTGCTGTAGAGAGCTGCTGGCCAATCAGTTTAATTGCAATAATGCCAATGGCAGCAATGCCAGATTGGGACTACAGTCAATTCCAGATTCAAAGTCTGGCACTCTGGAACCAAGAAAGGACGGATGGTCACATAGCAGGTAGACAAGGTTGAGGTGAGAGGTTAATGGGTGTGGGTGAGTGAGGAGGAGAGATGGTGGGGTCTTAAAATAGAGTCTATGGAGGAGAGGGGAGGTAGCACTAGGGACAAATATATGGGCACCCAGTGTGGAAAGGGGTTCTTGAAGAAGATGGACATCCCGCTAACACCCCGCAACCAAACTTTCAATTCCATTTTCACTCGAGGCTCAAACATGGTGATCTACTGAGCTTCTTCCTTGTCCCTACATTCCTCCAACCAACCTCAGAATTGAACGTGGGAAAAAAATGGTTCAATCAAGGAGAGATTGGGCAGGCTGTCTGAGTGCCACCTCACATAAAATTGTGAACACTTCAAGGGTGGGAAGAGTACAGGGAGAAAACCACCAGGGAAATTTTACAGGGCTGCTGGCTACAAAACTACAACCAGGAATTTATAAGATTTCGCCAGGAATATTCTTTCTGTAAGTAATTATCAGTTAGTTCACTGGCAACATTGTAGAAAGCTGTCAACAACATTGATGGCCTTGCATACTGAATAGAACAAAAAAAAGTCTGTTTTTTTCGGGTGGAATAATTATCAGGCTCAAAAGACATTATCAAGTGTGTTAGTCACTTCAGAATTAGTCCTTGTAAATTTGTTCTTTAATTTGCACAAATGTAAAAGATTGTTAATGGTTAGTTTAATGAGAAAGGCTGTTTGATTAGAGTTATTGGCAGCTTTGATAAAAAGCCATTATCTTTGAAGCCTGCATCTGTGGCTCTGATTAGGCCACAGCCATATTTGTTTGCAGTTTATGTTCTCACCTGAATTTCTCTTCCAAGTTTCCCTTTTCTTCTTCTCTTGAAGGCATTAACTGTCTCACAGGGTGCAGTTCTGGAGGTACCAGGTATCCTTCAGTAACTAACCCTGATGCCTCCTAGGTTTTAAAAGGTAGTCCCCTGTGGCCGTTCCCCTCAATAACAAGTATACCGTTTTGGATACTGTTGGGGGGGACGACTTACCAGAGGTAAGTCATGGGGTACAGGTCTCTGGCTCAGAGTCTGTCCCTGTTGCTCAGAAGGGAAGGGGGGAGAGGAGGAAAGCATTAGTCACTGGGGACTCCATAGTTAGGGGGACAGATAGGAGATTCTGTGGGAACGAGAGAGACTCACGGTTGGTGTGTTGCCTCCCAGGTGCCAGGATCCGTGATGTCTCAGATCGTGTTTTCGGGATCCTTAAGGGGGAGGGGGAGCAGCCCCAAGTCGTGGTCCACATAGGCACCAATGACATAGGTAGGAAAAGGGATGGGGATGTAAGGCAGAAATTCAACGAACTAGGGTGGAAGCTTAGAGCTAGAACAAACAGAGTTGTTATCTCTGGTTTGTTACCCGTGCCACGTGCTAGCGAGGCGAGGAATAGGGAGAGAGAGCAGTTGAACACATGGCTACAGGGATGGTGCAGAAGGGAGGGATTCAGATACCTGGATAATTGGGGCTCATTCTGGGGTAGGTGGGACCTCTACAAACGGGATGGTCTACACCTGAACCAGAGGGGTACCAATATCCTGGGGGGGAAATTTGCTAATGCTCTTCGGGAGGGTTTAAACTAATTCAGCAGGGGGATGGGAACCTGAATTGTAGCTCCAGTGTACAGGAGGTTGAGAGTAGTGAGGTCATGAATAAGGTTTCAAGGTCGCAGGAGTGTACCGGCAGGCAGGAAGGTGGTTTGAAGTGTGT
>NC_063341.1:55489821-55518044 GCF_021869965.1 Rhincodon typus | reverse complement strand
TGCCTCACAAACCTTATTGAGTTCTTTGAGAAGGTGACCAAACAGGTGGATGAGGGTAAAGCGGTTGATGTGGTGTATATGGATTTCAGTAAAGCGTTTGATAAGGTTCCTCATGGTAGGCTATTGCAGAAAATACGGAGGCATGGGATTGAGGGTGATTTAGCGGTTTGGATCACAAATTGGCTAGCTGTAAGAAGACAGAGGGTGGTGGTTGATGGGAAATGTTCATCCTGGAGTTCAGTTACTAGTGGTGTACCGCAAGGATCTGTTTTGGGGCCACTGCTGTTTGTCATTTTTATAAATGACCTGGATGAGGGTTTAGGAGGATGGGTTAGTAAATTTGCTGATGACACTAAAGTCGGTGGAGTTGTGGATAGTGCGGAAGGATGTTACAGGTTACAGAGGGACATAGATAAGCTGCAGAGCTGGTCTGAGAGGTAGCAAATGGTGTTTAATGCAGAAAAGTGTGAGGTGATTCACTTTAGAAGAAGTAACAGGAATACAGAGTACTGGGCTAATGGTAAGATTCTTGGTAGTGTGGATGCACAGAGAGATCTCGGTGTCCATGTGCATAGATCACTGAAAGTTGCCACCCAGGTTGATAGCGTTGTTAAGAAGGAGTACAGTATGTTAGGTTTTATTGGTAGAGGGATTGAGTTTCGGAGCCATGAGGTCATGTTGCAGCTGTACAAAACTCTGGTGTGGCCGCACTTGGAGTATTGCGTACAGTTCTGTTCACCGCATTATAGGAAGGATGTGGAAGCATTGGAAAGGGTGCAGAGGAGATTTACCAGGATGTTGCCTGGTATGGAGGGAAGGTCTTATGTGGAAAGGCTGAGGGTCTTGAGGCTGTTTTCGTTAGAGAGAAGAAGGTTGAGAGGTGACTTGATAGAGACATACAAGATGATCAGAGGATTAGATAGGGTGGACAGTGGGAGCCTTTTTCCTCAGATGGTGATGGCTAGCACAAGGGGACATAGCTTTAAATTGAGGGGTGATAGATATAGGACAGATGTCAGAGGTAGGTTCTTTACTCAGAGAGTAGTAAGGGCGTGGAATGCCCTGCCTGCAAAAGTAGTAGACTCGCCAACTTTAAGGGCATTTAAATGGTCATTGGATAAACATATGGATGATAATGGAATAGTGTAGGTAAGATGGGCTTCAGATTGGTTTCACAGGTCGGCGCAACATCGAGGGCCGAAGGGCCTGTACTGCGCTGTAATGTTCTGTGTTCTATGTTTTATGTTCTATGTGGCATCACTAGCAAGGCCAGCATTTGTTACCCATCTTTCTTGCCTCAGAGAAATTGTTGGCAGACCTTCTTTTCGAACAACTGTAGGAGTGAGCAAACATCCGTGCCATTTAGAAAATTGGACCAAAATCCTTGGATTTTTAACAGAACTTTTAAAACAAAAAGAAAGGCAGCTGGGCTATGCTGCGGAATATGCAATCACGGGGATAGCTGTCTGGAACCATGGTTCAGTTAGAAA
Source organism: Rhincodon typus (assembly GCF_021869965.1). Taxonomy (NCBI): domain Eukaryota; kingdom Metazoa; phylum Chordata; class Chondrichthyes; order Orectolobiformes; family Rhincodontidae; genus Rhincodon; species Rhincodon typus. Next base: position 55,516,554 of record NC_063341.1, on the reverse strand, counting down.
TCCTATTCATGCCTTAGCCTGAAAGGAACAATGAACCAGGCCTAAGACAACAACTTCAGACATCTTGCACTCTTCAGAGGTACCAAGGCATTCAACTTCAGAGAAGGCGATGGCCTAGTGGTATTATCGCTGGACTGTTAATCCAGAGACCCAGATCATCTTCTGGGGACCTGGATTCGAATCCTGCCATGGCAGATGGTGGAATTTGTATTCAATAAATATCTGGAATTAACAATCTAATGATGACCGGGAATCCATTGTCGATTGTCAGGAAAAACCCATCTGGTTCACTAATGTCCTTTATGGAAGGAAACTGCCATTCTTAGATAACAAGGTGTAGAGCTGGATGAACACAGCAGGCCAAGCAGCATCAGAGGAGCAGGAAAGCTGACGTTTCGGGTCTAGACCCTTCTTCAGAAATGGCGGAGGGGAAGGGGATTCTGAAATAAATAGGGAGAGAGGGGGAGGTGAACGGAAGATGGATAAAGGAGCAGATAGGTGGAGAGGAGACAGACAGGTCAAGGAGGTGGGGTTGGAGCCAGTAAAGGTGACTGTAGATGGGGAGTTAGGGAGGAGATAGGTCGGTCCAGGGAGGACGGACAGGTCAAGGAGGCAGGATGAGGCTAGTAGGTAGGAGATGGGGGTGGGGCTTGAGGTGGCAGGAGTGGATAGGTGGGAGGGCAGGTTAGGGAGGCGGGTACAAGCTGGGCTGGTTTTGGGATGCGGTTGGGGAGGGGAGATTTTAAAGCTTGTGAAGTCCACATTGATACGATTGGGCTGCAGGATTCCCAAGCGAAATATGAGATGCTGTTCCTGCAACCTTCGGGTGGCATCGTTGTGGCACTGCAGGAGGCCCAGGATGGACATGTCATTCAAGGAGTGGAACGGGGAGTTGAAATGGTTTGCGACTGGGTGGTGCAGTCGTTTGGTGTGAACCGATCGTATGTGTTCCACAAAGTGGTCCGCAAGCCTCCGTTTGGTTTCCCTGATGTAGAGGAGGTCACATCGGGAACAGCGGATACATTATACCACATTAGCAGATGTGCAGGTAAACATCTGTTTGATGTGGAAGGTCTTCTTGGTGCCTGGGATGGGGGTGAGGGGGGATGTGTAGGGGCAGGTGTAGTACTTTCTGCGGTTGCAGGGAAAAATGCCGGGTGTGGTGGGGCTGGTGGGGAGTGTGGAGCGGACAAGGGAGTCACAGAAAGAGTGGTCCCTCCGGAAAGCAAATAAGGGTGGGGAGGGAAAAATGGCTTTGGTGGGGTCGGATTGCAGATGGCAGAAGTGTCGGAGGATGATGCGTTGGATCCGGAGGTTGGTGGGGTGCTACGTGAGGACGAGGGGGATCCTGTTTTGGTTGTATTGCCGGGAGGGGGTGTGAGGGATGAGTTGTGGGAATTGCGAGAAACATGGTCAAGGGCGCTTTCGACCACTGTGGAGGGGAAGTTGCGGTCCTTGAAAAACGAGGACATCTGGGATGTCCGGGAGTGGAATGCCTCAGGAGCAAATGCAGCGGAGGCGATGGGAATAGAGGATGGTCTTTTGCAAGAAGGTGTGTGAGAGGAGGTGAATTCTAGGTAGCTGTGGGAGTCGGTAGGGTTGAAATGGATATCAGTTTCCAGGTGGTTGCCAGAGATAGAAATAGAGAGGTCCAGGAAGGAAAGAGATGTATCAGAGATGGTCCAGGTGAACTTAAGGTTGGGGTGGAAGGTGTTAGTGAAGTGGATGAACTGTTCGAGCTTCTCGTGGGAGCATGAGGCGGCGCCAATACAGTCATCAATGTAACGGAGGAAGAGGTGGGGGATAGGGCCAATGTAGCTTCGGAAGAGGGATTGTTCCACATATCCTACAAAGAGGCAGGCATAGCTTGGGCCCATGCGGGTACCCATGGCCACCCCTTTTATCTGTAGGAAGTGGGAGGATTTGAAGGAGAAGTTGTTAAGGGTGAGGACGAGTTCAGCTAAGCAGACAAGGGTGTCAGTGGAGGGGGACTGGTCAGGCCTGTGGGACAGGAAGAAGCGGAGGGCCTTTAGGCTATCTGCATGGGGAATGCAAGTGTATAGGGACTGGACATCCATGGTAAAGATGAGGTGTTGGAGACCAGGGAATCGAAAGTTTTGGAGGCGGTGGAGGGTGTGGGTGGTGTCACGGACATAGGTGGGGAGTTCCTGGACCAAGGGGGAGAAAATGGAGTCGAGATAAGTGGAGATGAGTTCGGTGGGGCAGGAGCAGGCGGAGACAATGGGTCGACCAGGGTAATCAGGTTTGTGGATTTTGGGAAGGAGATAGAAACGGGCGGTGCGGGGTTGGGGAATGATGAGGTTGGAGGCTGTGGGTGGGAGGTCACCTGAGGTGATGAGGTTGCGGATGATTTGGGAGATGATGTTTCGGTGGTCGGGGGTGGGGTCATGATCAAGGGAGAGGTTGGAGGAGGTGTTGGAGAGTTGGCACCTGGCCTCAGTGATGTAGAGGTCAGTGCGCCATATTACAACTGCGCCTCCCTTGTCCGCGGGTTTTATGGTGAGGTTGGGATTGGAGCGGAGGGAGCGGAGAGCTGCACGTTCTGTGGAGGAGAGGTTGGAGTGGGTGAGAGGGTTGGAGAGGTTGAGGCGATTGATGTCGCGACGGCAGTTGGAGATGAAGGGTTGGAGGGAGGGTAGGCGGCCTTGGGGTGGTGTCCAGGAGGAGGGGGTGTGTTGGAGGCGGGAGAAGGGGTCAGTAGAGGGACGGTTAGGCTCACGATTAAAGAAATAAGCGCGCAGGCAGAGGCGGCGGAAAAACTGTTCAACGTCCAAGCGTGAGTTGTATTCGTTGATGTGTGGGTGGAGGGGGACAAAGGTGAGCCCTTTACTGAAGACTGACCATTCGTCCTCAGTAAGGGGGAGGTCTGAGGGGATGGTGAAGACCCGGAAGGGCTGGGTGCTACTGTTTCCTCTGGAGCTGCTGGCTGTGGAGGCGGTGGGCGGAGCGATGTCAGCGTCAGCAGTGGGCGGAGCGACGTCAGCATAGGCAGTGGGCGGAGCGACGTCAATGTTGGCGGCGGCGGGGCAGAGATGACGTCGGTGGTGGGCGGAGCGACGTCGGCCATTCTTACCTGGTCTGGCCTACATGTGACTCCAGACCCACAGCAATGTGGTTGACTCTTAACTGCCCTCTGGGCAATGAGGGATGGGCAATGAATGCTGCCTAACCAGTGACTCCCTCATCCCCTGAATGAATAAAGAGAAAAAAATATTAATATTCATTGGCAGGAAAACTGTACATTTCACTTAAATCAAAACACATTTACACCTACTCTAAACTATCAGGAAGCCAATTTACCACAAAGGGGACAACAGAAACACAACGGATACCACAGATTTGAGAGATGATAATGAAGCGCATCGTGTGTATAACTGCTAGCCCTGATCTGGGAGAGACAGAGACCCATCCCTGCAGCTACCAACAGAAGAGGGATCGCAGACAGCTACTCTCCTGAGAACTATCTGCACAGCTATCTCCCTGAAACATTCCATACCAGGGGAACCAATGGCAACCAACCACGACCAGCAGATCTGATGACCAACAACCTCTGAAAACCACCGACATGACTGACACATCCTGAGGTGAAAACCGGCTCGCAAAACCATCACAAAGTAAGAAAACCCAAGTTCTCAAGCCAGACTGAACACCGTCCGAAGTCGTCAGTGAAGCACCAGTTACAGCAAGTGGAAACAGCCAGCTGTATTTCAAAATCAGGTTTATCCCCAGTGGTGAGCCAATTTCCTCGAGACCCAAAGTATCCAACCTAGCTGGCAGGGAGGGGAAGGTGGGTTGGTGACAGTGCAGGGAACACCGAGGTCAGGAAGTCTGATTAAAATGTCTGTGTTTGAATCTACTGCTTAGTTTCTAATAGTAATTAGCCTGTATTAAGTTAATAACTGATAATGTCAGTTTCACTGTTTTGAATTTGCTTTTTTAACTCTTGTATTTTTATTCATCTTTGTTTTATTTCCCTGTTTATTACTTTTGCCTTTTTATTTCTTGTGATATACTCACACTTGCAATTAATAAATGCAGAGATTCTTTGCCCTGAAACACCTGCCTACTGCCTTCTTCACTTCACATTCCTAAATAAGTCCAGTGTCAGAATCAGGGATCTGGGGGTGATTCGAACGACCTAAAACAGCAGCAGGTTACTGATCACAAACCAGAATCCCTACACAGCCACAATCCATTTGCACCCACGATGTGGTTGAGAAGGGAATTCCAGCATTTTTTTCCTGCCTACAGAGAAGGAACAGCAATGCAGTTCCAAGTCAGGATAGTTTATGGCTTAGAAGGGATTGTTTTGTCCTTGTTCATCTAGTTGATAGATATTGTGGCCTTACAAAGTGTGGTTGAAGGAGCCTTGGTGAGTTGCTGCAGTTGCTTTTTTAAGTGCTGCTGGAGGTTCACTCATCTAGGCAAGTGGACATTATTCCATCATACTCCTGGCTTGTGATTTGTAGATTGTTGACTGACTTTGAGGAGTCAGAAGAGGAGTTACATGGCAGAGAATTCCCAACCTCTCTATGTGCATTTATGGTCAACTATTGTATAAATGGTTCAGTTCAGGTCAGATGCTGGTCAATGGTAACTCTTCCCCCCACCAGAATGTTCAGAGTGAGGGATTCAGTGATAGTCAAGTGGAGATGGTTGGACTTCCTTTTGTTGTCTGGCACTTATGTGGTGTAAATATTACTGGCCACTTATTGGCACAAGCCTGAACATTATCCAAATCTTGCTGCATATGCTCACACACAGTTTCAGTAGCTGGGGAATCATTACTGACATAAAACATTGTGTAATCATCATGAAAATTCCCACTTCTGACGTTACAATGGAATGAAGGTCATTAATGAAGCTTCTGAAGAAGGTTAGGCCAAGGAAACTACCCTGTGGAATGCCAGTAGTGATTGAGATGGGAGCAATAATTACCACCAACTTTCTTTATACTCCAGGTATACGCCAAGGTAAGAAAATGAAGTGCATAAAGGGTAGTGTCAGTACTGTCCAAATGGGTGTTAATCTTCAGGTGTTGATTGGAAGACTGCTTACAGGTCTTTCAATTTACAAAGTTATCCCAACTGAGAGTCTGTTCCAATGCATGAAAGGGAAGGCTAGCTGAGCCTACAAGCTCAGACATGTCTCACAGTGTAGAAAGTAAAACACCGGACACTAACATGAATATTCACTGAACAGAAATGAAACATTGTTGTGAAGTGAAAATTTGGATAAATGTGCCCGGACTAACTTGGACCAGTTTGCAGTAACCGTTTTCAACTCAGGCGTGTTATGTGGCGAGATCAACAAAGGGGACAAGAATCAGGGAAATGCTCAACACAATGTTTTGAACACTCTATTAAGGAAAAACAATATTTATCAGATTCTACTTTTAACTTTAATTAAACTCTGATAACTTCAAGCAATCTCTTCCCAGGATTCTTCAGTAAACAGTCTTAGACTCTAAGTAAACAGTCTCAAATCTATACTAGCTATTTACTTCTGGCGTGCACTTCCAAGAATGTGCTACACCCTATCCACAGATCCCTACCACTATGTTTGAACTGTTTGTCTGAAGAGATTGGTAATACCTGTTCAATAAGACTGGGACAGGTTCCTCGGCCTTTGAGGCTAAAGTTTCGGGACTTGCAATTGTCAATTTGGGCTTCCCCTCTCGCAGGCTGGGTCTGGTCTACGGGTCATCACACCAAGGTGGTCTCTCTGCGTCTGATCAGTCTGATATTGCTTGCCACAATGTGAAAGGAACTGAAGATATTATGCAGCTTGGATGTCAGTCAAAGATACCATTGAAGAAGATGCAAAAGGTAGAGTGAGCTGGGCTACAGGTTGCCCCTTTTCACGCCCTTTGATTCTGTGGCCTGTATCCAATACCAGCATCAGGCAGGAGCAGGAAGATCCAATGAGATGGCTAGTCTCCATATTTGGAAGTTGCAGAACATTGTTTAGAATGTTCAACTGTAAAGTCCTGTCCTTGTCACACAATGCTTCTGGCCTCCGACTGAGCTGGCTGCCACCAAGCCTGTGTAGCATTCTTCTAACAAAGCAACACCTTATATTCTGCCTCGGGAGCCTACAGCCTGATGGCCTAAACATAGAATTCACCAGTTTTAAAATCTCCCCAACCCGGCCTCATCCCACATTCAAACCTCCCTCTCATCCTCGCCTCCTTGACCTGACACAACCTGTCCATCTTCTTCTCCACCCATCCACCCTACCCTTCCCGCCGACTAATCCCCACTACCCCTTACCTGCATCCAATCTATCACCACCCCACCTACCTTTCCCCAGACCCATCCATCCTCCCTCCCACTTTCTTGACCTGATACAACCTGTTCATCTTCTCTCCCACCTATCCACCCCACCCATCCCACTGACCAGTCCCCACCACTCCCTACCTGCATCCACCTATCACCATCCAACTTACCTTTCCCCAGCCCCACCCCTCTTCTCTCTATTTATTTCCGAGCTCCTCTCCACCTCCCCATTTCTAAAGAAGGGTCCCGACCCGAAACGTCAACTTTCCTGCTCCTCTGACGCCGTCTGGCCTGTTGTGTTCCTCCAGCTCCACACTGTGCGATCTCAGACTGTAGCATCGGCAGTTCTTATTAACTCTGATTTCCAGGCCTGTCTGGTTTTGAGAGAAGGCTGATTGTCGAAGGCTGTCTGCATGAGTACTGACCATTCCAGCTCTGCAGTTTGCAAATTGTAGAGCCTGGCCAGGTTTAAAATCGGCTTCCACATTTCGAGTTTCATCCATGCTCATGAAAAATGACGATGCTCACATGAATAGAATGTGAAATATTTAGAAGCGAAATTTAATAATAGTGGCAATAGAATTGGACAGGAATGATTTGGCTGCGATGAAGCACCTCTTGTTTGACAAGGAGAGATCTTTTGTAGCTTACCCATCGCTGCAGCATTGGCAGTTGATGGTGGGCTTTGTAACTGAAAAGCTTGTCCAATCATGTGATCATATGTCTCTTGTATTTTCTGCCAGCACTTTTAATTTTAATTGTACTTTGCTGGGAAGTGGGTAAAGGGCAGGAAAACTGAAATGGTGCACATTTCTGGTCATGCTGTCAGGATCAGAACTTTGCTGACAAGATTGGAAGACTTCCCTCCTTAAAGAACACCATCACCTCCCCTCCTCTCAAAGACTCTTTATCATTGGAATATAGCTTTTTGAGCTACAAAATATCTTCTCAAATATCTGCCACTGATTCACTACTGTCTTCCCTTTAACCAATTTTCCCTGTCCACTGACTTCATACTCTTATCGTTGCTTTCATCTACCTTTAAGATACAAGTCTCAGATATAGATTTCTCACTCTTGAGCTGAGTGGGAAGTTCTAATGTATTATGATCACTTTTGGCGAGAGGATAGTTTGCCATTGAGGTCATCAATCAACCCTGGTCATTACTTATTACTGGTGTAAATTAGCTTCTATCTGGTTGGTTCCAAAATATATTATTCAAGGAAACTATCCCAAATGCATTCAATAAACTCATCCCCAGACTTCCATTGTCAATTTGATTTACCCCCAATCTATATAAGACTAAAATTGTCCACAATCATTGCAGTAACCTTCTTACCTTCTCCTATTAATTCTTGATTTGTACTCTGACCTGCAATGCAGCTATTGTTAGAGGGCTTGTAAAGCATTCAATCCAATGATCTCTTTCCTTTGCTATTTCTTAACTTTCCCAAAACTGGTTCTGCATCTTGATTTCCTTGCCAAGATAATCTTTCACGACTGTATTGAGCTTAATTTTGATTAACTGAGACATCCCACCTCCTGTTCCTTTCTTTGTATTCTTCAATAATGTCAAATACCTTAAAGGTTCAGTTCTCCACCTTCATCATCTTGCAATCATGTCTCTGTGATGAGCATCAGAATATACTTATTTATTTCTGTTGGGGTCATCAATTCATCCATCGTGTTGCTAATTTTGTGTTCCTTCAGATAAAGTGCCTCTAAATCTGTCTGTTGCCATGCTTCCCTTCTCTGACCCTATCTATGGCTATAGTTTTCTACAGGCTGATGACATAGCCATGGCTGTTTGTCATTGTCAGTAACTAACAATGAACTGCTGTAATGAGATAACTACAATGTGTCTATTTCCAGTTATTGCTATAATGACTATATCTGTGAAAAAGACTAGCATTTACATCATGTCTTTCATAACACGAAATCACTTTATAGCAAATTCGATACTTTTGAAGTATCGTGTTGGTGTAACGTAGAATACATGCCAGCCAATTTGTAATGAGTTGAAGGTGCTGGTTGGATTGGGGTAAAGAAGGTCAAAAATCACACGACACCAGGTTATAGTCCAACAGATTTATCTGAAGACACAAGCTTTCAGAGTCTCGCTCCTTCTTCAGGTGTCAGTGAGAGAGGAGACATCAGACACAGAATTTATAAGCATAAGATCAAAGAGTCAAAGAACTGATGCAAATGTGGTGAATAAACCTAAGATGGCTTTTAAAATCTTTAATCAGTTAGCAAGGATTAATATGCAAATTCCAGAATTTCTTTCAAGTCATTGCCCTGAGGTAGCTAAAGGTTTTATCAGTGTACCAGAGGTGACACCTCAGGTCAGACAATTCATTTTAGCTGTCAGGCATTGTTTAGAATCTGGCTATGTATCAACTTGGAGTCAGACTGGTTTTATTTCCAAAGGAGGAATTTATACAATGCCACAATGACTGTCTACAAATTGTATGCTTTTTGAATAAAATCAAACGTATCTGCAATTACAAATCTGCAAATGCAAATTCATCCATTTACATGCATGTGTGTGAGGGAGAGACAGAGAAAGTGTGTGTGTGTGCATGAGTGCGTGTGAGGGAGGGAAAGTGTGTGTGTGTGCACGCGCGCGCATGTGTGTGTACGTGTGTGTGTCTCTGTGTGAGACACACACACACACACAAATAAATCTATAGAGCGAATTTACATTTGCAGGTTTGTAATTACAGATATATTCGATTTTGTTCAAAAAGCACACAATTTGTATACAGTCAATGTGCCATTTTATGAATTCCTACTTTGAAAATAAAACCAATCTGACTGCAAGTTGATAGACAGCCCACCTAAATGCATTGTCTGACCTGAGATGTCACCTCTGGTATACTAAATAAAACCATTAGTTATCTCGGGGCAGTGACTTGAAAGAAATTCTGGAATTTGCATATTACTCCTTTCTAACCGATTAAAGATTTAACAGCTATCTCAGGTTTTTTCAAACACTTTTCCATCAGTTCTATGACCCTTTGATCTTTTGCTTATAAATTCTGTGTCTGATGTCACCTCTCTCACTGACAACTGAAGATGGAGTGAGACTCTGAAAGCTTGTGTCTTCAAATAAATCTGTTGTTCTGTAACCAATTTGTACATAGCTAGGTCCCACAAACAGCAATGTGATAATGACCAGATAACCTGATAATCAGTCAATTGTGGGATTATTTGGCAGGATACTGAGAATAATTGCCCTGCTCATCTCTGAAGTAGTGCCTTGGAATATTTTCCATCCACCAGAGAGGGCAAACCGTGCCTTGGTTTAACAACTAATTTGAAACACAGCAGTCACAACAATGTGACATGCTCTCAGTGCTGCTCTGGAATATCAGGCTAGATTCTTGCACTGAAGTTCTGAAGACAGACTTGAACACAAAGCCATTTGACTCAGAGACATGAGTGCAGCCAACTGAAAAGCAGCTGACATCTGTTTGCTGTTCTGAATATTTCTGTTATTGATTTTCTTCCTGTTACTGCTGCAGTTCAGAAAGGCTGCAATATTTCTTATTGCCGATAAACTGAATGTATGAAAAAATATTAGGGGTGGTTAGTGAAACTCTTAAGCCTTGATTCACTGCATGGAGGGCACTTGCTTGGGTGGGATATTCAATGAGCTAGAAGTTCTTTAAGGCCATGTCTTGATCTTCAGATGAAAGTTGAGCTGAAGGATTCCTAGCAAATTAGTGCTTAGGCAACTATATGCCCAGTATAAATATGGGGGAGGAGGTTGTTCATTTGCAATAAATACTCCTACGTTTGTACCAGAAAATTCTGCAGCGATCCTACAACCAAATGGGATATTGATTTCAAAAGTTTAATAAACCTTCTGCTACCCACTCAAAAATTGATCTGGGTGATATTATATTTTTTTAATATGCTGCAGTCTTTGAGAGCCTGGCAAAGTTATATAACAACACTGGGATGGAGATTGAGAAGTGGGGAGGGAATGTGTGGGGCGCTGAGTTGTGAATTGTGAATGTGTTGGGAATTCCAGAAGTAATGAGTACCATGCAGTTCCTGTCAAACTTAATGACAGAGCCCGGTTAAGGTTTTTAAATGTAACCTCCATTTCTGGACTATAGCCAGCCAGGTTACAAGACTGGCAATGTGGCTGACAGGTGGCCACACCTTTAGCATCAAACCACAGCTAGGAGTCAAGGAGGAGGCAAAGAGGGATCAGAAAGTCTGGAGTGGATTTGAGGCCATGGATTGGAGGCACTATCAGGGCTAGGATTCTATCACTTCACATCCCATCTGACCTAGCCTGCCCAATTTTGGGCTTTCAAGATTCCACCCTATGCTTGCCTTTGGTCTGCTCAAGTCTTATACCTTTGTTTTCATATTCCCACAATATATTTCCCAATGTTATTACTGATGACATGTGACTGATTATACCACTAGTCAGGACTTGTTCATGTTCGTTATAAAGGTTTCATGTGCCGTAAGAAAGGGTGATACCTCCAATTTATTCAATATTTTGAACTCTTTAAATAATGACGAAGCACAAATTAACAACATGAAAGGATATAGTCACACACACACACACACACACGCACTCACACACACATTCACTTACAGATATGTAAATTCAGTTCTATGTCTCCAGCATGTCATGAAACTTAATAAAATATTTGCATTTTCTGCTATAGACACCATGGGATTGAAGTAGTGGCTAACTGTGTATATGCATGCTATTAAAAATCTCCTACCATATCGGGAAATCTGACTGTTAATGCATGCTTAGACTGATTTCTACAGAGAAAGGAATGAAAATACTTAATCTACCTACTTTAAGCATCAATGAACTGCTGTTTGAGAAATTTAGCTGCTATCCTTTGGAGTCACTGTAGTCACGACTCAAGGCAGTAGTTACCCAGACAAGTGCTGACAGAATCATTCTTGTGGAGCTTGGTTTAAAAGTCTGGCTCAAAGATATACCACAATACCATCACTTTCTTCCAAATAAGGTGACACAGACAAATGTCATTAGATATTCCCAGGTAGGTGCACCTTGATCTGCAGATATGGATGGTTGAATGAGCGTAGAAATGAATAATCTGTTTTGGCTGTAAAAATCTTTCTATACAGCATCAAAACAGCTTTTGGAACCAAATAAAAACTGAAAGAGCTGTGGATGCTGTAAATCAGGAACAAAAACAGAAGTTGCTGAAAAAACTCAGCAGGTCTGGCAGCATCAGTGAAGAAAAAATCAGAGTTAACATTTCGGGTCCGGTGACCCTTCCTCAGAACCGGACCTGAAATGTTAACTGATTTTTTTTCTTCACAGATGCTGCCAGACCTGCTGAGCTCTTCTAGCAACTTCTGTTTTTGTTCAAGCTTTTGGAACCAATGTTTTAAGGCTACAATTCCAAAAAATGTCTGAGTGCTCTTTCAACATGCACTTGTTTTCAAATGTCATTCAATTAATTCATTTTGTTTGAGGCAGAAAACCCAAGTAGAAACAGTGATAGAATGATTGAAAAATCCTTGATGACTTAATGAGGTTTATCCATGAAATGTGTGATAACGCTGTTAAAAAAATGGTGGCAAAATGCTATTTTCTGCGGAATTGGCTGCATAGCCCTGTGAATTGTTCATGTAGTTCTTCTTTTCTCATTCACACAATACAAATAGTAGAACTGATTGGCAGATTGACTTAACATAATCTCCAAAAACTTGCACTCTTAACAAAAATAACATATCCTTTTAAAATATTTATTTCCCACTGATCATGTTCACTTGCTGCAGTGTAAGAGATAAATTCAGTATCAAACACAATAATCGATCTGCTGTATTGATGCTGTTACCTAGGTAACAAGGTCAGACAGTTTCTCTTCTTGGGCTTGAAAGAGATTTAGAAAGATTGTTGATTGATATTTTCATTCAATGTGACAGACTTGTCTAAGATGACTAAATTGTTTCTACATCTATTCAATTCATATCCAAGATAATATATGAACACTTCAACAAATTAGAAGCATGTTTTACCAATTTAACAGCAAATAGCTTGAAACTCAAGTTAGTCATGTACTCCTTGAATTTTGTTAAAACTTCTGACATTTGCTACATATGGTGCTCATCATAATGATTTTGAGGCAAGAAAATGTCAAATGATTCATCATCTACAGCAGTTTTGAATCTAGCAAAACTGTGTCAGGTATAACATGGATCACATGCAGCATAAAACTTATTTGCTTTCCCAACTGTTGTACCTTAACTTTAATCATAAACAAACATTCAACATGCCAAAGTAACATATGTTTTTCAAATATCAGTTAAGCTTTTGGATTCACTGAATGGAACTCCCAATGCAATGCAATTTTTTGTCAAATTAGAAGAAAGGTAGAGCAATGTTGAAGGTAATTCAAATTTTGGAATGTATTTGCTGTGAAAGAGAGGCAAAAATTATCTTCTTTTTGACTAGATTTGACAAACTAGCAGGAGTTGCTTTTTAGTTTGTAAACAAAAGAACATCTTCATCTTAAATTACCAAATCATTTTACCAACTTCTTTCTGTGAATCATTTCCATTGAACAAATTCATGAATTAGACAGATAATAATGGTTGTAATGTGGACATTCCAGTAAAAATTCTTATATTCATATTTTTTGATGAGTTGTGGGCATCATTGGCAAGAACAACATTTAATGCCCATCCCTAAATGCCCTAGATAAGGTTCTAGTGAGCTTGTTTCTTGAGTTGCAGTCTGTGTGCTTTCATGGCACCCACAGAGCTATTAGGAAGCAAGTTCCAGCAATAATGAAGGAACAGTGACATAGCACTAAGTCAGGATGCAGTGTGGTTGGCAGAACAACTTGCAAGTGGTTCTGATCCCTCTGCATTTACTGCCTTGTCTTTCTAAATGGTACAGATCATGGGCTTGGAAAAGGCTATTGAAGGACCCTTGGGGAGTGGTTGCACTATGTCTTGTAGATAGCATACACAGCTGTCATTACATGTTGGTGGTAGAGTAAATGAACATTTCAGACAGTGCATGGGGTGCTGAGCAAGTGATCTGTTTTGCCATGGATCCTGTTGAGCTTCTTGAGTGTTGATGGAGTCACATCCAACCAGGCAGGTGGAGAGTATGCCATCACACACCTGACTTGTGGCTTGTAGACAGTGGATATACTTTAGTGACACAGTACTCATATAGCAAGTCTAGTTCAAATTCTGGTCAACTGGAGCACCCAAGATGTTGATGGTGGTGGGATTTAGCAATGGTAATATCATTGAATGTCAAGTGGAGATATTTCTTCCTTTTTGCAGGTGGACATTGTCTGGCACCTATCTGGCATAAACATCACTTGCTAATCTTCAGTAGTATAACCCATTGAAAATAAAAAGAAGCAACAGGTCCAGTTATCACCCTTTTTTGTCCTCTAATGATCTTCTCTTTTCTTTCTTGGCTTCTCTGTCTACATTTCTGGAGATAGTCTTTGCATCAATATCCTTTATAAACCAACTGGCTTCCACAGCTACCCTCACACTCCACTTCCAGTAAAGATTCTATTCCGTTCTCCCAGTTTCTCTTCTGTCATTGCATATGTTCTGATGACCTTCCCCATTAGTTCTTCCTTCACTTCTGCTCTTATGCTTTTGCCCTGTCAGAGTCTTCCACTTCATCAGCACCATATTCATTGCATCATCTTTTTCCATTTCTTCCATGTCCAGTGTGATGCCACTGATAAATGCATTTACCCTTCCTATTTCAGGATTGAAAGAGACCATTCTTTCCATGTCAACCTGGTCTACTCCTTAATCACCCCCAATGCATCCCTCCCCTTCCTATGTCAACTTCTCAGTAAGTGGAGGAGATGCTATAACTATGCTTCCATATCCTCTCTTCCTAAAGATTCTTTAAGTCATGTTACTTGTACTTCTTTCAGTAAGAGGACATCCAGCAGCAGAGGTGATAGTGATTTGACGGCACAGAACAAGGGAGCTGAGCAGTTTCCTGGCACCTCCACTGGCATATGGCAATGGTGGGGATGGCACTTGGAGCAGTCGAATAGACTCTTGTTGGACGTACTGGGCATATTTGGTGGGGAGAGGACTGTTGGGAAGGGAGAGCAAATGGATTTCAATGTAACCCCCATAGTCATTCCATGCATATAGTGCAAACACAGCGTAAATAGTTCCTTGTTTACTCTTACTTTGCTTTCCTGAAGCCAGTTGAATAAATAATCCTACTTCTATCTGTAGGCTGTTCGTGTGTTCAAATCTCATGTTACATTTTTGGAGTAGTTGGCAGGATTCCAAAGCACAGGCAGGCAGTCATGGCGGATGAGCTTGAGAAGTGGCTGGATGAGATGGAGTGGCTGATTGAGGAGTTGAAACATAGCAATATATATGAGGGTGGCTGAAGCTGCTCCGGGCTTGTTGGAGACTCAGGAATTGGCAGAGTAACTTGAACATTTAGGTCAAACCCAAGCAGAGATTCCCCATTTGCATTCCCTTGACACTACGGAGGAAGGAAGTAGTACTCCTGCTTGGATATTCTACTTACTGACACATAGAGACCCAGACAGATTTTGGGGAAGACCTGAAACTTGATGATTCAGCCACGGGATTGAAGAGTGGATTGAGGATGAACAGATAGTTATTACCCAGTGACTCAACATGAATAAGCAGACAGAATTCATAATGGAATCAGAGATAGTAGGAACTGCAGATGCTGGAGAATCCGAGACAACAAGGTGCAGGGCTGGATGAACACAGCAGGCCAAGCAGCATCATAGGAGCAGAGAGGCTGACGTTTCGGGCCTAGACCCTTCATCAGAAAAGGGGGAGGGGAAGGGGGTTTTGAAATAAATAGGGAGAGAGTGGGAGGCGGATAGAAGAGGGATAGAGGAGAGGATAGGTGGAGAGGAAACAAACAGGTCGAAGAGGCGGGGATGGAGCCAGTAAAGGTGAGTGTAGGTAGGGAGTTAGGAAGGGGATAGGTCAGTCCAGGGAGGACGGACAGGTCAAGGGGGCGGGATGAGGTTGGTCGGTAGGAGATGGAGGTGCGGCTTGAGGTGGGAGGAGGGGATAGGTGGGAGGAAGGACAGGTTAGGGAGGCAGGGACGAGTTGGACTGGTTTTGGGATGCGGTGGGGGGAGGGGAGATTTTAAAACTTGTGAAATCCACATTGATACCATTGGGCTGCAGGGTTCCCAAGCGGAATATGAGTTGCTGTTCCTGCAACCTTCGGGTGGCATCGTTGTGGCACTGCAGGAGGCCCAGGATGGACATGTCGTCTGAGGAATGGGAGGGGGAGTTGAAATGGTTCGCGACTGGGAGGTGCAGTTGTTTGTTGCGAACCGAGCGTAGGTGTTCTGCAAAGCGGTCCCCGAGTCTCCGCTTGGTTTCCCCGATGTAGAGGAAGCCACACCGGGTACAGTGGATGCAGTATACCACATTGGCAGATGTGCAAGTGAACATCTGCTTGATGTGGAAAGTCTTCTTGGGGCCTGGGATGGGGGTGAGGGAGGAGGTATGGGGGCAGGTGTAGCACTTCCTGCGGTTGCAGGGAAAAGTGCCGGGTGTGGTGGAGCTGGAGGGGAGTGTGGAGCGGACAAGGGAGTCACGGAGAGAGTTGTCCCTCCGGAAAGCAGATAAAGGTGGGGAGGGAAAGATGTCTTTGGTGGTGGGGTCGGATTGCAGATGGCGGAAGTGTCGGAGGATGATGCGTTGGATCCGGAGGTTGGTGGGGTGGTACGTGAGGACGAGGGGGATTCTTTTTTGGTTTTTATTGCGTGGACGGGGTGTGAGGGATGAGGTGCGGGAGATGTGGGAAACACGGTTGAGGGCGTTCTCGACCACCGAGGAGGGGAAGTTACGGTCCTTGAAAAACGAGGACAACTGAGATGTACGGGAGTGGAATGCCTCATCCTGGGAGCAGATGCGGCGGAGGCGAAGGAATTGGGAATAGGGGATAGCATTTTTGCAGGAAGGTGGGTGGGAGGAGGAGTATTCTAGGTAGCTGTGGGAGTCGGTGGGCTTGAAATGAATATCGGTTTCGAGGTGGTTGCCTCATATGGAGACAGAGAGGTCCAGGAAGGGGAGAGAGGTGTTAGAGATGGTCCAGGTAAATTTAAGGTTGGGGTGGAAGGTGTTAGTGAAGTGTATGAACTGTTCGAGCTCCTCGTGGGAGCACGAGGCGGCGCCAATACAGTCATCAATGTAACGGAGGAAGAGGTGGGGTTTAGGGCCGGTGTAGGTACGGAAGAGGGATTGTTCCACGTAACCTACAAAGAGGCAGGCGTAGCTTGGGCCCATGCGGGTACCCATGGCTACCCCCTTTGTCTGTAGGAAGTGGGAGGAATTGAAAGAGAAGTTGTTGAGTGTGAGGACGAGTTCGGCTAAGCGGATGAGGGTGTCAGTGGAGGGGGACTGGTCGGGCCTGCGGGACAGGTGATGCTGCTTGGCCTGCTGTGTTCATCCAGCCCTGCACCTTGTTGTCTAGAATTCATAATGGAATGTCTGAGCACGAAAACCCATTGGGATATATTAAAAAGAGGTACAAATGTTCAGAGAAGTCTGCAGCAAATGTTTAAGGTACTGACAAGGGTTCTTAGGAACAGCAGCAGCCTGTCACAGCTACAGCAGAGGTTTTATGAGTACAAGAAAGCCAAAGGGGAGAATATGGTTTCTGTATCCCCAGAACTGGTGAAGTTGTTTAATTGCTTCATCATTATGGATTCCTTCTCCTGATTGATCAGAGACAGGCTATCAAAGGACCATTTAGCAAAAACAGTGAGTGATAAGAAGATTCAGAGAGGGTTGAGGAGGCCTAATAATGGCAAACCTCAATTATTTTTCTTTGAAGTGTGGGCTCACATCATCCAGATTATGGGGAAGGCTGAATTGCTAAGAACAGGAAAGAGACTACCATCATAGAGATGACTGTTGGCGCATGTGGGGTTGTAAACAATCTGAAGAGGCAGGTGGAACAGCTTGCTGCACAGCAAGCATTGATGCAGTACTTGCTGTCCTATCTCAATAGTAAGTCTCCTAGCCCTTCCTAGGAATGCTCCAAAGAGGTGTTGACAGTGCTGGATACTTCAACAAGCACAGCCACCATTGCCATCAGGCACAAAGACCCCATCCAGTGCAAAGGCCTTCCCTTCAAAAGCCAGGCAGGAAGTAGGGTTCCTTCAGGAAGTGGCTTAGTCTTATGTATAGAATGATAGAGACTTGATCTACAGTAAGCATGAAATGTCATTACGTAGAAGTCTTGAACCTAGTTGACACAGGAGGGAAAGTGTCAACCATTACTCACCAGTGAGTATCTGGCTGAGTAGTACGCGTGATTGATGCCTTTTCCATCCTCCAGATCTCTGCTTGATGGGGGTTGGACATCCCCATCAAGCTCTCCTTATCTGTCTTCATTCACAATTTCCATCACCTCAGTTTTCTAGCAGTGACTCAAATAATACTCCAGTGGAAGTAAACAAGTTGGGAATACCCATGATGTTGGGGTCTAACATATTAAGTGTCATATTGAGAGATGTATCTGGGTATCTTTGGGAAACGTGAATGGTGACTGCCATGAGCAGCACATTACAAGGTAAAAATTTGGAGCACAGGGATATTGACTTTGCTCCACATAGTCATAACAGCCTGTATAGGATGATAAAACTGTTCAAGTAACAGGAATTGACTGTACCTTTGATCACCTGTGCCACTACTGTACATGATGGCTCATGTCAGCTTTGTCCAAATGGTCACCATTAAGCCTTGATAGAGTGACACATGTCACATATAGCAAAGCTCCCAGAGCTAACAAGGTGTAGAGCTGGATGAACAAAGCAGGCCAAGCAGCATCAGAGGAGCAGGAAAGCTGACGTTTCGGGCCTAGACCCTTCTTCAGAAATGGGAGAGGGGAAGGGCATTCTGAAATAAATAGGGAGAAGGGAGAGGCGGAAAGAAGATGGATAAAGGAGAAGATGGGTGGAGAGGAGACAGACAGGTCAAAGAGGTGGGGGTAGAGCCAGTAAAGGTGAGTGTAGGTGGGGAGTTAGGGAGGGGATAGGTCAGTCCAGGGAGGATGGACAGGTCGAGGGCGTGGGATGAGGCTAGTAGGTAGGAGATGGGGGTGGGAGGTTGAGGTGGGAGGAGGGTATAGGTGGGAGGAAGGACAGGTTAGGGAGGCTGGGACAAGCTGGGCTAGTTTTGGGATGCGGTTGGGGGAAGAGAGATTTTGAAGCTTGTGAAGTCCACATTGATACCATTGGGCTGCAGAGTTCTCAAGCGAAATATGAGGTGCTGTTCCTGCAACCTTCGGGTGGCATCGTTGTGGCACTGCAGGAGGCCCAGGATGGACATGTCGTCTAAGGAAAGCTTCCACTTTGGTGTGACTCTGGGAGCTGCCGTTGTCACTGTGGTATCCGTATGATTGGCAATCTCAGCAACAAAATATGCTTGTAGGTGTCCTTAATCCTGCCACTGTCATGGACAATAGGCCAACTGGAGGAAACATCTCTAACCTCATTACAAAGATGAAAATTGGTGAGTTGGAGGAGACTCAGAGGAGGCAACTTGTTTCTACTCTTACCAAATATGGGACAAATTTCAGTAAAGATAATAACAACATTAGGTATTGAGACCTGGTGAGCCACAGAACTGTGTCTACTGATGACCTCTCAGAAAAGGTTTCTCTACCACCTTATCCCATTCTATCATTGGGAGAAAGTTCAGGCTTAGATGCAGAGGTCTTTGGAGCAAAGTGCCATACAAGACTTATCAAGACTGTACACCTCTTCCACAGTCTTTAAGAAGACGAAATATGGAAAACTGCAGAATAAAGAATCGTTGCTTCATGATCTTTGGGTCATCTATGTGTTCAAATCTTATGTTAAGTTTCAATTTAGTCTACTGTATTCATTGCTCACAATGTGGTCTGTTCTGTAGTAGAGACAAATCGTAGACAGGGTGACAGATTTGCAAAACAGCTTCTTTGATTCTGTAAGCGTGGCCCCAAGTTTCCACTTGGCAGTATTCTAATTCACGCTCACTGTGGTGTTTCTGTCTGTGTCTTCCTGTGTGTACCAAAGCAGCTCAAGAGATGGGAGGGAAAGCATTTCATTTCCAGATTGGGCACTTTACAACCTTTTGCACTCTACACTGGGTTCAACAATTTCAGATCATAATCTCTCCTTTGTTTCTGTTTGCTTTTGGATGGCGGTTCATTATTTTACATTTTCCCATTAACATCTCCCCTTAATATATATGTGGTTTCTTGTCTCATTCACACATTTCCTTCCACCATCATCTCTTTTGTGATTTAAACCCTATTGTTTTCCATTCTAGCATATTCCTTCCCTTCAGTTCTTTTCCTCTCCTCCATCCTTCCCTATCTCTATACATGCTTTATATCTCTAACTTTTTCCAATTATGAGAAAAGGACATCAAACTGAAATGTTAACTCTGTTTCCTGTAAATGATGAGAGACTGGTGGAGTATTTCCAGCATTATCTGTTAATTCTATGTTTGAATTCTAGCATCTGGAGCATTTCAGTTTTGAACTAATCCTGTTTCATTTCTTCTGTGACTTCTTGCTCAGAATAAATTGACAGAAAAGGTGTAATATTCTCCAAAAATCTAAATTCTGTTCAGCAGCAAATCTGATTTAAATAAAACATCGGAGACATTTTTTCAAAGCAAGGAAATACTAAATAAGAACATAAGAACAAGGAGCAGGAGTAGGCAATTCAACTCCTCAAGCCTGCTCTGCCATTTAATATGATCATGGTTGGTCTCATCTCATCCTCAGTTCCACTTTTCTGCCCATTCCCAATCTCCCTTCAACCCATTACTAAATAAAAATCCGTCTATCTCCTCCCTGGATTTATTCAGTGTTCCAGCATCCACCATGCTCCTGGGTAATGAATTTCACAGATTCACAACCCTTTGAGAGAAGTAAATCCTCCTCATCTCTATTTAACATTTGCCACCCCTTAGCCTAAAACTATGACTTCTCATTTTAAATTGCCCCACATGAGGAAACATCCACTCTCTGTCTACTTTGTCAATCCTCTTTAGCATCTTAGATCCCTCAACTGAATCTCCTCTTATTATTCTAAACTCCAGAGATTGTGAGCGTAAACTGCTCAATCTCTGGTCAGAAGTCAAGCTTTCCACTTCTGGAATTTGCTGAATCTTCTCTGCACTGTCTCCAATGCAATTACATCTTTCCTCAAGTAAAGGGACCAAACTGTATGCAGATTACACTCATTGAAACATAGGCCATTCAGCCCTTCAAGCCTGTACCACTCTTCAACATGATCATGTCTGATCATGCAATTTCAGTATCCCACTCCCGCTTTCTCTCCATACCTCTTGATTTCTTTAGCCACAAGGGCCCCATCCAACTCCCTCTTTAATATATCTAATGAACTGGCCCCAACAGCTTTCTGTGGCAGAGAATTCCTCAGGTTCACAACTCTCTGAGTGAAGAAATCCTTCCTCATCTCAGTCCTGACTGTCACTCCTAGCTCTGGACTCCCCCAACGTTGGGAACATTCTTCCAGCAGCTGTTCCGGTCCTCTCAAATTATTCCGAATAAAAACAGTGAATAATCCTCAATCCGTTCAAACAAAAAAGTGAATTGTTTATGACTCATGACCAAATACACAAGCATAAGAAATCTGAGAGAGGAGAACAGTGATGAATTAACAAAGGAAATAGAATCAATTATTTGAGAGTAAGACTGAATAGAGCAACATGTAACAAAACAGTTAAAGGTCTGATATAATCTTCATTTGGAACCAGATTCCAATGATTGTAAGATGTTTTGCAAAAGAAATGCAACAGAATGTTCCAAATTTACATTGCAAATTTGTTAGAAGGTACAACACACTGTTAATTTCACTCCTCCCAGAAGTACTGCAATTGTTCAGCAAATACAGGGAACCAAGGTGAATGGCTGCACATCTGATAACAATAAACTTTGTGACAAATGCATTCATAAGAGTGATCCAGCAACTCAGTAACCTTGAAGATAATGTGGAAGGCATTTTGTTATTGTGCCACGGATGAAACAACAATGAGTCTGAGAACAGTAGTGGAATTCAATCTCTCGAAACTCAAAGGACAGTTAAGCATGACTTCTCTATGGATAACATTTTAATTATAAGATAGACAAGCTTCAAATGCAATAGCCGCAGGCTTACAGCCGTGTCAAGAGGGGCAGGCAATTAATCAGTAGCCGCAGAAACTGCTTGTAGTTAGTTATTGTGAAGAAGGATGGACGTCCAAAATGTCCTGATTTTATAGTGCATTTGCACATACATCAATATCTCAAGCTTTCCCTTCTGTTGACAGCGGTTCTGGGGCGAGATGGCTTGTGTTAGCTTAGAGATTAAAAAACGCAGCAATTACAGAGCATTGTAGAAAAGCACGGTAAATATTCCCACATGTTTTTGTTTGTTTTGAGAAAGCTCTGGGATTATTACGTTATGTTTGGTTGCACATGAGTAGTCTGCAGGGTGTGTTTAAATACATAACCAGAAGGCAAAACATGATTTAAAAAATCCCTACAGGGAATGAGAAATATTAAGCAAAAGAGGTTAATTCCGTGGCTTGGTGTTTCCATGAAAGTTCTTTGTTAATAAAACTCTGTAAAAGGAGAAACATTACAGTAGGCAGATAGCTGAATGAGAAAGACGTATATATATTTTGGGGAGATAACTTTCCTCAATATTAACATGATTTTCTACTCAATTTACTACCTGCTATATGGATGTATTTGTTGCCGTGCCAATTTATGTGGCTGTTATTTTAGCATTGACAATGCTAATTTCAGGGTAATCTCTTTTTTACGTTTTTCTTTATTAGACCCCTTAGACACCATAAAGCAAATGTTGCTATGACAATGTGGTTCTGTGTACTGATATGGTTCCTCGTAATACCTATAAAACTATAAAGAAAGAAGCAAATTTTGCAAAATTAATTATTCAAAGGCCATATCTCTGGCAGCAAGAATGCACTGGGGGAAGGGAGAGCGAAGCCTGTTTTGCTTGAAATACTTATTCTCTGATGGTTCATTCATTAACTCTGAGCTCCTAAGATTAACCTTTTGGCAAATTGCTCCTCTGCAGTGCCCCCTGAGCAGAATGACTGACATTGTGTGATTGGAGAATGTACTCTACCTGACGTCATCTGCAGATGAATATGGTTTCAAGAGAACGAAGATCATTTCCAACCACAGGTCAATCATATGACATTCTGTACTGCAAACAATCAGTTCTCTAGATGAATCAATCACTAGTAGATTAATAGCCAAATCTAACTTGTGTGAGAAAGGAGAAAATTGTAGCACTGAGTCGTTACACTGTTTAATTTCACTTCCCTTCTTTCCCAGTTGGCCTCTATTTTCATTTTGGGCTTGTAGACAATTTTACAAACAGGCAAGTACAAACAAAGTCATCTATTAACTTCCCTTTAATTTATAAAGGGTTGAAATATTTGAATTGAAAAGTATATTCATGACGTATGTTAAGTGCATATACAACTGTAAGTTTGCAGACCTGACACAGAAAGAATTTGATGCAGTGCTGTTTTTACATGAGAAGATCTGTTCTCACATTATATCACTGTGCCAATTGCTCACATATATCTGCATATTTTGCAAGTGTCTATGAATTACTGATTATATATGCCTTTATGCTGGATTGCTTTCATGTAAACAGAAGACAACAACATTTTGCAAGCCAAACTTTTCACAAAATACTGCATAGTCCAATTTGAATTCAAGACTTTGGTCTTGTTACACACTTATTGGGCATCATTTCAGTATATACATAAAGAAGAAAGAGAAAGAAATTTGTCCTATGGCCTCTGAACCAACAAGACTATGCCTGCCGTTAAGTCAATGTGCTTTCAATCACAGGCATATCATGATTTTGATGACCAATAGCAGGACTTGGCGATCAGTACGGTGAAGCTTGAGGTCTTCAGCAAAGAGAGCATCAATGCCTGTAGCCATCTGCCTGGAGAGACACAGTACACTGCAGCACTGGTTCACAACAATGGGCTCCATTTCTTTCATACATCTTTTTCTCTCCTGTGCCTTCCTAACCTCCTGGGTTATGTCCTTCCTGAACAGAATGCTGCCTCTCATCATCACTAGACTGACAATTTGACAGTCATACTCCAACAGCCAGCTAGAATCTTCTCTTTAGAAAGGTGTCATTGTCAATCTCGTCCCTTATTACTTTGCTTTCCATGAGGCTTCCATTCAGATATGTGATTGGAAGGGCTGGCCAACAGTCTCGGAATCACAAATTCAGAGAAGAGAGTAGACTGATTGCAGCAGAAAATTAATTTGAGTGTTCCAGGGCAAAATGCCCTCTCTTCCTCACCTAACAGTAGCTGTAAAAGATATGTATTGGCCAAATCTGGTTAAAAAGCTGACAGTGTGTCCCAGATATGAGGTGTGAATGTGAAGCTTGCAGCAGTACCAAGTGTATGATGGTGAGATTAGATAATGATTATGAGGTACGGATGGGATGTTATATAATTTTTGTAGGCAAATAACGGGGCTGTGGTAAATGGTAGATGCATTTCCTGACATTGACTGTACATGAAATCATTAAACTTCTTGCGGCACTGCATTCAGATAGTTGGGACTAAATTGGTAGATTGATCTCAATGGCTATTTGTTGCCTCTATCCTTTCTGAATCTGCTGAAGGAACCCTTCGGTTCCTGAGGGAAGAGGACCTCTCTTCCTTTACAGTATTGCAGAAGCTTGGAGCATGCTCTCTGACCTGTTCTATAATTTCTGTTTGTTCTTCCTGGTTTTAAATCTGGTCTTTAACCAGTTCCAGCTCTAACTGCAGTCAAAATGTACTTTGGCTTTAAGAAGTGCAGGTTGGCTTTGAGTAGTGCAGCCTAGCTTGAAGTGGTGCTAGCCTCGCACAGATGTAGTCCTCTGTTGTGGTGTGTAACCATTCAGTGACACCTTTAGAGCTGGCTTGCAAACTGCAATCTTTGTAATTAGCAGTGAGCAGAAAGTTTGCCAGCTGCCCGTGATACTTCAGATGGACACAAGTTTGTCATGCATCACAAATCTGCGCACATGCAATTTTGGGGTTTATGCCGTTTAGTTCCTGGAATGTTTATAGTTATTTGAAGTATATCACGAAGAAGACAAGTTGAGAATAAGGCATACTCTATGTAACTCCACTTCCCCTTCCTCCTTTACATGTCAAACATGTTCAATTCAATTTTTATGTCCTGCACCTAAAGGGAACAGGTTAGCACTGAACCTAAAGTCAGTAGCAATTCAGTTGTCAAACCAGTTGCAACTTGTTGCTGTTTGCTATATCTTCATGAAACCAGCAACAGATTGGAAAGGTAGAGATTATTTTCAATGCGAAAATGTCAAATTTTGTTTCTCATTTACAGACACAGTGACTGATAATATAGTCTTAATAATCACTTTCATAGCTCTATTAACTTTTTTGCTCACTTGCCAAATACCAGCTGTTATGCCTGATTGGAAATCTGCCACTGGTAGGTGAGGAGAACATCAAACTGCAGCTCTACTGCAGTGGTAGAAATTGAATTCATCCAATTCATATGATGTAAAAGCTAAACTGTGCCAAATGAGAGTGAATTGTTTCATTTCAACTTGTGTGCATATATGACAATTAGCATAAGCTGCACGTGATTTTATGCTCATCACATGTGTAAAGCAAATTTCTGTTCCATAAAACCATAAGACCATAAGACATAGGAGCAGAAATTAGGCCATTCAGCCCATCGAGTCTGCTCCGCATTCAATCATGGCTGATAAGTTCCTCAAACCCATTCTCTCGCTTTCTCCCCGTAACCCTTGATCCCCTTGATAATCAAGAACCTATCTATCTCAGTCCTAAATGTATTCAATAACCTGACCTCCACAGCCTTCTGTGGCAGTGAATTCCATTGATTCACCACTCTCTGGCTGAAGAAGTTTCTCCTTATCTCCGCTCTAAAAGGTCTTCCCTTTACTCCAAGGCTGTGCCCTCGGGTCTTAATCTCTCCTACCAATGGAAGCATCTTCCCAACATCCACTCTGTCCAGGCCATTCAGTATTCTGTATGCTTTAATTAGATCCCCCCCTCATCCTTCTGAACTGCAATGAATTCCGCTGTGTTTGTTTCTCTCTTCTCACTTCTGTCAATTAACATTCACTTTCTCTTAGAGTTCCAGCCTGCAGGCACAGAATGTGCAAGCTCTGAAGTGAGAGTCCACACTCATCTAAACTCCCATGGGTGCTACTGGTCTAGTTTTGGGTGGACAGAATGCCTGCCCCTTATTAGATCACTCACTCAATGCAGTGAAGTCAGCCTTTCTTCATAGTTATACAGATATCTTTTGACATTTCTGGTGTTTGCAGACAATACAAGGACAGGTAGAGGGACAAGTAGTATTGAGGAGGCAGGGAGGCTGCAGAAGGATTTAGACAGGTTCGGAGAGTGGGCAAAGAAGTGGCAGATGGAGTACAATGTGGGAAAGTGTGAGGTCATGCACTTTGGTAAGAAGAATAAAAGCATGGACTATTTTCTAAATGGGGAGAAAATTCAGAAGTGCAAAGAGACTTGGGCATTCTAGTCCAGGATTCTCTTAAGGTAAACTTGCAGTTTGAGTCAGTAGTTAGGAAGGCAAATGCAACTTTGGCACTTATTTTGAGAGGACTTGAATATAAAAACAGGGATGTACTTCTGGGGCTCTACAAGGCTGTGGTCAGGCCACATTTGGAGTATTGTGTGCAGTTTTGGGCCCCATATCTCAGGAAAGATGTACTGGCCCTGGAGCGAGTTCAGAGAAGGTTCACGTGAATGGTCCCAGGAATGACAAGCTTAACAAATGAGGAATGTTTGAGGACTCTGTGTCGAGACTTGATGAATTTTGGAAGGATGAGGGGGGATCTAATTGAAACTCACAGAATACTAAATGGCCTGGACAGAGTGGATGTTGGGAAGATGTTTCCATTGGTAGGAGAGACTAGGAGCTGAGGGCACAACCTTAGAGTAAGGGGAAGACTTTTTAGAACAGAGATAAGGAGAAACTTCTTTAGCCAGAGAGTAGCGAATCTATGGAATTCACTGCCACATAAGACTGTGGAGGCCAGGTCATTGAGTATATTTAACACAGAGATAGATAGGTTCTTGATTGTCAAGGGGATCAAGGGTTACGGGGAGAAAGCAGGAAAATGGGTTTGAGAAATTTATCAGCTATGATTGAATGGCAGAGCAGACTCAATGGGCTGAATGGCCTAATTTCTGCTCCTGTGTCTTATGGTCTTATGGTCTTATGGACTCAGGGAAAAATGAAACAAAAATGCAATATTGTATTACTCACCATTGAGCACACTCATCTAAACTCCCATGGGTGCTACTGGTCTAGTTTTGGGTG
>NC_063341.1:55429662-55489421 GCF_021869965.1 Rhincodon typus | reverse complement strand
TGAAGGTATGCGTGACGGTCGCTATCTTTGCCATTCACCACGTGGAATCTATTCTGTGTGGTCATATCTTAAACTCTTGCATCTCTTCTCAATACAGATGATACTGCCTGTTGATCCGTTAGGCCCAGTTGAAAGGTATGGGTAAGTGAAACATCCATCTGTGGGTTGGAAAATTTAGGCTGACTACAATTGCGTGAACAGCCTGCTGTTGGTGAAAACGTAGGTGCTGGGGTGGAGGGGTGGTGGGGGGTAGAGGTGGTGCGAGTGGGGGTGTGTGTGTGTGGGAGGGTGGGAGGTGGTTTGAATTATATTTCGAGTATATTCAAGTACAGCATTTTTGGCTGAAAAATACGGTCATCTTCTATGCTGCAATGATCTAATTTTTATACACTTCAATATAAATTCTCAGTTATGCAAAAGCACTCTTAAAGCTCATACTATCTTGCAGTGTAAATGTTAATAGTAATTTGTTAATAACCCCTCTATAGAATTAGTTAACAATTATAGAATCACATGTACACTTTTACTTTGTTTGTTTCATTCAGCCATTTTGCAACATTATTTTAGAAGTATGCTTTGAACATTTACAGTGCAGTGCTTCTTTAGAGATTCGCTTACTTTGACAGACATGAACTCCTTTAAAATAATTTCTCCAAGTTAATGTGAACCAATGATCAAAGTTCTGTCAAAACCACCTATCTCTTCTCTGCTGAAGGAGATGAAAGCAGGCAGAGAAGAAATGAACATTTTTCAATTGTAACAGGAGTATGAGCAAAATCTCAAGAAGACAGAAAAGATTTTTGAATTACTACTTTGAGTGAACAAATCAACTGCTCTTCCAGGTTGTAGGGACGTAGGAAGACAACTGATCCCTAAGATGCAACTGGACCAAAGCATTGTTCATTCACTCAAATACTATAATCAATTTTCCACTACATTTTTCTACCACATGCATCCACTGCCTCTCTGGTTATCCATTGTACACATTCAGCACCTTCTGTAAAAAGTAATTGAATCCAAACCATTTGTAAACCTTGTTACGATCCAAGACCAAACCATCAACTTTATTTTATGATCTGGATATGAACTAGCTAAAAGTATGCAAAAGATTAAATTCAGGGTGCTCGTTAAGAAAATAAAGCTACAAGTTTCCATAGATCTGAACAACCAAAAAAATTTCACGATACAAGTTGAAGCAGCAATACAATATGTGTACAACCTATTTGTAACACCCAGAATTAACATGCAGAAAACATGGGTTATATACTGTGGTTGAACGCCCTACAATGTCCATCAAATAGCAAAAGCAATCAAGAAAGTTCCCACAGATTTCTCAACATTTCAATGTTAATGACAGAATGGGTCATCAAATTTAATTAGATAAGGTTTGCTAAGGTTCCCCATGGTAGGCTCATTCAGAAAGTAAGGAGGCATGGGGTTTGGGGAAATTTGGCTGTCTGGATGCAGAGTTGGCTGTCCAATGGAAGACAGAGGGTGATAGT
Organism: Rhincodon typus; assembly: GCF_021869965.1. Classification (NCBI taxonomy): domain Eukaryota; kingdom Metazoa; phylum Chordata; class Chondrichthyes; order Orectolobiformes; family Rhincodontidae; genus Rhincodon; species Rhincodon typus. The sequence goes on along the minus strand of NC_063341.1, from coordinate 55,487,919 downwards.
AGATGGAAAGTATTCAGCCTGGAGCTCGGTGACCAGTGGTGTTCCGCAGGGATCTGTTCTGGGACCTCTACTCTTTGTGATCTTTATAAATGACTTGGATGAAGAAGTGGAAGGCTGGGTTAGTAAGTTTGCTGATGACACAAAGGTTGGTGGAGTTGTGGGTAGTGTGGAGGCTGTTGTAGGTTGCAATGGGACATTGACAGGATGCAGAGCTGGGCAAAGAAGTGGCAGATGGAATTCAACCCACAGAAGTGTGAAGCGATTCATTTTGGAAGGTTGAATTTGAATGCAGAATACAGGGTTAATGGCAGGATTCTTGTTAGTGTGGAGGAACAGAGGGATGTTGGGGTCCACGTCCATAGGTCCCTCAAAGTTGCCACCCACATTGCTAGGATTGCTAAGAAGACGTATGGTTTGTTGGCTTTCATTGGCAGGGAAATTGAGTTTAAGAGCCACAAGGTTATGCTGCAGCTCTGTAAAACCCTGGTTAGTCCACACTTGGAACATTGTGTTCAGTTCTGGTTGCCTCAATATAAGAAGGATGTGGAAACTTTAGAGAGGGTGCAGAGGAGATTTACCAGGATGCTGCCTGCTCTGGAGGGCAGGTCTTACGAGGAAAGGTTGAGGGAGCTAGGGAGTTTCTCATTGGAGCAAAGAAGGATGAGAGGTGACTTGATACAGGTGTGCAAGATGATGAAAGGCATAGATAGAATGGATAGCCAGAGATATTTTCCCAGGGCAGAAATGGCTATCATGAAGAGGTATAATTTTAAGGTGATTGGAGGAAGGCATAGGGGAGATGTCAGAGATAGGTTCTTTACACAGAGAGTGGTGGGTGTGTGGAATGCACTGCCAGTAATGGTAGTAGAGTCAGATACATTAGGGACATTTAAGCAACACTTGGATAGGCAAAATGAAGGGTATGCAGGTTAGTTTCATCTTAGAGTAGGATAATAGGTTGGCACAACATCATGGGCCGAAGGGCCTGTACTCTGCTGTACTATTCTATATTCTATGCTCTATGTAGTACTTACCTCCCAAGACGAATAGGCTGCAACATTGCAATGAACTTTTTATCAGTTTGTTTTCGGACCTCTGTAAGTTCCATATTCACCTGGATACATTTCTGCCAACTCTTAGCCTTAAAAAAAATTGCATTGACATTACTAAACAATTGAGCAAAAGCTCCTAAAATCCAATGAATGAAACAGAACAGAGTATCACTTCCTGTATTTGTTACCCACTAATGAAACAAAAACACAGCAGTGAGCACAATTATGTATTCTCAGTTTATGTTTTCTTTCTTGTTGCACATTTCCTGCCTCTCATGTTATATCTTCCATCATTTTCGTCTGTCTGGTCTCTTAATAAAATGGAGAACAATGAAAGATTTGATCATTTGCAGCTCTAAACACAGCTTGTGAATTATGTTACAATTTCATCCAGGTTTTTTAATATCTTGTCGTGCCTGGGGAGAGAGGATATAGACAAACTCTTCCATTGCAGAGGAATAAACAAACAATCAGAGGAATGCTAATTTATAGTAATTAGTAAAAGAAACAAAGAGGGGATGGTCTTGGTTAGCAATAATGGGCAGGAATATGGGGAAAAGGCAGGATATTGGCACTAGGTCATAGTACCAGTGCAGACACAATGGATCAAATGGCACATGGAATGCACTCCTGGTGGTAGTAGTGGAGTCAGATACGTTAGGGACATCTAAGCAACTCTTGGATATGCACATGGATGATAGTAAAATGTAGGGTGTGCAGAGTAGTTTGATCTTAGAGTAGGATAATAGGCCAGCACAACATCGCGGGGCCGAAGGACCTGCACTGTGCTGTACTGTTCTATGTTCTAATTAAACTTTACAAAGTGTTATAATTCTTCACACTTGCTGATCGTGCCCTAAGACTGTCTCTCAACATCTGCTCTGGCATTGGCTGCCTCAATGACTGTTCTGGCCAATCACTTCCTGTCCTTGGTGCATGCTCCATAAAGTCTGAAAACTGCATTCTTGGACTCATTGATACCCATAACTCCAGCTTTTCACCAATATCTAGCTTCATCAAGTGAGATGAGCACTTGGGTTATCTCTGTGCTTCTTTTTTGCTGAATCCCTTCAGACAAATACTGCTTATGGACCTTCACTCCCCTCTATCAGCTCTAATAGAATATTAATTGTGCACTCCTTTCAATCCCTTCGCAGGTCTCAGGATCTCCCACCTCTATCTCTAGGCAGAATTGCATGTAATTATTTTTGAAACAAGCAAATGTAACTAACCCTTAGAGCCCTCTGTCCAGTTGAATGTTAAAATGTCATCATGTTCACAGAATACTAACTTTCAGTGCAAAATGTGTAGAACAAAACAAATAGGAAATCATTGTAATCTCCCTTCTTTAGCAGTGGAATTTTCTCCACAGTCTCTCAGGAGAATGTAAATGAAACTGTGGAAAAATGCAGCAGTGAGGCCTAACGCCATCTACCTGGTACAAACTTGAACTCTTTCCCTGATTCCCATCACAATTACTGCTGGCTGCCCTGCCTTGCTGGTTGCATGTAAATACTGTGGGGAGACAGGGAGTAGCCTTCTGGTGCCTCCCAATAATCCATTCAGGCTGTTACTTTAGGTGCATCTCTTGCAATATGTCACAGGCCTTAGGATTAGTGGCTGCAGAGTCTTTTAATAGGTCTCCCATCAAAACTAAGATAACTTGAACTAGGGATCAGGATGATTCATCAATTTCACATTTGCTATCTGTAACAGTTTGCAAAACTTTACACTAGGAAAGGTCTAGGATTCGAAAAAGACAACCATGGTTAACCAGGGATGTTAAGGATAGCACCAGATTGAATGAAAAAAATAAAATGTGACAAAGATTTGTGGTAAGCCAGAGGATTTGGAAAGCTTTTTAAACCAACAAAACAAAACTAAATAAATATAAAGAGGGCAAAAAAACCTTGAGGGTTAACTTGCAAGCAATATCAAGATGTACAGCAGGAGCTTCTTTAAGTATATAAAAAGGAAGCGAAAAGCCAAAGTGACAATTGATCTCTTAGAAAATGATGCAGAGGAACTAATAAAGGAGAGCCAGAGGAGTTAAATCAATAAATACTTTGCATCAGACTTCACAATAGAACTCACTGATAGCATCCCAAACTTAGTAAATATTCAAGAAGCAAAAGGATAAGAAATAAATGCAATAAATGGGAGGTAAGGGTCACTGCTGGTGTCCCCTCTGACTTCACCTGCGAGAAGTGCACCCAACTCCAGCTCCTCAAAAACTGCATTAGGGAACTGGAACTGGAGCTGGAGCTGGATGAATTCCGGATCTTTCGGGAGGCTGAGGGGGTGATAGAGAGGAGTTATAGGGAGGTGGTCACACCCAAGGTACAGGAAAAAGGTAGCTGGGTGGCTGTCAAGAAGGGGAAAGGGAATAGGCAGACAGTGCAGGGATCCCCTGTGGCCGTTCCCCTCAATAATAAGTATACCGTTTTGGATACTGTTGGGGGGGATGACCTACCAGGGGAAGGCCATAGCGGACAGGTCTCTAGCACTAAGCCTGGCCCTGTGGCACAGAAGGGAAGGGGGGAGAATAGGAGACCAATTGTAGTGGGGGATTCAATAGTAAGAGGCACAGACAGGCGGTTCTGTGGATGCGAATGAGATGAATGAATGGTATGTTGCCTCCTGGGTGCCAGGGTCCGTGATGTCTCGGATCGTGTCTTCAAGATCCTTAAGGGGGAGGGTGAGCAACCAGCAGTCATGGTACACATTGGTACCAATGGCCTAGGTAGGAAAAGGACTGAGAAAGTGAAAAACAAGTACAGGGAGTTAAGTTGTAAGCTGAAGTCCAGGACAAACAGGGTAGTTATCTCTGGATTACTACCAGTGCCACGTGATAACGAAGTAAGAAATAGGGAGAGGGTGCACCTAAACACGTGGCTACAGGGCTGGTGTAGGAGGGAGGGCTTCCATTATGTGGATAATTGGAGCACATTCTGGGGAAGGTGGGACCTGTACAGTAAGGACGGGTTGCACCTGAACCGGAAGAGCACAAATATCCTGGGAGGGAGGTTTGCTCAAGCTGTACGGGATGGTTTAAACTAGATTGGCAAGGGGTGGGGAACCGGATTTGTAATTCAGAGGATGAGGTACTCAGCCTTCCAACAGACACAACAGGAAGTGAGGTTGTTAATAAGGAAATGCGGTCAATGGAGCGTAATTGTGGACACAGAGATGTTTTGAGGTGTGTATACTTCAATGCTAGAAGTATCAGAAATAAGGCGGATGAACTTAAAGCATGGGTCAGTACTTGGAACTACGATGTTGTGGCCATTACAGAAACTTGGGTAACTCAGGGAGAGGAATGGTTGTTGGAAGTTCCAGGATTTAGATGATTTAAAAGAAATGGGGAGGGTGGAAAAAGAGGCAGGGGAGTGGCATTGCTGGTCAGGGCTAGTATAGCAGCTACTGAAAGGCAGTTCGAGAATGATATGTCTACAGAGTCAGTTTGGGTTGAGGTCCGGAACAAGAAAGGAGCAGCCACTTCACTGGGGGTTTTTACAGATCCCCTAATAGTTGCAGAGAAGTGGAGGAGCGGATTGGGAGGCAGATGCTGGAAAGGTGCAGAAGTCATGGGTTGTAGTCGTGGGTGACTTCAACTTTCCAAATATTGATTGGAAACATTTTAGTTGTAATAGTTTAGATGGAGCAGATTTTGTCCAGTGTGTTCAGGAAGGATTTCTGACACAGTATGTAGATAGACCAACACGAGGAGAGGCCACTTTGGATTTGGTGCTTGGCAATGAATCAGGCCAAGTGTTAGGCCTGTTGGTAGGAGAGCATTTTGACGGTAGCGATCATAACTCTGTTACTTTTACAATAGTCATGGAAAAGGATAGGTACATACAGCAGGGTAAGGTTTAAAATTGGGGGAAGGGTAATTACAATTCTGTTAGGCAAGAACTGGGGAACATAAAATGGGAACAGATGCTGTCAGGGAAGAACACTATTGAAATGTGGAGATTGTTTAAGGAATACTGCATACAGTTCTGGTCGCCACATTACCAAAAGGATGTGGATGCTTTGGAGAGGGTGCAGAGGAGGTTCAACAGGATGTTGCCTGGTATGGAGGGTGCTAGCTATGAAGAGAGGTTGAGTAGATTAGGATTATTTGCATTAGAAAGACGGAGGTTGAGGGGGGACCTGATTGAGGTCTACAAAATCATGAGAGGTATAGACAGGGTGGATAGCAAGAAGCTTTTTCCCAGAGTGGGGGACTCAATTACTAGGGGTCACAATTTGAAGGTGAGAGGGGAAAAGTTTAAGGGAGGTATGCGTGGAAAGTTCTTTACGCAGAGGATGGTGGGTGCCTGGAACGCATTGCCAGCAGAGATGGTAGAGGCGGGCACGATGGTGTCATTTAAGATGTATCTAGACAGATACATGAATGGGCAGGGAGCAGAGGGATACAGATTCTTGGAAAATAGGCGACAGGTTTAGATAGAGGATCTGGATAGAGGCGCAGGCTTGGAGGGCTGAAGGACCTGTCCCTGTGCTGTAATTTTCTTTGTTCTTTGTTTTTTGTTTGAATGTATATTGCATGTGCTCGATATGTTTGTCCCTAGCAGACAGGGAAGATGCGGTTGAGTGAGGGAGCCTTGCTTCTCAAGAGAGGTCGAACGACTGGTTAAGAGGAAAAAGGATGCTTATGTAAGGTTGAGGAAACACGGAACGGAAAAGGCTCTAGAGGGATACAAGTTATCCAGGAAGGAGCTGAAGAAAGGACTTAGGAGAGCTATAAGGGGGCATGAGAAAACCTTGGTGGATAGGATCAAGGAAAACTCCAAGGCTTTTTACACATACGTGAGGAATAAGAGAATGACCAGAGAAAGGGTAGGGCCGATCAAGGATTGTAAAGGGAATTTGTGCACGGAGCCTAAAGAGATAAGAGAGGTCCTTAATGAATACTTTTCTTCGGTATTCACAACTGAGAGGGACCTAGTTGTAGAGGAGGACAGTGTGAAACAGGCTGGTAGGCTAGAGGAGTTGGATGTTAATAAGGAAGATGTACGAGGAATTTTGAGGAAGTTGAAGATAGATAAGTCCCCCGGGCCTGATGGGATTTATCCAAGGATTCTATGGGAAGCGAGGGAAGAGATCGCAGGGCCTTTGGTGATGATCTTTTTGTCCTCACTATCCACGGGTATAGTGCCGGAAGATTGGAGAGAGGCAAACGTCATTCCCTTGTTCAAAAAAGGGAATAAGGATAACCCCGGAAATTACAGGCCAGTTAGTCTTACTTCAGTGGTGGGCAAATTATTGGAAAGGGCTCTGAGAGATAGGATTTATGATCATTTGGAAAGGCACAGTTCGATTCGGGATAGACAGCATGCGTTTGTGAGGGGTAGATCATGCCTCACAAACCTTATTGAATTCTTTGAAGAGGTGACCAAACACGTGGATGAAGGTGGAGCAGTGGATGTGGTATACATGGATTTAAGTAAGGAATTTGATAAGATTCCCCATGGTAGGCTCATGCAGAAGGTAAGGAGGCATGGGATAGGGGGAAATGTGGCAGATTGGATTCAGAATTGGCTGACTCTTAGAAGACAAAAGGGTGACAGTGGAAGGAAAATATTCAACATGGTACTCAGTTATGAGTGGTGTACCACAAGGATCTGTTCTGGGTCTTCTTCTATTTGTGATTTTTGTAAATGATTTGGATGAAGGAGTTGAAGGCTGGATTAGTAAGTTCGCAGACGATACGAAGGTGGGTCGCATTGTGGACAGTGCGGAGGGCTTTTCTAGGTTACAAAGGGACATTGATAGGATGCAGATCTGGGCTGAAAAGTGGCAGATGGAGTTTAACCCTGAAAAGTGTGAGGTGATTCATTTTGGAAGGAAAAACTTGAAAGCAGAATACAGGGTTAACGGAAAGATTCTTGGCAGTGTGGAGGAGCAGAGGGATCTCGGGGTTCATGTTCACAGTTCCCTGAAAGCTGCCACCCAGGTGGATAGAGTTGTTAAGAAAGCATATGGTGTGTTAGTTTTCATTAATAGAGGGATTGAGTTCAAAAGCCGTGAAGTTATGCACCAGCTATACAAAAGCCTGGTTCGGCCGCATCCGGAGTATTGTGTCCAGTTCTGGTCGCCTCATTACAGGAAAGATGTGGAAGCGTCAGAAAAGGTGCAGAGGAGATTTACCAGGATGTTGCCTGGAATGGAGGGAAGGTCTTACGAGGAAAGGTTGAGAGAGCTAGGGTTTTTCTCTTTAGAACGACAAAGAATGAGAGGTGACTTGATAGAGGTGTACAAAATGATCAGAGGCATAGACAGAGTAGACAGCCAAAGACTTTTTCCTAGGGTGGAGGTAGCTATTACGAGGGGGCATAGTTTTAAAGTGAGTGGAGATAGATATAGGGGAGACGTCAGAGGTAGGTTCTTTACTCAGAGAGTGGTCAGGGCGTGGTATGCATTGCTGGAGAGGGTAGTGGAGTCGGCCTCATTAGAGGCATTTAAGCGGCTATTAGATAGGCATATGGATGATAGTATAAGGTAGGGGTGGAGGTTAGATAGACCTTAGGATTAGGGTAAAAATTCGATACAACAGATACATGTTGTGTATCTGTACTACTGTACTGTGCTGTACTGTTCTATGTTCTATGTTAATTACCGCTAGAGAAAAAGTGCTAGGGAACTAATCGGAGCTAAAGACTGATACGTCCCCTGGTTGTAATGGGATTCATCCTAGGGTATTAAAAGTTGTAGCTACAGAGATAGATTCTGGAAAAGTCCCACAGGATTGGAGAATTGCCAATGTAACACTTTATATAATGAAGGAAGGAGGCAAAAATATGTAACTACAGACAATTTACCTTAACATCTTTACCAGATCTTATGTACCAGACCAAAACCCACTCAAATATAGCAAGGAGACAGTCTAAACCCTAACTTTTAAAGGCAAATGCAAGGTACTGTGTTCTAGATGTAATTCGATTGGGTACACTTCTCAGCTTTAAGCAAAGTACACTTTATTCTTACCATATAGTTAAAATAGAAACAAAAGAAAGAAGCATTGATACAACTTTAACTCTGTTAGAAAATTTAACAGAACAGAATTTAACTACTAAACAGCAACTGTTCCAATATAGTAATAATCCATAACCATGCCCTTGGTAAAGGCAAATTTGATAAAACAGATTGTCTCACATGCAATTCTGGTAGCAAAGAGAAATCCAGCTTTTGCTGTAACAGAGAGAGGAATAATGGCTTCCACATCCAGCTTCAAAACCTCAACAATTACTGAAAGCCAAACTAAAACCCTGGTTCTGTGGGAGCCTGACTCCACCCATTCATGTTGTTACTATTTTTCCAACTTTTAAAAAAAACCCTAGGTCTCACAAGCTGTTTACTTTATTGGCTTGGAACAGACAACTCGCTACCTTTGTCTCAACCTTTCTTCAAAAACAAAACCAGGGCAAAATATACTTCTTAAAGCCACAGTATTGTCACACACAACCTCCCCACCACCCTCACCAAATTAAAAAAGAACCATCAATATACAATTATTCATTTTTAATAACCTTTAGTTTTACACCATTAGTTCACCAAAATATGTATACATTACATTGACTCTAAGCATGCAAACGTTCAATATTACAGTCCATTTCTTCCACCACCGAACACCTTCATGTTCTTTCATCATAGTCGTGACAAGGCGTCAGCAGTTACATTCTCTCATCCTGCCACTTGTATAATTTTCAATTTAAATAGCTGTAACAATAAACTCCATCTAAATAGCCTGGTATTTTTACCTTTAAATTTTTCCAAAAATGTGAAGAAGTTATGATCACTAATACAATCATCTCAGATACATTCCTGGCAACATAAATGTTGAAATGTTGCAACATCAACACCGAACTCAAGGTCTCCTTCTCAATTGTGACATATTCCTGTTGATGAATATTCAACTTTCTGGATAATTACCCAATAGGTCTTTATATCTTCTCGTCTTCTTGCACGAGCACAGCACTGACACCCACATAATTTGCATCGATAGCCACATTAAATGGCTTTGCATAATTAGGTGTGGCTAACACTGGGGCAGTAGTTAACACAGCTTTCAGGTTGTCAAATGCTTTCTGACTTGCGTTCATCCATTGAAATTTTCTGCAGTTCTTCAAGAAATCAGTCTGTGGAGCAACCATGCTGCTAAAAACTGGCACAAATTTTAGATGAAAACCACACAGTCCCAGGAATCGCAGTACTTACCTCTTTGTTGATGGTGATAGGAAACTCCCCAATAACCTTTGTTCTCACATCCCACGGGGCCATCTGTCTATGTCCAATGACGTGGCCCAGGAATGAGACTTGGGCTTTTGCAAACTCACTGTTATCCAGATTTATCACCAAGCCCACCTCCTGAAGTCGATTGAAAAATTCCAATAGATGCCCCAAATGTTCCTTCCATGTGTGACTAAAAATCACCAAATTGTATATGTATGCAACAAATTTGGGTAATCCTGAAATGAATTTATTGGTTAGCCTTTGAAATGTAGTTGGTGCATTTTTCACACCAAATGGCACAACGTTAACTGGTAAAGTCCATTTGGAATCATGAAAGCCAAAATTCCTTTCATTCTCCCAGATGAAGGTACCTGCCAGCATCGTCTGAGGAAGTCCAGCTTCGAAATATAAATTTCTTGTCCTACTTTCTCAGTACAGCTTTCCAGCCATGCAACAGGATTTGAATCAGATTTTGTAACCGCACTGACTTTGCTGTAACCAACACATAAACATTGGGTACTATCTGGTTTTGGCACCATCACCATGGGTGAGCTCCATTCACTGCAACTCACTTCAATTAAATTTCCTTGAGCATGCTTTCAATCTTTTTTTGAACCTGTGCCAATTTTAGAGGGTTGAATCTATGAGAATGTTGCTTATTTAGAACAGAATTTACGATAACTTCATTATGTATAATCATGTTAATACTTCCCAGCTTATTCGCACTTCTCTTTCCATGTGATTTTAATAACTCTTTCAGGTCATTTTTATTTTCCTCTGCCAGGTAACTCATTCATTTATCCTAATTTTTGAAAACTTCATCATTATCCAATATAATTTGAGGAATATCAAATTCAAATTTAACTGGATTTGGCTCTCTCCAAGTTGTAACCAGTACCACATTTTCCTTTTGCTTGAGAGTTACAAGTTAGCCAGGAAGGACCTAAAGAGAGAGCTAAGAAGAGCCAGGAGGGGACATGAGAAGTCTTTAGCAGGTAGGATCAAGGAAAACCCTAAAGCTTTCTATAGGTATGTCAGGAATAAAAGAATGACTAGAGTAAGATTAGGGCCAGTCAAGGACAGTAATGGGAAGTTGTGCTTGGAGCCCGAAGAGATAGGAGAGGTGCTAAATGAATATTTTTCGTCAGTATTCACACAGGAAAAAGACAATGCTGTCGAGGAGAAAACTGAGATACAGGCTATTAGACTAGATGGGATTGAGGTTCAAAAGGAGGAGGTGTTAGCAATTCTGGAAAATGTGAATATAGATAAGTCCCCTGGGCCGGATGGGATTTATCCTAGGATTCTCTGGGAAGCTAGGGAGGAGATTGCAGAACCTTTGGCTTTAATCTTTATGTCGTCATTGTCTACAGGAATAGTGCCAGAAGACTGGAGGATCGCAAATGTTGTCCCCTTGTTCAAGAAGGGGAGTAGAGACAACCCTGGTAATTATAGACCAGTGAGCCTTACTTCGGTTGTGGGTAAAGTGTTGGAAAGGATTATAAGAGATAGGATTTATAATCATCTAAAACGGAATAATTTGACTAGGGATAGTCAACACGGTTTTGTGAAGGGTAGGTCGTGCCTCACAAACCTTATTGAGTTCTTTGAGAAGGTGACCAAACAGGTGGATGAGGGTAAAGCGGTTGATGTGGTGTATATGGATTTCAGTAAATCGTTTGATAAGGTTCCTCATGGTAGGCTATTGCAGAAAGTACGGAGGCATGGGATTGAGGGTGATTTAGCAGTTTGGTTCAGAAATTGGCTAGCTGTAAGAAGACAGAGGGTGGTGGTTGATGGGAAATGTTCATCCTGGAGTTCAGTTACTAGTGGTGTACCGCAAGGATCTGTTTTGGGGCCACTGCTGTTTGTCATTTTTATAAATGACCTGGATGAGGGCGTAGAAGGATGGGTTAGTAAATTTGCGGTTGACACTAAAGTAGCTGGAATTGTGGATAGTGCGGAAGGATGTTGCAGGTTACAAAGGGACATAGATAAGCTGCAGAGATGGGCTGAGAGGTGGCAAATGGAGTTTAATGCAGAAAAGTGTGAGGTGATTCACTTTGGAAGGAGTAACAGGAATACAGAGTACTGGGCTAATGGTAAGATTCTTGGTAGTGTGGATGAGCAGAGAGATCTCGGTGTCCATGTGCATCGATCCCTGAAAGTTGCCACCCAGGTTGATAGGGTTGTTAAGAAGGCTTACGGTGTGTTAGGTTTTATTGGTAGAGGGATTGAGTTTCGGAGCCATGAGGTCATGTTGCAACTGGTGCGGCCGCACTTGGAGTTGTGCGTACAGTTCTGGTCACTGCATTATAGGAAGGATGTGGAAGCATTGGAAAGGGTGCAGAGGAGATTTACCAGGATGTTGCCTGGTATGGAGGGAAGGTCTTATGTGGAAAGGCTGAGGGTTTTGAGGCTGTTTTCGTTAGAGAGAAGAAGGTTAAGAGGTGACTTAATAGAGACATACAAGATGATCAGAGGATTAGATAGGGTGGACGGTGGGAGCCTTTTTCCTCGGATGGTGGTGGCTAGCATGAGGGGACATAGCTTTAAATTGAGGGGTGATAGATATAGGACAGATGTCAGAGGTATGTTCTTTACTCAGAGAGTAGTAAGGGCATGGAATGTCCTGCCTGCAAAAGTAGTAGACTCGCCAACTTTAAGGGCATTTAAATGGTCATTGGATAAACATATGGATGATAATGGAATAGTTTAGGTTAGATGGGCTTCAGATTGGTTTCACAGGTCGGTGCAACATCGACGACTGAAGGGCCTGTACTGCGCTGTAATGTTCTATGTTCTATATTCTATATCAAAATATCATTTGAGCATTTTCACATGACACACTGTGAGCTTTTCTTCTATCTGGCTTTCTTATCAAATAATTCACCTCGCTCAATCTCCTTTCAATTTGATAAGGCCCACTAAACCTTATTTTTAAAGGTTCACCTACCACTGGAAGTAGCACTAACACTTTACCTCCACTAGCAAAATTGCAGATTTTTAATTTCTTGTCTGCTTCCTGTTTCATCACATGCTGAGCTACTTTTAAATGCTGTCGAGCTAACTCACCTGCTCTATTTAATCTTTCCATAAAATTTGTCACATAGTCCAAACATGTGATCTCTGAACTCTGATTTACCAATTTTTCCTCAATTCTGTTCAGTGGTCCTCTCACCTCATGTCTGAAAGCTAATTCAAATGGACTGATTTTAGTTGATTCATTAGGTGCATCCCTAATTGCAAAACATACAAATAGAATTCCTTTATCCCAATCCTCTGGGTAGTCATGACTGTAAGTTCTCAACATGGTTTTTTTAAAGTCTGATACCACCACATGCTTCTTGTGATTCTGGATGCTACATAGTTGATTAAATTGTTTTCTTCCTAAGCTATCCATTACTTCCTTGAATAATTTTGATGTAAAATTTGACCCTTGATCTGATTGTACCTCTTGGGTCATCCATATCTGGTAAAAAAATTGAATAAATCTTCTCCAATCTTTTAGCTGTGATATTGCATAATAGAATGCCTCCGAAAAACCAGTAGACACATTATTATGGTCAACAAATATTGATTCCCACATCTTGTTATAGGGAAGGGTCTTACGCAATCAAGACCCCTGCAAAAGGTTTCTCAAATACTAGAATAGGTATTAATGGTGTTGCTTTTATTACTGTCTGAGGTTTCCCTATTACCTGATACATATGACGTGTCTGGCAAAATTCAACCACATCTCTATGCAGTGCAGGCCAATAAAAATGTTTTTGTTTTTCAGTTTTCCTTACTCCTAAATGACCTCCTATTGCAACTTGTGCTACCTGCAGCACCTCCTATGACCAGTAACACAACTTGATTAACTTCTGCTCATTTTTCTGAATATGTATAAGTCTCCATTTCCTCATCAAGACTTTATTTTTAAGATAGTAACATTCTGGAATGCAGTCAGATTCTTCTTCTGTGTATGATTTTTCATACCACTGCTTTATTATTTCATCTTTTTATTGTATTTGAACTAACCCCTCTGAACTAAAAATATTTACCTTGTCCTACACCCGTCCTTGTTTTATCTCAACGTAGCCTCTGATAATTGAACTTCGACTTCCTCACCTTTGTCCTTTGATTTCTCCTCCTGTTTCATCCTGTGGCTTTGTGACCTTGTTACCACACAGTCAGGAAAAAAATCCCAGGGTATACGTCCTGTAACATCTCAGATGCCTGACTTTGCACTAGATTTTCAACCACAGGCATCACTCCCACCTGTGATCCAGCTATATCATTTCCAAGAATAAACTGTATCTCCAGAACACAGAATTTCTCTATTACACCTACCACTTCTTCACCACTTTTCACCGGACTCTCCACCTTCGCCTTATACAATGGAATACTACTTTTCTCAACATGAATTCCATATATTATCACCATTTCTGGCAATACTCCTTCCAAAGTACGTACCTCCTCATCTCTCACCATCAAAGATTGTGATGCTCCTGTACCTCTTAAATTTTAATTTATTTACATACTCTTCCCAGTACATGTGTGTAAACGTTACCCACACTGCTAAATTCTTTGAAGAGATCTGGCATTTTCTTATAAACCAGTCTCTGACCAGGCTGTACATTCTTTTGCAGTTCTTTAGCTTCCATTGGGATCTCCTTTACCACTTTAATAAACCCCACTGGCTAATCTTGTTCTACAATATCTGTTTTCCCAGTGCTTTTCTTAAACTATCAAAATTGTGACTTCATGTGACCTACTTCATTACAGTGAAAACACCTGAGGTTTTTTAAACTTCTCCTCGCCCGTCATGTGTTTCTTTTTTGACCTGTCTTAAACTACTTTTACTATCTTAAATGAGATCTCTTTTTCCTTTTTCTGCTTAAGGATTTCACTTTTCCCCAATTTCTATCCCTCACAGATTGACATTGATGCCAGAAGCCAAACTTTGATTTATGAACTAATGCATAATCATCTGTTATTTCTGCTGCTAAACTTACAGTTTTATTTCTCTGCTCTTCCAAATGAGCACTCATTACTTTGTAAATTAAGTCTCTCTAACAGTGTCATATGTCTGATCTATTTTCAATGCCCTCATTCACCTATCAAAGTTACTTTATTTTTACCTTTCAACTCTATGTACGTTTGACCAGTTTCCCTCCTTGGATTCTTAAAATATTGCCTGTTGGCTTCTGGCGTGAGTTCATATGCGCTTAAGACTGCGTTTTTCACCTCATCATGCTCCCCAGATACCTCCTCTAATAGAATTGCAAATATCTCACAAGCTGTACCTACCAATTTTGTTTGAATCAACAATACCCACAAGGACACCTGCCATTTCATTTGTTTAGCCACTTTCTCAGATAAAATGAAAAATACTTCCAAGTCCTTCTCATCAAACTTTGGTAATGCTTGGACATACTTAAACAGATCCCTACCAGATCTCTTTTGGCTATGATGGGTTTTCTCTTCAACACTGTCCCCTTCACTAATCCTACCTTGCAACTTCACCTCCCACCATTTAAAGCTGACTTTCCTCTTTCATTGCCAACTTCTGAAGTTCAAAACGTCTCATTTTCTCCCTCTCTTCTGCTAGGGCCTTCCTTTTCCACTTTTTTTCTCTTGCCATTGCCTCTAATTCAAGCTGCTTCATTTGCAATTGAGTTCCAATGATTCTGAATGCATTCTTGGCAATTATAAATGTAGAGTTATTTCTGCAATTATTTCCCCTTTCCTCACAGACACACGCAACTCCAATTAAATTTGAAAGAAACAAAAACAGGAGCTGCTGGAAAAGGTCAGCAGGTCTGGTAGCATCTGTGAAGAGAAACCAGAGTTAATGTTTTGGGGGGTCCGGTGACCCTTCCTCACAACTCTAACTTCAGCTTGTTTACCAATTCCAAAGGTTTTTCCTTGCTGACTTCCTAAACAACACCCAAAGTCACTTCTTCCACTGCCAGGAAACTCTTAGTGACTGAAACAGCGACTATTACACAAGGTGCACCCAATTTAAACCAACCAAATGCAACATCCGAAAAAAAATAGACAAACACTCAATACTCACTGTCTTTCAGTCCAATAATCCTAAACCCAAACTGGAAGTAGAAATTTTGATCCAGACAAGAGACCCAAATTTGTTGTGGATCAGACCAAACCACATGCACCTCCCCTCCCCCCACCCCCAAATATATCAAGGTGACAGCCTAAATCCTAACTTTTATCTAATTTAAAGGCAAGTGAAAGGTGCTGTGCTCCACGTGTAATTTGATTGGTTGCACTACTCAGCTTTAAGC
The DNA here is from genome assembly GCF_021869965.1 of Rhincodon typus. Taxonomy (NCBI): domain Eukaryota; kingdom Metazoa; phylum Chordata; class Chondrichthyes; order Orectolobiformes; family Rhincodontidae; genus Rhincodon; species Rhincodon typus. Next base: position 55,472,333 of record NC_063341.1, on the reverse strand, counting down.
ATGACACACTTTATTCTAATCATATAGTTAAAATACAGACAAAGGAAAGGAAAATTGATATAACTTTAATCTATCAGAAAACTTAACAGAATAATAGATTGTTTAACTATTAATTATGCGGAAAAACAATGAACTAGCTCGGCCAGCCAACCAACCACAATATCCACAACCCGAGCTACAAATCTACTCTAAAACCTTAGAGATTATTTAACTACTAAACAGCAACTGTTACCAGGCAGTAACATTCCATAACCATACCCTTGGCAAAAGCAAAGTTAGTAAAATAGAGTCAAAAAAAATGTTGCTGGAAAAGCTCAGCAGGTCTGGCAGCATCTGTGAAGGTCAAAACAGAGTTAACGTTTTGGGTCCGGTGACCCTTCCTTAGAACTGATGGTGGCTGGGAAAAACGTCAGTTTATATGCAGAGAAAAGGGTGGAGGGGGGATGGTGGGTTGGGAGTAAACGATAGGATAGAGCCTAAACGGAGAGAAGAGCAGTTCACTTTACATAGTAAAATAGATTATTGCAGATGTAATACTGGCAACTGAGAGAACTCCAGCTTTTAGCTGTAACAGAGAGAAAGATGTTACAGCTCCCACAACCAGCTTCAAATCCCCAACAACTACAAAAAGCTAAATTAAATCCCTGGTTCTGTGGGAGCCTGAATCCACTCATTTATGGTGTTTCTATCGTTCTAAATTTTTAAAAAACCCAAGACCTCACAGCAGTTTAGTTTATTGGCTTGAGACAGACCACTCAGTACCTCTGTCTCAACCTTTCTTCATAAAAAAACCTATGTCAAAATACACCTCTTAAAGCCATGGTATCCTCACACTGGGAAAATGGTAGAATCTATTATAAATGACATTACAGCACAGCAATTAGAACATAGAACATAGAACAGTACAGCGCAGTACAGGCCCTTCGGCCCTCGATGTTGCGCCGACCTGTGAAACCTATCTGAAGCCCATCTAACCTAAACTATTAAACTATTCCATTATCATCCATAATTAGAAATGCAAAATATGATCAAGTAGAATCAGCATGGCTTCATGAAGGCGAAATCATGCCTGACAAATTTATTGGAATTCTTTGAGGAGGTAAAAAGCAGGATAGATAAGGCGGAAGCAGTGGATGTAATATATTTAGATTTTCAGAAGGCATTTGATAAGATGCCACACATTAGCGTACTTAATATAATACGAGGAAATGGTGTTAGATGTAGTATGGATAGAGGATTGGCTAATCAGTAGAAGACAGAGTTGGGAAAAGTGTTGGGGGGCTTTTCAGGATGGCAACCTGTGACTAGTGATGTGGCACAGGGATCAGTCCTGGGGCCACAATTATTTACAATATATATTAATGACATGGATGAGGAAAGTAAATGTACGACAGCAGATTACATAGGAATCTATGGGTAGGGAAGAGGTGAAGATCACACAATGAATCTGCAGAGGGCTATAGATGGATTAAGTTAGTGGCAAAAACTTGGCTCACTCAAATCCCATTTTGTTTGCTGACCTGCATTGGCTCCTGGTCCACTAACACCTTGATATTACTTCTTATCCTTATCTTCACATTACTCTGTAGCCTTATCCCTCACTACTTTTGTAATATAATTCAGCCAAAAAAACCCTCCAAGAACTGCAATCCTCCACTACTGGCCCCTGGCATATTGCCTATTTTCGTCAGTCCAATAATGACTGACATGCTTTCAGTTTTTTGGCTTGAGTTCCATCCCTAAGTCATTTGGTTCCTTCATCATAGTATTTCCCTCCTCTTTTAAGATGTTCCTTAAAACTTACTTCTTTAATGAAGAGATAACACAGTGTGGAGCTGGAGGAACATAGCAGGCTAGGCAGCATCAGTGGAGCAGGAAAGCTGGCGTTTCAGATTGGGACCCTTCTTCATTTTCTGATGGAGCAACTTGTGATGCATGTCAAGGTGCTATATAAGTGCAGTCCATTGTTATAATGTGCCACAGGTGTATTTTATGTTAACATGAAACGGGTTCTGTCAAATCTTTAGTGTTTTTCTTCCATTTACTCTGTACAGTAACAATAAAAAATTAGACCATGAAGATTCATGCCACATTTATGTTGCTATCCGTCTCAAATCAGTGACTTCAGTATTGATACCACCAATAAGTGGTAAATCATTAGAATTGCCTTATATCAGGTACAATTGTCATATTAAGGAAAGAGTTTCTCACTGCATGAGCATAGCCATCAACTCCCAGTTAAACTTTAGACATTTAGAGAAAGTGAACAAATATTGAAGGACTTCGATAGAGCAAATAAAAAGAAAATATTTGTACTGACAGTAGGATTGACATCTCAAGAACACAGATTTACAATAATTATCAAAAGAAAACGAGGGGAAATTAATTTTTCTTTGAATGCATTGGTCTGTTATGTTCTTGAATGCAATACCTGAAAGGGATTCAAAACTAACTTTCAGATGGGAAATAGAATTTTGATATATTGAAGAATATGGAAAGAATTGCAGAGCATTGGAGAAAAGGAAGAGAGTGAAATTAATTGGACAGCTCTTTGAAAGAGTTGGCACATTAATCATGGACTAATGACCTCCTTCTGTGCTGCAAAGGAAGACTGTATGTACCATTGAGAAGCACTGAGTCTGATTGTTACCCTAGTAGAGATTTAGAATGATTCCATTGAGCCACCATAGGAAGTACCGGGCCACTGTTCTACAAGCAAGTGAAAGCCTAATTCCAAGTATTCTTAGTTAAAACTTTAAGTAGGATTTCCAAATTCTACCACCAGAATTGACCTGGGGAATCCAAATGCAAGTCTCATCACTGTATTTCAGAATTGGAGACCAAAGTTTTACTGTTAAATTGGTCAACACATTCAGGCACCTTGATAACAAAACAGAGTTAATCAGAAATTATAATTATTTTGTAATTATGGTTATTCATCTCCATTGCTATTTTATCTGTGAAAGTAAACAGTAAGTGTCAACAAACAATCTGGATGCAGTGAATGTGGAATGTGGATTGGAGTATGTATGAACCAGTCGCCATTTAAGCTGACAACCTCAGTGAAGTTTGATATTTTAACATATTTACTTTGACTTTCTAATTTAGTAAATATATTGCAAAAAAAAATCTTCATATTACTACCTCTGAGTGCTGAGAGTTTGCTCATTATAAAGATTTGAATTCACTCAGGGTCACAATGTGCAAGGGTAGAAGTGCCCTATTTATTGCCAACAATGGAAATATGACTTGCTTTTTAAGATACCCAGGGAGGCAATGGCCTAGTAATATTATCGCTGGACTGTTAATCCAGAGAACCAGGTAACATTCTGGGAACCTGGGTTTGAATCCTGTGATGGCAGGTGGTGGAATTTGAATTCAATAAAGTATCTGGAATTAAGAATCTAATGATGACCATATGTCAATTGTCGGAAAAACCCATCTGGTTCTCTAATGTCCTTTAGGGAAGGAAATCGGCATCCTTACCTGGTCTGGCCTACATGTGACTCCAGACCACAGCAATGCTGACTATTAACTGCCCTCTGGACAATTAGGGATGGGCAATAAATGCTGCCTAACCAGCGATGCCCTCGTCCCATGAATAAATAAAGGGAAAAAAAACATTGTGCATTTCTGATCTACAATCTATTATACCGGTGCAAAAATATTTTAAAATTTTAATGGTATTAAGCTCTTATCTTAAATAAGCTGAAACACAAATGGGTGGAAGTTATATATGTCTCTGGTTAGACCTCATTTAGCACACTGCATCCAGTTCTGTGGGTGTTAATACACACTAAGTCTATATTGGGCTTGGAGGAGGTACTGTGCAGTTTTACCAGTATGATACAAAGCCTAAAACAGTCATATTATGTGGATTGATTGCACAGGCTAGTCCCATATTCACTTGAGCAGAGAGGGACAAACTCAATGCTGTATTGAGAGACGATGGTGATGTGGAGATAATGACATTCGAAATAATATCACATAGAAAGGAAGGTTGGTCTCCACAAATTATTCCAACAACAAGCTAAGACTAGCTGGTTCACACAGTCCAAAATATCATAGTGATCAATGGTGGGAATCTTTGCTGAAATACTTTAAGGTAACAATGGTAGAGAGAACAAAAACAGAAGTTGCTGGGAAAGCTCAGCAGATCTGGCAGCATCAGTGAAGAAAGAAATCAGAGTTAACGTTTTGGGTTCAGTGACCCTTCCTCAGAACTGCTTCTTTCTAGCTCTAAGGTAGAGAGAATCCAAGTGAGAAAAAGATATTGATGGCAAGAGAGTTTACAATTTAAGAAGAGCATCACTTTAAAAGGCACAGATTCAATTATCAACTGATACATGAATGCCCAACATGCAGTAAGTAGCACTTGTGGGTGCAGCAGTAGGGCAAAAGCAGTAGCCCAAAAGAAAACCTTCGCCTCAGAGCTAGAAAGAAGCAATAGGAATACAGCATGGGCTAGGAAAAGCATAAAAGGTGGTTGAGAAACATATCAGCCAGGATTGAATGTCGGAGCAGACACGATGGGCTGATTTGCCTAATTCTGCTCCTATATTTTATGGTCTAAAAGCTAACCGTGCTTGGAAGTGTCCTTAGAAAAAAAGGCTCTGTGGGAGTGATTGGGAGCTGGGGAAGTAAAGCTATAGATCCCAGAGGGTATGGGGTAAAACCTTACAATAAAGACATGGAAGATCAGGCTAAGGAAGAAAGGATGGGAGTATCTAACCTTCAAAACAATTATTGTTGCCATCTCGAGTAGCTTCCACAAGGCATGGCTACAGTAGAGAGAGAAAAGGTCAGAAAACAAATTTATACTGAGATTACAGTATCAGAAATCTAATATAATTTATTTAAGGGAGCAGAAAGGCAAATTTGAAAAATAGAAGAAAGAGCCTAACAGAAGAAGAAAGTTATAAGAATGTGAAGACATTTAGAAGATTGAAAAATATAATTTAAACTGTGATTTTGATGGGAAGGTTTGTTAAAGCCAAAAATATGGGTGCATTATGAGAGGTGGAAAAATACTCAATTCATCTTGGAAGAAGGAAAAAAAACCTCAGTCTTGGCAGCAGAAGATGGAAGAATCCTCCATAATCTGGAAACCATCATGTTGATTGTTAAAAAATGGGAAAATCTCATGAAGTGGTACTGAGATACAATATTGTCAAATAATACAATGTAAAGCTTAAAAGAAGTAATAAATACATTTTTACCAGTTAGCCAAATTTACATCGTTATTGGAAGAATATCATGAATAATTGCTGTAGAATAGAGTTTAACAGAACCTAAGAGTCCAATGAAACTTTAAGAGAACATGATTTCAACAACAGTGACTTAATGCAAGAATACAAATTTGAAGGTAAAATATTGCAAACAGTATTGAGATGCTCCAGATTTTAAACATTTTTAAATGAATAAGAATAAATCAGCACATTAAAAAGAAGTAAAAAGAGACATTGTTCTTCCAAAAATATTTAACATTAGAAATGGGTCAAACAGCTCTGGACATCTGGGAGAAAATAATTCTTAAGATAAAAAAAAGCTTCAAAACTGGACGCCAAATCTGAAGCTGACCAAGTTAATAAATTATTTTATTCAGTCAATCCTATGGAAGATGAAATCATAAATTTTCAAAATGTCAAATAAGGATCAGATACTTTTGATTAAGCTTTAAAAGGTTTTTGTGACTGCTACAATCTGAGAACAAATAAAATTTTGGAACAAGCAAAATAAAATAGGAAAGTTCACATTCCAGACAAATGCATGAATAATTTTCTTAATGATCTCTATAGATTAGTGGAAAGCTGAAATTATGGAGCTTTGAAAATAGAATTAATAAGAGGCAGAAGTGTTATTGGAATTCTTCATGACTTTGTCAGATTTCTTACAATCTGAGAAAGATGTAAATTGGAGGAAGCTTTTCAAATTTGGCCAGAAGCAGAGATCAGAAAGACTCACACACAGAGCCTGACAGGAGAATAACAACCCTACCTCAGGAGAGAAACAGAATGTATTCACATTACAGAATATGGGCACTGCAAAGAGGCACATGAAAAGCCAACATGGGAGAATAAACCAAACAGAAGACTTTAAGGGTCAGTGTTATAAAACAAGGAAGCCTCATATGTAGAGCCAATGCTTAGCTATGAGAAAAGATCCTATAACTGTTAAACTTTAGGTTACTTCAAATCCAAGTGCTCAGTAAAAAGTAATGCAGTTGGAATCCCTCCTTTAGATAAGATACTTGCATTAGATAAAATACTTCCATTAGAAAAAGTATCCATGTCATTCATAGGGAATCTATTAGTCAACCAAAATTGAGGAACTGACATTCAGAAAATTATTTACGGCAATGGATAGCTTGTTAATTTTACGTTTGATACAGAAACATGTGCCTCTATCCAGTCAAACTAAATACCATGGCTAAAGAAACTGAAATTATAGCCGACAAAAATAAAACTACATGATTCAGATGGAACAAATCCCATGAATAAAGGTATGCTACAAGTAACACTGTAACACAAGCAGTGTATGAAGCTGAAAATGTGCATGTGACTTACAATCAGTATTTCTCAGTTGTGAGCCTGCACATATGCCTTGGGCTCAACGTTCTTGTGGTGTCAGAAGAAGTTTGACTAGGGCCCCAAGAACAAATAACTCAAAAATAGATGGTTATCAACCAACCAGTCAATGAATAGGTGATGGAAGATTTCACTGGACTTCCTGTACACACAGTGGAACCCAAAAAAATTTTTTTTTTTTAGATTCTTTGTGTCGGCAAAGTGAGTTTCATGATGTCAACAGGAAGGTCCCCTGCACCCTGGGCTTTCTGCACTTTTGATATGCTGCTAAAGTTCATCTGCAGCTTCACCTCTTCCCTGTAAACATTAGAATTAATCTTTTTTTTTAGTTTTACTTGATCTTTACAATTCTCTCCGTTCCCACCACTTCTTTTCACATCTTCATTTTCTGTTGGTGTTAGTGGAGGTACAGTTCCACTGGTACTGTTTTTTTCAGGATGCCTCTATTTTTGTGTGGGTCCTGGCTGTGATCGCCAGTCACCAGAGCTTGAATTGTTCTGTCCTCACCCAGCAACACTCATACGTAACTCGCAGTAGAAATCACTGTTTATGGATCAGTACCTGGGCCTTGGTCGGATTCCCCTTCCCTACTAGAGAGGTGCTGCAGTTGTTGCAGGAATGATACCTAATGGAACGGGGTCAGATCCTGGCTATGGGTCAGATAACTCGACAGCGTATTTTAGCGTTGGAAGCTTTGCTGTGAACCATTAGAATGACTTCTGAATTTTATTTTTAAAATTACTAATTGCATTCCTCAGGCCATCAGGCATGATGGAGACACATTTCCTGTGGTGTCTGAATGTGACTGTGGTACAAAGAATGATTTGCGTTTATGTAATATCTTTTGTAAAGAGCGCATTTTGAAGTGTGGCATTCTGTTATAGCGCAGAAATGGAGCAGCCAATTGCAGACAGTGAGCTCCCTAGAAACAGCAATATAACAATGACCAGATAGTGTTCTTTTCTTTAGTGATGTAAGTAGAGGTATAAATGTTGACCAGGGACTGGGCCAACTCCCCAACCCGCTTAAAGAAATGCCTTAGATTCTGCTTAATTTACCTGCTCTTGAAAGACAGCATTTTCAGCAGACTAGCACTCTCTTAGTATTAGCACAGATTTCGTACTCAAGGCTCTGGAGTGGGACCTGAGCCCATAACACAAAGTGTTAGCACAGAGCTAGTGATAACAGCTACTGAAGTGATCAAGGCTGATCAGAATAGGGCAGGATTAATTCTAACCTAACCCTAACCTCTTTTGAATTGATTTGTTATAATTTACTTTTCACTTAATGTACCCTCAGCAGGGCTGAAAATGGTGCGTCCTCTGCCCTTTAGATGAGAAAACTGATGAAAGAAGGAGTGATTTTTAAAACGAAAGAATGCTACATGCACCCTGAACTTCAATCAGCCACCACCAGGTGGTGACAAAGATCTATTAATACAAAACCATTTCAGCAGTTACTTTTAACAACGCAATCCTGTCCATGTCTCCTGCCATTAGTTTTTTGTCATTACTCTATCAGCTAAATTTTACTATATTACTGTGGAGTCGGTTAGCTCAGTTGGCTGGTTTGTGATGCGGGATGATGCTAACAACTCTTTTTAAATCCTGTACTGGCTGAGGTTATCATGAAGGTCCCACTTTCTCAATCTTACCCCTCACCTGAGGCATGGAAGCCCTCAGATTAAATCACCACCACTTCCCTCTGTCTCTCTCTCTCTCCCATGAGGGAGTGGGACTATGGTGACTTTACCTTTTTTACTACATTATTTAACATCAAACACTCATTTTTGTTCTCTTTCTCTCCTTCTCTCTGTCTCTACTTTTTTTAGTCTAACTTGTGCTATACAAGAATGAGCCACCTTCACTTCTTCTTCAAAAGTTAATTGAAGGTCTTTTTTTCTGTTGGTTATTAGAAACTATTTTTTCCCATGTATGGATTCACGCCATATAATGCTATAGGGGAAACAATTAAAAACTGGGCATTTTTGGCCAAGTCAAGATGATCCATTAGAGCTTCTTTGGCAGTCGCTTAAAGGATGTATGTTTCACCCTTATATCTGAAGAAGAGTCACACCTACACTTGAAACATTACCTCTGTTTTTCTCTCCTTTGATACTGCAAGACCTGGTGAGTTTCTCCAGGATTTTCTGTGTTTATTTCAAATATCTGTCACCCTCAGTATTTTACCTTTATTTGCTGAGGGTCTCGTTGTCTGGAGTCACATGTAAGTCAGTTCTCCTTCCCTACATGGCATCGGTAAACCTGATAAGTTGTTACAACAGTCAATGATAGTCTCACTGTCAGCATTATTGCGACTAGTTTTATATTCCCAGATTTTTTTTTATTTGTATTAAAATTCCTCCAGCTGCCATGGTGGGATTTGAAACTATTTCCACAGAACATTGGAATCATAGAGTTATTAAGGTCTACAGCACAAAACAAAGCCCTTCAGCCCATCAAGACTGTGCCAGTCAGAAACAAACACCAACCTATTCTAACCCCATTTTACAGCACTTGGCCCCTAGTCTTGTATGTCTTAGCATCCCAAACTGCACCTAAATACCTCTTAAATATTAAGAAGGTTTCTGCTTCCACCATCCTTACAGCCAGTGAGTTCCAGATTCTCACTACCCTCTGAGTGAAAAAAAAGCTTTTCCTGGCTCCACTCTAAACCTCCTGTCCCTTACCTTAAATCAATGCCCTTGCTAATAGGTCCTTCCACCAAGAGCAAACATCTCTCCCCGTCTATCCCATCTATGCTCCCCCTAATTTTGTACATCACAATTAAGACACCCCTCACTCTCCTTTGCTCCAAAGAAAACAAACCAGTCTATCCAATCTCTCTTCACAACTAAAAATCCCCAGCCCAGGAAACATTGACCTACACTGTTGGATTATGAGCCAAGTGGCATTCCTGCTATGGCAGCATCTTCTCCTAGTTCTGTGCCTGACTGCCCCAATTAGCAGCTAAAATCAGAGCAGGCTACTGGGTGCATCATAAAACCTTAACACTTAGGTATTCTAACCAAGCAATGAAGAAATGGCAATAGATTTCCAAATCAGAATGTTATGAACTTGGAGGGCAACTTGAAAGTGGTGGTGCACCTACATGATTATTCTTTTTGATGATGGTATAGGCCTCTACCACAGCTATTGGCCATTGGTTTGACCAAGCCTCAATTCACTAGAAGTTAGATGAATGCGAGGGGATCTGATTGAAATGTATAAAGTTCTAACAAGGATAGACAGACTAGATGCAGGGAGGATGTTTCCCCTGTTTGACCAGCCTAGAGCCAGGGGTCACAGTCGCAGGATGTGGGGTAAGAAACAATCCTTCACTCAAACAGTAGTAATGCTGTGGAATTTGCACCCAGAAAGGCTGTGGAGGCTAGGTCACTGAGTATTCAAGAAAGAGATTGACATTTTTTTTTAGATATTGAAGGCATCGAAGGGTATGGAGAGAAAGCAGAAATATGGTGTTGAGATATGTGATCAGCCATGATCATACTGAAAATGGTGGAGCAGGCTCAGATGATTGAATGGCCTACTTTAACTTGTAGTTATTACGTTTCTATTAAATTTAGCCACCATCTCCTGAGAACATTAACTGCAATACTTAACTTCCATATAAATCATAGAATCAATTTATAGGGGTATTATGAGCCCTAAGTTTACCATTTACCTTACTTCCTAGCATCCATTCAACATATTGCAATTCCCCTTTCCTGATGGCTGCAGAACAGTCATGTACACACTTTATATCATCAAAATTATTGACCCAAGAGGTGAGCAGCATCCCTGGTGAGAAAATGTTTTCCAATGTATTCCTATAAGTAATATTTAAGAAAGCATTTACATCCAGTTCAACCCTCCCCTAAATAAATGCCATTTCATAGCATGAATGTTAGGAAGGGAAAGCAGAAGGTTGTGAAGATTCACAAGTGACACTTTTATTCAGTGGACTTTATTATACTTGTTTTATTTCCCACCACTAGATGGTGGAAGACCTTTATTTGTTTTCCCTGTGGGCTGACTGGCTTGTACATGCATCTGAAAATGAAGCCCCATTGCTCACTTAAAAGAAAATCTTCCACCCAATTTAAATATAATTCCTCTATCAGCCACCCCTGAAACAAACAACTATATGGCCAAAGGTCAGATCTGGTTTGAACTACAAACCAAGTTAATCTATTTGTGAATCTCCTCTTTTAAAATTCATTCACAAGATGTGGATGTTCCTGATTTGTCTAAAACTCTCTAATTGCCTGTGGGAGATGGTCAAAAGCCACCTCTTGACCAGTAGAGTCCAGCAGATGTTGGAACACCCACAGTCATGTTAGGAAATGAATTGTTAGACTTTGATCAAGTGACATGATGGAATAGAGATATATTTCCAATGGTGTGTGGCTTGGAGGGAAATGTGAGGTGGTGCTGTTCTCATGTACCTGCTGCCCTTTATCCTTCCAGATGATAGCAGTCACAGATTTGTAAGATGTTGGTGAAGGAGCCCTCAGTAAGTTTTTGCCCTACATCCTATTGATGACACACATTGCTCCTGTTGTGTACCATTGGCAGAGAGAGTGAATGTTAAAAGGTTTTAAATGGACTGTCAATCATGTGGGCTGCTATCCTGAATATTGTTGAACTTCTGTGTAGTTGGGGCTGCACCCTACTACACAAGCGTGGAGTATTCCCTCACATTCCTAATTAGTGCCTTGTAGCTTGTGAACAGAGTTTAGTCAAACAGGGAATGGGTTACTCACCACAGAGTTCCTAACCTTCAACTTGTTCTTGTAGCTGCAGTATTTAGGTGCCTGGTCTAGCTGAAGTTCTGGCCAGTGGTGAACACTAGATTTTGATATTTGGGGGGTTTAGCAATTGTAATGCTACCGAGTGGTAAGGACAACTCATCAGACTTTCCCTTTTCATTATTTGGTACTTGTATGAATCCATTGTCTGTTGTCAGAAAAACCCATCTGGTTCATTAATTTCCTGTAAGGAAGGAAATCTGTCATCCTTACCTGGTCTAACCAACATGTGAATCCAGACCCACAACAATGTGGTCCGCTCTTAACTGCCCTCTGGCCAATTAGAGTTAGGAAATAAAAGCTGCCGTGGCCAGAGACAACCATATCCCGTAAGTGAATAAAATAAAACAATGTTACTTGTCTCTCTTCATAGAAAGACTGATCATTATTCAGGTCTTGCTGCATGCAGGCCCAGAAACCTTCATTACCTGTGAAGTTACCAGTTGATCTGAATATTATGCAAGTATCAGTAATTATATCCGGTTCTGACCTTGTGATGGAGGGAAGGCCATTGATGAAGTCACTAAAGATAACTTGGCTTTGGACACCACCCTGAGGAATTCCTGGAACTGATATAATTGGCTTCAAATAACCACAAATACCCTTCCTTGTGCTAGGTATGACTACAACCTTCGGGGAATTATCATCGCTTCACTTTGTTACTATGATGCCACACTACTATCAAAAGCAAATACCTCTTATCACTTCTGAGAAATTTAGGTTTGGACCAAGGCTGCAATGAAAATGGAATGGAACGGTGCTGGTAGAACCCAAACTGACCTTCAGTGAACAGGTTATTGGTAAGTAATAACAATTTGATAGCACTGTCGATTAGCTTTTCCATCATTTGCTGACAATTGAGAGTAGACTAATGAGGAGATAATTGGACGGATTGGGTTTTCCTGCTTTTTGTGGACAGGGCATACGAGAACAATTTTCCACTTTGTCATATGGTCCACTGAAACACTTATTGAGTATTTGAAAAAACTGAAATAACGGAGACCATCAATCAAAAACATACACAATACAAAAAGACTTCATTCATACTGATAATAATATGAACATCTGTAGGACAATGCAGCTCGTGAAATGACAATATTTAGCATTGCTGAGCTATGGTGGTATGTAATTGGAGAGTATTTTTTGCTTGTATTAGCAAGTTCAATTGCTGAAATGACTGGGCATTGATAAATTAAGCACAGTTTTACAACAGGATTGGAATATTTCTGGAAATACATTTATCTGAAGGTAACTCTAAGAAACAGATGTATACCCATATCTGAATCTATATCCCTTTGTTCATGTACTATGCTTCTCTTCTTGTGGATGGCAATTCCATCCATTGCTAGTAGAGTCCACGACAATTAGTAAGATTGAAATCAGGATGCATATATCATTTCTTTTGCTGGAAGAGTTTATTGACTTCCTTAGTCTTAACCCTTTCATCCTACATTCAGTGTCGTAGGTGGCTGTGTTTCTTAATCTTATATCAAGACATTAACAAATTTAACAATGTAATCAGTCAAATTTAGAAAGAACATTTTCAATAATTCTCGACTGTGAATCCACATTGGCAGCTGATACTCTCCAAGCTATTCCCTAGTTCTCTGTGTTAAAATCCATAAGTGACCCACTGTCATCGAGAAGACTACAACAAGCATTCAACCAGCCAAAAGAAACCAAGCTTTTGATCCTGAAGATTTTCTAGCTGAGTTCTTCAAAACTGGTGGACGTTTCCTCACATCAATATTCTATCAAAGATCAACTACTCTTCCTAGGGATTTGGGAGGATAAAGGACTCCCTATACATCCACCCACCCTGATTTCAGGGATGCGACCTTTATTTCTATTTTAAAGAAGGGAGAATCTATCAAGGTATTTCCCTAATAAAAATGGAAAGAACTGCAGATGCTGTAAATCAGAAACAAAAACAGAAATTGCTGGGAAAGCTCAGCAGGTCTGGCAGCATCTGTGGAGAGAAATCAGAGTTAAGGTCTCGGGTCGAATGACCATTCCTCAAAACACAGAGGTATTTCCCCCTTGTCTATAGCCAGAAAATCCTGATACACATTCTTCTGAACCACTTACCCACTGTGGTTGAAGAATCCCTCCTGGAGGCAGTGTGGCTCTACACTTTCTGCAGAAGCTTCTGACATAGCATTTTGCCAGAGAATTACTTGAAAGTCTTTGATTCAGTAAGTTGCAATGCTTCGTGGATTGTGTTCCAAAGATTTGGATGCCCAGGAAATTTCATCACAATCATGAGTTTACTTTATAATAGTATGACTGTGACTGTCTTGACTGGGAAATATGAAATGATTTTCAAAATCTGGGCTGGCATTAGCCAAGGCAGTGTGATAGTCCCTATACTAATTACAATCTACCTGACAACGATTATTCACCTCATCAAAGATCGATTGCTCTTTGAATTCTCTATTTATTACCATCTAGATGAAAAATCCTTTAGCTTCAGTTACCCTTAGGCAAAATTAAAATGACCACCGTTATACACATGATCTACAGTGTGAGGATGAATGCAGTGTCATTGCCTACTCTGTGCCAGATTTGCATAGCATTCTTCATTCCTTCAGTTCAGCGTACAAGAAACTCAGTTTGTCCTTGAATGTTGCCAAAACATGCCCCAGCCTTGGTCAGCTAAATATTCTACCTTGCATACGTGTTGAAGGAGTGAGTCTGGAATATGTTGAGCAAATCCTATATCTTGGCAGCCACCTCTGTCTCAAGACACAAGCATTGATGAGTAGATCCAAAACTAGCTCAGCTGCACCAGCTCAGCCTTATACAAACTGTGGTGCAGACTATTTAGCAACAAAGACCTCCACAAGTCAACAAAGTTTACGAGTTATTGTCGTCACCAGCTTCCTGCACGACTGTGTGACCTGCACTGTGTATCAGTAACATATTAGAGCACTGGAGAAATTCCACCAGAAATGCCTGGGCTATATTTCATGGATTCAACTAATGCTAATCTTCTTCTTGAAGCCAGTTCCACAAAGATTTCATCAAATTGTCTGCAAAATCAACTTCAACTTTATTGGACTGGATATTGTGTTGAGGAGGCTGAAAAAGTGCTTGCCCTGCTAGGTCCTTTTTGCCTTAGCTCTCAAATGGCCAATATTCCAGGGGAAGGTAAAGAAAATGCTTCAAGACATTCTAACACTCACCGTGAAGTATAATGGTATTAATGTTAATAAGCAGGAGGAGCTTGCTACAATTTGAGGACAACATGTCCATCAAGCCTTTCCTATGCTTTGAGTCACAATGTCTCAATGAAGAGACAGGGTGGTGTGGCAAAGAAAGTGAGAAAAGAAAAACAATTCCAAACTCCAGATTTCTCCACGTCATGGGACATCCTGCCCCATGTACCCACTGATCTGTGGATCAAGAATCATCCTGTTGTCACGTGAAGAGCCATGGCATACACTCATGATCCTTATGGACATCTTCCTCAAATCAAGGGCAAACCATACCCACTGCTCATGATGACAATCTCGAATTGACTGCACATTTGAGATGTATTTAGCTAGATTGGACTGAAAAACAGCATATGTTCATCAGGAATTTGCTGTTTGTGGGGTTTTTTCTATTCGCTTGTGGAATGTGGGCCTTGCTGGCTGGCCAGCATTTTTTTCCTATCCCGAGTTGCCCTTGAGAAGGTGGTAGTGGGCTGCCTTCTTAAACCGCTGCAGTCTTCCTGCTGTTGGTTGACCCACAATACCATTAGGGAGGGAATTCCAGGACTTTGACCCAGCAACACTGAAGGAATGGCAATATATTTCCAAGTCAGGATGGTGAGTGGCTTGGAGGGGAACTTGGAGGTGGTGGTGTTCCCTTATGTCTGTTGCCCTTGTCCTTCTAAATGGAAGTGGTCGTGGGTTTGGAAGGTACTGTCTGAGGATCTTTGGTGAATTTCTGCAGTGCATCTTGTAGGTAGCACATAGTGCTGCTACTGAGCATCGGTGGTGGAGGGAGTGGATGCTTGTGGATGTAGTGCCAATCAAGTGGGCTGCTTTGTCCTGGATGGTGTCAAGCTTCTTGAATATGGTTGGGGCTGCACTCATCCAGGCAAGTGGGGAGTATTCCATCACACTCCTGACTTGAGCCTTGTAGATGGCGGACAGGCTTTGAGGAGTCAGGAGGTGAGTTACTCGCCACAGTATTCCTAGCTTCTGACCTGGTCTTGTAGTCACTGTGTTTATGTGGTGAGTCCAGTTGAGTTTCTGGTCAATGGTAACCCCAGGATGTTGATAGTGCAGGATTCAGTGATGGTAACACGATTGAATGTCAAGAGGTGATGGTTAGATTGTCTCTTATTTGCTGAACATTGTACAATCGTCCGTGAACATTCCCACTTCTGACCTTATAATGGAGGGAAGGTCATTGATGAAGCAGCTGAAGATGGTTGGGCCTAGGACACTACCCTGAGGAACTCCTGCAGAGATGTCCTGGAGCTGAGATGATTGACCTCCAACAACCACGACCATCTTCCTATGTGTCAGGTATGACTCCAACCATCCGAGAAGTTGCCCCCAATATCCATTGATTCCAGTTTTGCTAGGGGTCCTTGATGCCACACTCAGTCGAATGTTGTCTTAATGTCAAGGGCTGTCACTCTCACCTCAACAATGGAATTCAACTCTTTTGTCCATATTTGAACCAAGGCTGTAGTGCAGTCAGGAGCTGAGTGGCCCTGGCAGAACCCAAACTGGGCATCACTGAGCAGGTTATTGCTGAGCAGGTGTTACTTGATAGCACTGTTGATGGCACCTTTCATCACTTTACTGATGATCAAGAGTAGACTGATGGGGCAGTAATTGGCCAGGTTGGATTTGTCCTGCTTTTTGTGTACAGGACATACTTGGGCAATTTTCCACATTGCCGGGTAGATACCAGTGTTGTAACTGTACTGGAACAGCTTGGCTAGGAGAGCAGCAAGTCCTGGAGCACAGGTCTTCAGTACTATTGCCAGAATGTTGTCAGGGCCCATTGCCTTTGCAGCATCCAGTGTCTCCAATCGTTTCTTGATATCACATGGTGTGAATCAAATTGGCTGAAGGCTGGTATCTGTGATACTGGGGACCACTGGAGATGGATCATCCACTCAGTATTTCTGACTACCATATATGTAAAACATACATGCATGCCATTTATTTACCTGGACAACACTACCAGCAGGAAATACATCGATGTAGAATTAAAATATACACATGAAGGAGTAGATATTGAAGCTCACTGTGCACAAAAAACAGCTATAATAAGAGCTAATTTAATGAGCGTATTAGCCACACCCGCAGGATATCCACCTGTTTTTAGCTCAGGGCATTTTACAGGCACCACTAGTTGGTATTAGGCCTCTTGTATCTTTTTTTAATTCATTCACAGGATATGGACACCACTGGCTATGCCACCATTTATTTCCTATCTTTAATTGTTAAGAGTCAACCACATTGATGTGGTTCTGGAGTCACATGTAGGCCAGACCAGGTTAGGAAGCAGCTTCCTTCCCTAAAGGGCATTACTGAACCAGATGGGTTTTTCCACCACCGGCAATGGTTACACTGTCAGCATTAGACTGTTAATTCCATATTTATTATTGAATTCAAATACAAATATCTGTCATGGTGGGATTTGATCCCAGGTGCCCAGAACATTACCTGGGTCTCTGGATTAATACATTAGCGACAGTACTACATTGCATTCCCTCCCCTTAGATTATCCATCTGAAAAAGTGAAGCATAGAGTCAAAATACCATGATTATTGAGTACGTGGAAGATCGTTGCTTGGATCATGGTCACAGATTGAGTAGGTCATTCTGTAATCATAACGTGGCAATCTTGATCTTTCAATATAAACATCTTCAGCTGTATTTTACAAGAACTTTGTACCTGGACAGGTCACACCTCACTTTCACTTCATTTGTTTTATCTGGTATTGATCTTATACTAAACCTGAATTTATCTAGAGGTGACAGTATACACAAGAGGGATAATTCTAACTCTAGGAGCTATTGTGAAATTTGTGGTATCAGATTGGCTAATCATTGTATTATTATCACTTGCAAAAGGCACACACCAGATAGCAAACTTATATCTCTCATTTCGTACCCTCACCAAAAGTTAAATTGACTGCCAACTGCTTACCTAGCTTGGACTGTATTGCATTGCGCGAACAAGAAGATTCACAGAATATCAGAATGTCACGGTGCAAAGAAGGCCATTTGGCCCACTGTGTATTCACCAGGTCTCCAAATGAATATTATGAGTTTAGTGCCATTCTCCCACCCTTTATCCATTTTCCTGCACCTTTTATCTATTTCAGTAATTTTCCAATGGCCTCTTGAATGCTTCAGTTGAACCTGTCTTTACCACACTTCCTGGCAGTGCATTTTAGATCCTAATGTCTTGCTGCGTGAAAATGTTTCTTTTTCTCTTGTCGTATTTACTACTTTTGCAAATCAGTTTAAATCTGTGATAGTAGGAACTGCAGATGCTGGAGAATCCGAGACAACAAGGTGCAGAGCTGGATGAACACAGCAGGCCAAGCAGCATCATAGGAGCAGAGAGGCTGACGTTTCGGGCCTAGACCCTTCATCAGAAATCTGTGCCCTCTTGTTCTTAATCCATTTATGAACAAGTACAATTTTGCCTTGTCTACTCCATCCAGACCTCTCACATTTCAAAAACTTCAATCAAATCTTTTCTTAATCTTCTGAAGTGCTCTGAAGAAGGGTCAGTCGACCCGAAACATTAATTCTGATTTCACTGCACAGATGCTGCCAGACCTGTTGAGATTTTCCAGCAATTTCCGTTTTTGTTTCAGATTTCCAGCAAGTGCAGTTCTTTCAGTTTTCTGTCCTTAACCTTCTCCTCTTCAAGGAAATTGGCCCTAATCTCACCAACCTATCTTCATAATTTTGAGCCTGAAACCATTCTCATATACCTGTTCTTCACTTTCTCTAATGCATTCACATCCTTCCAAAGTGTTGCATCCAGCTTATACAGAATACTCCACCTGAGGTCTAACTATACAAGACCAGCATTACATCCCTTCTCTTGTACTCTAGGACCTTATTAATGAAGTTTAGAATACTGTCTGCTTTATTACCTGCTGTCTCGATCTGTTCCTGACAACTTTAATGTCTTATGCACCAACATACCCAAATCTCTCTGGTCCTGCACACCCTTTAGAAAAAAAACCTTTGTTTATGCAGTGTCTCCATGTCCTTTCTCCCAAGACTTTTGACATTGAACTTCATCTGCACCAAGCCACCTACTCTACCAACTTGTTATTGTCCTTTTCATATGCCATGTTTTCCTCTTTACAGTTTACAACGCATCCAACTTTTGAACAACCTGCAAAGTTTGAAATTGTCGCCTGTACTCCAAAATCTATGTCGTTAATATGTGTCAGGAAAATTAAAGGACTCAGTAAGGAACCCTGAATTGTGCCACTACAAACCTTCCTCCAGCCTGAGAAATATCCAACAATCATTACTGTCTGTTTCAGATAATATGGTATTCATGTTGCTACTGTCCATGTCTTATATTCCATGAACTCTAATGTTCTCGCAGGTCTATTACACTGCACTGTGTCAAATGCCTTTTGGAAGTCTTTGCATGCCACATCAGCTGCATTAATCTCACCAAGCGTCTCTGTTACTTCTTCAAAGTACTTAAGAAATTTAGATAAGCATGATTTTCCTTTATGAAATTCATGCTGGCTCTCCCTATATGTGACTGTTAATTCTATCCCAAGTTATTATCTCTACAAATTTCCCCTCAACCAAAGTAGAACTGATGATCTGTAATTGCTGGGCTTATTCTCATAGTATTTGTGAACAAGGGTGTAATTTTTGCAATTCCCTAGTCTGGCATTCACAAGATTGGAATTCCAGCAGTTTTGTTGGAATTGTATTGTGACAAATTCTGTCCCAGGCTGGAGCTAAGGGATAGTGCACCTAAGAGTCCACCTGTACCAGTTGGCCCTACTGAATATGCTGAAAGTGCTGGCAGAGACTATCCAACCTGCAGTCAAGCAGCAAGGAGTGCGAAGAGAATATGCCACATTCACCTTATGAGAAAGTTGCTGAGCGTTATTTGAGCTGGCTCTCATGGGAGGAGGCTACTTTGAAATCTGCAAAACAAAAACAAAGTCCTCTACACACCTTCACTACATTTTTCAAGAGTGTTGCTAGACCTCATCTACTCTGGTATTAGAAAAGTAAGCCGAGAGAGACCAGTGGTCCCATTTTGCCATGGAAGTGGGAACCAAGAATCAGGTATGTTTTTGAGTCGGAAACCTGCACCCAGTGGGAAACTGACTAAAGGTTCAGACTTTCAGACATTAATTATGTTTCAGACAATTTTTATCCAATGAAATCTAGTGTAGGCAGGAATGGAGGCAGATTTCAGACCATAAAAAGCAGGAGCAAATGTAGGCCATTCAGCCCATTGAGTTTGCTTTGCCATTCAATGAATTCATGGTTCCTGAGGCAGCTGGTTGCCCTGAGGGAGGGTGAGAGATTGTGCCAAAGCCACTCACATTTTACATATCAAGTTGTCACAGTGGGCAAGGGCTCATGTAGGAAAATTCAGAAGGTCAAAGTTTACTGTTGAGTTTTCATTTCTATATGAGTCTGCTTATGTCAGTAGAGTGGCTCATGATTGTCCCACAAATTATGCTTCATAAAATTGATGTGACAAATTAGATAAAAGAGCTCAACCAGCAAATTTAACAACCTCCACCATTTGTACCTTTTTGGAGGATTACAGAGTGCCATCTCACAAAACAGGGACTTATACTGTTGTTACTTATATAATGAATAACCTTGAGCCCCCATTCAAATAGCCAATGCTTTCAATAGAACAACAAAATTTGACAGCACAAAGAGAATCTACTTATGCATCACAAAAAGAAGAGACTTACAAGTTTAAAGAGACAAAGATAACAGAGTAGTCTCTATCTCGAAATGGGGTAAGAATGATATCTACCCAAAAGGGGAAAAGATGTAATATCTTGCAAGATTCTTGCCATTACTGGTGAAGTATTGCTTCCATTAATTTTTAAAGACCAGATAGATTTTGTTTAGGAAAGACTGTCTGTAGATAACAATTCATTGAGTTATTAGTAGCATTCAAGCTCCTTCCAGCCCAGCCACAGTGACTTCATTTCATACAGAGAAAGCCTTTGATCAAGTAAAGTGAAGATAATACATTACACTGTGATGTTCTGGTTTGGAGACATCTTCTTACTATGTACTTAAGTGCTAAATTCAAATCTGTGTCATCAGTGGGAAGCTGCATCATTTCACTTCTGCCCCTTACTGTAGTGTAAGACCCAGAAGAGATAATGTTGTTTCCCACCTTCTGGAATTATTAGTAGCAATGATTAGAGAAAATAATAAAAGTAACTACAGGACAGACTAAAGACTCCATTCTTTACAATAGTAGAAAAAGACTTGCGTGTGCACGCTGTGTGCATTCACAAAAGAGTGTAGTTGTCAAAAGAGGGTATTATTTTTACATCGAATTTCCACTGGCCTTTCTTATTTTCCACATAATAATGCACTTTAGGGAGAACATTGGTATCTAAAGTCAGGCAGTCGTCAGACTTCTGGCCATAATGTGTGTTGTTATGCATGCAATTTGGTGCGATTCTAATAGGTCTTCTGAAAACAGGCCAAATCACCAGTTTAATATGTTAATTTAATCGCAATAAATTGTACTGAGTAGCCATGAAACTTAATAGTTTTGATGCTGTGGTGTGCTCAGTGGCGATTACCCCATTACAAAATGGACATTCGTGGTTGCTTAATTCTGTGCTGAAAGGAGTGAGAATTTAAAAGAGAACAGATTAAATTGGATTAGTGCTTTTGAAGTTCATGCAATTAAAGACGTTTAACAGTGTTGGAGGGCGTGGTTCTGTTTTATTAGGAGACTTCTTATATTTTCACTGCTTATTGTGCTGATTCGATTGAAATTTAGATCATGGGCGTCTCAATGGGAAATGCCCTAAATGAGGTTAGTAGAGAAAAGAACAGCATAAAGCAGCAAGATAAGGGGCGATACACCAGAGTGCATTGCCACACCTGTGATTATTAGCTATACTGTAAAAGTGTGGTTCCCTGGATTTGTCATTGTAGACTGTGAATCACCAAAACCAACTGTTACAGCGTTCCGAAATAAAAACCGAAAATGTTTTCTGCTAAGTCTGGGGGTATGTGTGGAAAGAAGAACAGAATTAAAATTTCATGTCAATAATTTTTCACAAGCAGTGGAAATGTTAGAGATGTAACCAGGTAGAGAAAATGAAATGGGTGTGGGGGGTGCGGGGTTGTGGGGAGGAGTGAAGAAGAAAAGAGAATTCTGTGATGGAGGTACAGTGGCTCAGTCATTAGCACTGCTGCCTCACAGTGAGAGGGACCCTGGTTCAATTCCACCCTCAGGCAACTGTCTGTGTGGAGTTTGCATATTCTCCACCTGTCTGTGTGGGTTTCCTCCAGGTGCTATGGTTTCCTCGCGCAGGCTAGGTGGATTGGCCATGCTAAATTGACCATCATGTTCAGGAATGTGTAAATTAGGGGGATGGGTCTGGGCGGGATGCTCTGAGGGTCCATGTAGACTTGTTGGGCTAAAGGGCCCATTTCCACACTGTAGGGACTCTATGATTCTATTTTATGAGTGGAAGAGAGAGATTAAATGACAAAATTGATGATGGTACAAAATAAAAGAGAATGGTAAAGGGACATATAAAGAAAGATGCATTCAGGGTGTAGGTAGGAAAAACAGAATCATTACGAACGCCTTCTGTCTGAAATGAAAGAACAACAGGAATAGAGGTTATGATCACAAACTCAATTTATGAGTGCAGAAGTTGACAACCGTCTAATTGAAAGATGTGATGCTGTTTCTTGTAAATTCATTGAGACTCATTGGAGATGTGTAGGATTCTCGAAACAGAAAGGTCAGATTAGGAGTGGTTGGAGGTGGGAAAACTGACAGAATTGTCTCTTGGGTGTGGAGGCTGGTGAGTGGAAGATGAGGATACAGGGTTTTTATGATACTGCGAGAGAGGGTAAGGGGTAAGATTAGAAACATGGTTATTGGAATGGAAAAACTTAAAAACTATTGTATCTCTAACTCTTTCCAGTTCTGAAGAAAGTTCATCAAGCTAAAACACAAAGCCTAACACCCACGGTTCCCCAGCAGCACCCTGTACCAGGGCTGTTTTGCTGTGGGCAGGAGGGTGGAGGCAGCAGAACTACTCATACAAACACACCAGTTAGCCAGTTAGATTCAAGGACCATTTGAGGCCAACTGAAGGAAGCTGACTGGGGTTTTCTATTTTAACACACCTTCTCCTTATATGCCATTGTATCCTGCTGCTGGAGGGCCTCCAGGTTTAAGAGCTCAGCTGCCATACTTACTTGTACTGTTCCATCCACTCTGTAGTGTTCCGGGTTGTTAGCAGCTGTCAATACACTTCCTTGCAGTAGTCCATTCTACTCTGTATAACAATGGCTTCTCCTTTGGTCTACTGGTTAGATGACAATGTTGCAATTGGTCCTGTGACCACAGTTGGCGTTGTGTTGTGCCTGGGTAACGTTTTGCAGGACCCTGTGAGCGCGGCTGATGAATCTGGCATTCACACATTCTCTGATGGCTTCAGCATACCTGTCAAGCCCAGGGCATCAGCCCTCTGGAGGGGTCCAATTCGACTCCTTCATTGCCCGCTCCCCCGTGGATCTCTCTGTCGACTGATCCAGTTCATTAGTTGTCTCATTGAGCTCTCTGCTGACGTCTTGGAAGAATTCCCAGAGTCTCATCCATCTGATCAATTCCTCTGTGTCTGCCACAAGACCAATGGGGTCTATTTTGGTGGTGGGGCAGAAATTGAGTCCTCGACTGAGAACTTCAATTTGTCCGGTTGAAGGGTGTGGTCAGATAACTTGGTGATGGATTTTCCCAAGGTTGTACCACTTTCAACTGTGGTACCAGAGGAGACTTGGTTATTGCTGGTGGTGATGCCAAGTTTCTCCAGCTTCTTGTTCTTGATGTGCATGTAGGTGGTGTAGTTCTGTTGCCTCATCTATTTGACAGTGTCTCGTAACTGTACTGCTGTATCTTGAGCACAAGCTGAGAATATGGACTGTATCTCAACTTCAAGATTACTGTGCTTGCTGCAGAGTTGGTGTACGAGATGATTGAGGAGTTTGCAAGAGGTGCGATGGCAAAGTTTGTCAGCGTAATCAGTGTTGTAGGTCGAATTGAGTGGGTTTGTGACCTGTAGTCCTTTTGGGATGTTTTGTGCTTTCTTGCATTTCTGTAGGAACTTGATGTCTGTGTCAACATGCATGATCTTCTTGGAGATCCTCTCCACTTTCAGCTGGCAGTTGGTGGTGTCGATGGTAGCCATGATGTGGAGGTGCCGGTGTTGGACTGCGGTGGACAAGGTCACAAATCACATGACACCATGTTATTGTCCAACAGGTTTATATGAAAACACAAGCTTTCAGAGCCTCATCCGCTTCATCCTTGACCACAACATCTTCACCTCATAGGAACAGGATACAATGCTCAACTCATCAATCACCAGTTCCGACGTGCCACAGCAAAAAACTGTAATGACCTCCTCAGAAGACAGACATGGGATACATCCAATAGGGTACCCTTTGTCGTCCAGTACTTCCTGGGAGCAGAGAAACTACACCATGTTCTTCACAGCCTTCAACACATTATCGATGACGATGAGCACCTCACCAAGATCTTCCCCACGCCTCCAATTCTCACCTTCAAACAACCACCAAACTTTAAACAGACCATTGTTCACAACAAACTACCCAGCCTTCAGGCCAACATCAATCACAACACTATACAACTCTGTCATGGCAACCTCTACAAGACATGCCAGGTCTTTGACATGGACACTACCATCACACATGGGAACACCATCCACCACATGCATGGCAGATACTCATGTGACTTGGCCAATGTTGTCTATCTCATACGCTGCAGGCAAGGATGCTCCAAGGCATGGTATATTGGCAAAATACGACTGCAAATGAATGAACACCACACAAGAATTGCCAGACAGGGATGTTCCCTCCCAGTGAGGAAACACTTTCAGCGGTCAAGGACATTCGGCCTCGGATCTTCGGGTAAATATCCTCCAAGGCAGACTTCAGGATACACAACAACGCAGAGTCGCTGAGCAGAGGGTGGTAGCCAAGTTTGGTACCCATGAGGACAGCCTCAACTGGGATCTTGGGTTCATGTCGCACTATACATGACCCCACCACACTATACACTCAGATACACACACAAACATACACACACTCACAGACACACACACACACACACACACACACACACACATGCACATGGGCGTGCGCACGTGAATCTTTGGAGTAAATTTGTATTTGCAGATACATTCTATTTTGTTCAAAAGCACACAATTTATAGACAGTCAATGTGGCGTTTTATGAACTCCTACTTTAGATATAAAACCAGTCTGAATCCAAACCAAAACTCAAATAGATTCTAAACAAGACCTCGCACCTAACATGCATTGCCAGACGTAAAATATCACCTCTTCTTTACACTGATTAAACCTTTAGTTCTCACAGGACAGTGAATTGAAAGGAATTTGGGGATTTACATTTACATATTAATCAATTAAAACCTTCTAACTGGTTAAAGATTTAACAGCATCTTAGGTTTGTTTAGTACATCCTCATCAGTGGTGTGACCCTTTGATCTTTTACTTAAAAATTCTGTGACTGACACCACATCTCTCATGAACACCTGAAGAAGGAGTAAGGCTCCAAAAGCTTGTGCTTTCAAATAAACCTGTTGGATTATAATCTGGTGTCGTGTGATTTCTTACCCAGTAGTGGGAAAAACTACAATAAGTAACTGTTGCCCACAACAGGAGGTGTCTGACCCCCTTTGGGCCTGGTAGTGGGGTTCAGAAGCTTGCAGCAAAACTCTGGTCCAGTAACTCTGCTCCTCTCTCCACAAATACCTCCCATCTGTTGAATAATTCCTATATTTTTTGTTTTTATTTCAGATTTCCAGAATCTTGAGTATTTTCCATTTGTCACAGGGATCTGTTGCACTCTGTACCTAATTCTCATCCAAACTCTACTCAATATGGCACTATCTGTTGCTGTCGTGGTAACAGCTTTATAGTTCAGTCAACAGTGCGACAGGGAACATCAGTTATGTTGGTCAACTTGCAGTCTATAAATGTGTTAATTAAGTGATAATACTTTTTTTCCCAGAGGAAGGCACTTATCTACAGTCACCCAGCAACAACATGAAATGATGTTGCCCTTTTTCCAAATGGCAGGATTCCATTAGAAATCAATTCATGGGTTTTATTGTAATTCTACATGCTGCAACACACAATAACATAAGAACATACATAAGAGCATAAGAGCTAGGAGCAGGAGTAGGCCGTCCGGCCCTTCAAGCCTGCTCCGCCATTCAATAAGATCATGGCTGATCTTTTCGTGGACTCAGATCCACTTACCCGCGTTCTCACCGTATCTCTTAATTCCTTTATTGTTCAAAAAAATATCGACCTTATCTTTAAAAACGTTTACTGAAGTAGCATCAACTACTCCACTGGGCAAGGAATTCCATAGATTAACAACCCTCTGGGTGAAGAAATTCCTTCTCAATTCAGTCCTAATAAAACTACTGAGATCTTGACAACTGTATCACCACTTCCCTTGTGTACCAGCATGAAGGACTTATTTCAGACACATAACCTTCCCACAAATCACAAATCGTGCTTGTAAGGAATAGTAGAGGATGGTTTCGATCCATCAACCTTTGGGTTATGGGCCCAGCACGCTCCCACTGCACCACTCTGCTTTTACAAAACATTCACAAAGTGCAAGGTCTAACATTCAATCAATACACAGAATCCAAGACAATATTTGAGTTTCAGTGATGACCATAATGCATTTATTTTAAAGCAATCCACTATGTCCTATCCTTTTGGCCAATAAGTAAAGGCTGGGAAATGAATGCCACCTTCATAAACGCTGCTCAAGATACCTCACCCAAAGCTGCAAACAACAAAGTGCACACAATTAGCAGAATTATTAGGTTGTTCACTGCAGCAGGATTACTCTCCCCTGTACCACTCTTATCTATCCAGTGATAGCTAAAGATACTCACAGAGCAAACTGCCTTCACTGCCCATGTACAATTTGCCATGAAGTTCTCAAGGATCTATCATTGATTCTAATGTTCTCTCGTCTGGCCTGTTTTCTTCCATCTCCAAATAAACCAGAGCTTTTCCAAAATCCTGCTATTTATATATTAATCCACATTGAATTCTACTCACCCATCTTCTCTGTGCTCATTATGTTGTTTTAAATTTCTTCCATTGTATCCTACCTGTCTTTCTCGTTAACTTTCTCCAGCTCACCAATTCTCCAGGGCCTACATATTTCTTTAGTTCTGGCCTTTTTTTGCACAGTCCCTTAGGAATGACCCTTATATTAAATTATTATTGGCCAAGCATTTTTTTTTCCTTTATTCATTAACGGGATGAGGGCTTCACTAGCTAGGCAGCATTTATTGCCCATCCCTAATTACCCAGAGGGCAGTTTAGAATCAACCACATTGCTGTGGGTTGGAGTCACATGTAGGCCAGACCAGGTAAGGATGGCAGTTTCCTTCCCTAAAGGACATTAGTGAACCAGATGTGTTTTTCCCGACAATCAACAAATGACTCACGGTCATCATTAGATTCTTAATTCCAAATATTTTATTGAATTCAAATTCCACCATCTGCTGTGACGGGATTCGATCCTGGGTCTCCAGGTTAACAGCCCAGTGATAATATCACTCAGCCATCACCTCTCTTCATATTCTCTTCAATAGTTTAATTTTATCTCCACGTATAAGTCATCTTTTCTGTGTCCAAAACTTCTGGCCCAGATATCAATGGCAAACAACAACTTAGATACTGTTCCACTTAATTTGATTCACGTTATTAAACTATTAAGCAATAATACATAATCACAATGATACTGGTTGCTTAGAGATCTCCGAGACCAGGGTGTATCTGAGGTGGTCAATCCATCAATAGTTTTCCCGGTATATCTTCTGGGAAAAGTGGCAATCTGCTCTACCTGAACTGCAGTGGTAAACTGTTTATAAAGTCTTTGCATTCCTTCTTTTGTTATGGCCATGCCTATAAGGCATTATCCAGTTTGGGCCATTGAATTGGTTTTCAATTACATCACTGTCCTGTTGGGAGCTATCAGAGATGTATATGCTCGGGGCCTCTTTCAAAGCTCTATTTAAATAAACATGGGCTTCTTTCTGAGATGTTATCTCAAACTCCCTTATGTCTTCAATGTTGGAGTGAAAGGGATATCTTTATATCTCGGAATAATGAGATACAGTACTCATGCAGTTTCAACAGAGATTTTGCAGACTTTCAGCAAATATCTTCCCATCCTTCCTTCCTGTTCTCATACCCATGATTCTGGGTTTTGATCAGGGTACCAATTTCTTCTTAGATACCCATCCCACGACTGTGAGAAAGAGTCAGCACATGGAACTTCACCATGACCAGTTTACATTCATTAATAGGAAAGAAATAGGAGTATGTTTATGCGGTTCAAAGTGAGTAATACAATACAACAGTAAATAGTGCTTACACAAGTGTCTTGGATGTTTTACTGCACTGAAGGTGCTATATAAATGCAAGTTATCGTTATTGTAAATATATCCCATCTTTCAGAAGCTATCTCACACTAATCTCTACTGAGGAGTGAAATAGTATCTGATGTCACTCTTTTAGTTTTAGTGTTAGTTTTCTCAACAAAATAAGTTGTAATCTTTCATATTCAGCTTGTACCAGCAACATCATGTAATTTCTCAAGTTATTAAGTCTCATACTAACTGGAATATAACCTTTCACAAGCAGATCAAATATCATTAAAGACAGTAACAATATATTAATGAAACAGAGAACAATGTATCAATTCCTACGTTAAGAGTGAATTATTGTAAACATATTGAGCAGATTTGAAATTGCAGAAAATGGCAGTTTGACTTATTTTTGTCAGCTTTCAAAATTGGCTTAACCCTTAGTCATTGACAGCTGCTGGGAATTCCTGTCTCCTGTGGCCAACAAATGTTATAAGTTTTCTGATCAGATACGGTGATGCTGAAAATGATGTGTGCATTATTTGAGCAAATAAACTTAAATGTCAGAAATATTTCTGCCACATTATCTCTATAAAACTATTACTAAAAAATGTAAATAAAACATAAAATGTAACCATCTTCAGTCCACTCACTCTGTCATCTATTTTTCTCCTATACTTTTTATTTTAACTTATTTTTGTTTCTAACGGTAGGAATGATCAATTTTGGAAATCCATTTTGCCTTTGTCGATGATTCAGCACTTCTTTTCCATCTTCATGTCATGTGTGCTTCACTGGCTAAGCCTACACTATTGTCCATCACTAATCGCCCTTGATATAGTGACCTTCACAGGTGGAATGCCATAGTCCATGGGGGTTGCCTAAGTGCTGTTAGATAGGAAGCTTCAGGTATTTGACCGAGTGACATTGAAGGAATGTGGTATAATTCACATAATTCATACAAATCAGAATGGCGGGTAACTTGGATGGGACTGCAGGTGATGGTGTTCCCATGCACTTGTTGCCCTTGTCCTCCAAGGTGGTAAAGGCCACACTTTTGGAGGATGCTGTTGAAGTACCTTAGGCTTGTTGCTACAATGCCTCTTGTAAAAGATACATGTGCAGTCATGGGATGCCATTTGTGGAGGGAATGAATTCTCAAGGTGATGAATAGGGTGCTGATCAAGTGTGCTGCTTTGTCCTGTACAGTACTGTTGAGCTCTTGACATGCACTCACACAACCATGTGGACAATATTCCATTATACTCCTGATTTGTTCCTTATAAATAGTGGATTTGTTTTAGAAAAACAGGGGTAAAATAATTACCACAGAATACCTGTCACTGACCTGCTCTTGTTCCCGCAGCATGTATGTCGCTAACCCAGACAAATTTCTGACAAATAGTGTTTTCCCAGGATATCGACAGTAGGAGGATCAGTGATTTTAATGCTGTTGAATGTCAAAGGAAGTTGGTTAAACTTTTGATTGGTAGGGAAGACCATTACCTAGCACTCGCATGGCATAGATTTTATTTCCATTTACCAACCCAAGTATAAAACAATTATTGCTGCATGTGGGCATGGACTCTTTCAGTTATTTGAAGAGTCATGAATAGTACTGAGAAATGTGTAGCCCTCAACCAAATTCCTCAATTTTGATCTTATGATGGAAGGGAGGACTTTTATGAAACAGCTGAAAATGCTGCTTTTTCAATTAACTTGGAGATGGTAAGCATTAGGAGTAGCACACGGATGGGCTAATAACCAGATTACAGAATCATTCAGCAGATTATTGGATGATATGGGGGAGAGCGAGCCCTCTTGGGAAAAGCCCAGCTTGGAGCATCTGTAGGCCCATGGCTTAAGAAAGGACTGTAATGTTTGTCTTTTTAACTTTATTTTATTTTCAACTTTTCTTTAAAAAGACTATAGTGCTGAACTTTTTAACTTATTTCTTTATTTTTCTACTTCTGTAACAAAGATTTTGTACTTAGGAACTTTGTACCTAAGATGGTTCTGTGTGTCGCAACATTGTACACTTTTTACTGTAATCTCGTACCCCTAAATAAATCTAAATAAAAATAAAACAAAACTAAAATCTATTTGACCATAGTTAATAATAACATTGACTTTGATAAACACCATCACATGCTACCCCAGAGACTGCAAGGTTTCTGGCAATTTGAATAGTTCTGGGATCAGTAACTGAATACCAGGGACACAGCATTTGTTGCCGATCACGGGTTGTCATAAAAAATATCTTTTGAAACCACTGATTCAATGTAATTCATGGTACATTTGACCAAACCATCTTGAGTGCCATGTTCCTTCTGTGGATGACATAAAAACCAAAAGACCATAAGGCATAGGAGCAGAAGTAGGCCATTTAGCCCATCAAGTCTGCTCCACCATTCAATGAGATCATGGCTGATTTGATAATCATCAACTCCACTTTCCTGCCTTTTCTCCATAAACATCGATTCCCTTATCGTATATAAATCCTGGGCTTCCTCCAGTGTCACAATGACACCACCTGGAAACTGAAGGAGCAGCACATCATATTCCATCTTGGGAGCCTACAACCCAATGGTCTTAATGTGGACTTTACCAGTTTCAAAATCTCCCCACCCCACTCTCATCCTAGACCAACCCTCCTTCTTATCCCCGCCTCCTTGACCTGACACAGCCTGTCCAACTTCTGTACCACCTATCCGCTCCTCCCACCTCAGTGACCAGTCCCCACCACTCCCTACCTGCACTCACCTATCACCATCCCACCTACCTTTCCCACCCCCACCCCTCCTCTCTCTATTTATTTCAGAGCTCCCTTTCCCCTCCCCATTCCTGAAGAAGGGTCCCGACCTAAAACGTCAACTTTCCTGCTCCTCTGACACTGCCTGGCCTGCTGTGTTCCTCCAGCTCCACACTGTGTTATATCTTTATATAAATCTGCCTGTCTCAGCCTTGAATGTACTTAATGAACCATCCTCAATCGTCCTCTGTGGTAAAGAGTTCCACAGATTCACTACCCTCTGAGAGAAGAAATTCCTCCTCATCTCTGTCATAAATATCTGAGCTCTTATTGAGAGATTATGCCCTCTGGTTCTAGACTCTTCAACAAGGAGAAACAACCTCTCTGCATCGACTGCGTGAAATCCCATAAAAATCTTGTATGTTTCAATAAACTCACCTCTCATTCTTCTTATGTCCAATGAGTACAGGCCCAACCTACTTAACCTCTCCTCAAAAGATTGCTCCTCCATACATGGTATTAGCCTACTGAACCTTACCTAGACCACCTCTAATGCCAATATATTTCACTTTAAAGAAAGGGCACAAAACTGTTTATTGTATTCCAGTTTTGGTCTGACTGGTGCCTTGTATAGTCATTGCAAAACCTTACATTTTTATTCTATTCCCTTTGAAATAAAGGCTAAGATTCCATTTGCCTTCCCTATTCCCTGCTAAAATTGGATGCAAGCTTTTTGTGATTCATGAACTCCAAAATCCCTCTTTCTCCATTTAAATAATATTCAGCTTCTCTATTCTTCCTGCCAATATGGGTCTGAAGAAGGTTCTAGGCCTAAAACGTCAGCTTTCCTGCTCCTCTGATGCTGCTTGGCCGGCTGTGTTCATCCAGCTCTACACCTTGTTATCTCAGATTCTCCAGCATCTGCAGTTCCTACTATCTCTGAAAACTACTACTTCTGGGTAAATCTACAACAGAACAATGGGGGCACTCAAAACAGTCTTGGCAAGAGTATAGATTCTACATGTTCCCTTAAGGGTAAAATGTAAGAGCAACAAGCCCAGAGAACCCTAGATATCTAGAACTATTTAGAATTGGAAAAGAAGGAAAAAAAGACTTTTTACAGGTACAAAGGAAACAAGTCAATAGATGAGCTCATGGAGCAAAGAAAGTACAGGGTGTAACTTAAAAAAGCAATAGGTGAGCAAAGAGGAGACATGACAAAACACTGGTGGGTAAGATTAAGGAGAATCCCAAGATGTCCTGTAAGTGTATCAAGGGGAAGAGGATAACCAGGGAAATGTATTGGGCCTATTAATGACCAAGGTGGCTATCTGTGCATGGAGCTAGAGGTCATTGGTAAGGTGTTAAATGAGAACTTCACATCTATCTTCACTTTGAAGAAGGAGAATATAGGTGCAGAATTCAGGAACAGGAACTGTGAGATTTTTGACATAGGGAATGAGGAGGTGTTGGAGGTTTTAGTAGGCTTGAACATGGACAAATCCCTAGATTTGGATGACTTGTATCCCAGGCTGCTATGGGAGATGAGGGAAGAAATTACAGGGGCTCTAACCCAAATTTTTAATTCCTCTCTGATCTCAGGGGAGGTCCAGAGGATTGGAGGACAACTAATAAGGTTCAATTTTTCAAGAAGCATTATAGAGATAAGCCAGGGAATTACAGATCAGGCAGTCCCACGTCAGCATTAGGGAATCTATTAGAGAAAATTTGGAAGGAGAGAACTAATCTCCACTTGGAGAGGCAAGGTTTGATCAGGGATAGTCAGCATGGCTTTGTCAGAGGGAGGCCATGCCTAACAAATGTTGTGGAACATTTTGAGAAGGAGATCAAATTTGTAGATAAGGGTAGTGCAGTTGAAATAGTTTGCATAGATTTCAGCAAAGCTTTTGACAAGGTCCCATATGGGATGCTTGGCAAATTGAATACAAAATGGACTTAATGATAGGAGACAGATGTTGGTGAAAGCTGTTTATGTGATTTGAACCTGGTGTGTAGTGGTGTACCACAGAGATCAATGCTGGGACCTTTACTGTTTGTGATGTGCATAAATGACGTAAATGAGAATGTGGAGGAGAAGATAAGTAAGTTTGTGGATGACACAAAGACTGGCTGAGCAATTGACAATGAGGAGGAAGTTGTTAGGTTATAGAAGGATATAAACACATTGATCAGGTGGGCAAATCAGTTGTAGATTTAATTTGGCCCTGATAAATCTGAGGTGACACACTTCGGAGAAGAAAAAAGGCAAAGGAGCCCTCAATGAATGGCAAGATACTAGGAAGCTCAGAGCAACAGAGGTCGCTTGGTGTGCTTGTCCACAGATGTTCAAATGCGATAGGACAGGTTAATAGGGGAGTTAAAAAGGCACACAGGACACTTACCTTTATCAGTCATGGCATAGATTATAAGAGCAGGGAGATCATGTTGGAGATTTGTACACAATTTTGGTTAGGGTATAGCTAGAGTACTCTGCACAGGCCACTACATTATTGAAGGATGTGATTACACCGGAGGAGGTATGGAGGAGATACATCAGGTTGTTGCCTCAGATGGAGAATTTCAGCTATGAAGAAGGGCTGGTTGAGCTCCGGTTGTTTTCTTTGGAACAGAGAAAGTTGTGGGGGGACATGATAGAGGTGTGTAAGATTTTGAAGGCCATAGACAGGGTGAATATAAAGCAGCTGTTTCCCTTAATTGAAGGGTCAAATACAAGGGGGCATAATTTTAAAGTGAAAAGCGGGCTGTTTAGAGGGGATTCAAGGAAAAATGTTTTCACCCAGCAGATTAGTTAAACATGTTGTGCCTTTCTTAAACCCATGCTGACTTTTTCCAATCCCACTCACGCTTTGCAAATATTTTGTTATCATGTCTTTTATAATATAATCTATCATTAACCCCACTACAGATGTTAGACTAACTTGTCTGTAAATCTGTGTTTATTGTCTCTCCCTCTTTTAAATTGTGCTCTAGACAATATGGAAATTTGGAAGATGACAACCAATGTATCCACTATTTCCAGGCTTACTTCTTTTAGTGCTTTTGGATGTAGATTACCAGGCCTGCTGATGTGTAGCCTTAAACCCCATTAATTTCCCTAGCACCATTTCTTACTAATACTCTTTCCCATGAGCTCTGCCTTCTCACTACACCCTGATTTCCCAAACATTTCTAAGAGGTTATTTGTGGCCTCTCTTGTGAAAAGAGAACCAAAGTAAAAGTTCAATTCTTCTGCCATTTCTTTGTTCCCCATTATAATTTCCCAGGCTTCTGACAGTCATGGAGTAATTTGAATTCATAAATTGTCTACCACAAAGACCACAAGATTATAGTTTCCTTCGTTGGCTTCTGTACCCTTTATATATGTTATTTGGCGCCATCAGAAATGTCTTGGTATAGACAAATGAATAGAGCCTCCATTTCCTTAATGCCCATGTGGGGTGAAAGCACAAGCCTAAAATTATGCTCATTAACGCCTGGAACTATCCATGATCTTCTACCAATCCAAGGATGCTGAGGACCGACTATGACAGTTGGGGATGGTTCACAGGTACCAGACTGTTAACATGGAATGTGTTGATCTTGTTGAAGTTGCGAAGGCAGCATCTTGTTCTGTGGCTGTGGTGTTAGAGAGCTCTTCCCTTGATCTTCATCCTCCTCTTCTGGTCTATATTCTATCTGGAGAGAACAGTTGTCTGAGATTTGCCTGACTGGGACTGCTGCCTCTGAGCACTTGTTTCCCTATTTCTAGGGACAGGTAACTTCCACTTTATCAATTAATCATCTGAATCCTATTGGTAATGATTATGGGACAGCTACTCATGATGTTGGATGACAATTGCCTCCTTGCCCACCTCCATTCAAAAGTTTGTTTTCATTTCCTCCAAGAACAAAACCTTCCTATTTTTGAAAGCATTGTACTTATAATAAGGTAGTGTGATACTGAATAATTATAGACACATTGACATAGAAATATAGAAGATACATGGACCCCTCGAGCCTGCTGTAGCATTCAATATGAACATTGCTGATCACTGAGCTCATTACTCCAATCCTATCCTCCCCTCCATATCTCTTGATCCCCCTTAGCAGCAAGGGCAATTTCATCTTACTTCTTGAAAACACATGTTTTGGCCTCAACTACTTTCTGTGGTAGTGAATTCCACAGGCTCACCACTCTTTGGGTGAAGAAATTTCTTCTCATCTGAGATTTAAAAGGTTTACCTCTTATCCTCAAACTATGATGCCTGCCTCTGGAACCCCCACCATTGGGATCATCCTTGCTGCATCAAATCTATCTAGTTCTGGCAAAAATTTTATAGGTTTCTCTGGGATCCCCTTCACCCCATTCTTTTAAACTCCTGTGAATACAATCTAAACAACTCAATCTATCCTTATCTTTTGTTCCTGCTGGTAGAAAGCTAGTTACTGTAACTGAGTTAAATGAGGTCTCATGCTACACAGGAAATACGAAATATGGAATACTAAGAGAACATAATTTTAAAGGGGGCCCCAAATTCCAACGTAGCTCACCAATGTTAAAATTTTATTGGTTGCAAAGCTGTTTGTCATGTACCGCCACAATATTGTTCTCTATCTTAATTAGCAACTAATCATCATGAGCATACATTCATATTCTATATTGTTGATGAAGAGCATGAGCAGGATTTTTTTAATTAGTTGCAATATTTATTGAAAGAAAAAGACGTGCATTTATGTACTGCCTATCATTTCCTTAGCCAACCTAAGGTATTTCACAGGCAATTAACTACATTCATCACTCTTAAATAGACAAATACAGCTGCAATTTTGCACACGAAATTGATTATAAAAAAGCTATGAGATCAATGTTCAGGCTAATTGGATTTTTGATCATGTTGTTGAGGCATAATTGTATTCCAGGATACCAAGATAATTCCAAAATAACTCCACAGAAGTCAGTATCCAGTCACCAAGTCACCCTTTATTTACACATGGAGAGTCATTGATATTGATTCAGCTCCTTCAGAGCCAGCTCTCAGAGTGAACAGGATGTCTGACACTCCTGTTCTTATTGGTCAGCCAGGACTCCCTGATTGGACCAGATTAATGGCCCAATCAGGGAACTCATATTCTATGAGGTCTACCTGGTTGACCTCATTACAATCACTACAAATTCAACTTCCTTGTTTCCCATTGAAGAGTTCCATGAGATCTTTTATGGTCACCAGTACAGAAAAATCTAAAATTAAAGTCACATCCAAAAGGCAGTGCTTTCAACAATTTGGCAAATTGCCATACTGTACTGAAGTACAGCCTTGATAATGTGCTATAGGGCCTACAGTGGACTTGAATCAACAGCGCTTTGATGTATATGCCAGAGATCTAGCACCGAATCAACTGTTCTCTGTCACCACTTGCTACCACTGTGCCTTGCTGTGGCTATCTATGAATGGACTTCAACTTTCTATCAGGATTTAGTGGAATGTATGTAGCAAACAGTGATATATGTATGAGTACATGCACATACCAAAACATACCTGAATGAATGTGCAGTGTGGATGTAAATAAATGATTCTGAGCTGTGCATCCAAATTTTCCCCTATGTACTGTAATCCATGAGGCATCCTAAGATGTTGTTGCCTGAAGCATGTTTCACTAAGACTCATATCACTCATATCCCTGTTTAGTTTTCATTAGGAATATTGTCAGCATTGTCTCACATCACACTGCTGGCAAACCAGTTATCGTGAGGCACAAAAAGTCACAATAGTAAAGATGTTACAAATTGTTTACAGTGTAATATTTGTCCACTTGGCATACCACTTCACTTAGGCATATATTCCAATTGTTACCATTTCATTGTAATAAAATGTGGCTGCTGCCAAAAATCATTGCAAGTTGAGCATCTCTTTCCTCAGCACCATCATATCTCCTGCTTGCCGTCAATAAGAGGCAAAACAGATGTTGGAAAACGTTCTCAAAAAACAGAAGGGACCATCCAAAGAAGAAGGGTTCCGACCCAAAACATCAACTTTCCTGCTCCTCTGATGCTGCCTGGCTTGCTGTGTTCCTCCAGCTCCACACTGTGTTATCCCATCCAAAAAAGGATCCTTTCCACTAGAATCAGAACTTAAAAATGAACGATGGCAAGGGAGTGCAAAAGAATGATTGGCTAAGAAAGGGAAGTGGAGGCAAGAAAAGAGATAGGAACTTGAAAAGAACGGGGTAAAATAATAGCAAAAAGTAACGAGGCAAATGGGTAATGAAGATGAGAGAGAAGTGTTCAGAAGGTGGAACAGAAGAAGAGTTTCAACATGAAGAAGGAAGGAGATTGTCAACAATGAACTTTCAAAGGAGACAGAGTGGAAAACTGACATCTTGCATTGTGGAGGTTGGAGGGGGAAGCAATACCAATTGGTGCAGTATGGGAAGGGGTTATGTGAGGTAAAGGAGTTTACCAGCTCAAATGGACTACAGCATAGTGTGCAATGGGGTACAAGAAGAGTGACAACTTGACCAGGTTGCAGATGTGATAAATGACTTGTTGAATTGAGATATGTTGGGAGAAAAATTGTTAGGATAACTGCCGTGTTGAAGAAGAAAATAATGTCTTTACGAAGTCTGAGAAATTGGATGGAGTACATTCTGCCTAGGCAGCTGAGATGATGGAAGTTGGGTATAGAAATTCAATTTTTGAGGTAATCTTCAAGGAAGTTACAGTTCAATTTGGCTTTATTTTCTTTTTTATAAACTGAAAAATTGTCAGTTGTGAACTATAAATACACCTAAAATTAATAAATCATCATTCTATTCAAGTGAAAGAATATTAAGATTTTCCAGGTGAGAGTAATCTCCGATGTTTTAAGAAATACATCAACAATTTTGTCCTTTAATGCTTTGTTTCCAAACTTCAGCTTAAGTTACAGTGTTCTTGTAACTATTTGTTTTCACATGGCTTGGACTTATAATGAGGGGAGTTCTTGACTTGTCTGCTTTTTGGCATCATGTTTTTTTAAAGGTTGCTGGTTTGCTTTTGCTAGGTCTTGGTTTTGGCATGACAATCTATTGAGGTTGCTACTGCACAGGAACAACAGCCAGTAATTGATGGACTTCAGGCCTCAGATTGAAAACTACCTTGCCAATCACTTCACACATCTTATAGTCAACCGACTTCAGATATTGAAATTAAATTCTTTTGGCGTATCCAGGTCTTGTGTTACCTATTGCTTCCATTAAACTAATGTTCCCGAGCATCAATATTTTCAACCAGTGGTTGGCATTTCAGATCTCAGTTAAAAGAGCATAGAGTCACAGAGTTGTACAGCATGAAAACAGACCCTTCCGTCCAACTTGTCCATGACAACCAGATATCCTAAATTAATCTAGTCCCATTTGCCAGTATTTGACCCATGTCAATACTTATGGACACATTTTAATTCCACTTTCCACATGGCCATTATCCCATTCTTCCTGAGTCTGGTAACTAATACATCGAACATGTTCTGTTCCATCGGAGAGGCCTCACAGCGGTGGCCTATTGTTTATTTAATTGTTTTCTAACCTCTTCAGATAGTGTCTCAAGATGTAGGACTAGAGTTTGTCCTCTGATTGTCAGGATTTGCTAAGTAGTGTTT
This sequence comes from Rhincodon typus, assembly GCF_021869965.1. Classification (NCBI taxonomy): domain Eukaryota; kingdom Metazoa; phylum Chordata; class Chondrichthyes; order Orectolobiformes; family Rhincodontidae; genus Rhincodon; species Rhincodon typus. The sequence goes on along the minus strand of NC_063341.1, from coordinate 55,433,852 downwards.
CTCAGCAATCAACTTTTTACTAAACATATTAATGACTTGGATGAAGAAATAAGGCATTGTCTACACGTGTTGCACATGACATTATTGTTGTAGAATGCAATGGTTCTGAAAGTGTTAATGTGGAAGCTGCATTAAGTCCCATCCAATCTAATGATGTCAGAGTCCTAGGTAGAAATCAGGCAGTCCAGCAAAGGTCCCAATGGAGATAAACTTGTCATCTCACTTGCTGATAGGTATAATTGCAAAGATTAACTAGTCATCATAACTTGCTCCTTTTGCAAACATACAATAAACACCATTTTTCCATAAGACAAGTGCCACTTCTCAATAAACCCATCAGTGGTTAATCCTGTACCAATGCTAATTAGACAGGCTTATATCTAAATATCTAAATAAGGATTGGTGGCTGTAGTGATTGTCACGAGGTCAGCAAGGAGGACTTCATAGAATATGAGTTCCCTGATTGGACCAGATTAACAGCCCCAATCAGGGAGACCTGGCTGACAGATAAAAAGAGGAATGTCAGACATTCTGGCATTCTGACACTCTGAAAGCTGGCTCTAAGGGGCATGGAGCAGAGCCAAGGACTTTCCACATGTAAATAAGGAGTTACTTGGTGATGGGATATTGGTATTTGTGGAGTTATTTCAGTGGCAATGACATTAAAGCACATTCCTTAAGAAATACATTGGGAACAGTTATCTTTGAGTTGGGGTAAACATTTCCGACATCATGCCATTATTTAGGAAGCTTGACTTATTCTACCCTACTGTTGAAGTCTGAGCCCAGTATGTGGAAAGGATGTGTTTTTTTTTTCAGGCAAATGACATTGGGGCAGGTGAAAAACAATGACTAATTGTCCTGATAGCTTATGGACCTGCAGATTTTTTGGTTATTAGGAGCTTAAGTTTCCCTGAGGCACCAGATACAAAAACTTATCAAGAGTTGATGAATTTAGTTGAGGAATATTACAATCCCCAGCCTCCTACAATTCTCAGATGCTATCATTTTTGCTCAGCAATTTGAGAACCAGGGGAATCTGTATCAGGATTTTTGACTAGACAACTGACAGAGACATGTGACTTTGGTTTAACCCTTAATGAGGCACCGTGAGACAATTTGGTATGTGGGATTAATGGTGTAACCATGCAAAAGTGCCTACTAGCTAAAGTCCAACTAGACTTCAAACAGGCACTTACAACTGGCTTTGTCATTGGAAAATGTAGCAAGTTGGACATATGAGTTGCAGGGTATTCTAATGGAAGTGGATGCTTTTGCAAGTCTGACTGAGCTTAGGAAACACCACTTGAGTGAAGGTAATTGCATGACCACGCTAGGGACATATCCTGAACTGAGGGACTCTAGGTCAGCCCACAGCAAAACCCCAAAACAAAGCCAAGCCTCATCCAAATAGTTAAAATTTTCTTCAGGATCCGGATGGCAAGCCATTGTAGTTGCTGCTGTAATGTGGACTTGAGACATCAAAAGACTCTCACTACCTAAATTGTGTAAGAGAACTCAAAGGCTGGTATCCAGGAAAGTGAGGATTCCCAGAAGTATGTTACAATTAATATTCATAAGGGTTTTACCAATATACAAGACAGTCAATCGGTGTATTTTCAGCCTGTGCAAATTTTCAGCAGATGACAAAAAACATTTTGCAAGATCTACCCCAGGTTCCCATTATCAAGATGACATGCTAATAACAGGGAAGCCCAGTAAGAAGCACTTAGACAGCTAGGACATAGCCTTTAAATGTTTTTCCCAGCCAAGCATGTACCTAAGAAGGGAAAAATGTGTGTTACAGGCACCCCAAGTGACCCATTTGGGCTTCAGAGTTGACAAGACTGGGTTACATCTGTCAGAATATAAAGTGACGGCAGTGAAAGAAGCCTCTTTACCCACGTCTGTATCGGGGCTTAGATCTTTCCTTGCACTGGTGCATTATTATGAAAAGTTCATACATAACCTGGCCTTCATCCTGGCACCTTCGCACCAATTCCTAAAAATGGGTCAGCCTTAGAAATGGTCACATCGCTTTCAGGGAATGAAGCAATAGCTATCATCCTCTCAGGTGTTAGCATACTATGATCCCAAGAGAGAGTCGATATTGAGATGATATACCTCTCTGTATGATGTTGGGATAGTTTTAGCTCATAGGTGGCCCAATGGAGAGGAATGCCCAATAGCGTATGCATTCAAGACTTTGGCTAATGCAGAGCGTAAGTATGCCCACATAGAGAAGGAAGGCTTGATGGTCATATTTGGAGTTAGAAAGTTTCACAAATATCTTTACGGATGTAAATTTTCAATAATAACAGACCACAAACCCCTGTTAGGTCTACTTAAAAAGGACAAGGCAGTAGCTTCAGGCTGAATTCGGTGTTGGGCTCTAATACTAAGTGTGTATAATTACAAGTTAGAAAACCAAAAGGCCATCACAACCAGAACTGAATCCTTTTTGGATCTGGATTGACCAGATCACAGTAGAGGACAGCATATTATTATGTTGAGCAAGAGTGATTGTCCTAAGCAAAGGTCACCACCAGATACTGGCTGAACTCCATCAAGGTCTTCCAGGAGTCTCCAAAACAAAGAAGTTGGTGAGAAGTTATTCCTGGTAGTCAGGCTTTGGATGCAGACATTGCCACATTGGTAGGGCAGTACCCAAAGTGCCAACAAGGACAAAAATTTACCCCAGCAAATTCCATAATTCATGGGAATGGCCAGGTAAACCCTGGACTCGGTTACACATTGACAATGCAGGTTTTTTCATAGATTCAATGTTCTTAGTCATCATGGACGCCTACTCAAAATGGTTGGACATGCATAGAGTTCATTCATCAAACATGGGGATGACGATAGAAAAACTGCACGCATTGTTGCAATAGATGGACTCCTGAAAGTGTTGGTCACAGATATTGGGCCATCATTTACCAGCAGGGAATTCGAGTACTTCCTAAAGTTGAATGGTTTTTGATATACAAGGACAGCTCCTTACCATCCACCATCCAGTGGTCTGACAGAAAGAGCAGTCCAAACTTTGAAGACAGCCTACAGCTTCACTAGGTACCAAATTGTTCCACTTCCTGTTTGATTATAGGACCAGCCTTCATACAACTACAGGTGCAGCTCCACCAGAGTTCCTAATCGGGAGAAGACTCCGCACCAGAACTTGGACAATTAGCAGCAATAGTTTCATTGAGTACAGGCAGCTATGTAGATATGTAGTTAGTGCATCAAGTACCAAGAAGATAGAGTTAATTTCTTTTTGGTTGCAACGTAAGTATTTTCAAAACACAAGGTTAGTCTAAGAGGATCTTTCTTTTTACAAATTCAAATCAAAAAAAGGCTACAGACCTGCACTGAATCACAGTGAGAACTATATCAATCTTCAAAAAAACTGCTGATCTGACATTTAAAAAAGACACAGTAAATTTGATTCTGAAGGCACAGCTCCAAAATTGAAAATACAGCTTTGACACACTGAAAAAGTAAATTGCTGCATTAGAAAGCCTTACCTATCTAAACACCAGTCAGTTTTACAGTTTCCTTTCTCTGAATTGGGATAAAAATTTTAAAAAGCCCATATGTTGCAATTGATCCTTATTTGGCACAATTAGAAAATTACTACTTGAAGTTTGTGATTCTTGAAATAAAGCTTGCAATTTTTAAACCAGGAGATTTAAATGGACCAAGATCAATGTAACAGCAATTTTAAATGAGCTAAGACCAATGGAACAATACTTTTAATTTACACCGGCGCAAAGTCAAAGTGGACAGTGCAAAGTTATTACAGAAAGATCATGGATTGTAGAAACATTGTTATGAACTGCGGATCCAGTAAATTCTTTACTGAATTACAACCACTCAAACAATGTATACAGCTCTCTTTAACAAATCAAGTGACAGATGATCCCAAGAAAAGATCTCTGAAAATTTTGTCTACCATTGCGAAGAAAGTGTTTTGCAGATTAACACATGTGGTCTGACGATCAGAAAGGTTCAGAAAAGATCTCGTAATTTCTTGAAGATCAGCTAGAGGAAAGAATGAACAGACTGCAACTTATGTCATGCATATATGCAAGACCCCTTTGACCAAGGTGTCAGAAGATAGTAGGAACTGCAGATGCTGGAGAATCCGAGACAACAAGGTGCAGGGCTGGATGAACACAGCAGGCCAAGCAGCA
>NC_063341.1:55369494-55424662 GCF_021869965.1 Rhincodon typus | reverse complement strand
AGTTTATCTATATTCTTAGTCACTCTGTCTTCAACAATAGATTCCACCATATGTATATTTTTGGAATCTTTATTTCATAGTCCTTAAATATTGGAGTTATATTGAGAAATTTCCAATCTGAAGGGATAATCCTTCAGCAAAGAAACTTTTGGACCATTAAGGCTAAAGCACCTGCAATTTCGTTACCTTTAAAGGCATGGGTGGTAGCCATCACAAGCTAAGGATTTGTCAGTATTTAATCATAAATTATTTTTTCAAACACAACTAATTCCCTGCATTAACTTTGCTGAGTTCAACACTTTAATTCCTTACTAATTTCCCTGAAATATCAGCTATACTCCCCGTCCACAAATGCGAAGACTGACACAATGTAATCATTCCATCTGTTGGCCATTTCCTTAATTTCATATTCCATGGAGCTATATTACTCTTAGCTACTCCTTCTTTTGTCAATGTTTTAAAAACCACTTTTATGTTAATCTTAATGTGTTTGGAAAATCTGTTTTTATATTTTGTTTTTCATCATAGAATCCCTACAGTGTGGAAAAAGGCCCTTCAGCCCAACAAGTCCACACTGACCCTCAGATCATCCCACCCAGACCCATCCCCCTATAACCCACCTAATCTACTCATCCCTGAACACTACAGGCATTTTAGCATGGCCAATCCACCTAGCCTGCACATCTTGAAACTGTGGGAGGAAACCAGAGCACCCGGAGGGAAACCCAAGCAGACATGGGAAAATGTGCAAACTCCACACGGGCAGTTGCCCAAGGGTGGATTTGAACTTGGGTCCCTGGTGCTTTGAGGCAGCAGTGCTAACCACTAAGCCACTGAGCCACCATACTGCCCTAGTAGTTTTGTAGCAGTTGCTAACTTCTCTGCCATCCTTTCATATTGATTGCTTTTGGAAACATTGAAATTTAGAAGCTCAGTGCAGAATTAGGCCATTCAGCCCTTTGGTTCTGCTCACCGTTCATCACAGTCATGACTGATCCTCTATCTCAATGTCCCATTCCCGTTTGTCCCAATATGCCCAGACACCTTTAATAATGAATGCTACAGAAAAGAAGAGATCCTTCAGCCCATCAAGTCTGTACAATCACAAATGTACTGCTACCTACAAAAGTCGCACATTCCCACACTAGGCCCATGGCCTTGAATGCCGTAACACTTCAAGTGCTCATACAAGTACTTTTTAAAGTGCTCATACAAGTACTTTTTAAAGATTGTGAAGGTTTCCCCCTCAACTACCCTCCCAGGCAGTGCACTCCAGATCCCTGTCACCCTGTGGGTGTATATTTTGTCCTCAAATCCCCTCTAACCCTCCCACCTTTCAGTTTAAAATTTTGCCCCCTAGTTATTGTCCCTTTGACTAAGGGGGACAACAGCTTTCTACTCACCCTGTCCATGCCCCTTATAATCTTATACACCTTAATCAGGTCATCCCTCAACCTTCTCTGCACCAAAGAAAATAATGAAAGCTTATCTAGCCTTTTTTCATATCTGAAATGCTTCATCCTTTGCACCTCTTCATGCACAATCATATCCTTCCAATAGTGACCGGAACTGTACACAGTACTCCAGCTATGGCCTAACCAAAGTATAGTACAGCAAAAAAAAAGCAGCAGATCTGGAATCTACTCTATCTGGGATTCAAAACTTGTGCTGAGGGCACCAATTTTATCCCAACACCATCCCCCTCTTTAAAAAAATGTTTTGCTGTATGAGCCAACATTGTTCTTCACAATTTTATTCTAGTTTTGTTTTCTCAGCTGTTTTATTAACCATAGTGTTTTATTTGATAGTTGGCATTCTTTTCCATCACTGAGACATGCTAGTTTTATGTTAAGTTTAAATAAACTCTCCTGCTGTTTTCCTGTACTTTTATCTGATAACTGGTTTGATTAGCTTGCCCTCATCAGACTTTGTTTCATCTCAATGAAATTTGCTTTACTGAAATCCAGAACTATAGCAAATTTATTAAATTGGTCCTTTTAGAACTAATATTCAAGGAAAATTATGTACTGGAAAGTTTTACTGGGAGAGGTTGAGGCTACAGAAGAGCCTTGGAGTTTGAGATGTGACCTTATAGAGGTTTATAAATCATGAGGGGTATAGATAGGGTTAATGGTTGGTGTTATTTCCCAGGATGGGGGATTTTAAGACTAGGGGGAATATGTTTAAGGTGAGAGGAGAGACAGATTTAAAGAATACACGAGAGGCGAATTTTTTACACGGTACATGGTTCGCATGTGGAATGAACTTCCTAAGGAAGTGGTGGATGCCAGCACAATTACAATGTTTAAGAGACACATAGATAAGTACATGAATAGGAGGGGTTTGGAGGGATATGGGCCAGGAGCAGCCAAGTGGGACAAGTTTAGTTTGGGATTATGTTCAGCATGGCCTGGTTGGACCAAAACATCTGTTTTCATGCTGTATGACCCTATGACTCTAAGATAGATCACGTGGAGTAGAGCTTGGTGAAAACCCTGTGGAAAACTATAGACTGACATGGACCCAGAACAAGGATTTTAAATAAGAGTGGGGAAATCCAAGCTGATGGAAGATTGGATACACAATTGTTTACTGAAGTAAGAAATCAGGAGGACGAAAAGGGGGCACAAGATAGCTTTGGCTGAGAAGAATAGGGTGAATCCAAAGAAATCCTTTAAGTATATTAAAGGAAAAAGAATAACTAGAGAGATAATAAGACCCCTCACGGACCAAAGTGGACATTTATGTGTGGAACCACAGGAGATGGGTAAGGTCTTCAATGAATATTTCTCCTCTGTGTTTACATTGTCCACATCACAGTGGAGGAGGTGTTGGAACTATTAGAATATATGAAGATGGATAAATCTTCTGGTTCTGACCATTTATATCCAAAACCCTACAAGAGGCGAGAGAAGAAATTGCAGGTGCCCTGGCTGATGTATTTGCATCATCGTTAGCCACAGGTGAGGTTCTAGAAGACTGGAGGTTAGCAAATGTTGCATCCTTATTCAAGAAGGACTGCAAAGAAAAACCTGGGAATAATAGACTGGTAAACCTAACATCTGTGGTAGGTAAGTTACTTGAGAAGATTCTGAAGGATAAGATATATGTGCAATTGGAACGATAGGGTTTGATTAGGAGTAGTCAGCGTGGTTTGTGTGTGGGAGATCATGCCTCACAAATTTGTTAGAGTTCTTTAATGAAGTGACCAGGAAGGTTGATGAGGGTAGGGCGGTAGACATAGTCTATATGGATTTCAGTAAGGCCTTTGATAAGGTTCCTCATGGTAGGCTGCTCTGGAAGATTAGATTGCATGGAATCCAGGGAGAGCTGGCAAACTGGATACACAATTGGCTTAATAGTAGGAAGCAAAGAGTAATAGTGGAAGGATGATTATCAGATTGGAGGCCTGTGACTAGTGGTGAGCCTCAGGGGTCGGGTGCTGGGCCCATTGCTGTTTATTATCTATATCAATGATTTGGATGAGAATGTACAAGGCATGATTAGTAAGTTTGCGGATGACACTAAAATAGGTGGTTTCGTGGACAGTGAGGAAGGTTATCAGAAATTGCAGCAGGATCTTGATCAGCTGGGGAAGTGGGCCAAGAAATGGCAAATGGAGTTTAATATAGATAAGTGTGAGGTGTTGCATTTTGGAAAGCCAAATCAAAGTAGAAGTTTCATGGTGAATGGTCGGGCCTTAAGGAGTGTAATGGAACAGAGGGACCATGGAGTTCAGGTGCACAGTTCCCTGAAAGTGGAGTCACAGGTAGACAGGGCAGTGAAGTCGGCTTTTGACACAATAGCCTTCATCAGTCAGGGCATTGAGTATAGAAGTTCAGAGGCTATGTTGCAGTTATACAGAACATTAGTGAGGCCACACTTGGAGTATTGTGTTCAGTTTTGGTCACCTTGCTATAGGAAGGAAGTTATTAAACTGGAAAGAGTGCAGAAGAAATTTACAAGGATGTTGCCAGGACTCAAGAGACTGAGTTATAGGGAGAGGTTGCACAAGCAAGGACTTTTTTCTTTAGAGCATAGGAGACTGAGGGAGGATCTTAAAGAAATTTATAAGATCATGAGAGGCATCAATAGGGTGAATTCGTTCAGTCTTTTTCCCAGTGTTCTGGAATCGAGGACTAGCGGGCATCAGTTTAAGGTAAGAGGGGAAAGAATACATGGGAACCTAAGGGGCAACTTTTTTACACGAGAGGGTGGTATGCATATGGAATAAGCTGCCAGCGGAAGTGGTTGTGGTGTGTACATTAACAACATTTATAAGTCATTAGGACGAATACATGGATAGGAAGGGTTCAGAATGATATGGGCCAAGTGTAGGAAAATGGGGTTAGCGTGGATGGATATTTTGGTCGGCATGAACCAGTTTGGGACAAAGGACCTGTCTCTGTGCTGTAGGACTCTGTGACTCTATGATGCTATCGATAGAAATTTGGCAACGCTGCTGTGTAGGTATTCTCAATTATTGAGGTAAAGAACTGATGATCTCTTTACGTTTAATGTTGGAGGTAAAATTAGGGGAACAGATGAAACAGGTGAAATAGCACCCATTTTGTCTTTGAAAGTAGTAATTAGGGATTTCCTTTCCCACTAGCATAATACTGGATTTTTGAGAGGACTTGGAAAATGGAAAGGAGGCGTGGTTTACCTGTAGAGCATCAATCCAGATCTAGTGGCAAATAAATTAACTAGTCATATTTGTATTTAAAATCTGAAATAAGCTGAATGTCCTTTTGATGAGGATTTTGGTAAGGTTATATATTTATTTTCTATTAGCTGTCCATGCTGGAGCTACTAGTAGCTTTATACATAGTCAAGCATGCATCCTGAACACGAGCATTTGTTTAATAGAGGTTATGTTAACAATACACAGTTATCAATTAGACATTTAATTTAATACTTATACATTAAAGAAGGATGTTCAACAGGAATATATTTACCTTATATATATAAATATATATATATATTTAAATGCATATAGACTAAGAAATTCAAGTCAAGAATATCAAAATAGCCAAGTTAACTAGTTTAGAAATCTTTGAAGAGAAGCCACAAGCATAAAACATTTTTTTTGTCTTAAGAAGTGTTTCTCAAAGATTAAGGTGAAGGTGTATATGACAGTCGACTAGATGGGAGATTCAAATTTATGCTGTTATTCTGCTCATGAAGTGACCCCCACCTCAACACCCCCACCTGCCCCACCCAGAACTATATCTGACACTTTGACAAGCATAAAAACAAAAGAGCATCCTACAAAACTTTATTGACATTGTATATGCGTTAATATTTCAGGCAAGAAGATATCTCTTTTCTGTGCCATTTCCTGGTAATCCTGATCTGTTTTAACTGACAAAACTACATGAAAACTGAAGTTGCCTTGATAAATGGGAAAACCTTTACAAAAAAAAGCTGCTCCAACATACATTTTTAATGGCCCGATTGTTCGATTTAATTCCTGTGCAGGTTTTTCTTTTTAATGTGAAAATAGTCATATTTTGTCCCAGATTAGTACAGATAACAGCTGACAGACTCTCCTGCTCAAGGTATTTGCTGGACATAATTCATTCATAAACCAGTAATGCAGCCATTTATCATCTGAATTTTTTCTCGCCCTCTCTGTCTCTGCTCCCGGCTCTCCTGAGTCTCTGAGCTCTGATGTATTAGCCGGCATATGCAAGCTATGAATTATCTGCTGAACAGAGTCAATTATCCACTACAGAAATGAGAGCCTGGGTGCCAATAGCCTGAAGGGGTCCTGCTGTATTTATGGCATGAAGGCAGAGTGAGAACGAAAGAGAGGGGGGGGCTGCTGAAATGATCACCTCCCCAAACCACTTTCTATCAGCTACTGCAAGAGGAAGTGTTGAAACTTTTAATGCAATAATCCATTTTTATATACCATTTTTATGACTACTTTAATGGCAACATGTTTTATAATAAATCCTTCATTCTACTAACATATTTTCTGCAGTAGTGTTTCTTTCACCTTTTTTTTCTGGTCTCTGCTCAGCTTTCACTCAAAAATTTCAGATTGACTGATGTGACTAATAGTGTAGATAGCTAATGGAGTATTGGATAGTTTTTTTCAGTCCCCAGCTACAGGCCTATGTGCCTTTGTCATGTAGAGGTGCTATTGATTTTTCGCTCTCTCTCTCTGCAAAGAGTGCCAAGCCCTGGTTCGTTGCTGCACAAAATCAGCACAACCTCACTGAGTGACACGAGTGACACTTAGGGAAATGAGGCCATTAGACAGAATTATAGGGGTGTTTGATGGATCAGTAATAGGCTTTGATGATGGAATTTAACACAGACCCCCACTAGGGACAGGTCTAATATACACTTCAACAGATCCCTTAATAAACCTCCCCTCAACATTTTGAGCTGTGAAGTTTTAGCAGCAATAAGCTGTACTAAAAATAAAATCCTCTTTCATAGCACCAATATTTTACAGTTTGAGTTGTTGGTGACTGTGCATGCATGCGCCTGGTTGATGATGCTTACATATGTATGCAATTTCAATGTTTCAATGTCAGCACTTATGTATGTCTATTAACGTACATGAATGTATAGATGCTCATTTGAATGATTATTCTGTACTTGTGACTCAGTCTCATTTCTTCTTCTGATATCGGCAATCTTTTAAAGGTGATTTGGAACAGTTCACATTTTTTTCAAAGTACTGTCGGCAGACAAAGAAGGCAAATTTGCTAAGCTGTAAATTGTTTGAAAGATTAAACCAGCACTCTCTTTATTCTTAATGTTTATTCAAGACAAGAAAATTACAGGTTAAGTGGAGACGTATGTTTTTTTCCCCTTTTTTTCTCTCTTTGCAAGACAGTACTGGCTTCTGTAAATCCTCTTTTGGCTTTAATCTGAATATAAAGATGCGGAAAGGATTAAATTCTACTGGTGAATAAACCGTTTGTTCATGCCAGGATCCATTAGTCTTCTTTTAAGGTGGTTTACGTTACTTTCATTTGTTTGCCTCAAGCAGGTAGGAGGAACAAATATATGTCCAAACAAAGAAAGCTCTTAGCAAAGTTTGTTGGAACCAAAAAAAAGGATGCCATTGCTTTTATCACCATGCTGCAGTTTTGGGCTGGCTGCCGGGAAAAGATTAGATTTACAATAAATTGGAAGCCCTGAGAATAAACTGCTCTCACACTGTTGACAGTATTGTAGAAACCAGTTACAGATCTATAAAAAAAAATTGAAGTCATGCATTATGTGCCTTTTTGACTGGGCAAAAATGCTTGTTTTGTTGTTTGTAATGTATCATGATTTTGATTACATGGCATCAAGTCAAAATAGCTCTATAACCTCCAAGATCTGAATTTGGACCAAGGTCAGAAGGTTGAGCTGCTACTGCTAAAGAAACTTCAAGAACCAGGAAGTTGAAGTGAACTCAAAATAAATAAGGATTCCTTTCCAATAGTGATCCTATGAAATATGCCAATTTCCTGGCGCTCAGGATTCTGTTTTTGAATTTAGCCCCGATGGTAAAGATGTTATTGGGATTTGGACTATATGCCAAAATCCAAAGAAGGGTCAATCGTGGTGTGGAATAACTGTATTGGCAAAAAGAGCAATCACGAACTTGGAATGCAAACTAACAAGAGTTCTTAAAAAAAAATTATTATTTAACATTCCACTAGTGAATGCATGGCTCAATGCCCAAGTGCAATGTATGCTGGTCTGTCTTTCCATAGGATCCTGGAACTTCTGTAGTCTTCCTTTCTTGGTTCCTTGAATCCGATCTCTTGACTCACAATGTCCTTTGAAATATTAACTTAGTCAACTTAACATACATTCAAAATTTCTTTTCAGTTTTAAGACTTTAATGCTAATTTATTAGTCTATCTTAATTGACGTTGTACCACATTTCACACCTGTTTGCTAAGTTCTTTTCTCTTTCTTTCAAGCTTTACACTTTTACAGCTGTGTCTGGTTGGTCTCAGCTGAAAGTACCTTACGAGCAAAGACTGCTCACTTTCTCCTAGAGTTTAGTCCTAATACTGCATTCTAATACTAACCCCAACCCCATGGCAATAAATATAGTCACCTCTGAGGTTTTATGGCAAGACCAAAACCTATCACTATTCATTACTTCTGGGTTATTCTGGCAACCCCCAAACCTATGACTGGGCGTGTTGACTGGCCATGTCACTGGCAACTGTAAACTTCCTAACAAGTGCTCAAAAATTAATTCCCCACTTTCTCTTCCAACAAGAGCTCCCTTCTCAAGTATTCTCTTGAAAGAAATGCTATTGCCAAGACCCCTGGCAAGTGTTCTATTTTTACATCATCCAGCCCCCCAACCCTTTTATTAGATAACATGGATAATATTCAGCCTCTGTCTGAAAAGATGTGTCAAGAGCAAAGAACAACGAACAAAGAAAATTACTTCGGCCTTCGGTCCTCCAAGCCTGCACCGACATGCTGCCCATCACAACTAAAACACCCTACCCTTCCGGGGACCGTATCCCTCTAATCCCATCCTATTCATGTAATTGTCAAGACGCCCTTTAAAAGTCACTATAGTTTCTGCTTCCACTACCTCCCCCGGCAGCGAGTTCCAGGCACCCACCGCCCTCTGTGTAAAAAACTTGCCTCGTACATCACCTTTAAACCTTGCCCCTTGCACCTTAAACACATGGCCCCTGGTAACTGACTCTTCCACCCTGGGAAAAAGCTTCTGACCATCCACTCTCTCCATGCCCAACATAATCTTGTAGACGTCTATCGGGTCATCCCTCAGCATCCGCCATTCCAGTGAGAACAACCCAAGTTTCTCCAACCTCTCCTCATAGCTAATGCCCTCCATACCAGGCAACATCATGGTAAATCTTTTCTGTATCGTCTCCATAGCCACCACATCCTTCTGATAGTGTGGCAACCAGAATTGAACACAATATTCCAAATGCGGCCTAACTAATGTTCTATAAAACTGCAACATTACCTGCCAATATTTAAACTCAATACCCCAGCCGATGAAGGCAAGCATGCCTTATGCCTTGTTGACTACCTTCTCCACATGTATTGCCACTTTCAGTGACCTGTGTACCTGTACACTCAGATCCCTCTGCCTATCAGTACTCTTAAGGGTTCTGCCATTTACTGTATATTTTCCATCTGGATTAGACCTTCCAAAATGCATTATCTCACATTTTTCCAGATTAAACTCCATCTGCCATTTCACTGCCCAAGTCACCAACCAATCTATATCCAGCTATATCCTTTAACGGTCCTCATCGCTATCTCCAATTCCACCAACCTTTGTGTCATCGGTAAACTTACTCATCAGACCAGTCACATTTTCCTCCAAATCATTTATATATATTACAAATAGCAAAGGTCCTAACACTGATCCCTGAGTCACAGCCTTTCATTCAGAAATACACCCTTCCACTGCTACCGTCCGTCTTCTATGACCGAGCCAATATTTTATCCATCTTGCAAGCTCACCTCTGACCCCATACGACTTTACCTTCTGTATCAGCCTGCCATGAGAGACCTTGTCAAAGGCCTTACTGAAGTCCATGTAGACAACATCCACTGTCCTACCTTTATCAATCATCTTCGTCACTTCCTCAAAAAACTCGACCAAGTTAGTGAGACACAACCTCCCTTTCACAAAACCATGTTGCCTCTCACTAATACGCCCACTGATTTCCAAGTGGGAGTAAATGCTGTCTCGAAGAATCCTCTCCAATAATTTCCCTACCACTGACGTAAGGCTCACCAGCCTGTAATTAGCTGGATTATCCTTGCCACCCTTCTTAAACAAAGGAACAATATTGGCTATTCTCTAACCCTCTGGGACTTCCCCTGTAGCCAATGAGGATACAAAGATTTCCCTCAAGGCCACAGCAATTTCCACCCTTGCCTCTCTCATTATTGTCGAACAGGTAATAAATTTTATTCAAGCACCAATGCATCTTGATCAATGGGTAGAGTAATCATTGTTGCCTATTACAACTTAACATAGGGTCACAGAGTCACAGCATGGAAACAAGCCCTTCAGTCCAATTAGTCCATGTCGACCATGTACCCAAACTAAACTAGTTACACTTGCCTGCTTTTGACCCATATCATTCCAAATCCTTCCTATATATGTACTTATCCAAATGTCTTTTAAATGTTGCAACAGTACCTGCATCGACCACTTCTTCTGGCAGTTCATTCCACACACGAACCACTCCCTGAGTAAAAAAGTTGCCTCTCATGTCCTTTTTAAAACATTCTCTTTTCACCCTAAAAATATGCCCTGTGGTTTTGAACTCACCCTCCCTAGGGAAAAGTCCCATGTTATTCACCTTATGTATGCCCCTCATGATTTTTTAAACCTCTATAAGGTCACCCCCAACGTCCTACGCTCCAGTGAAAATGTCCCAGCCTACACAGCCTATCTTTATAACTCAAACCTTCCATTCCTGGCAACACTCTGGTAAATCTCTTCTGAATCCTCCCCAGCTTAATAATATCCTTCCTATAGCAGTACGACCAGAACTGCACAGTACTCCAGAACAGTCTCACCAACATCCTGTACAACCTCAACATGACGTCCCAACTCCTACACTCAAAGGTCTGAGCAATGAAGACAAGGGTGTTAAATGCTTTCTTAACCACCCTGTCTACCTGTGATGCAAATTTCAAAGAATTATGTACCTGAACTCCTTGTTCTCTTTATTCTACAACACTACTCATGGCCTTACCATTAATTGTATAAGTGCTGCCCTTGTTTACAATACCTCACATTTATCCAAATTAAACTCCATCTGCCACTCCTCAATCCATTGACGTAATTGATCAAGATCTCTTTACAATCTTGGATTACCTTCTTCACTGTCCACTATACCAATAATTGTGGTATCATCCACAAAGTTACCAAACATGCTTCCTATATTCTCATCCAAAAAGCTAATAGTAAGAGTGCTAATGACTTCCCTACAACGATCCAACCTTAACTTGTATTATCTTAACCTCAGGCCATTATCCTAGTGATGCAGTATGCTAGTTTTGATATCTGTTTACAGCTAATACTCGATTCACTGAATCCTAAATCCAAATGTGTACCAACCAGAACCTCAGTTCAAAGAAATGCCAGTGTAAAGATCTCATAA
This sequence comes from Rhincodon typus, assembly GCF_021869965.1. Taxonomy (NCBI): domain Eukaryota; kingdom Metazoa; phylum Chordata; class Chondrichthyes; order Orectolobiformes; family Rhincodontidae; genus Rhincodon; species Rhincodon typus. The sequence continues at coordinate 55,413,521 of NC_063341.1, read as the reverse complement.
TAACTTTCAATAATACATACAAATTAAGGATTTCCATCACTAAATCTAAAACAGTGAAATTTGATAAATTAAGCCTTATTAATTGCACAGATGTATCATTGAGGCGAATTCTAACAGATTCCTCTTCAATTTTGAGGAGGATCAAGGTTGAAAATAATATATCCTTCAATGAGTTTGGATTAGAATCCTCTTCTTGGAATAAGAATCTTCTAATCCTTAAATTATTCAAAGTTCAATAGTCTCAGCCCAACTGCCTGGCAGAAACTATCAAAAATTTATTCTTATTGAGAAGTATGCTTTGAGATATCATAGGACGTTTATGAAACAGAAATAAAGACACACTGTACTCCGCCATTGTTATTTGGTCTTGTAATAAAAAGGGAACAAAATGTGATAAACTCAGTGAAATAATAATAATGGCAATTATTGACATTGTCTCAACTGTATTTTTTCATAATTACCATGATTCATATTTTATTGTGAATGTACCCCTCAAGAAAGAACAGAATACAAAGGTAGGGAGGTAATGTTATATTAATATTGAAATTTCATTAGACCACACTTGGAGTACAGCACAGAATACAGGCAGCAGTTGGCTGAGTTGGCTGGACAGCTGGTTTACCCTGTAGAGGTGATGCCAACAGCATGGGTTCAATTCCCACACTAGCTGAGGTACTATGAAGGTCCTGTCCTCTCAACCTCATCCATTGCACAAAACCCTCAGGTTAAACTTACCACCAGTTGTCCTCACTCTCTCTAATGAGGGAGTGAGGCTATAGTGACCTTACTTTTTACCATCTGTAGTAATGGCTTATACACCACAAAATCATTGGTGAAAAGCATATTATCAAATTGAAAGGGGGATGGGTGTGGTTGGGATGCTCCGAGGGTCAATGTGGACTTATTGGGCTGAAGGGCCTGTTTCCACACTGTAGGGATTCAATGATGAAAAACAAACTATAAAAACAGACTTTCCAAACACATTAAGATTAACATAAAAGTGGTTTTTAAAACATTGACAAAAGAAAGAGTAGCCAAGAGTAATATAGCTCCACATAATATGAATATGAAATTAAGGAAATGGCCAACAGATGGAATGATTACATTGTGTCAGTCTTTACATTTGTGGACGGGGAATATAGCTGATATTTGAGGGATGTTGCAGGTTACAGAGGGACATAGAGGATGTTGCAGGTTACAGAGGGACATAGATAAGCTGCAGAGATGGGCTGAGAGGTGGCAAATGGAGTTTAATGCGGAAAAGTGTGAGGTGATTCACTTTGGAAGGAGTAACAGGAATACAGAGTACTGGGCTAATGGTAAGATTCTTGGTAGTGTGGATGAGCAGAAAGATCTCGGTGTCCATGTGCATAGATCACTGAAAGTTGCCACCCAGGTTGATAGCGTTGTTAAGAAGGCATACAGTATGTTAGGTTTTATTGGTAGAGGGATTGAGTTTCGGAGCCATGAGGTCATGTTGCAGCTGTACAAAACTCTGGTGCGGCCGCACTTGGAGTATTGCGTACAGTTCTGGTCACCGCATTATAGGAAGGATGTGGAAGCATTGGAAAGGGTGCAGAGGAGATTTACCAGGATGTTGCCTGGTATGGAGGGAAGGTCTTATGAGGAAAGGCTGAGGGTTTTGAGGCTGTTTTCGTTAGAGAGAAGAAGGTTAAGAGGTGACTTGATAGAGACATACAAGATGATCAGAGGATTAGATAGGGTGGACAGTGGGAGCCTTTTTCCTCGGATGGTGATGGCTAGCACGAGGGGACATAGCTTTAAATTGAGGGGTGATAGATATAGGACAGATGTCAGAGGTAGGTTCTTTACTCAGAGAGTAGTAAGGGCGTGGAATGCCCTGCCTGCATAAATAGTAGACCCGCCCACTTTAAGGGCATTTAAATGGTCATTGGATAAACATATGGATGATAATGGAATAGTTTAGGTTAGATGGGCTTCAGATTGGTTTCACAGGTCGGCGCAACATCGAGGGCCGAAGGGCCTGTACTGCGCTGTAATGTTCTATGTTCTATGTTCTATGTTCTATGAAACTAATAATGAATTAAAGTGTAGAACTCAGCAAAGTTAATGCAGGGAATTAGTCATGTTTGAAAAAATAGTGTATGATTAAATACTGACAAATCCTTAGCTTGTGATGGCTACCACCCATGCCTTTAAAGGTAATGAAATTGCAGGTGCTTTAGCCTTAATTGTCCAAAGGTTTCTTTGCTGAAGGATTATCCCTTCAGATTGGAAATTTCTCAATGTAACTCCAATATTTAAGGAATATGAAATAAAGATTCCAAAAATATACATATGGTGGAATCTATTGTTGAAGACAGAGTGACTAAGAATATAGATAAACTCGAGATTGTCAGAAACGGTCAACTTGGATTTGTAAAAGGTAGGTCTCATTTATTGAACGCAATTAGTCTTTTTTTGGGAAAGTAACTTAAGGTTGTCAATGGAGTAATGCCTGTGGATGTAATTTCTGTAAACATCCATAATGAATTCAGCTAGGTTGCTATAATTATTGTTCATAGAATGTAAAGCAAATTATTAACCTGGTTAAGGGTTGGTTAAGTGTAGAAGTAGAGATAATGAATAATATGTAAATACTATCTAAGTCCTCAAGTATTTGTTATATTTATTAATGATTTAAGATACCATGATAGAAAGATACCTTTTCAAGTTTTCCTAGAAAAGAGAAAACTAAGAGAAGATCTGATTGATAGGTCTTTAAAATTTTGAAGTGGTCTTGATAGGGTAAGATAGGATGGACTTGTAGAAAATAGTTTCACTTGTGGATGAATGGCGAACAAGGGGACAGAAATATAGATAGCCAGAATAGATCAAATGAAGTACCAAGGAAGAATTTATTTCAAAAAAGCCTGTAAATCCTTTTGAAATAAAGGCAGATACTCCATTTGTTCTTTTTTTTGTTTACTCTGAATACCAGCTTTCAATTATTTGTACATATAGACACCTTTGTTCCTCCGTGGTTCCAAGCCTCAATAACACAGCTGATAACATCCAGTATGACTAAAAATGTTGAGGATGATGATATTTTCCTGCTTCATGCGCTTTCTCAACCTCTAGTTCATCCTCATTCTGATAAGCAAATTGATGATCATGCCACCGTGGACTGTTTTTCCCACCCCCACCTCCACCAGCACCCCCTCCCCCTTTCTGTCCCCAGTCTCATCCCTCACATCAGCCTTCCCTTTTTGAGTTCCTGCTTTCAGGAAACTGCCATTTACCCAGCTACAAAAGCCTGCTAGAAGAGCAAGAAGAGCAACATAACAATTGACAAAGAGACCCTTCACTTGATCAGGCACTTGCAATAAACAACTCAGATATTAGCACAGGGTGAATTATCAGATATTATCAGACAATTAACGGATGTGTAACTATTATAAATAATAGGTCAGGATAAATATTTGTGAGGTGATGTAGAGTAAATGGCTAATTCTACTAAAAACAGCAGCTACTGAGCTTGTGCTTAAGAAACTATCTCAAGATGATATTAAATCACATGAGGCTGAGACTTGATGGAAGAGGGAACTTGTGTAGCCCTGTTCTACTATATTTCTGTATATAGGCAATCAATGTCTGTGCTAGCCTTATGTTCAGTCCTCAGTCCTCCAAGTTCCTAGAAGCTGCTACCGTTTTTCATATGAGAACCAGCTCCACAGTAAAAGATAGTTCATTTGTCAGCTCTTTGAAGGGTGAGTTTACAGATCAGTCCTGTTATGGAGGACTTAAGTGAGAAACATGATGGGATGGCATACATTGATGGGCATGCACACAAAGATGCTGGCTGTATCAACAGGCTTGCCACACAGCATTCTGTTCATTGTTAAGGAATGGCGGGGAGATTACTTTCAATTTAGGCTTGAGCAATTATGAAAACCTACTCTTTCTGCAGCCTCTGCTCCACTTCTGTCAGGTTTGTAGGCCAAGAAATACTGCAACTAAGGTCCCTGTACCTATCGCAGCCTTTGTGAATACATCACCTAATCTTCTGTCTTTATTGTGTTGATGCAACAAAACTCCTTGTCAAAACAGAACAGAACAAAACAGAAACTCATCACACCACTTCCAACAATACTTCACAGCACTTTAAGACACTTTGCATTAGCAGATGTTCTTAAAAATCATCCTACCTGCAAGTTGGGTGCCTCGTGGTTCAAATAACAATAGTGTAGTTGAATGCCTCATTTTGAGAAGTAACATAAAACGTCAAATAATGGACCTGTGTGGTCCACATTTGAGTAACAGCCATCACTTCAGTCAGTAGGACTGTATGATTTCAGGACAGCACCAATTCAGTCACTTCCAACTCACAAGTATTTCCTACACAGGCATCTATCTCGAAGAGCCACGTCACATGGGCCATGCCAGAAGTGGCTCCTGTCGCAATGCACATTCTCTAGAGAAGACACTGCTTCTGCAGAGCTGGCTGCAGTGGTGCTATAAAGATGAAGTTGTACCATCTGTCTCTAACCTCTCAACCAACTGTCAACCTGAGTCACATCATCACCTCTAAAACTAATCATTTGTTATTTTTGCGAATAAATATTTATGTTTTTTGGCAGTTCAGTTAAGTGGATGGCATTCAAGAAAGAAACTCCAAATCACAGAGAGGCAGGGTATGGATCTGCACTCAATTAAATCTCCAGTGAGTTTCTCAATTGAGCTGGTCAAATGAAAACTCCTGCAGGGTTTTGCTTTGAGGATCATATGCGACCATGGTCCTTTTGCACACAACTTTTAATTCTGCCATGTCTGTTTATATTGTTTTTCTTGCAGGTAGAAGTGGCAAATATGAACGATCCCCTCCAGTTTTAAACATTTGGCTCTTCCCTAGTGTAACCAGGCTTCTCAGTGAAGACTGTAACTATGGAGTTAGTGAATGGCTAATTGGGTGGACAGGTGAAATTGACCAGACAGTTTATGCATCGATGCATTCTTCCAACTTAAATTATAAATTGTTTTTTTCTTGCTGAGAAGGCAGCAAACATAAGCACATGACAATGGTGGAGCTCTTCTTTAAATATGAGAATCAGGGTTGGACCTCAACTTCAATTCTGGCTCAAATAGTAAAATGACAAAAGATTTCCTGGCAGGGGAAAGTAGGGAGAATAGGATCCACCACCAGAACTGATCATGCCAGGCAATTTTTGTTACTTTGTGGGGCCAGGAAGACCAACAGTCTCTTCACCTTCCTGCAAAAGACCCTCCCAAACCCTCTCCCTACTGTTTACCTTCTTACTGGCAAACATATTATTTGATTCTAACCAGGGCCTTAAGCTGCATGAACTTCTGCTTCCCACCCGTTTGGATCAATGGAAGCATCATGACAGCTTCTTGGAAAATGGTTACTGACATCACATAAACCAGTTACTACACAAAACTGAATTTTATGGAAACAATTATTTCTTCATGAAAGCCATGCAATTGTGAAAAGAGCACCCTAACTCACACTTACACTCGAGGAAACTGAGCAAGGCACTGAAAACTGTGTATCTTGTCAAGTTAATGCTTCTTCCAGAAAACTGATGCCCCTTCCTAAGTGGGGTATGCATTTCTAGCAGGACTGTCAAAGGCATACAAGCCATACATGCACTCCATGTTCTCTCCTATTCATTCCTCATCTAAAACATAAAAATATAAGAACATATACATGTTCTCAAGTCTGCTCCACCATTCCGTAAAATCATGGCTGATTTTTTTTGTGGACTCAGCTCCACTTACCCATCTGCTCACCGTAACCCTTAATTCCTTTATTGTTCAAGAAACTATCCTTGCTTAAAAACATTCAGTGAGGTAGGCTCAACTGCTTCACTGGGTAAGGAATTGCATGGATTCACAACCTTTTGGGAGAAGAATTTCCTCTTCAATTCAGTTCTAAATCTGCTCCGTGAAGCCATGCACCTTTATCTTATGCAGCAGCCTTTTGTGTGGCACCTTGTTGAATGCCATCTGGAAATAATGTTGCGTCATTTATTTGCATAATTCTGGTGTGGCATACGACTATCTATTGCCCACATGCTGTTACTCAAGATACATAACAGCCCCTTACCTCCTTGCTATTGAACACAACTTGTTGCAGTAAAGCAGCAAAATGAATATATACCAAGCAGAATAAACCACGGCCCACAAACAGCACAAATTTCCTTTCTGATGTTCCTTGGGCTAGTCTGCTGATATCTGGCAGAGTTTGAGTGATGTATATCCTGCCCAATACTGACCTCTAGCTTTGCTCTGTGCATTGATTGATTGGTCACAATTTGTATTTTAAATATGTACACTCTCTGACTCAAGCAGTAAACCTGGAGAGGATTGGCACAGCCTCAGTGAAAGTGAGGATGGGTACTAAGTCATTTGCTGCAATTTTCTGAAGGTGACTAAAACAAAAATGGAAAGAACTGCGGATGCTGTAAATCAGAAAAAAAAACAGAAGTTGGTGGAAAACCTCAGCACGTCTAGCAGCATTTGTGAAGAAAAATCAGAACAGGGAAGGGTCACCAGATCTGTAACCCTAACTTTGATTTTTTTCACAGATGCTGCCAGACCTACTGAGCTTTTCCAGCAACTTCTGTTTTTCTTCTGAAGGTGACTGTCCTGTTTCCATCATGCAGTAGGTCTCAGCATTCAGTTTAGTCAGTGAAACATCCTTTAGGACATCATGCTTTTTCAGAAGTTATGGAAACTATGGAGCTGCAAAGTGGATAACTCTGTAAAGGAAACTCTGCCGAGAAATTGGTTTCTCACTGAGATGTGGCTGTAAGTGAAGTATTAAGCACAGGAGTGAAATTTCTTACTTTGACTATGCAGCGTCTCAACGCATTCTGACAGTAGCTCTGGAGGGACGTGTACATTCGTATTTTCATTCTGATAAGTATATAAAATGTTGCAGGCAAATAGTTTATGACCCTAGCAGGAATTGACTGTATTAGGGACTGCTGCTTACACTTGTCAGCACATAGTGGTTAATGGCTAGGCTGGCTGAAAAGCACCATCTAATACCTTAAACAGGCCCAGCTATATTTCACTATGTATCGATCTGCCCCCTGAAAGTGTTTGCACATGTCCCTGATCCTGTTTGCAAAGCTGTAAAGTAATAACAGTACTCATGTCAAGAGGGTAATTATCATTGATTTAACCCAGAATGACAAATTTTTCAGTCAGACTACCTAATTCATACTTAAAGTTTGAGACCAGTAACAGCCTTTGGAAGGAGTTACGAGTGAAGAGGATTGAAATGTTGAAGGCTGTTTGCACTGGGCAAACATTTAGAGAACTCATCCATTTGATTATGTCAAGGAGTAAGGGAGGGAGGAGCGTTGGGAACCTTTAGCATCTATCCCCAACATAGTAAGCAGAGTTACCGCATGCTGCCCTATCCTGATGACAAAATTGAAATGTTACAATGATTTTGGGTTTGGGTCTCAGTCAAATATACTTGGTGAGTCACCTCGCTGCAGCTTGTCAATTGGGGGAGAGCAGGAAATTGTTTGGTACCAAACCAACCACAGGCTAGAGCTTCAGGGCAATGCAATATATTGTAGATGTTAGAAATCTGAACTAAGAACAGAAAATGCTGGAAATACTCAGCAGTTTAAGCTATTTATAAGGAGAAATTGAGAGTGAATGTTATGGGCTGCTGGCCTTCCATCAGAAATGTATGCGTATTTCCAGACCTCAGGAAGATTGAACTTATCCTATTTGATAGGGAATGGGGTGGAAAGCAAGCATAGGTTTACACCAGGCTGTTATTTTTGGGGAGCTAGAAAAAGCATTTCTCCTAAAAAGAAAATGAATTTTTGGGCTGTCTTACAGAGTGGCCGCGAGTGGGCCCTTTATAATCCAATGGATGGGTAATCCATTATATAATGCAAATTGGTGGGACATGTGCAATGCATACTTTATCCCATTGTACTTCAAAATGGCAACATATCAACAGCCTAGGGTCTCAATTTGGAAAAGGAAGTTTCCTCCAAAATGCATCAGACAATTCTTGGATATGTAAGAGGTGGCTGGGTCCCTCTCTTCTCCATGATCCTTAACTCAGGTGAGAAAGGTTGACCTGCATTTGAATACTGCCCTGAATACAAGTATGTTTAAGTGTAAGGGGAGCAAAGGCATGGTAGTTAAATTCTCAGACAACACAAAGATAGGTAGGAAAGGATGTTATGTAGAATACATAAGGATTTTGCAGAAGAATACAGATTCAGTGAGTGGGAGATGGAGTATAATGTGGGAAAGTGTAGTTCATTTTGGCTGGAAGAATGAAAAAGCAGTATAACTTAAAGAGTAACTGTAGAATTTGAGGGGCAGACAGATCTAGGTTTTCTAATGCATGAGTCACAAAAACGTTAGGATGCCGGTACAGCATGTATCGTTGTACCAGACATAGGTGTGACCACGTCACAAACACTGTGTGCAGTTTTGGTTTCCTAAGTTAGGGAAGGATCTAAATGCATTGGAGGTGGTTAAGGGGAGGTTTACTAGACTGACACCAAACTGAGTGAGGTGTCTTCGATAAGGAACATGGGATAGGCTAACAAAAGGTTCCACTGGTGTTTCAAAGAGTAACGGGTAACTTCACTGAAATGCATAAGATCCTGAATGGTCTTGACAAAGTGGACATGAAAAGATTATTTCTACTTGTGGGTCAGTCCAAAACTCAGGGGGCACTCTTTTAAAATTAGGGGTTGCCCTTTTAGGACAGAGGCAAGGAGAATTTTTTTTTGGAAATGATCTCATTGAATATTTTTTAAGATAGAGGTGGACAGATTCTTGTTAGACAAGGGAATCAACTTGTATTAGGGTAGATGGGCAAGTGGAATTCAAACCACAATTTTTTTTTGAACAGTCTTCAATGATAGATTGGAATCATTTCCTAAAGCATTTTCCAAGTTGAAAATATTGAAGGTCATTTTGATTGGCAAATGTTTAGACTCATTATCTTCTTAAATGGTGAACCAGGCTCAAGGGGCTGAATGTTCTACCCCTGCTCCTATTTCATATATCTGTATTGTTGTTTTCTCTAAATATATCTCTTATGTGAGTGACCTATTATGTCAGCGAGCTTCTCTGTGTGTTTTTGCGCATATGTGTCTGTGAATATGTTGAAAGTTCAATTTTCTCAGTGTGTACTTTTTCAGTATACATAGGAACAAAATGACATGGTTCAGCTCTCATGGGAATCTTACAAGATCTCTCAGCAAAAATGCATTTGTGTGTTCTTGTCTTTATTTCTCTCAATAGGATATATTTTGTCCTTTATTGAGAATGAAAAGTTAAACTCCTTATTTTGTAGAAAATAGCAAAGGAAAATGAAGATAGCCATAGCAATCTGACTTTATTAGGACATAAACATGAAAATTAACCCCTCACGATGCTTCTGTAATAAACCACTTGCATGAATGCTTATGTCACAGTTCCCAATATCTAAATTGCCAGTTAAACAATATAAACCTGATTAATTTGTTTATCCTGCAAGGCATTTACAAATATAAATGAATGAAATGAGGAACTCATAAAGCCTACTTTATAAATCATATTGACATATTTTTCTCAGTATTTTGCATGTAGAGGTGTAGGTACAAATTCAAAAAGTGTGGTAATATATGATTGACTGGGTGAATCTGGAAGAGGTGCAGAAGAAAATCCATGACTTGAAAAGAGTTGAATATGTAAGGCAAGAATTACCACACTTATTTAATCCAAATGAAAAGAACATCTTGGCACTCACAATTCTGCATTGGTCATTTTATAGTCTAATATCCAAGAAACAATCAAAGCTGTTTAATGTATGCACTGACAAGCATAAGCAGTGCCGCCTAATTTTTTTCACTTCCTGTTAGGCAGCTAAACCTTGCAATTCTATTTTACAAATGTAGCAAAGTAAGGATGTATAGAAACAAGTACAACAGACATACAGAAATGCTGAGAAAAGCAACAACATGGAAATAAACACTTAGATTTATATAACATGGTCCAACTCATCTGTGCCAATCAGACATCCCAATCTGACCTAGTCCCATTTACCAGAATTTGCCCATATCCCTCTAAACCTTTCGTATTTATACCCATCCAGATGCCTTTTAAATGTGATTGCATGTGCCTCTACCACTTCCCCTGGCAGCTTGTTCCATACATACGCCACGCTCTATGTGAAAAAGTTACCCCTTAGGTCCTTTTTAAATCTTTTCCCTCTCATCCGAAACCTATGCCCTCTAGTTTTGGACTCCCCCACCCTAGGAAAAAAACCTTGGCTATTCACTCTAACCATGCCCCTCATGATATTATAAGCCTCTATAAGCTCACCCCTCAGCCTCCAAAGCTCCATGCATATGTATGCTCACATATATGCACACAGATGGACAGTAACATATGAATGCATATATACATAAACAAAATACATGTATATACACATACATGTTTGTGTGAGTGTGCACATATACGTAACACACTCATGCACCTGCATATGCACACTTTTGAATTAAGCGTTTAAACATTTGCCAGTCTAAATGACCTTCAATATTTTTAATAAAGGCAAAATACCGCAAATGCTGGAATTCTGAAATAAACACAGAGAACATTGGAGAACTCTGGCAGCATCTGTGGAAAGAGAAACAGAATTAATGTTAATGATTAGTAAGATTCTTCTTCGGGTGCTGTCTGATCTGGTGAGTTTCTCCAGCATTCTCTATGTTTATTTTAATATTTTTAACTTGGGGAATGCTTGAAAGCAATCTTTAGGGAAGGATTCCAATATGTTATAGCGATCTGACCAAATGAATCTCTGGGCTTTGCGATTAGATGGATTTCACTAATACAGAAGTGATGGAGGTGTGCAATGACAATAAAGTCATTACTGACTCCATTACTGCCTCACAAAGCAACGAGATTCCAGGGCCGACAACATAAACATATAGCTCTGTTGCAAGTAAGCAGATCTCTGAATATTGGGCAGTCAGTCAATTAACTGAGCGATCAACCATTACTGTTAATTAGGAACATAGGAATATAGGAACAGGGAGAGACCATTCACTGCATCAAACCTGCCCTGTCATTCTATTTCTAGACTGATGCTCTCCTCAATGTCATTTACTCACACTGTCTCCATATCCCTTAATGTCATTAGTTATATTGATTTCTGTTTTGAACCTGCTGAATGATTGAGTAGAGAATTATGAAGGTTCACCACCCTCTTATTGAAGAAATTCCTCTTTCATGGCCTGTTCTTTATCTTGAGATTATGTCCCCGGTTCTAAAATCACCAGCCAGGGGAGACATCCCATTTATATACCCTGTCATGCCATGTAAAAATTTTACACGTTTCAGTGAGAGCACTTCTCATTCTTTGAAGCTCTAGGGAATACAGACTAAACGTTCTCAATCTTTTGGCATCTCCTCACAATCCCACCATCTCAGGGGTCAAACTAGTGTACCTTTATTTCATTCTCTCTATGGCAAGTATATCCTTCCTTAGATAAAGAGAACAAAACTGTAAGCAATTCTCTGGGTGAGCTTTCAACAAGGCTCTATACAGCTGCAACATTTTTATTTCTGTGCTCAAATTCTCTTGATGTGAATACATTTTTGCCTGTCCGATTGGTGCTGCATCAACATTTAAGCTTTGAGTTCTGAGGAAGGGTCACCGGACACGAAATATTAACTCTGATTTTTCTTCACAGATGCTGCCAGACCTGCTGAGCTTTTCCAGCAACTTTGCTTTTGTTCAACATTCAAGCTTTTATTGTCTCACTTCAGTGAATACTGAATAACTTCAATTCTGAGGAAGTGTCACTGGACCTGAAATGTTAACTCTGATTTCTCTCCACAGATGCTGCCAAACCTGCTGAGCTTTTCCAGCAATTTCTGTTTTTGTTTCTGATTTCCAGCATCCGCAGTCATTTTGGGTTTTATTGAATAACTTCACACATGTTTACATTTTATTCTACCTGCCATGTTCTAGATCATTCACATAACCGTCCAAGTTTCCTTGAAGCTGCTTTGCACTTACTTCACAACTTACATTCCCAAACAGTTTGATGCCATGAGCAAATTTGGAAATATTACAATTAATCTCCACATCAATATCTATTTATATAGATCCTGAACAGTACTGACCTCACTAGTAACAGCCTGTAATCCTGAGAATGATACAATAATTGCTACTCTCTGCTTTCTGTCTATTAACCAATTTTCAATTCATTGTAGCATATTAACCCAGTACCATGAACTCTAATTTAATTTACTAACAAGTGGAGGATCTTATCAAAAGCCTACAAGTAACATTCTCAAACATTTCTAGCAACTTGTGAAATATTATTTTACTTTCATAAATCCGTGTTGAGTCTGACTAACTTTGCTATTCTTTTCTAAGTATTCAGTTGCCACATCTTTTATAATAGACACTAACATTTTCTCTACTTTGGACATCAAACTAGCATGTCTGTAGTTCTCCATTTTCTCTCTATCTCTTCTTAACTAGTTGGGTTGAATTTGTTACCTCACCATCTACAGAAACCTTTCTGGATTCTATAGAATTACAAAGATAATAACAAATGCATCGACTGTTCTCGATTGATATTTCCTCCAACACTCTAGGATGAAGATCATCTGGTCCAGGATTTTTAGCATTACGCAATACAGCTGATTTTTCAAGTTCTCCTTCTTTACTAATACTAAGTTCTTTCAGTTCTCCAGTTACCATAAGTTCCTTGGTTGTATTGAATTACTTGAAGGTTTTCCATGAAGACTGATGCAAAGTAACTGTTTCATTTCTCTGCCATTTAGAGTCATAGAGAGATACAGCACGAAAACAGACCCTTCGGTCCAACTTGTTCATGCCAATCAGATATCCTATATAAATCAAGTCCCATTTCCCAGCATTTGACCCATACCCCTCTGAACCCTTTCTATTCATATACCCATTTAGATGCCTTTTAAATGTTGTAACTGTACCAGCATCCACCACTTTGTCTGGCAGCTCATTCCATATACGCACCACCCTCAGTATGAAAAAGTTGCCCCTTAGGACCCTTTCATATCTTTCCCCTCTCACCTTAATCCTATACCTTCTAGTTTTGGACTCCCAACCCTGGGGAAAAGACCTTGTCTATTTACCCTATCCATGCCCCTCATGATTTTATAAACCTCTATAAGGTCACCCCTCAGCCTTCAACACTCCAGGGAAAAATAGACCCAGTCTATTCAGCGTCTCTCTACAGCTCAAACTCTCCAACCCTGGTAACATCCTCGTAAATCTTTTCTGGCCCCTTTCTAGTTTCACAACATCCTTCCTATAGCAGGGAGATCAGAATTGCATGCAATACTCCAAAAGTGGCCAAACCAATGTCTTGTACAGCCACAACATGACCTCCCAACTCTATACTCAATGCACTAACCAATAAAGACAAGCATACCAAATGACTTCTTCACTATCCTGTCTACCTGCGACTCCACTTTCAATGAACAATGAACCTGTACTCCAAGATCTCCTGGTTCAGCAAAACTCCCTGAAGCCTTACTATTAAGAATATAAGTCTTGCCCTGAATTGCCTGTCCAAAATGCAGTACCTCACATTTATCTAAATTAAACTCCATCTGCCAGTCCTCAGCCAATTGGCCCATCTGATCAAGGTCCCTTCTTCGCTGTCCACTACACCTCCAATTTTAGTGTCAATGAACTTACTAAATTTACTGTGAATTTACTAAACGCAACTCCTATGTTCACATCCAAATCATTTACATAAATGACAAAAAGCAGTGGACCCAGAACTTATCCTTCTGGCACACTGTTGGTCACAGGCCTCCTGTATGAAAAGCAACCCTCTACCACCACCTTCTGTTTTCTACTTTTGAGCCAGTTCTATATCCAAATAGCTAGTTCTCCCTGTATTCCGTGTCATCTAACATTGCTAACCAGTCTACCATGAGGAACCTTGTCGAACACCTTACTGAAGTCCATGTAGATCACATCCATCAATTTGCCCTCATCAATCCTCTTAGTTACTCCTTTAAAAAACTCAATCAAGTTCGTGAGACACGATTTCCCCCACACGAAACCATATTGACTATCCCTAACCTGTACTTGCCTTTCCAAATACATGTAAATCCTGTCCCTCAGGATTCCCTGCAACAACTTGCCCACCACTGATGTCAGGCTCACTGGTCTGTAGTTTACATGGCCTTTCCTTACCACATTTTTTAAATAGTGGAACAATGTTAGCCAACCACCAGTCTTCCAGCATCTCACCTGTGGCTATCGATGAAACAAGTATCTCAGCAAGGGGCCTAACAATCTCGTTCCTTACTTCCCATGGAGTTCTAGGGCACACTTGATCAGGTCCCAGAGATTTATCCACCTTTATGTGTTTTAAACGTTCAGCACCTCCTTCATTGTATTATGGACAGTTTGGAGAGATATTGTTATTTATTTCCCCATATTCTCTATCTTCCATATCCTTCTTCACAGTAAGCACTGAGGTAAAATGCTCATTTAGTATCTCCCCTCTCTCCCGCAGTTCCACACATAGGTAGCCTTGCTGATCTTTAAGGGGCCCTATTCTCTCCTTAGTTACCCTTTTGTCCTTAATTCCCTGTTCTCTACTTTGAATTCTCCTGTTTTCACCTGTTACCAGCCCACATTTGGTCTGGCAGCATCTGTGAAGAGTGAAAAATAGAGTTAACATTTCAAGTCCAGTATGACTTCTTCAGAACATTAATTCAGTTTCTCTCTCCAGACCGCTGAATTTGTCCAACATTTTCTGTGTTTGTTTCAAATTTCCATAATCCACAGTAATTTGTCTTTATATTTATTTTATCTTTATTCAGCTAGTGACAGTTAATGATTAAATTATTACAAGAAAATACTAAGGTTTTGGAGTAAAATACTAGTTCAATATTGTATGCAATCCAGTTACACTGAAACATTGCAATAATACATGGATGACAACTTGTATGCATGGGAAAACCACTTTCAGTGTGACATGGCATACATTGTAACATTACATACATCATGATACTAAGTTAAATAAAAACAAAGTACTGTGAATGTTGTAAATCTGAAACAGAAACAGAAATTGCTGGAGAAACTCAGCAGATGTGGCAGCAACACTGGTGAGAATGCAGAGTCAAGGTTTCAGGTCCAATGATCCTTCTTCAGAACTGATTGTAGCTTGAAAAAGGTTGACATATATGCTGAAGATGGGGTGAAGGGAGGGGGAGGAATAAACAATGGGTGGAGATGGAGACCAGAGAGAAAGAACAGCAGTTGGGCAGACAAAAAAATGAATAATATTGAGCTGGAGAGAAAGAAAAGCTGCTAATGGGGACAATTAGTGGGTGTCAGTGGGTTGGCTGTAGTAAAAGTAGCCCACGATATGACAAGTTCAGGTACGTGGGAAAGACATGGAAGAAGGTGTTCAGGCATGAAAATTATTAAACTCAATATTAAATTCTGAAGGCTGCAAGATCCCAAGAAAATGAGAAGCCATTGCTCCAGCTTGTGCTGAGCTTCGCTGGAGCACTGCAGCAAGCCTGAAACAGAGATATTGGCCTGGGAACATGGTGGTATGTTGAAGTAGCAGGCTACCATCTCAAGGTCATATGTTATCATGTAGTTTTGTGGTGCATGTACTGTAGTCTCACTGTGTATATAATGTCACAATACATGTGGTAATGCTGCCATGCATGCATTGATAACGCATTTAGTTTCACATGTATTTGCACACATCGCTTGAAGATGGAAAAAAAATGTAATTTCGGAACTTCTACCCTCTTTAGGGAGTATCATTTAAAGCACTGAAGCAGTGATGGTTATGTGGCAACAAACCGATGCTAAGTGTTCCAGCACAGGCTAATAATCTGTTGTTAAGGTGTTTCTCAGATGGTCAGTGAAAGAGACTGAAATTAACTCTGATCTCTCAAGTGCTACCTATTGTTTTTTGCTCTCCTTTCAAAAAAAAACTGCTATTGTCAACTGCTACAAAATAAAGATTCAGTTTGTTTCTGGAAAGTGCTTACTAATGTATGCTATAGTATATCTGTCATGAGTTTTTAATTAATTGTGTGTAAACCTTAAGTGTACATGTAGCCCACAGCTTACTATGTGGAACCCAAATACTTGTCTCTCTGAAACTTAGCTGTGCTGTATTTGACGATGGGGATGATCATGGATCTTCCTTCTTCACTGATGTATATGCCAACAGATTGTGATGGCCAACACATTTGTTGGTTGAGAGATCATATCTCTCCCTAACGTTTGGTGTTCTTTATATTTTGAATCCAGGTAGCTCTGTATGGTTCTTTTGCTAGATTGATGATGCCAAGGCAACACTTGGCTAAGTATGACATAATGAATCCTTTCAAACTGGACTCAATGAAAATCAGAGAGAAAAGTCTCCACTGGTTGAAGTCATGTGTAGTACAAAGGAGGCTGGTTGCAGTTGTTGGAGATCATTTATCTCATTTCCAGGACATCTCTGCAAGGTTTCCTCAGTTAAGTATCCAAGGTCCAACCTCTTTTAGCTGCTCCATCAATGACATTCTTTGCATCATAAGGTGTATAGTTGCTCATAATTGCAGAATAATCAACACCATTTGCAACTCCTCAGATACTGTAGCCGTCTGTGCCTATATGTAGCAAGACCTAGACAATATCAAGGTTTAGGCTGATAAGAGGCAAATAGTATTCACACCATACAAGGGCAAGAAAATGACTATCTCTAACAAGAAAGAATTTTACCATCACACCTTGACATCCAGTGGCATTACAATCACTGAATCTCCCACTATGAATATCCCAGGGATTACTATTGACCAAAACCTGAATTGAACTTACTACATAAATACTGCGACTGCAAGGGCAAGTTAGAGGCTAGGAATCCTGCAGCAAGTAACTCAATTCCTGACTCACCAAAGCTTGTCTGCCATCTACAAATCACAAGTCAGGGCTGTGATATGACAGTCCTCACTTGCTTGGATAGGTGCAACTCCAACAACACTCAAGAAGCTTAACACTATCCAGGACAAAGCAATCCACTTGATTGTTACTGTATTCACAAACATTCACTTCTTCCACCACTGATGCTCAACAGTAGCATCAGTAATGTACTATCTTCAAAATGCATTGCAGAAATTCACCAAGGCTTAGACAACACCTTCCAAACCCGACAGCTAGCACTTTATAGAAGGACGAGGACAACAGATACACAGGAACACTACCACCTGCAAGATTCACTCCAAGCCACTTACCATGGAAATTTATCACTTTATCAAAATTGTGGAACTCCCTCCCTTACGGCATTGTGGATCTACAGCAAATGAACTGTAGCAGTTCAAGGTGTCAGATCACCACCATCTTCTCAAGGCATGTAGGAAAGGGCAATAAATGCTGGCCCAGCCAGCAATGCCTACATCCTATGAATGAAGTTTAAAAATGTACTGTTACAAGATAAAAGTGTCCTGCAGCTCCTAGCTGCCAGTTAATGTGCAGGAGTTTCTAGAGATGACTGTTACTGCTAAAGTCACTTGTCCACATATGATCTGGATCATAAATTTGATTAAGATTCCTTTCTGTAAGACCAAAAGACTAAGTTATCCTTTGTAGAATTACAGTGGATAGAATCAAGTAGACCCTTTGAATTGGTTAATATCATTATCCTTAAATAGCATATTCTAATGAGTTACATTCTATTGCCTTGGTCAGTTATTTCGCTATTAGCACTGCATTTCCTTTCCCCTGTGTAATTGGGTACACTCTGGTTGTAATTAACATAAATACATTCCAGTGTAATTCAAATGATGTATCAGCCACAGAGAAATAATGAACCTAAAAGCTTTTACAATAACTGAGATTGTCATCTTCCTTCCTCTTCTACATTTCCAACACATATCCTCTCCATTGTGAAGATCACCTATTTGCATCTTTCAATATTGTGCACACTGCTCCTAACTCAACAATGCTGTTGAAGCCCTCTTCCATGAATCCCTTCCCTTGATTTGTCCATATATATCTATTCTGACAAATATTCTATAACATTGCATATGAGGCATTTAAAAAAAACTCCAAATAAACATTGTTTAGAGAAATTGTCACTAATTGGAACAGAGCAAGTAAAGCAATTTGGAAACAAAAACAGAAGTTGCTGGAAAAGCTCAGCAGGTCTAACAACGTCTGTGAAGAGAAATCAGAGTTAATGTTTTAGGTCCAGTGACCCTTCTTCAGTTCTCTGATTTCTCTTCACAGATGCTGCCAGACCTGCTGAGCTTTTCCAGCAACTTCTGTTTTTGTTTCTGATTTACAGCATCCACAATTCTTTCAGTTTTTAAAAGCAATTTAGTGCTGATTTTGAAGTCATTCATTTATTTTATTCTGAACTCTATATCATTATATATTTTGAATCTATCTGGTTAGTAAATAAATAGCAAAAGCTGCAGTAATTTGGAAAGCAGAGAAGTCGAGTTTCATTTTGAACTTAGAAATTTCAATACAATATGTCCTGAGGAGCTGAGAAACACAAATATAAAGTGCTACAGTGTTTTCACAAGTAGAACAGTGCAAGTGCAGTATGGAAAATTTACACAAGCAGTTTACATAATAAATATAAGCAAAGGAGGTTCCAATAGCATAAATGTGAAACAGGTTAAGCAGACAAATACCAACAGAGAAGAAACAGACATGTTTACATTTTTTTTATTAATTCACAGGATATGGGCATCACTGGTCAGACCAGCGCTTATTGTCCATTCCTAATTGTCATTGAGAAGGTGGTGGTGAGCTGCCTTTTTGAACCATTGCATACCATAGACAAACAGTGCTATTGGACAGGGATTTCTAAGAATTTGATGCAGCATTTGGTGAAGGTACAGCAATGTAGTCCTATGTCAGGATGATGTGTGGCTCAGAGAGGAACTTATAGGTGGTGGTGTTCCCAAGGATCTCCTCCCTTGTCATTCTTTGTGTAGAGATTGTGGGTTTGGAAAGTTCTGTCTAAGGAGCCTTGGTGAGTTTTGTACCTTGAAGATTGTACACTGTACGCAGCACTACCATTGTGCATTGGTGGTGGAGGGAATGAATGTTAAAGGCATTAGATGAGGTGACAGTCAAGTGGACTGGATGGTGCTGAACTTCTAGACTGTTCTTAGAGAATATTCTATCATACTCCTGACTTGTGTCTTGTAAATGGTG
Source organism: Rhincodon typus (assembly GCF_021869965.1). Classification (NCBI taxonomy): domain Eukaryota; kingdom Metazoa; phylum Chordata; class Chondrichthyes; order Orectolobiformes; family Rhincodontidae; genus Rhincodon; species Rhincodon typus. Next base: position 55,394,305 of record NC_063341.1, on the reverse strand, counting down.
GACAGGTTTAGAGAAGTTAAGAGGTGAATTAATTGAGGCAGAATTCCTAGCCTCTGGTATTCCCATGTAGTCACAATATGTGTGTGACTAGTCCAATTCAATTTCTGCTCAATGCTAACAATACTAATTGTTAGTAGTGGTGGATCCATCAATGGTTATGCCATTGAACATCCAAGCATGATGGTTGGATTCTTGCTTAGAGATGCTCATTGCCTGGCACTTACATGGCACAAATGTTACTTGCCATTTATCAGCCCAAATCTGAATGTTGTCCATGTTTTGCTGCATATTGTTGCAGACTGCTTCAGTATCTGAGAAGTTTCAAATGGTGCAGACCATTGTGCAACCATCAGACAACATATCCATCTCCAAACTTTGACATTACAGTTCTCCATATTATTTTGCATTTTCTAAAACCTGCAAAATAGTTTATGTCCCTGTGATCCCTCCTTGTTTCCATGCCCCTTAATTTTATTTCACCAACAGTCTTTAGTAGCACTCTTCCTATTCCTGTATTCAAATAATTTAATCACTGCCTCATGCCTTTCTAAGTGGTCTCTGATTTCCTGTATTTTGACCTCTAGGAGGCATAATTTCCCAACTGACATTGACCTTGGGCAAGTTCTTCGTCAGTCACCTGGTCAAACATTCTTCCTGTCGGTGTATCCATAATAAGAGGTCGATTGCTTGCTCCACAACTTCCAAATTGGTCAATTTCCATTTATTTTTGAACAAGTTTGTTACAATTGCCACCCTCCATTGCTTTGGCACAGCTCTTTTTTTTCCAAGGAATATTGAGCAAATTTCAATTAGTCCTGTTTTCTGCCCAACATCCTTCAGTGGTCTGGGATGCGTATAGCTGAATCTAGTTTGTGATCCACTTAGCCGCATAAACCCTCTTAATACATCTTCCTTTCAGATTAGTGTTTGGAGCACGCTTTCTTCTACAACCTTCCCTCGAAATTTTACTGTTTCTTTCTTATTTTTCCCTGGAAAGACTGAGACAAATTGTTTTTAAGTATCTGCCTCACTTTGAATGCAAGGTGTCCCCCCATTCCTGAACAGTAAATAAATGGTAGAATTAATCAGTTCACTCTAAACTGTGGCTTTCACTTAAAGCGATAGCCTTTTTATATTGCGCCAGTTCCAAGCTCTCTGATTTCATATCTGCTGCTTTGTGACTCGGTACCCCAAGTCCCCGAGCTGGCTTGAACTTAAACTAAAGAATTTTCCCCCAAACCCTTTTATTTCTGGCCAACGGATGATTCTTTTTTATGTCTGGAGTGAGTTCAAATCCGGGATCCCAGAGGTACAAGGAGAGACCACCCAGATCTGCACCTGTGGGCATTAATCATCATTCAGCCTTAATGACCTCAGAAAGAGGGAACATTTATTAATGAAATTTAAAATTTGTGAATGTTTAACAAAAAAAAGTGCCGAGATATGTGGAAATCTCTATCAATCAAAACTCCTTTTGATATAGAACTCAAACTTATTTTCTAAATGACCTTAGCCTGATTTCTGTTAGCACTGATGGGAAAAGTAAGAGGACAGGATAGTCAGTCTGCGCAGCAGCAAAATAAAACGACTGTGAGCGGTACACTGTCTAAAATGTGTCTTAAAATCTCTTATTCATACATGACTACCTTTGCCCTTGACCTGTACATTTTTCTCCAGTTCCTGCAGCTTTCGGCTTTTTGTCGTTTTTTTTTCCTTATGTTTAAACATGACATTTTTATTTTGCTTACATCCCCTCACTGTTATTTGAATTTAACAAGTAGGCTCGAATGCATGGCTGTGTCGCAGCGGGTGAGAAAAAGGGCTCACTGGGGAGTCTTTGTTAAAACTGTTAAGTATTAATTTCTTCTGACGAATTTTCGCTGTCATTTCCTTAATATTGTGCACATGAAATAATCATGTCTTAAACCCACCAGTAATTGAAGATGATTTTCATTACACTGGCATCCTGGGAGTAATAATTTTTAACATATGAGGTTTAAAACCTCTTAGCTTGATGTTTCATACCTATTCAGTCACACGCAGTCTTTAACTCTCACACTCAGTCTCTCATCCTTTCTCTGTTCTGCCTCAGCTTTTCACTATATCTGAGTCTCGGTTTCACGGTTTGTTCTTTTTAATCGTTCAGTTTCCGTCTCTTCTGTTATATTCTCTCGTCTTGAGATATATTCAATTTTCCTGTTTGCTTATGTTTTAATCATTTTTTTCTTCGTTTTTACTTATCCAAGCCTCTTTTGTAAAAAAAAATGCTATATCTTGTGAAGTAGTTTCTTTCATTCTTAAAAAGACGGCTCATTTTTATTTGTAACCCCTTGCCCCTGGAAAGCTCTCTGGTCTTTCCTCAGCCTCCCTCAGTGGTCTGCAGCCTGTTGTATTGGAGCTGACGGTGTTATTGCAGGGTCACTGTACAGGTGAAGTGGTTTATGCAGGATTAAATGGGCAATTCCTATTTTTAACCCCTCTCCTGATCCAGCTGTCTGAAACGCTGTTTCTCTGAATGTGCTCTGCTCAGTGACCTGGAATGGACTCATCCCCTTGTCAGATAAATTCGAGTAACAAGTGCAACCCCAGTCTACTGCTTATGGAGCTCTGCCATCGGCACTCATTGGCGTCACTTACATTTCTTGCCCCTGACCTTATTTTATCTTCCTTCCTCACTTTCTCAGCACCTCTGTTGCATTCAATGTCTTTATCCTCCGTATCATCGTTTTTCTGAAAAAAGAATTCCGCCTCCAACCCGCTTTCCGTTATATTTACTGCTTCCTCCCTGCTTTCTCAACTCTCCCTTTGCTTATGATGTTGCCAATGCCTTTCCCACCTTCTCCCCTTTTCTCGTTTGATTTCCTCTTCCTCTCTGGGCGTTCTCATTCATTCCCCTTTGCCCCTATCCCGTCTTTCTTTCTCAGCCTGTTCACCGAGGCAGCCCCTCACAAATACCTCAGTGATGGCTTTTCGAAGTGCTGAGATTTATTAGTGTTTATGCTGGAAGTAGCGGGCAGCCCCGCTGCTGAGCTGCATGAACCCAGCACGCAGCAGATTGGGATTTGTCCGCCTTGTATCAGGGAAGCGATTTATCAGTCGAGTGCGAGCCAGAGGCGCCGGCTGCCACCTTCCCTTGCCTTTCACAGAGGCCACTGGGGTACAAACGCGCTGATCACAAAATCTATGTGTGCAATCATATTTCTCTTTAGGTGCGATGAAGCAGTAATACTTGTCACCGCCTGATGAAAGTCATTATTCTGATTAAGTCCCTAAAATATTTCATTTGTCAGTGACACTCCTTAAGTACTTCCCCACTTGCGAGCAGCCAACTGTGTCTATTGACTATGTAGCACGTCAATTTACATCGCCAGCGACAACATTATTGTCGCTAATGTGCCCGACAATACGCACCTATCAAACTCTCCCATTTCTCCTCGGCTTGCCCTCATATTTGAAGGTTGTCTGCTTTAAAAAAAATGCATTTTTTTTTTGGATATTCATTTCCAATGTCATAAATTTCAATTTGCGGCTGCAAATTCAGCCATTATCACCTGCAACAAACTTTGCAGTCATTCTCCCAAATAGAATGCAATTTGCTGCCAATGACTAGCAAATGAAACCTGGATGTGAATTCATTTGTGTGTGTTTCTTCTTACACTTCAGCCACACAAGCACCCCCCCCCCCCCCCCATCCTGTAGGAATTACCCCTCGCCCAGAACCTCCTTTACCTTCGCGCTTGCATTAGTGAAAGTTCTATTTATTTTTTTCTCTATTCCTTCTGCCTGGCCAAGGTTTTTAACATTTAAATGACGGAGAGAATTGAATGATCTGCCAAGACCTCCTAAGTGCACAAGACAGAGTGACAACATTAAAATAGCCGGGGAATGCACACTGAACAAATAAGTTGAGATGTAACATAATAATGTTTTTTTTTTCTCTGTCCGCGAGTTCCTGACAAATTTATTGAATAAAAAGGAGCACTCAACCCTATCGCACTACAGATTGCTTTACAGATCCCCTTTTCATTTTGCAACACATTATGAGAACTTTTTCTTAGTCCGTCTTGTCTCTGGACTCGGGATCGGTGTTCACTGACAGCGCCCACTACTTTCTCCCGGTTGCAAGATAAGTCTCATTGATTTTTCTGTGAATCTCGAGTGTTTTTCATTTTGTGCGTGTGTGGAGTGACAGTTCTCACTGTCTCACTCAAGAGTAATCCACAGATCTGGGGGATTATAACGTTTAAATCTGTAAATGATTACTTTTAACTCCGCAAATCATTACTTTTAACGCCCGTACTTGAGCAGAAGACAGGAATTAAACAGTTCACAACTTTCCTCAACATGTCCCTCCAATAAATCCTGCCAAGGAATCCTTTGCTCGGGGATTGTGCAATTTGAAGCGTTTGTTTTGCATTGGTCTTGGGCCATTATTCTGCATCACTCTAATGCAGTAATGCCAGAGGAATTAGCAACTGTAACAGGGTTATTATTATCAAGAAAGAATTTGTAGTTGATTCCCGATAAGTTCTCTGACCTAATAAATGTTATCATTTAGTACTTGCTGTATTGAAGATAAACATTTGTTATCACATCAGGGGATTTTGCTATGACCTACTTGTGTATTCGAGACTCTGGTATAGTCCTCCTCCTGCTAAAGTCCAAATGAAATTTATGTATGAAACTTGGTAACTTCTGGCTTTCTTGTGGAAATGGCCTGTAACATTGCGGAACTTCATGATCCTTTTTAATCAGCCTTGATTGTTAAAGTTATGTTCTCATCCTGTTATTACAGAAAAATTGTTAATTTAGATCAACATTAATATAATTCAGATCATAAGTATGTCACCCAAGTGAATTTAACAAATTGTGATAAATACAGCAACTGCATTCTTCTACATTATTTTATTTTAATGTGTCTTAAATAAGCTCTTTCTCTCCCTAAAGTATCAGCCTACTCTTCAAAATATCAAAAGATCAAGTAACATTAAAAAGATTATATTGCAATGGGTAACATTCATGATACCTAATAACCTGAAGTTAAAATAGCAAACAACTCCCTTTTGACTTAAATAATCTTATCAACACTTCAGTCCCCCAACATCAATGTTGTTTCACCTTCTCTCTCGCTTTGTTGACGCTTTTCGCCTTCTATCTTGATAGTCTAATTAATTTAGAACTTATCAGGATATCAACATTATTCTTAAATTAGTCAATGCACAAAACAGCGTTTACTTCAGTAAAACATAGATATGAGTGATATTTTTTCTATATTGTATAAATTACCATGTTATTACGCACAAAGTGTCATTTAAGTCTCTTTAAAAAAATGTTTTCTGAAAATGAAAATCTCCAAACGATCATGTCCTGGCAAGATACAAATGTGATTGTTTTGCTAGAACACAGAGCACACAATACTGTAACTAACCTATTAAAGCAACAAGGCTGAGCAATGTCTTTAATTCTCTTCAATCTAGCTGTGATATTAACAAAGAGCAAACTCTGTACTAATATCAGTGGTGCAGGCAAGGTCATTGAATATTTTTAAGTCCGAGGTGGATAGATCCTTGACTAACAAGGGAGTCAAAGATTATCAGATATAGACAGGAGTATGGAGTTGAGCCCTCAAACTGATCAGCTATGGCCTCTTTGAATGAAGGAGCAGGCATGTGGGGCCAAATCCAGCTCATAAATTATCTGTTCATATGGATATTTGACATTTCAATAGTGATGTAGTTTCTTTTACCTGTTCACATATAGCGAATTCTTTTGTGTGAGTGATAATGTGCCAATGGAACCTGAAGTCAGCACTGTTATACCTGCTTTACAAGTATAAAATCAGTGTAACACGACTAATAAAGCAGGGCAGAAGTTCACAGTCAACCTGTATGGGCAATTGGTCGGTGCTAAATTAGATGGGACTTACTTTTCAGCAGTTCTAGTAGCTACATGGATTAAGCAAAGACCACTGTTTAGACCCAAGTTCTTAAATTCATCCAGACCTGTTGCAGCTTAAGTTATTTGATTGCTATTTACTGGGCTCCAACCATCTACCTAGTTGTACATAAAGAAACTTCTTCTGAAGTCAGAACAAAGAAAAGGCCAGATCCTCCAAAATTTTGCCATTTATGCAATTGGAAAAAAGTTTTCCCAGGGCTAAGATAGTTGAAGGGAACTTCTTTTTGAGGAGGATTAAAAAATAGAGAATGAGGTAGAAATGTATAGAGACTTGAGGTGAAGATCCAGAGGATGGGGCATATTGGCTACAAAAGCAACCACTGATGGCAGGTTGGAAAATGTGTCAAACAGAACCGAACTGTCAGCTGTCAAGGTATGGTGTGTGTGCAATTCTCTATGCCTGGAGGAAACTATTGAGATTGGTTGGGAAAGAAAAACTTTGTATTTGGGCATCAAATGTCTGATCAAGAATTCTATGCATTACAATGAATCCTCACATTGGAATTCAGTACTTTGATTGGATATGGATGTATGAAGTTTGGATTCTGCGATTCTGCATTCCTCAAGGCTTTGAAACTATTTTCTTATGTCATAAACTGTTATTATTGCTAGGGACTGACATTTCCAAATGTTATGACTTTTGATGGTTCTTCCATTATTCATTTCCAATTTGCTGGGTTTCACAACTGTTTGGTTGTTACATAAGACAAAATATTGATGCTTTAATCCTGTGACTTTAGAAAGACCCAGTTACCATCAATGCCATGGAAATATTACAGCAGCTACCTTGATATGGGACAGATTTAAGTGCCTGATAGCTTTCTCACATCAGGAGCTGACATAATATTTCAACATGAAGCAATATTTATAGGCACATTTATTAAATCATTTATGGGTATCTGGGGAGTCAATTAGCTTCATATATCTAGAAAAAAGAAATGTATACATGAGCAGAGTTCTTGACATTCAACTCAATCCTGATACTAATCCAGGAAAGATGCTAAATGACAAAATAATGCTGTTTTGTGCAAAACAAAAGCAATATCCCTAAATAACATCCTAAGGGGAAAAGATGGTCAAAATATTCCCATTAGTCGTCATTGAACACAGCAGGGTCTCATTGTAACTACAGCATATCAGTGTGTACCCTGTAGCAGATGTGAACAGATGGAAACCCACTGTAGTTTGCAAAGCCTTTGCCAAGGGAACAAATAAAATACACTTAAGTGGTATTTGTTTCCATTGATGAACTGTTGCATTAATTCCAATCACAATATTTGATACCAGATCAATTGGGATATTCAATTAAATATTTTTAGACTGAGATGTAGAAATAAAATATATTATTACATCCAAATTCGAGTTCTCCATAATTCAGATATGTCGACTGTCAGCATTCACATAGAAAGTAAAATAAACCAGAAAGAGTCATTTTAAAAGCTGGTAACTTATTGCTAAAGCTCAACAATTGAATATATGTATTGGCATTGTTCAGAAAAACATGAGAAAAATTGAAGAATGAAAATTAATGCAGTATACTGTTAATATTTTACCAACAGGCTACTAAGGACTGGATTTTTCAGACTGGATTTTTTTCTTCTTTCCAAGGATGTGGCATTGCTGATAAGGCCAGTATATGTTGACCATCCTTATCATCCTTGAACTGAGAGACTTGCTTGGCTATTTCAGAGGGCAGTTCAGTGTCAACCACATTGCTGTGGATCTGGAGTCACACATAGAACAGACCAGGTAATTATAGCAGATTTTCTTCCTTAAAGGACATAGTGAACCAGATGGTTTGTATGAGTTTGCCGACCACCACTACTGAGATGAAAGTTTTCATTCCTGATTTATTAATTGAATTCAAATTCCACCAGCTGCCATGGAAGGATGTTAACACATGTTCCCATGGCATTAACCTGGTCTTCTGGTTTACCTGTAATATTACCATTACACCAACATGCTGCAGAAACTGTGAGCAGGTGATGGGAGCTTCCAGCCTGTTGGTTTGATAATTTTATGAAATTTTCATTTTACACAATGTTGTAATGAAACAAGCTCCACTTTTACAGTATATCGCCAAACAGTTGGCAGTAGTAATTTTAATACTTCAGTATTAATGCAATAAAAATAAACTGGGCACTAAAAATACAGTTTCTAAGCAAAAATCACTTTTCCCCTATTCTCACTTCATTGTTTTTTGCATTACTGTCATCAAACATAATTCCTTCACTTTGCAATTGGTTTAAGTTTGGAAACAAAAAATTCTCCTAATTGGCTGAAAACTAACTGTTAGGCTGCAGTGTTGGAGTTGGTTAAATTTTAAATGCACCTTGAGTTCCTTGTTGTGAAGCTGACAGTGCAATCCCACTCTGATGAGATAACTTATCCATAGGACAGGAATGGTTCAAGGGTGCATGAAACAGCATTGGCAGAAAATGTATATCCTCCATGGGGATCTAACCAACCATTACCAAACTAGCAATTTCCACTGCATGATTCCACTCTGGGCGCAGCACTTAGAAATTCATGAGAAATGCTGGTGTCAACCAGGTGTAACTATTGTATTTCTTTACTATTTAGTAAATTATCATCACCTCATTGTTTCCTTATATGTTTTCACTCTCATCAGCACACTGAAAAAAATTACGGGATAATCATCAAGGGAATACAGGAGACAAATGCATAACCTATCCACAGAAATTCTATGGAAAAAGTCTAATCTTGATCTAGGAACACTGCATGTCTGTGAGGAGGTAAAAACGAGTGGGCATGTGGATGTCATGTTTCTAAATGAGTGATTGTGTGAACATAGATAAGTGTTTGCATGTTTATATAAAGGAGTTGGTCAAATATGTAAATCAGTGATAGCAGGAAGATATAGATGTTCTTTTTCAACATAAGCACAACACTATAGTTCATTGAATTTAATATTTTAGGGAAATACACTTAATTAGATTGGATTTGTCGTGTTTAAGGTTAAGTATTTTTGAAACTTTGAAGTGTTTCTAAGTTAGTTTCATGTTTGTCCTGATTTACTATTGTGTAAATATCCAAATCTGTTATTTTCACTATCACGTGGAGTTTTAATGAAAAATTACAGAGTCATTAAGAAAACAAATAGAGGCTAAGGTAGAGGGGATAGATGTAGAAATTTAAAGCATGGTACTAATATGAAAATAGCCTATCCAAGATTTGCAGCTATAAGAAGAGTGACGCTGAAAAACTACTGAAAGCTTTATTTAGCTCATAGTTCATCAAATAGGAATTAACTCAATATCTAAAGTATTCTTCACAGTGTAGCATAGAACAACATTGACAGAAAAGAAAGAGTGTTCAATGGTCAGAAGTGAATAAAAGTGATACATAATTTTTGATTTGGAATTCTGTGCAGATTATTGTATTGATTGACAAATTTTGAGATACTGATTTACCCCCTATTGCAGTTTTAACATGGTAATACCTTAGCCATGCTCCTTCAATGTTTGTACAACTACACTCAGGAATAAAGTGAATCACAATATTCTAATCACCACTATATAGCTATAGATTGTAGAGAACCAAGTTTTCTTTAAGGCATGGCTAACATGTTTCAAGTATGCCATTGCTGTATTCTTTGTAGAATTCTTTATTCTATATTATTTGTAGAATATTAAAAAGCCACTGAAGCACGTAGGGTGATACATTAATGAAAATTTTCACTTTCCCATAAGTATTTCTACACAATTTAAGCCAGCATTGATTAACTATGATTGCCAATCCACTGAATTGAAATTCTAATTGAAGGATGTTTTCTGCTCTCTAAAGTATCTTAGAAGTTGAGACGAAGTTATAACTACAGTGGACAATGAGCATTTTGCAGTAATCTGTAATAGATGGTGTTCCAGTTAAGATGGTCAGATACAGGATAACAGATGTATAGTTTATAATAGCGGAAATGCCTGGGTGAGATTCACAGTCACATCCCCGCCAAGGAATTAAAACTGTTTATATATTAAACATAGAATCTAGAAGCAAGTTTTTTGTCTGATACAGGTTAAAATGTGCTAAAAATAAATGTAAAAGTATTAGATTTTGATCTGGGACTATCTCTTCCTATGATTGAAATCATCATTCACTTCATGGTGTAAGTCTTCCTTATCATTGTGAGCTTCTGATGCTGTCACGTCTGGAGTGAGCTTTTTGAACCACATGAACACTAAATATTTATGTAGGGCTTTGAGTTAATTTATTGATAAGTTATTGCTTACAATTATCATTAACTTGCTCTAACTTTACATGCATTTAATTGTGGCTCTATATTTTAATACCAGCTGCGCCTGTCATGGTAGACAGCTTGCTTGATCTCTTGCTGTGTAATTTAACACTTGCATTATCCAGCTATGATATGAAAATAAATATTACTTATATCATATAACAATGACTAATAAGTAAAGCTATCATTTAAGTGTAGTAAGAATGTAGACTGATGGGAACTGGTTATGAGGGTAACATAACTAGGGTGGGGTAAGGTGGCAAATGTCAGAAGAAAGTGTTGTTGGTGTCAGTGTCTAGTTTCTGAGTTTATTCTAATGATTTTTGCCCATAACCCTTAATTCCCTTACTGATTAAAAATCTGTTCATCTCAGCCTTGAATTTACTTAACGAATGAGTCAACAGCCTGTGTGGTAATGGACTCCACTGATTGACAACCATCCGCGAGAAGAAATTCCACTTCTTTACAACATTATCCCACTAGATAAATTCAATTTCAATAAAGACAGAACTTGCACCTTATATCACTTTCCACTTCTGGGCAAATGTGGCAACCAATTTTAGTACAGGAAGTTCCCAAAACAAGCAGTGAACAAATTAACACTTAAATAGTTAACCTGCAAATGAGGTGACTAAATGTTGGCAAGGACTGTAGAAAGGCTTTTTGCTCTTGATGAAAAGAAACACCAAGGGATTTTTAACTTTTCCGTGAACAGGCAGTCGGAATTTTGATTTAGAGTCATATCTAACTCAAACAATGTGGCTCTCCCTCCATAATGCAGTAAAGTCTCCACTATGTGTTCAAATCATTTAGATTCAACAAAGATAATGCTGTCACTGATCCAGAAAAAAGTCAATATAAAAATATTCAAAAAAATTCTGATTTTTATTGTTTAAAAGAACATCAGATTAAATTATTGATAAAATAAAAGGCTGAAGATATTTTGTGCTTCTTTTTGAAACAGTGAGAATATCCAGATGCATTATAAAACATTAAGGGGCAGATTAGGAAAATATTTATTTGTGTCTTTATTTTTAACAATGTTCACTGCAGCATAGAGGAAGAAAGAGAATTAATAGATTTGTTTAACAGATCCATAGTATCTAGTTGGTTAAATGAGTTCTGGTACTATGCAATTTGAAAACTTCTGTGGTCTCATTATGAGAACTGTGAGATACGAAACTGACAGATTACAGTTGGACCCTAAACATACACTTGGTAAGTACCTTGACTAACTGAGGCAGTGTGAAGCAAGAAACAAGCACCAAGGGCCATTCAGATATCTAGCAATATGGGGAATAATTATTAACTAGCTATGGAGCGATCATAGTGGACCAGGAAAGCATGGCACCCGACTTATCCTTCAAGCAGAACAAAATAGAGAAAAAGTACAGATTCTGCAACAACAGAGAAACCATGATAAATATGGAAGATTCCTATTGCATCCAACCATTTATGGACTATTGGAGAGACAAACTGTCAGTGAAAGGGATATGGTTGAGAAGTATGAAGGAAAGAAAAAGTGGTCAATAATTTTTCAGAATGTGCTCTAGAGAAATAGAAATGTTCTTTTCTGAGCATGATAGAAAGGAAGGCAGAAAATCACAAATAGTAAAGCATATCCTCATCAAGTGCTGTTTTCTTACAGAGCAGGGACTTTTCATGCTATCAATTTATTCACCAAGTGAGCGCCAACTTGGATGACTGCAATTCATATTTTGGAGAGCCAACTAGGGTACAGGTTACTTTAGCCTTATGCTATGTTTCTTTTATTTTTACATCACTGGCTAAGACATTCCTTATTACCTATCCCTAATTGCCCAGAAGGCAGTTAAGGTTAACTACATTGCTGTGGGTCCGGAGGCCAGACCATGTAAGGATAGCAAATTTTCTTCAATTAAGGACATTAGTTGCTAAAGAACCTTTAGCCAATTGCAAGAATAATATGAAAGAATTTTCTACTGAGTTTCAAAAAGATGTAGTTCAATCTGAAAATAGTGTCTTAGTTCTAATCAAGGGAAATTGTAAAGGCATGAGGAGGAAATTGGCTGTTGTGAATTGGAAAAATGCAGTAAATACAACTTTTACAATAGATAGACAATGGCTGGTATAAAAGCAAAAGTACTCAACATGAGAAGTGGTAGAACCATGGCTAACAAGGAAAGTTAAAGGTAGTATTAGTTCAAAGGAGGAGACTTGTCAAAAAATATGTAAGCCTGAGAATGGGTGAATTTTGTAATATAGCAAAGGAGGACCAAGATATTGATAATAAAAATAGAATAATATATGAATGTAAACTAGCAAGAAACATGAAAAAACATTGTAAAAGATTCTTTGGAAATGTAACAAGGAAAAGAGAATTGTGGGTCCATTACAAGCAGATACAGGAAAATTTATATTAGGAGATAGAGAAATAACAGAAGCTAATTAAGTACCTTATACTGTATTTCTCTTCACATTAGAAGACACAAGATGTCTCCCTAAAATAATTAATACCCAATGGTCTGGTGAGATTGTAGCGCTGTACGAAATTACATTTCTAAAATGGTGAAAAATTGGAAAGTGTTGATGTTGACAGAGACTTAGGTATTCTTGTACATGAGCTGTGAGGTTAGCACAGCAAACAATTCTGAATACAAATGGTATGTTATTTGAGTACAGGAGTAAAGAAATCTTACTTCACTTGTACAAGACCACACCTTGGTTATTGTGTGTAGTTCTGGTACCCATGCCCAAGAAATGATAGACTTGCTGCAAAGTGAGTGCAGAGGAGGTTCACTAAACTGATTCCTTGGATGATGGGACTGCTGCATAAGGAGCAATTGAGGAGACTGGGCTTGTACTCTTGAGTTTATCTTGAGTAGATCTTATAGAAACTTACAAAATCCTTGAAGGGATAGACAGATTGGAGGAGAAAGGATTTACCCCTGGCTATGGGGTCTAGAACCAAGGGACAAAGTATCAGAATAAAAGGCAAGCCAGTTAGAACTGAAATGAGGAGGAATCTCTTCACCCAAGTGCAGTGATTTTTTTTAAATTATCTATCCCCGATGAATAAAAAAGGTTCAAGCCAAAGTTGGATAGATTTCTAATTACTAACTATATCATGGAATATGGGGATAGCTTAGAGGGCTGAATGGTTTATATCTGCTTCTACATTCCTATTCTGGGTGCAACCAAAACAAACTGAGACTGCAAAGTAAAACCTTACACGGAACTAGAGATGTTTATGGCATATCTACATGATCCATCTCAATAACTCACTAAGGCTTTTCAACAGCACCTTCCAAACCCACAAATTCCAACATCTAGAAGAACAAGGACAGCAGATACATGGGAACATCACACATGCAAATTCCCATCCAAGCTACACATCATACTCACTTGCAATTATTTTGTAATTTCTACACTGACACTGGATCAAAGTTCTGGAACTTCCTTCATAAAACCACGTTGGGTGTCCCACACCTCAAGGAATGTACTTGCTCAAGAAAACAGCTAACCACTACCTTCTCCAGGGCAGAAGTGATCTTTTTTCTACAGAGTCAAAGTTTACTTTCTCTGTTCATGTTACATATCAGCAATTATGGTTTCAATTAACTCCCCCATTTCTCCACCCTGATTGCTGGTACCTGCCTGGACCCATACAGCACGTAAATATATATATTGTTCTTTGAGGTGCCCTTTTCATCCTACCATCTCAGCAGAGACCACTGCCAATAGTGGTGGGTCAAGTACCTCTGGGAGGTGGGCTGTTGTCTTCAATTAGCGAATTAATATTAATAAATACTAACATCAATGAATAGGCAACCACTTTAAATGCCACTACAGGTTCCCACTGTTAACTGGAGAGGGTTAAGGGGTTTTTTTTTGCATTAGTGGTAAAAACAGGCTATCAATTTTTGACTTCCGTCATCTGGTTTTTAGTGCGTAGGGCCTCTCATGGAATAACATTTCAAAAAAAGGAAAAACACTGCCTTAACATTGACTCAACCTGATAGAGACCACTGTGGCCAAATTCACACAACCATCAACAAACAAGAATGCATCTGAAATGAAATTAACATGTTATCAAAATCACTCAGATCCCTATTTTGTGTTCAATTTACACCTTTCTCAGAGTTTTATATATTAGGATGAAAATCACCTGCAAATTATCAAGCTTGAAAAAAAATGAAATCAAACATCAAATGAGACAAGGGCACCATATTTCAGACAACACTTGTTGGGCAGAGAGAGAAGAAAATGGATTTGTAACAGCAGTAAGTGGAAGGACTGCTTGTTCCTGCTTAGTCTTCTCAGCCTCTTAACATATGATACCCACTGATACATCAAATTGGAGAAACATTAATTCACTGAGAACTCAGGGATGTCCAAGAATTTCACCCCTCCTGAGGATAAAATACGTCAATTAAATGTGGTCTTAGATTAAAACCAGCACCTCAAGGACTGCAAGGACTTTTGTCTTTAACACTGCCTATACTTGGTTTTCCTTTCTATTTTAGACATTCTTCCCTTTTAAAAACTTCATACCTGTGTTTGTTTATGCGTCTGTTTTGACGTTGTGTTTTATTGTTTTCTTAAGATTATTAAGAAATAATATTTTCCTTTCTCAAGTAAAGTTTGTAATTAGCTTCTTTGTTTTGACTATTACTAAATTTTAATTGCAGTGAGACCTAGCTGCCTGCTAAAAAAGTTAAAAACCTCCCAATTTTAAATTTTAGTTTAGTTATACATGCTCGAATTTGGAAGGGTGAGCACAGATTTAATTGAGGTATAGAAGGTGCTAAAGGAGATTGACAACTTAGATGTGGAGCATATGTTTCCCCTTGTGGGGCTATCTAGAATGCAAGGTCATTGTTTTAGGACAAGGAGTGGCAGATTCAAAACAGAAGTGAGGAGGAATTGCTTCAATCAAAGGGTCTTTAGGACCTGAATAAATTTGAGGAGATAGTTTTTCAATTAGTAACATGTTGGGAGGTTATGGATAGGAAAGTAGAGTTGAGGGCAAGATGAGATCAGTCATGATCGTATTAAATGGCAGCGCAGACTCAAGGAGCTGAATTGCCAACTCTCAATTCTTATGTTCTTACATTGTGGCTGATTAAGGTGATTCAAAAGACAGGAGCTGATTCACCCTTTCTCACAGGCCATTACAAATTGTTGTTATATTGAGAAATTAATGATTGAGCAAAACTGTACATCTCAGGCAATGGGAATCTGTGGAGGTATTTCTATATCCTTGGCACAAAGCTTCATAAAACAAGAGCATTTATTGTGAATGTGGGCTGTAGAAGACAGGATTTAAATTTTACTGCTTAGACTACTGTTCATCTGCAAGCTGTTCCACCATCAGACCCATCCTCAATTCCTGTCATATGATCCTGTTGAGATAAGCTCTGCAACAGGAACACAAACTCATAGAGTTAGTTTGATGAAGTTCTATACGTCTGATATGGGATATTGAGTAAACTGACTCAAGGTTATGAATCACCAGTCTGAATAGACGAATTTGTTAAGTTCCAGAAAGGGTGTGACTTTACAAACAATTACATGATAATACTCAACTTCAATTCCACTGAAAAGAGAGACGTGTTACCAAAGAAGTTCATCTTGCATTCATCAGGACAAATACAAGAGTGCAGAATTTCAAATTTCAAATAACATAAAGAATTATACTATAAGAGAAATGGGTGCAGATTGGTTTACAGATTCATCATTTGAAAGTTGGCATTCTTGCTTTTGGCCTGATGAGTACAAGATAAAAAGCTTCAGCAATCTGTTCCTCTTTCCAGCCATACTGATGTTCGACTCTATTTAATTGATTCCCTGAATATTGACTGAGTAAAGGAAAGCAGAAGAATGAGTGAAAATTAAAAGAATTATAGCAAAAAAATCAACAAATCTATATTTGCCTTTATTACTGTGTCATACTATTAATGTATCACGCTACATTGTTAATAAACTAATGACATATCAACAGCATTGCCAATGGGAAAATGGCTGAGAACAATCCAGCCAATGGTTCAGGCAAATCTCAGCCATGTCTAACCAAGTTCAAGATAAAAGTGAAATACAAGTACTACTGGCGAAAAACAACAATTTCAGAAAGAATCTAAAATTCCACAGCCTTTCCAGCATACATCCTTTGCTAAAGTTGGAAAACAGGCTTTGTGAGGAGTAGAAACTCCATCTGGTCCTTATAATGCCATTACATCAAAATGAACATGGCCAAGATATTTATGACTCTCCTGGCAGACTCGCACGGTAGTTCCAACAGGCAAAACGTGAAAAGGCTGGGAGAAAGATAAGGACTTGATTACACTGGACTATGAAATGTAGTCTTTACAAAGGCCTTAATCCCCATCTGCTTCATATAAAAGCACCCCCTTCAGAGTGAATGAGGTCAGGAGTTGAACTGCCACACTGCAAGCTTCCCCAGATCACATCTCTCATGAAGTGGAAACTACATTCTCCAAGAACTCTAACAAAGATGAGCCCCCATGAAGATGTGGCATGGGTCTCTAAATAGTAGGCCTTACCAATAATTTGGCAGAACAGCACTGGACATACCTGGTAATTGTAATATTTTAGTAAATGAAGAATTGCTTCTCAAGGACTTTTGCTGTCAATGTAGTCAAGTCTGGATGAAGCTAACAGTACGATTAGAAGCCTCATCTCCCACAAACATATCATCTGACCATTGGCAGCAGTTCTGTAAGAGAAAAAACAGCATCATTTTGTTCCTTTCCCAAAACATGAAAGCAGAAAGTAATAGGCCTGAAGGGTGATAAGTTCTTGTAACTTGATACTCCCAGAGGTAGCTATTGAAATAGTGGATACATTAGTGATTATCTACAACAATTCTATAGATTCTCGAGGAGGAAGTGAGCAAATGTTATTTAAGATGGAGGGAGAAACAAAAATGGAGAACTACTAATGTGTTAGCCTTACATCAGTAGTATGAAGACACTAGAGTCTATTATAATGGATGCGATAAATGGACTTATTTTATTCCTTCACAGGATGTGAGTGTCACTGGCCAGCATTCATTGCCCATACTTAGTTGCACAGTGGGCAGTTGAGAGTCAATACATTGCTGTGGGTGCAGAGTCACTTGTAGGCCAGACCAGGTAAAGATAGCAGTTACCTTCCCTAAAGTGAACAAGAGGGATTTTTCCTGACAGTCACTAGACTTTTAATTGCAGATTTTTTTCTATTGAATTCGGATTCCACCATCTGCTGTGGCAAGATTTGAACCCAGGTCACTAGAACCATTACCTGGGTCTTGAAATTACCAGTCCAGCAATAATACCATCAGGCCATCGCCTTGCCCTGAATAATGGTTTACCATGAATTAGTGAATAAGAAATCGTCTTTGACGAAATGTTAGAGTTTTTTGATGATGTTACTAATAGAATTGATAAAGGTGAATGTAGCATACTTGGATTTTCCGAAGTCTTTGATGAAGTTCCCTCACCAGATTGGTGAGAAAAATTAAAGAACATAGGCAAGGAGATAATATACTGACATGGATTATGGATTGGCTAACAGGCAGAAAACAAACAGTAGGAATAAATGGGTCATTCTTGCATTGGCAGTCTGTATCTAGAGGGCTACAGCAAGGATTAGTACTTCAGCCCCAGTTATTCGCAATATATATTAATGTTTAGGAGGTGGGGACCAATTGTAATATTTCCAAGTCTGTAGATGACATAAAGCTCACTGGGAATATATATTATGAGGAAGGCGCAAAGCAGTTTCAAGAGAATTTGCATAGGTTTAGTGAATGGGCGAGAATAATGCAGATGGAATATAATGTTGAAAAATGTTATCCATTTTAGTAGGAGGAACAGATGTGCACAGTATTTCTTAAAACCTAATAGGTAAAAAGTGTAGAAGTACAAAGGGACCTGTATATCTCAGCAATTGCTAATATGTGGGTACAGCAGCAAATAGGAAGGTTAAAGGTATCTTAGCATTTATTGCAAGACAATTTGAATACAGAAGTCATGAAGTCTTGCTTCAACTATATAGAACCTTGGATGGGCCACACCTAGATTACTGTGTGCAGTTTTGGTCTGCTTATCTCAGGAAGAATATTATTGCCGTAGAGATAGTATAACCATTTCACCAGATTAGTTCCTGGCATGGCAAGACTATCCCATAAAGTGAGATTGATTCAACTCAGCCTGTCTTCTCTGAAGTTTGGAAGAATAAAAGGTGGTTTAATTTAAACTTACAAAATATTTAAAGGGTAGATGCTGGTTCCCCTGGTTGCGGAGTGTAGAACCAGGCAGCGTGTTTTCAGAACAAGGTGCATACCATGAAGGACTGAGATGAAGATTAATCTTTTTGCTCAGAGGATTGTGAAATTTTGGAATTCTCTACCCCCGAGGGAAGTTCACTCACTGAATATGTTTAATGGAGAGATTGACAGATTTCTAATACCAATGGAATAACAGAATATGGAAATAGTGCGAGAAAAAGGCACAGAAGTGGCTGATCAGGCATGGTTGCACTGACTGTCAGAATAGGCTTGACAGGCTGAATGGCGTACTCCTGCTCCATTGTTTCTTTGTTCCTATGAAAGAGACAGTATGTGACCCTTTAACCTAATTGCTTTAAATATCTTGGGGTCCTGAATGGAGCAATTCAGATCTTTTAACATCAATCTGAAACAATTGGCTGAGGAGTGCCAGTTGGAGTTTAATTTGGACAAATGTGCAGTATTGCATTTTGGTGAAGCAAACAAGGGCAGCACTTACACCATTAATGGTAGGGCCCTGGGTGGTGCTGTAGAACAGAGAGACCTAGGGGTTCAGGTACATACTTCTTTGAAGTTTACATCACATGTAGACAGGGTAGTTAAGAAGGCATTTAGCACATTTACCTTCATTGCTCATATATTTTAGTATGGTAGTTGGGATGTGATGCTGACATTGTACAAGAACGTTGGTGAGGCCTCTTCTGGAGTATCGTGTGCAGTTCTGGTCACCCTGCTATAGGAAGGATATTATTAAATTGGAGAGGGTTTAGAAAATATTTACCAGGATGTTGCTGGGGCTGGAGGGTTTGAGTGATCATAGAATCACCATCATAAAATCTCTAAAGTGTGAAAACAGGCCATTCAGCCCATCGAGCCCACACTGACTCTCCAAAGAGCATCTCACCCAGACCCACCCGCTACCCTATCCCTGTCATCGTACATTTCCCATTGGATTGTGGGATAAGGATAAGGATAAGTTATAAGTTATAAGGATAGGTTGGATATGCTGGTGTCTTTTTCCACTAAAGCGTAGGAAGTTGAGGTGTGATCTTATGGAGGTTTATAAAATCATGAAGGAATAGATAGGGTAATTGGCAAGGGTGTTTTTCCCTGGGATGGGGGAGTTCAAAACTAAGGTGCACATTTTTAAGATGAGAGGAGAAAAATTTAAAAAGGACATGAGTGGCATTTTTTTTTACTCAGAGACTGGTTTGTATGTGGAATGAACTGCCAGAGGAAATGGTGGATAAAGGCACAGTTACATTTAAAATAGATTTGGATAAGTATATGAATAGGAAAGGTTTGGCGGAATATGGGCCAACTGCAGGCAAGTGGAACTAGTTTGGTTTGGGAACATGTTCAGTGTGGACAAGTTTGGATTGAAGGGTCTGTTTCCATGCTGTATGCCTCTGACTCTGTAACACTTAGGTCTGGAAAAGGGTGAGAGCACTCTTATCAGTTGATCACACACTATGTTTGTGGGATTTCAAGTAGCAATCCTCTCCAGACATTAAAGATGCCTCCCTGCCAAGGAAAATTACCAGACCACTGATGCAGCATGCTCTAGCAATTCCTTTATGAACTGCTGATTAGGCTACACAGTGCCTGGCACAAGTAATCTAGATGGTGCACAGTGCCCGATCCATCAATTTTTACATGAAAATGGCAATCAAGTCCTATAGCCAATGCAGAACCCTAGCTGAATTATTTAAGCAGTCTTCCTTCTGGAATGGGTGTAAGTATTAGGTACACCTTCAAAAGGCTGCTTGAAAATTCAATTAGGCAGACCTTGGCTGGCAGAGGTATCCACCTGAATTTTAGCTGCTAGTCAACCATGAGTTAGACCAGAAACATGCAAGTAACAGTTGAAAACCACTCCCAAATCTCTCTGGATCTAGTCAGAGGCATTAGGAAAAGATCAAAAACATTTAAATAAAACTTGATTATAACTGTAGCTCTGAGAGAGGCATATAATGGTGTAACATTTCTCATTCAAGGTTATTTCATTAAAAAGTTGGAAATAAGTTAAGTATAATGTAAGGAAAGACTAAGAGGGGAGTGCTAATTGTATTCAAATACAGGAACAGACCAGTAATGGAACAGAGGTAGAGAAGTCAAGAAAAGCCCATCAGATTTTTTTAAAAATTAAAGAAATCAAAAATTCCTTTATTGCTTTAATATCCTATGCTTGAGTTAATTCTGATAGTGCTCCACAATACTGCCATCACCACAGAAGATTATATGCAATTCACAGTGCGTCGCTGCCAAATTATTGTGAAAGAATCATCAATGTCTCATATTTTATATTTTTATTAATATATTTTCAACTAAACTGTTTGCCTTGCCGAAATCTCAAGACTCATAATTATACTTCACTCACTATTGACGTGACACCTAGTTTTAATATTGATTGGTAATTTTAATTTAAAAAAACAATAGCCATTATTTTCTATATTATTGATGCTGTGGTTTAAACACAGCAGGCAAAAATTGCATTAAAGGAAGTTTGTTTGCCACCCATTGATAAGATGCTTAAACAATTAAAACAAGCTAAATGTAGCAAATCGCTTTTTTCTGAGCAGACTCTGGTGAATGTCTTTAACAATAAAAAATTAATAGATAATTTTTACAAACTACCGATTTCTCTGTAAACTGGAATTCACAGCTGGCAGTTGATGTAGTCACTGATCAACCAACCATTTCACCCAGCAAGTCCCTCTTAATTTGCTTCATAAAGAAACTTTACCCATTTGGCTCAGGGTGCTGGTAATTTGCATTGTATTTGCATATGATTAGCATCATTGCCTCCTGGAACTTCTCCCACAGTCAGAGAGCTGATTAGGTTTAAAGACGAAATAAAATAAAAATAAGTCTGTAGGCGATTTTTTTTAAAGAAACATAAATGGAACTGTCATTGCCCTGTTGTTTTAAAGTCAAGATTGCTCTGAGGTATACTTCAATCTGCATGCAGCGAGGGAATGATGGAATTTCAATCTTCCCATCATTTTCAGAATCATTAATCCTAACCATTCCATTTTCCATGCTTGCCCGCCCAAGCCCCTACAGTGAATGGCACTTGAAGTGACAGTTATACATCATCTCGCACTGAACGCCATGAAAGCTATAATATAATATTAGTATTGTGTTGTCAACCAGCCTGTTCAAGCCATACAGCCAGGACATTAGATGCGATAAATCGATCACCTGTGACATTTTATATTTGGTGTCACTTTCCTCATTTCTGCCATTTGTTTTGGCAGTTAATAGGTAATCGTGCAACATTAGCATGAAACAGGACGTCTTCTGCATTTATTCCTTTCGTAATTTTATTTCTGGACCCATAAGGGATGCATCTTCAGCAATGCAACTCGAGGAAGATGATGTGTCATTTTCTTCAGCTCAAACACATCCTTTCTCTTGAGCTGTTTTCTCATGATTAAGAATGAGTGAATCTGTGCAAACTGACATAAAATGGTACACGTGTAGACTGAAGGGGAATTTTAAAAAATCCCAAATCTACAATTTGAGTTTGTCTTTTGGAAAGTGGGGTTCTCTGCTGTATTGTAGTCCTGACCTATCATCTTCAGATTGAATACACTTGTTCATTTTATTTATTCATGCGTGAGATGAGGGTGTCACTGGCTAGGTCAGCATTTATTGCCAATCTCAAATTGCCCAGAGAGCAGTTAAGAGTCAACCATATTGCTGTGGGTCTGAAGTCCTATGTAGGCCAGACCAAATAAAGATGGCAGTTTCCCTCCCTAAAGGACATCAGTGAACTATGGGTGAATTAACTTCAAGGTCCTTGCTCTTGTTTAGAACACTATCCATGGTCTTTTCTCACCTTGCTGAGAATTTGTCTCTCCTTTTTCTCAGGCAGCAGCTCAAACTCAAAACTACTGCATTTATGGAGAGAATTTGGCAGGGTGGCTGGGAAAACAAAATGAGAGGGACAGGGAACAGTACTGGGATTGCTCCCTGATTCATTCCCACTGCTAGGAATGTTTCCCAGGGTGCGCAGGAATGTGAATTGGCTCTTTATGCCAGAGAGGTGGGCAGCTAATTTACGTAATTAATATTGTTATTGAGGCAATTTTGTCTGTGTAAATAATCTCCCTACCAACTAGAAAGGAGGCAGATGCACCACCATCAGGGTCTCCTCCAAGTCACACAACATCCAGAATTGGAATCATTGTATCTTCCTTTACTGGGTACTGGGTCAAAATCGTGAAACTCCCTTCCTAACAGCACTGTGGGTGTACCAGCACTTCGTAGTCTGTAGTTGTTCAATAAGGCAGCTCACTATCACTATCACCATCTTCTAAAGAGCAACTAGTGATGGGCAATAAACGCTGGCCTATCCAGTGATCCGACAGCCTGCGAACAAATAAATAAAAATTCTACAGGTAAGGAGAATAATCTCCGTGAATTTGTTTATTCTTGTTCGATTTTTCAATTTCTTTTTAGTTTGACCACATATTTTGGACTTTTGTAATATAGATTAACAGGATACGTGAGTTCACACTCTCTAAATCTTGAGAGTCTTTTCACTTCCTCTAGATAGAGTATAACACTCTTCCAGAGAAAGGCAGTATCATGGTGAGGATGGAACTTTAACTATCAAACTGCCCTGTGACTAATGTCAGAGTAGGATCATGATCACAAAACGGCAGATACATTCATTATTTGTGGCACTTCCTGAGAGAATGTTCTGTTGAATTATTTCAGTCCAGCAACATATGGACAAATATGACAACCTGGCTGCAGGAAAGCTTTTTTATAATCTTGAGGTGTTCATTGGTATTGCTGCTGCTTTTCCAATGGTAATTTCTCTAAATCAATTTCCTAGAATTTCATAGAATCTATACACTGCAGAAGCAGGCCATTTGGCCCATCAAATCCACACTGACCCGCCAAAGAGCATACCACCCAAACCCACCTCTCTACCCTGACATTGCATTTTCCATGGCTAACCCACCTAGCCTGCACATTCCTGGACAATTTATCATATCCAATCCACCTAATCTGCATATCTTTGGTTTGGAAAATGCCATAAAAGACCATACTATCACTGACCTCTACATCGCCGAGGCCGGACGCCAACTCTCCGACACCTCCTCCTACCGCCCCCTTGATCATGACCCCACCCCTGAGCACCAAACCATCATCTCGCAAACCATCCACAACCTCATCACCTCAGGTGACCTCCCACCCACGGCCTCCAACCTCATCGTTCCCCAACCTCGCACTGCCCGCTTCTATCTCCTTCCCAAAATCCACAAACCTGAATGCCCTGGTCGACCCATTGTCTCTGCCTGCTCCTGCCCCACCGAACTGATCTCCAACTATCTAGACTCCATTTTCTCCCCCTTGGTCCAGGAACTCCCTACCTATGTCCGTGACACCACCCACGCCCTCCACCTCCTCCAGAACTTCCAATTCCCCGGTCCCCAACACCTCATCTTTACCATGGATGTCCAGTCCCTCTACACTTGCATTCCCCATGCAGATGGCCTTAAGGCCCTCCGCTTCTTCCTGTCCCGCAGGCCCGACCAGTCCCCCTCCACTGACACCCTCATCCGCTTAGCCGAACTCGTCCTCACACTCAACAACTTCTCTTTCAATTCCTCCCACTTCCTACAGACAAAGGGGGTAGCCATGGGTACCCGCATGGGCCCAAGCTACGCCTGCCTCTTTGTAGGTTACGTGGAACAATCCCTCTTCCGTACCTACACCGGCCCTAAACCCCACCTCTTCCTCCGTTACATTGATGACTGTATCGGCGCCGCCTCGTGCTCCCACGAGGAGCTCGAACAGTTCATACACTTCACTAACACCTTCCACCCCAACCTTAAGTTTACCTGGACCATCTCTAACACCTCTCTCCCCTTCCTGGACCTCTCTGTCTCCATATCGGGCAACCACCTAGAAACCGATATTCATTTCAAGCCCACCGACTCCCACAGCTACCTAGAATACTCCTCCTCCCACCCACCTTCCTGCAAAAATGCTATCCCCTATTCCCAATTCCTTCGCCTCCGCCGCTTCTGCTCCCAGGATGAGGCATTCCACTCCCGTACATCTCAGTTGTCCTCGTTTTTCAAGGACCGTAACTTCCCCTCCTCAGTGGTCGAGAACGCCCTCAACCGTGTCTCCCACATCTCCCGCACCTCATCCCTCACACCCCGTCCACGCAATAAAAACCAAAAAAGAATCCCCCTCGTCCTCACGTACCACCCCACCA
Source organism: Rhincodon typus (assembly GCF_021869965.1). Classification (NCBI taxonomy): domain Eukaryota; kingdom Metazoa; phylum Chordata; class Chondrichthyes; order Orectolobiformes; family Rhincodontidae; genus Rhincodon; species Rhincodon typus. The sequence goes on along the minus strand of NC_063341.1, from coordinate 55,369,579 downwards.
ACCTCCGGATCCAACGCATCATCCTCCGACACTTCCGCCATCTGCAATCCGACCCCACCACCAAAGACATCTTTCCCTCCCCACC
>NC_063341.1:55345278-55364494 GCF_021869965.1 Rhincodon typus | reverse complement strand
TACGCTCGGTTCGCAACAAACAACTGCACCTCCCAGTCGCGAACCATTTCAACTCCCCCTCCCATTCCTCAGACGACATGTCCATCCTGGGCCTCCTGCAGTGCCACAACGATGCCACCCGAAGGTTGCAGGAACAGCAACTCATATTCCGCTTGGGAACCCTGCAGCCCAATGGTATCAATGTGGATTTCACAAGTTTCAAAATCTCCCCTCCCCCCACCGCATCCCAAAACCAGTCCAACTCGTCCCTGCCTCCCTAACCTGTTCTTCCTCCCACCTATCCCCTCCTCCCACCTCAAGCCGCACCTCCATCTCCTACCGACCAACCTCATCCCGCCCCCTTGACCTGTCCGTCCTCCCTGGACTGACCTATCCCCTTCCTAACTCCCTACCTACACTCACCTTTCCTGGCCCCATCCCCGCCTCTTCGACCTGTTTGTTTCCTCTCCACCTATCCTCTCCTCTATCCCTCTTCTATCCGCCTCCCACTCTCTCCCTATTTATTTCAAAACCCCCTTCCCCTCCCCCTTTTCTGATGAAGGGTCTAGGCCCGAAACGTCAGCCTCTCTGCTCCTATGATGCTGCTTGGCCTGCTGTGTTCATCCAGCCCTGCACCTTGTTGTCTCATACTATCATTGTTGCCTGCATTGAATGGGCATATAAGTACATGGCTCTCCATGAGTTGGAATTAAGCAGATTTCTAGCAGTGAGTACATTTGCACTAGTCCTGCCTTTACAGTGATATCATGATGGAGGGGTTTGGAAGGAAAATCACCAACCTCTCTCTGTTCAAATTCAGCAGCTATAAAGAGTCAGATGCTTCCAAAATCCTTCCCTGCTAAAAAAGACAATATTTTTCTCGCAACTTTGTAGGGAATTTGGAAGTTTCTATACCAAATTTTCTTCAGCAATGGTTAGAATAGCTGTCTACACAGAATCATTTTCCATGCTGAACAGCACAGTAACACTCATGCTTAACCTTATTTTGGCTTTAACAACTAAAAGGTCTATTAAACAGTAGCAGATAAAGTAACAGCAGCAAAACAAATTTATAAAGTAGTGGTTAAGATTACTAACCCCTTGTATAGACATGTTATGAAGCCATGCTTTATATTGAAAATGATTTTTATCTATTTGTTGTGTTAAAAAACCGTTGGCTGAGTTTTAAAAGGACAGAACTGCAGCTTACTTTTTAAAAGACGGCAGTTGCTAAAATTATCGAACATTTGCAGCACTGTACCATACAAATTCCAAATCCATTAAAACTGTGTCAGAAAATGACACTTAGATCAGTATAAATGATCCATAAAACATCCAGACAACCTATACGTACATGGCGAGCAATTCTGGTTGACAAAAGAACCTGACCAGCTATAATCCAATCATGTCTAAATCATTGACCTATAATAAAACTGCAATAACCATATATGGCTAACTGGCCAGTTGACAATGTGGGATCATGTAACAAGCCAAGTAATCTTTTATTTTGTGCTTAAGGAACTGCCTTTCTCCATGTTACAGAACAGAAGAAGGAGAGATGCTGAGGATTCAGGACCCCTGAGTTGATGCTCTCTCTCCCTCTCTCTCTCTCTCTCTCTCCTATAAACACAAACTCTACCTGTTGTTTGACCATCTACATGCTGCAGGTGGTGTAATAAAAACAATTCAGCAGCCCATTTCTTAAGAAGACAAGATAAATCATCCATTAACACCTTTAGATCATCTCAATGCTATATCCAGAGATCACCAAGCCCAGTCTGAAACTATCCAACTCTACAAGATCCATATAGCATTATCTTTAATAAACTTTTAAAACATCACTTTGCCTGTGTTCCACTTTGCAACTTACATATATGTGTATATGAACTCTAAGTATGTAAGTCAGCGTGTTTTTGTTATTCTTAATTAGATCAAGCATTGAGTACAACAAATAATACTTCCTCTTCTTTTAGCAATTTACAAGACTTACTGGTGTGGATTTTTTCACAGTTAAAGCAGAAAACAATTAAACATGCACTGAAAATCTGCAAACAAAAACTGTTCTCAACCAGAAGAGAGGATATCTAACCTACCCTTCCTCCCGTGATCATAACGAAAACAATATAATATAGTTCAAATCCCTGCTAAACAAATATTATGAATCTTATAAATGACAATTATCATCAAAAATCAGATTTATCTACATTAACTAGCTCCCACATTTAGAAATTTCTGCCAACGTATTCTTTTTCCAAAGATTCCAAATCACGGCTAAATGAGGGATAATTTGATCGGCTGTCTTCATGGATTTTTGATACAAACTGAATTTGCAACACACTAAGCCGCAGGAGAAACTACCCCGACAACTATTGAAACTCATTCCTCAGCCTCCTATTTAAGTGGCCTTGGGGCGTCAGCAGAGTACAGTCACCCCTGTGGTGCACTTCAGCAACATTAGTCCAAGGTCCAGGTGGAGAAGAGGAAGAAAGCAAAGGAAATGCCGTAAGTAATCTGTAAGGATATATCTGGACTTCCTTCCCACTTCATAGCATGGCAATATTTATGAAATATACTCATTTTTGGTTAGGTCACATGGAGATCAAGTGAGGCCTGATGCCTGTTTCATTAGGACAGACCCATTTTCGAGATGGGTTCTAAAAGATGCGTTGAAGACCATAAGGCATAGGAGCAGAAGCAGGTCATTTGGCCCATTGAATCGATTCTGCCAATATGCCTTACTAGGATGATTGATGGTCTTTGCTCATGTTTCAGGCAGCAGCCTAGGATACTTCTACACTACTCAAATCAATATACAGACATCTTTCTGGTGATATTTGGTCACGGAAGGTTGGTCCCTCAAATTAGACCTGTGCCTTTCTGCCAATTTTCCACCCAGGGATAGGGCTTCACTCTCAATTTATTAAGAAGCAGATTGGTAAACCCTTCCAAAACTGATAATCAGTATTAAAACATAGCTTGAATATCAGTTAAATTCAAATGTCTGTGAATTAACTACATCGATAAATGAATTGTTCAGCTTGGCCTGGATTTTGCTGGGTGGTGTCATCCCATAAAGCCAAGGGCTTGACAGGTTAGGGGAGCTGCAATCAGATTTTTCCCCATCTTGCTGTGGCAGTCAGGACCTCCCATTCCTGCTTCTGAGAGCTGACAGCCAAACCAGCTAGTGACAGAACTTCAGTCTCAGCAGCATCTGCATGAATGGTGACCACTACTTGGAACACACCAATATGAAAAACATTGTAGTGGAAGCTGGCCTCGTTGTGCAGTAAGTGGGTTTTGGGTACACACGTGCCCATAATGCAAGCCCTAGTGAGGTGAGGTGAGGGGGGGAAAGGCAACTGAGGGTGGGGTGGGGAGGTGGTAGTGGTAGCTGGTAATGGTGGGAGATACTGCTGTGTGCATACCCATTGTCACTGGGCAATTTCTGCATGTGCCATTGTGTGCCCAATTGGGAGGCTCCCTCTTTCACCCATGCCAGCTACTGTTCAGTAGCAGTCTCCCCACATTATAGAGGATCCCATTTTTAACTTGTCTGTGGATGAGGTTAGTCTTCCACATAAAGGTCACGGGTAGAATACAACAGGCACTCCATTCCAACGCTTCTGTCCCACCATCTTTCCTCCAAATTTTCTGGCTGCTCACCTCCTATTCCACTCAAGCCGACACCCCACAGACCTTCATAATACATTGAATTAAACTAGGACAGGAGCCAATAATAATGTATAATATAAAGTGAAATGGCTCATTTTCATCACATTTTCACTGTCAAACATCTATAAAAACAGAGGGTGTGATATTCCCACTGTGTTTTTCCATTCCTGTGTTTTTCAGTAGCTCTAGAAAATTCAAGTACAACCGTTTTCTACTATTTCCACAGCTGATGTTGGAAGATATCTTTTGAAATTATTTTCATGCGATATGATATCTAATTGCCCTCAATCTCAGCAGTTTGCCTCATTCCAGGAGCAGTTAAGAGTCAGATACATTGATCTGGGTCTACAGTCACACATAGGTCAGACCAAGTAAGGACAGTGAACTAAAACAAAGTTGCTGGGAAAGCCCAGCAGGTCTGGCAGCATCTGTGAAGGAAAAAACAGAGCTAATGTTTCGCATCTGGTGACCCTTCCTTTCTCACCAGACCGAAAACGTTAACTCTGCTTTTTCCTTCACAGATGCTGCCAGACCTGCTGAGCTTTTCCAGCAACTTGGTTTTTGTTCCTGATTTACAGCATCTGCAGTTCTTTCGGTTTTTATTAAGGACAGTGAACTAGATGGATTTTTACAAAAACCAACAATGGTTTTGTTATCAGCATTACTGAGGCTAGCTTTCAATTCAGGATCTATGAATTGATTTTAAATTCTACCAATTTCTTTACTGGGATTTGAACCTAGATGCCCAAAGTATTACCCTGGGCCTCTGGGCTATTAATCCAGTTGCGTTACTACTGCACTACCACTTCCCTTATTGGGGGAAGACAGATGAGTACCAGAAATTGGATGGTTCCACTCAAGAGACGTCACAAGGACAATGGACAGAATAGCCTCTTCCTGTACTCCATCATTGTATGACTCTATGGTCCAGTGTAAATTCACCACAGAGTAACTAATGCTGTATATGACAGCTGTTACAATTTCTATGGTTACCTCCACAATAGCTATGACTCAATTTAATACTAAAAGTTTTTGATATCACATGTTTTAGTATTCTTCTGTGAGATCTGCCATAAGGTGTGAAATGTTTCTTCAAATCTTTAAAGTGACGCCGGTTCCTTCGCAGTCTTTTAACCTTGTCTCTCACTCTTCTCGAATTCTTTTTTTTAAAATATGTCATCATTACTCTTCCCTGAGTTGTGATTCACCACATAAACTGTCCCCACTATTCATAACAGTTTATATTCATATTATTCATATTAGTTTGTAGTTACTACATCTTTAGTGATTCCTGGCATGCCTTGCACAAAGAGAAAAAATATTAAAAACTTAGTGACTTGGCAACATATAAGTGATTTTAGTTTGTGGTTGTGGATATATATTGGAAAGATAATTTGTTCCTTAGTGATCCTTGTGCTGTCGTGTACAAGTTACTTTCTGAAACTGTAACGGCATAAAGGCATAAATCATCCACATTGCACTTACGTAGCAATGGAATAGTGGTGGATTTGAGGGCATATACAAATTTTGGCAATTTCATATTAGTTGGCATCAGGTAAGCCATTTATCACACTGAAAATCACAGAAAATGATCTTAGTGTCTATTAGTGACCAGCCAGTTTGTAATGGGAGTGGGGAATACTAGAATTCAAGCCTTGATAAAACCCATTGATCTTGTATAGAAGTAAAACAAATGTATTAGCAGTCATTAAATCTGTAAATCAGCCATTAAAATTACCCTGTAAATATTGCAAGTTGTACCTTCTAAAACAGATGTTTCTTAGGACCCTAAGTGTTGTGGTCTTCTAATGGTTTTGCACAGAACACAAGCATAACAGGTCTGTGACACACTTATTCTATGACACCAGAAAAGCATATGAACTGTGAAACTAATAAAATATGTTACACAAGGAAAACTATCAACTAATCATTATGAATGATGAGTGGATGCTCTAATCTCAAGAGACAACAGAAAAATTGAGTGCTAGACCTGCTTCTAGCTTTCTCTGACTGCAGCCAAGGATACATTTCAGTAACATTGTAATGGCTGCCTCTGACCTGTACTGCCTGTAGTTTATGGCCAGGTAGTGGTAGGGCCCCAATTAACATGTAAGTAGTTTTGGGATGCTTACAATGTCAATTGGTCCATTTGTTAAATTTTAAGGTAAACCCCATCCCTTATTTTAGGTGGAAACAGTAAAAATGGAAACGGTGGACCTCTAGATGTAATTAAATGGGTAAGCCAGGGACTAAAGCATGTTTAATTGTTGATGTATCTGTAAGACCACTGCTCACATATTCCCTGTAATCCAGCTGCCTATATATACAGCTGTCTGTAAATTCATCAGGTTAATTTGACATTGTCATAATGAGGCTACCACATCGAATCTTCACACAACTTTTGCAAATACCATACCGTATGTGCATGCAATGATAACCAACACCACAATGTGTTTGCTTAGGTTGCTGCAACTAACCTATTTTCTGACTTGGCTTACAGGGTCCAAAATGGTAGAGGAAGACCATTAGGTAGTCTAACACAAAGAGGCTCTTGTTTTAAACAAGGTGTCATTTATTTCAAGTCAGCCACCAGTTAGTTAAGTAATCGATCAGCAGAATCTTGCTGGGGCACGGACAACCTGGGCTACGGTGAGAAATGTGGCGGAATCTTGCAAAAAGTTCAGCAAGGTCCATCTCAAAGTTGGGACCAACTTGCTGCATCTTCTAATTAAGATTCTCACTAGGCAGCAGCGAGTTGACCATTAATTGGGATTATTGCTTGTTAATGACTTTATTAACTGCAGATCCACCTCATTAAAATGCAGCCTTCTACCACAACCAGCTCACCACCACTCCCACATCTCCCACTGCAAGTAAACTGGATGCTAAGAATTCTTAACATGGAAGTGAGAGTGGGTACTCGGTGACTTCAGTTCACTGTTTGTTCCAAAGGACCTCCATGGTGGATACCAGGTACCAATATCCCAGAACACTCAGCAAGGGCTCTGGCCACATATTACACCACACCCATGCAAATTGACATCTAGCATGTACCAGTCTCTAAGAACCCTCCTAGCACCTTTGTTCCATTTGCAAGACAATTCTGAACTTCATAGTTGCCCTGAGGTGCAGCAATCAGTGTAATTTGTGCTCAGAGACACACACACACAAAGCTCATGGACTGACCAGGCTGCATCTCTGGCCAGTTTGTTTGCTTTCTTTTTTAATGCTCACTGACTTTGAGCCTAGTTGATTTACACAGCATCCCTGCCTTGCCTTATCTTTATGCACCTTGCTGCTCAACCAGAGACACCAGGTTCACAGTACTGTTGTATTGCTGTGCCGTTTAGCACAGACACAAAGCCAGGAACCTTGGCATGGTTATCAGCAGTCCTCAGTCAAGTCAAGGGAGCAAACCTTTGGTCAACTGGTCCAGGCACAGAAAGTCTAGTGCAGCCTCCATTACCACCTGAGGGGCTTGGACACAGTCAGTCAGCTGCTCGGAGTGCGGAGAATGAGGATCCTCTCCTCATAAGCAATGAAGAACCGAGTTTCTGGCAGCCCATCACCAATCTTAACACTTTCTGCCTGACTGTGGGCTGTTTTCCTCCTGAAATGATGCAGGTAAGTTCGAAGGGAGATGAAAGTGGGCAGCACAGTTGTTACTTTTAGTGCAGCAAGTGAGGTGGTGCCCCAAACAAGTAGACAATGGGGGAGGCATGGGGCTTAGTGCTGCCAGAGTTTGGGGTCTGTGATAGCGAGTATGATAGACTTTGAAGGTATTAGTGTAAGTGGTAAGGCACGAACCTTCTTGGGAGCAAAGATAGAGTGAGGTTAAGGTACCAGAGAGAGGATGTTGGCACTTTCTCCAGCAATTTCTGTTTTTGTTTCAAATTCCAACTTGCCACGTGTCAAAATTTAAATTCAATGAAAATCTGGAATAAAAAGTTAGCCTAATGGTAACCATGTAACCCCGGTCGATTTTGTAAAAAAAAACCTATTGGTCACTAAGGAAGGAAACCTGTATTTCCTTGTCTGGTCTGCATGTGATTCCAGACTCATCCGAACGTGTTTGACTCTTAATTGCTTCTGTTCAATTAGGGATGGCCAGTAAATGTTGGTCTAATGCATGATGCTAACATCGCATGAATAAATAAAGCTCTATTTCTGTCTTCATACATGCTGCCAATGCCAGACCCGTATTTCAGACATATGAGGTAATAAGGTGCAGGCCAAGCAGCATCAGAGGAGCAGGAAGGCTGACGTTTCGGGTCTAGACCCTTCTGTTTTTATTTTGGATTTCCAGCATAGGTTTGTTCTATTCATGATGTCTGCATGCAATTTCTGACTCTAACCAATGAGTGTCACTGTTGAGCAGCCTATATTTATGACACTTAAATAGTCTGCATAATTGATAGCGTTAAGGGGATAATTATTTAACTCTGTGGGGATTCTTTTCATCTTGTTAAAAAACCTCGATACTGCTGTGTGGTCACAAACATTCCTCTGAATCTGAAAACAGCTCCATTTAACAATTTATCCCTTTGAAGTGCCGCTGTAAGCACTCGATGTGAGCTATCCTGGATTTCACGTGGTCTCCAAACATTGAACTGTTCAGAGCAGTGTTTTTTAGTTAAGTAAATGCTTGACCAGCAGTTGTTACAAGTGCATCAAGTGAACCAATCAGACCCTCTCTGCATCTTTTCTGCTTTGGCATCCCCCCAAATTTCTGCCATCCCTGTGACCGCACTACCCCTCCTTACTGAGCAATACTTGTCCCTAATGCCTCCCGAAGCTCCCACGACATTGAGCAATATCTCAGCCATTAGCCCCCTCCACAGGGCTACCAGGCTCTCAGCTACAGACTTGTGCCATTGCCCTTTTCTATCATTATCCAACTTCCCTTCCATTTCAACTGAGAATCTTGAGCCACTGTGCCATCTCTTACTCATTCACACCAAGAGTAACTAATTCATCTCTGATCTACTGTTATCCCTCCTCCATAAACATCAACTCAATCTCTGAGAAATTTCCACCCTGTCTTAAGATTAATCATCAAAGCAGTCCCTACCTTCATCTCTCTTTACAAAGATAGGTAATTGCAAATTTAATTTTCAGGCATTTAAACATGGAATCCTATCCCCGTTTGGCTATAATCCTCCTCGTGATGCTGAAAAGCACTTTTACATTACAGGCACAGCTGTCACATTTTTTCCACCCTGTTTCCTATCCCAACTACTTTCACTCTGAGATTAATAAGAACAATTAGCAAAGAGAACAGATCAATAACCCAGAAGTCCCTATGTGTTGTGGGGTTTTAATTCCAGAGCATGTAACTTTCTTTGACGGGTTTGGCATTCAGTCAGTTGTGTCCCTGCAGCTCAAGGTTGTGTAGCCTGATACTGACCCTGAGGGGTACGGTCCTTATATAGGGGAGGAGGCTCTGGTATGAGGTGATGGGTTCTGTCCAAAAGGAAGAAGGTATGCCTGAGGGACTCATGAAGTCTCTCCTGTCCCACAAGCTGTGCTGTAAACTGTAAAAGCATTCAACTTCCCGATATTGTTAGACCATAAGACATGGGAGCAGAAATTATGCCATTTGCCCCATTGAGTCTGCTCCACCATTCACTCATGGCTAATAGGTTTCTCAACCCCATTCTCCTGTTTTCTTCTCATAACCTTTGATCCCTTTGACAATCAAGAACCTATCTTTCTCTGTCTTAAATATACTCAATGGCCTGGTTTCCTTTCACCTCATCTCCATTCTAAAGGGTCTTCCCTTTACTCTAAGGCTGTACCCTCAGGTCCTAATCTCTCATGCCAATGGAAACATCTTGTCAATGTCCACTCTGTCCAGGCCATTCATTATTCTGAAAGTTTCAATTAGAACCCCCTTATCCTTCTAAACTCCATCGAATATAGACCCAGAGTCCTCAAATGATCCTCATATGTTAAGCCTTTCATTCCTGGAATCATTCTCGTGAACCTCCTCTCGATCTACTCCAGGCCAGTACATCCTTCCTGAGGTATTGGGACCAAAATTGCCCACAAACTCTAAATGTGGTCTGACTAGAGCTTCATGAAGCCTCAGAAGTACATCCTTGCTTTTATATCCTAGTCTTCTTGAAAGAAATGCCAAAATTGTACTTGCCTTCCTAACTACCAACTCAACCTGCAAGTTTACCTTAAGAGAGTTCTGGACTAGGACTCCCAAGTGCCTTTGCATTTCAGATTTCTGAATTTTCTCCCCATTTATAAAATAGTCTATGCCTCTATTCTTCCTATCAAAGTGCATGACCACACACTTTCCCATTTTGTATTCCATCTGCCACTTTGCCCATTCTCCTAACCTGTCCAAATCCTTCTGCAGCCTCCTCGCCTTCTCAATACTACCAGTCCCTCTACCTATCTTTGTATCATCTGCAAACTTAACCAGAATGCCCTCAGTTCCTTCATCTAGATCATTAATATATAAAGTGAAAGGTTGTGGCCCCAACACTAATCCTTGTGGAACACCACTTGTCACCAGCTGCCATCCTGAGATGGACCCTTTTACCCCCCACCCTCTGCCAGACAGCCAACCTTCTATCCATGCTAGTACCTTGCCTCTAACACTTTGGGCCCTTATCTTACTCAGCAGCCTCCTGTGCAGCACCTTGTCAAAGGACTTCTGGAAATCCAGAAAGATAACATCTGTTGGGTCTCCTTGGTCTAACCTGCTTGTTACTTCCTTAAAGAATTCTAACAGATTTGTCAGGCATGACCTCCCCTTGATGAAACCATGCTGACTTTACCCCATTTTACCATGCACTTCCAAGTATTCAGATATCTCATCCTTCATAATGGACTCTAAAATCTTACCTGTGACCGAGGTTAGGCTAATTGGCCTGCAATTTTCCGTTTTTTGCCTTACTCCCTTCTTAAACAGGGGTGTCACATTAGCAATTTTCCAGTCCTCTGGGATCCTTCCTGACCCTGGTGATTCCTGAAAGATCGCCACTAACGCCTTCACTATCCCTTCAGCTATTTCCTTCAGACTTCTAGGGTGTAGTCCATCTGGTCCTGGTCATTTATCCACCTTCAGACCTTTTAGTTTTTGTAGCACCTTTGCCTTAGTGATGGCCACTGTACTTATTTCTGCCACACCACCAACACTGCACCCCCCCACCCCCACCACCCCACTGATTCTCCTGAATTTTTGGGATTTTACTTGTGTCTTCCACCATGAAGACTGATGCAAAAGTACTTATTCAGTTCCTCTGCCATTTCTTTGTTCCCCGTTACTACTTCTCCAACTTCTGCAGCATCATTATCCAGCAGCCCAGTGTCCACTTTTGCCTCTCTTTTGCCTTTTATATGTCTAAAGAAACTCTCGCAGTTTTCTTTTATATTACTGGCTAGCTTACCCTCCCATTTAATCTTCTCCCTCCTTATTTCTTTCTTTGTTGCCCTCTGTTTGTCTTTGTAAGCTTCCCAATCCCCTGGCTTCTCACTACCCTTCATCACATTATATGCTTTCTCTTTTGCTTTTATGCTATCCATGACATTCCTTGTCAGCCATGGTTGCCTCATCTTCCCTTTAGTATGCTTCTTTTTCCAAGGGATGAATTTTTGCTGTGTCCTCCAAATTACTCCAGAGAAACTCCTGCCATTGCTGTTCCACTGTCTTTCCTGCTAGGTTCCTCTCCCAGTCAATTCTGGTCAGCTCCTCCCTCATGCCTCTGTAGTTGCCTTTATTCAACTGTAATACCATTACATCTGATTCCACTTTCTCCCTCTCCAATGGCAGAGTAAATTCTATCATATTATGGTCACTGCCTCCTAAGGGTTCCTTCACCCTTATTAAGTCACTCTTATTAAGTCTGCCTCATTGCACAACACTAAATCCAGAATTGCCTGTTACCTAGTGGGCTCCACCACAAGCTTCTCCAAAAAGTCATCTTGTAGACATTCCACTAATTCCTTTTCTTGCAATCCACTACCAACCTGATTTTCCCAGCCCAGCTGCATATTGAAATCCCTCATGATCACCGTAACCTTGCCTTTTTTATGTGCCTTTTCAATCTCCTGGTGTATCCTGTGCCCCAAATCCTGACTACTGTTTGGAGGCCTGTACATAACTTTCACTATGGTTTTTTCACCTTTGCGGTTCCTCAACTCTACCCACACAGATTCTACATCATCTGACGCTATGTCGTTTCTTGCTATCGATTTAATTTCATTTCTTACCAATCAGGCAACCCCACCCCTTCTGCCCACCTGCCTGTTTTGTCGACAAGATGTATATCCTTGGATATTTAGCTCCCAGTCCTGACTTGCTTGCAGCCACGTCTCCATGTGGCCCACCACATCATAGCTGCCAATTTCAATCTGCGCCACAAGCTCATTTACCTTATTTTGTATATGCGTGCATTCAGATACGACACCTTCAGTCCTGTATTAACTGTCCCTCTTCTCATTGTCATCCCTTTATCCAGAGTGCTTGAAGTTTAATTCCTAACCCTTTCCAAACTCTCTGTCCTATTTTGTGTTCTGGAAAATTTAATAACCTCCCCTGAGTTCTCCTTTCTTTTCATTTTTTTCATACTTTTTCACGCAATTGAATCCACCGCCACAGATATTAGCCTGCTGTTTTGTTTCCCATTGGCCATTATACTTCTTGTTCTTGCCTCATTTGGGAAGTCATATTCTCCACTGCCTAGGACACACCCTTATCCAGGGTTAACCCGGAGCAGGTTACATCAGAAACTTTACTTACCTAGCTCCTGGGACTCTGGTGGCTTTACACTTTCACACTACCCCCAGGAAGCCCAGAAATGAGGTGGTGAATTAGGATTATGCATGAGCTTATTACTACTTTAACCTCTCACCCTGAGCCAAACCCATCCATTTGGAGCCAGGGTTGAGTGATAAAATTAATATGTTTCCATTTAATAAAAACTGAGCAATATTTCTTTTATTAACAAGACTCCCTCAATGATGTATTTGCCATTCTTTGCCATTAAGTTATCTCTCCAGTTAGCAACCGTTATTACAGACTTAAAATAAAGCTATATATAAATTGATATTGATGACAATGGATCAATGTTAAGGTCTGTGTGTATTTATATAGGATTTCAAATGATATAATCATAAAAATTATCAAGCTATGGGAGCAGATCAAAAGCAGATATTACAGTCGCAAAGTTAGGATGAAAAAATGCTGCCATAGCCGTTGTTGCATTCTGATATGCTTGACTATTTGGCCAAGGAGCAATTTCAAACTGATTTATACTAAGGTGTTGCTACTAACTTAAATTCAGACCACCAAGGATGAAGTCTAAAAAAAGCACCGGTTTCTGGGAATGCAGATTAGATCCAAACAAAGCCTTTGTTCAAGATTGTATTTCTCAGTTGATTTGGGTTTGTGGGATTTATTAAGTCATTCAAGGGGCATTCAAACCTACTGTGTTGGAATGGCTTCATTTATTTGAACCCAGTCTACAGAAACATAGATACTATAAGGTCTTTCTTCATAAGGTTAAATCCAACAAGTTTCAAAAATTTATTAGGTCGCCTTGGTCTGGTAAGACTTTGACAAAAAAAGTCACCCCTTCTTAAATTCTAAGCTTTAATCTCGGTAATGAAACAATTTGAAATTGATTACAATCCACAAGCTGTCTGTTCAGATATTAGCTTTAGGTCCACCTTCAGAAGATTGGGTATTTACGTTGAAGGTCATCTGATTACAGTATCTAAGACACAACAAGGTCATTAACTGTTACAACTCATGCCACACGAGAGTTTTTAATATTTTCTAATTAACCTGTTCAGAAGTGTCATTACACATGAATCCAGGCTCAAAGACAGGGACTCTACCATTGCACTAGAAGAGCCCTCCTACCTTAGAGTAAGTTATTTATGGTAAAGTGAATCTCCTGATTGTAGGAGATCATGAAGCTGAAATTTTCCAGTTCTTAAACAAAATTGGCAATGGCAATACAGTTGGGAAAATGCTACAAGAATGGAAAAATGAGACTCTCAATGTTGTGAAAATAAAGTCCGATTTTGTGCAAAAGGTTTCAACAGCTAGATGAGAATCTCGGTAGTGAGCGCCAAGGGAACTATCTTCATGCATTAACATCTCATTATTTTCTAATCTCACCTCATTTACAAGCAGGTTGCTATTTCCCCAGGCAGTGAAGAGAAACTGAAAAGTGACAATTACTGACATGAAAGTCAGAACAATTACCAGGAGGCTGTAACTCGCTAGTATCTTCCCTGGGCATTCATCTTGGCTAATGTTCCCCAATATCTCAGGGCATGCTCCATGAGCAGCAAGTGCCTGTGCCCTTTGTCCATGGAGGTTGACATTATCCAAATACCAGCCTCACCTTATCATCATAGCACAATTCAACTTACTTATAACATAGATAACAAGGTGTAGAGCTGGATGAACACAGCAGGCCAAGCAGCATCAGAGGAGCAGGAAGGCTGACGTTTTGGGCCTAGACCCTTCCTTAGAAATGGGGGAGGGAAAGGGGATTCTGAAATAAATAGGGAGAGAGGGGGAGGCGGATAGAAGATGGATAGAGGAGAAGATAGGTGGAGAGGAGACAGACAGGTCAAAGAGGCGGGGATGGAGCCAGTAAAGGTGAGTGTAGGTGGGGAGTTAGGGAGGAGATTGGTCAGTCAGCTCTACACTTGTTATCTCAGATTCTCCAGCATCTGCAGTTCCTATTATCTCTTAGTTATAACATAGTTCAGTGCTTCATTACTGAACTTTGGAATTCATTGAATCCTTTCATTGGAATCCTGCTGCCAGACCACTTTGTGCACAGGGACAGGTACCCATCTCATGAATTGGAACAGGGTGCACTTCAGCAAAATTAGTTTGCTTTTTTAGGTTTCACTCATTTTGTGCCTCGCTGGATGCACATGGCTTCTATGCCTTGCCTTGCCTTTTTGCACATTGCTGCATCATTCAGAACATACAGGCTCACAATACTTCTGTGATCTTGCCTTTTAGCACAGACACAAAACCAGCAACTTATCATGTTTGCAAACACTATACAGTAATGGTGGTAGATATGTTGGTATTTGTCAATGTGCTGTGTCAATGTCACATCTGCAGCATACATCAGCAGCTAAAATGGCAAACACACTGAATGTGCTTCAACCAACTGGCCACATTTCAAAGTCTAAGTGTGGGTAGTCTGCAGTTAAGGCAGTTGGAGGACTGGCATAGTAAGTCAACAGCAAGTTCAACATCAGTCCAAGGATTTGAACATAATCCACTAGGGTAATCATTGCTAAGGTTTCCATATCATTACATTTTGTGGAGCAGGCGACAGTCAGTTCTGCAGGTCCAGTGCAACCATTTTGGGGATTAGCAGGAAGCCAGTTTGGGAACTGCACAGATACTAGTCAGGGTCTGACCCATCATCATTTGGTGCAATTGTTCCATGTCATTAATGGAGTTGGCCACAACCAGTCTAGGCTGTCTGTTCAAGGGAAGTCAAAGGAGTTTTCAGGGGTCACTGCTGATCTGGGGAAATCAACTGGGGCAACATGTTGGGAAGCAGAGGGGACAATAAATGTGAGGGAGACAACCCAACTTGTAATCTATCCTAGTTCAATGACAAGTTCAAGACAGCATGCCAGGAGCGGCACCAGACATATCTAAAAATAAGGTGTCAACCTGGTTAAAGCTACTAAACATTACAATTTGTATGCCAAGAACCATTAGCTGCTAGTGATGGACAGAGCTAAACGATTCCACAACCAATGGATCAGATCTAAGACTGAAGCATTTGCAATAATCTTCCAACAATTCTCTGTGACGAGCAGGGGTCAGTGCCATGGCTACCTCTGGCAGTCCTGAGGAAAGGTGATTGTCCTCTTATCCACCACACGATCCATGAAAACCTCTAGGTCCCTGTTGGAAAAGCAAGGTCCCAACTTGCATCTATCAACCATCTCTGGGGCAATTCTTCCCACACTGGAATTGTGAAAGGTAATTCCTGCCTTGCAATGCTTGAACTAGTGGAAAGCAGGCATTTCGATAGCACTAGTAGCAGGAAACATGGAAGGTCCCAGCAGAGGTGAGCACTTCCACTGCTGGTGAGTGCAAGACAGTGAGAACAGAGGCTTGGTGCATTCTAACTGAGGTGAGCACTGTAAAACTATGCAACAAAATATTCTAGAATTCAGAGAGAAATTCTCCATGAACTCAACCCCCAACTCCCTCACCCCCAACCCTTCAAATCCCCACAAAATTGACAGCCAGATTTTGGAAAGATCCAATCTATGAATCTATGCACCAAAGGGACAAGTAATGTTGAACTGAAGACATGATCTGGTTAAAAGCCTGCAGACTGTAACAGAGAGATTATTTAAAAAGGTGGGATAGAGTAGATTTTGTTGGGCAACAGGTAGGTGATGTAAGGCCAATGGAACTGGGCCAAAAGCTTACCAGTTTCCTCTGTTTTGCCTCTATCCCTGTTTCCTTGGCTTAATTTTCCATTTGCAATATATACCATCTGCTGAATGCTATATTCTGACATATGAAGCACAGTCTCCATTTTAATGGCTTGGTCAGCTGCTGTACCAGACACCGGCCTATTTTGGTCAGGAAATCAGCAGTGACATGCTAATGACACCAAACCATTAAAAACTGCCAAGGCCGTCTGCTGCCATGGGGCAGACACATGCATCTGCTTTGCTGAATTTCTGCTAGGACAGTTAAAATTCAGTCCAGAAATGCAGCCACACAGGCTGATGTGTAACAAACTAATTCCTCTATTTCTATAAAGTATTTTTTTAGGCACATTCCTTTCTCTACATGCTCAGTTTTCTTTTTATTTCTTACCCATTTTTTATTAATTCACAAGATGAAGGTGTTGCTGGTTAGGCCAGCATTTATTGCCCATGCCTAATTGCCCAGAGGGCAGTTAAGAGTCAACCACATTGCTGTGGGTCTGGAGTCACATGTAGGCCAACCCAGGTAAGGATAGCAATTTCCTTCTCTAAAGGATATTAATGAGCCAGATGAGTTTTTCTAACAATTGCCAATCACGGTCATCATTGGACTTTTACTTCCAGAAATTTTTTATTGAATTCAAATTCCACCATCTGTTGTGGTGAGATTTGAACCTAGGTCCTCGGAACATTAGAGATAACAAGGTGTAGAGCTGGATGAACGCAGCAGGCCAAGCAGCATCGGAGGAGCAGGAAGGCTGACGTTTTGGGCCTAGACCCTTCTTCAATGCTGCTTGGCCTGCTGTGTTCATCCAGTTCTACACCTTGTTATCTCAGATTCTCCAGCATCTGTAGTTCCTACTTTCTCCTCGGAACATTACTTGCGTTTTTGAATTAACAGTCCATCACTAATACCACTAGGCTGTCACCTCCCCATTTAACACCAGATTATAGTCAAGGTGTTTAATGATGGAGTTTAGGGCCTGGTGTTTGACAGCACAATAAAGAGGAAAGAAGCAGCTTGGGGACCGCTTTGCAGAACACCTACGCTTCGTTCGCACTAAACAACTGCACCTCCCAGTCACGAACCATTTCAACTCTCCTCCCATTCCACAGACGACATGTCCATCCTGGGCCTCCTGCAGTGCACAACGATGCTACCCGAAGGTTGCAGGAACAGCACCTCATATTCCGCTTGGGAACCCTGTAGCCCAATGGTATCAATGTGGACTTCACAAGCTTCAAAATCTCCCCTCCCCCTACCACATCCCAAAACCAGCCCAGCTCATCCCCGCCTCCCTAACCTGTCCTTCCTCCCACCTATCCCCTCCTCCAACCTCAAGCCCCACCCCCATCTCCTACCTACTAACCTCATCCCACCCCCTTGACCTGTCCGTCCTCCCTGGACTGACCTATCCCCTCCCTACCTCCCCACCTACACTCACCTTTACTGGCTCCATCCCCGCCTCTTTGACCTGTCTGTCTCCTCTCCACCTATCTTCTCCTCTATCCATCTTCTATCCGCCTCCCCCTCTCTCCCTATTTATTTCAGAATCCCCTTTCCCTCCCCCATTTCTGAAGAAGGGTCTCGGCCCGAAACGTCAGCTTTCCTGCTCCGCTGATGCTGCTTGGCCTGCTGTGTTCATCCAGCTCTACACCTTGTTATCTTGGAATTTTTCATCGTTGGCATTGACTGTATATTTGTAGCAAGGGTAAGATAGACCCTTTTCACTTTTAAAATCTTTCTGGAATTATGGGATTTTTGCAATTGGACTGCAAATTTTTTTTCCACCCTAATGAAGCAAGATGTTTTAGACAGGAGTAAATTCGTCAGAAAGGAACTGTAGCTTATGAAAATGTGATTCGAGCATAAGGTTGATTGCCCACATGTTGCTAGCAAGAGTATCTCACAGAAGCACCACTGAAACACATCACTGACGCTTACTCCATTGATATCACATTCTTAAATTAAAGCCATGATTTCTAGTCACACATTAACATCTTTGTAGGAATGAGTTTCCAAAACTAGGTTTAATGAGCTTGCAAATCAATTTTCAATGCCAATTGATTGAAATTGCCCCGACACCCATTGGATACTATATTTCTTTCATTTATTTGGTTATTAATTGGTCATGTTTTTGCTGAAGTCACATAACCTTTCCAAGGTCGCAGGAGTGTACCGGCAGGCAGGAAGGTGGTTTGAAGTGTGTCTACTTCAATGCCAGGAGCATCCGGAATAAGGTGGGTGAACTTGCAGCATGGGTTGGTACCTGGGACTTCGATGTTGTGGCCATTTCGGAGACATGGATAGAGCAGGGACAGGAATGGTTGTTGCAGGTTCCGGGGTTTAGATGTTTCAGTAAGATCAGGGAAGGTGGTAAAAGAGGGGGAGGTGTGGCATTGTTAGTGAAGGACAGTATTACGGTGGCAGAAAGGACATTTGATGACAACTCGTCTACTGAGGTAGTATGGGCTGAGGTTAGAACCAGGAAAGGAGAGGTCACCCTGTTGGGAGTTTTCTATAGGCCTCCGAAAAGTTCCAGAGATGTAGAGGAAAAGATTGTAAAGATGATTCTGGATAGGAGCGAAAGTAACAGGGTAGTTGTTATGGGGGACTTTAACTTTCCAAATATTGACTGGAAACGCTATAGTTCGAGTACTTCAGATGGGTCAGTTTTTGTCCAATGTGTGCAGGAGGGTTTCCTGACACAGTATGTAGATAGGCCAAGAAGAGGCGAGGCCACATTGGATTTGTTACTGGGTAATGAACCAGGCCAGGTGTTAGATTTGGAGGTAGGTGAGCACTTTGGTGATAGTGACCACAATTCGGTTACTTTTACTTTAGCGATGGAAAGGGATCGGTATATACCGCAGGGCAAGAGTTATAGCTGGGGGAAAGGCAATTATGAGGCGATGAGGCAAGATTTAGGATGCATAGGATGGAGAAGGAAACTGCAGGGGCTGGGCACAATTGAAATGTGGAGCTTGTTCAAGGAACGGTTACTGCGTGTCCTTGAGAAGTATGTACCTGTCAGGCAGGGAGGAAGTGGTCGAGCGAGAGAACCGTGGTTTACTAAAGAAGTTGAATCTCTTGTCAAGAGGAAGA
>NC_063341.1:55319442-55344778 GCF_021869965.1 Rhincodon typus | reverse complement strand
ATCCCAGGCCCCAAGAAGACTTTCCACATCAAGCAGATGTTCACCTGCACATCTGCCAATGTGGTATACTGCATCCGCTGTACCCGGTGTGGCTTCCTCTACATCGGGGAAACCAAGCGGAGACTCGGGGACCGCTTTGCAGAACACCTACGCTCGGTTCGCAACAAACAACTGCACCTCCCGGTCGCGAACCATTTCAACTCCCCCTCCCATTCCTCAGACGACATGTCCATCCTGGGCCTCCTGCAGTGCCACAACGATGCCACCCGAAGGTTGCAGGAACAGCAACTCATATTCCGCTTGGGAACCCTGCAGCCCAATGGTATCAATGTGGATTTCACAAGTTTTAAAATCTCCCCTCCCCCCACCGCATCCCAAAACCAGTCCAGCTCGTCCCTGCCTCCCTAACCTGTTCTTCCTCCCACCTATCCCCTCCTCCCACCTCAAGCCGCACCTCCATCTCCTACCGACCAACCTCATCCCGCCCCCTTGACCTGTCCGTCCTCCCTGGACTGACCTATCCCCTTCCTAACTCCCTACCTACATTCACCTTTCCTAGCCCCATCCCCGCTTCTTCGACCTGTTTGTTTCTTCTCCACCTATCCTCTCCTCTATCCCTCTTCTATCCGCCTCCCACTCTCTCCCTATTTATTTCAAAACCCCCTTCCCCTCCCCCTTTTCTGATGAAGGGTCTAGGCCCGAAACGTCAGCCTCTCTGCTCCTATGATGCTGCTTGGCCTGCTGTGTTCATCCAGCCTTGCACCTTGTTGTCTCGTAATAAATGATCTCATCCTTTTACTAGTCTACAACCCACAGCTATTTACTGCAGTTCCAACATAACGCTGTTCGGTGCAGCGTCCTAGAGAAAAGACAATCCTAGCAAATGTCATCGTTAGTGCAGCAAGCGATATCGACACACTAGACACCGGCATATAAACAATATTTTCAGTGTCTTATATTAGGAATATTTAACTCCAACATAGACTATCAGCCTTCTGAAAATTATCCTGGAAAGCATAGCTGCTATATTAAATCAAATGATCACGAAAATTACTTTTCGGGATGAATTACGTTCAACGAGAAATAATTATAATTGTAAATTTAAAGAGAAGTGAAACTAAGGAGTGAGTAACGAACAGCAGACCCATTGAAATATATTGAACGGCACAACATTAAACGAACCGAAGGCGCAGTGGTAGCGTCTCTAACTCTGGGCCAAGATGCCTGGTTTCAAATCCCACCGGCTTCGGAGGTGTGTTATAACATTTTTGAACTGGTTGATTAGAAATATTTACATGAACTAATATGAATCAATTTTGGACAATCTAAACTGGACTCTCCTCTTAGGACTCTTGTGGCGTAGTGGTGAAGTCCATGCCTCTGAGCCAGAAGACGTAAGCTACAATCCACCCTTTCAGACGTATTCCAAATCATCTCTGAAAAGGTTAATTTAAAATATCTTAAACGAATGGAAGTCAGGGATTTCAGCATTTAGAAGTTTGCTGTACTTTTGCAATTACAACAGCTGGCTCATAGCGCAGCTCAGCTGATGGAACAGATGGTCTTCGCTGTGAAAAATAAACCCTGATATTGTTAGTTATATTATCCAGTGATTTGTTTCCCTCTAACCTCTTGACTTGGTCATCCTCAGTTATACAAGAATTGCAAACAAAAGCCTTAACTCCAGATTGCCTCCAGCACATAGTTATGGCTCAAAGAGACAGCTACACATTGACTGTAATGTTTGACATTATGAGCTAATTGGTGAACAGGCTAAGAAACCATGTCAAAAATGTTAATTTTGGGAACCAATGGAAATACGCATTATAAAAAAGCTAAATAGCTATTTTAACAAATCGTCTCCCAAAGACCTTATTTAGAATTTGAAATATAATTTTAGATTTCTGCCAGTCATGGCACGCATTGATCGTCTTGGCGAGATTTTTTAATTTCAATGCTTTAATCCAGATATGACATACAAATGGAACAGTAAAAGGCTGTTTGGATATTTGACACAACTCCACTGTTCAATAAGATCATGGCTAATCTTCCATCTCAAAGCCACCTTCGTACATTATCACCATATGAGATGATTCTCTTAGTACTCCATAATCTATAAGTCTATGTCTTGACTGAACTTAATGATTGAGCATTGACAATCCTCTGGGAAAAAAACTTTCAAAGATTTACAACTATTTGAGTGGAGTAATTTCCTCTCATGTCAGTCCTAAATAGTTGACCCATTATTCTGAGTCTGTGGCCTTACTTCTAGACTCTCCAGCCCAGAAACATCCTTCTTCATTTATCCTCTCAAGATGTTTATGCATTTGAAAGACATCCCCTGCCATTCTTCTAAACTCTAAAAAGTACAGGTGCAGCTTACTTAATCTCTTCTCCTGGCACAATCACCTTAGCCCAGGAAGCAGCCCAGTGAACATTCACAGCACTCCAGCAGAGGAAAGTAAATCCTTTCTTTAGGTAAGGAGACCAACACTATGCACAACTTTCCAAGTGCAAGGAACTTACCAAGGGACTATATAATTATAAGCATATTCCTTTATTCTTATATCTCAACCAGTAATAAAGGCCAATGTATCAATTGGTTTTGTTTTCTGCGCCTAAATGCTAATTTTAGGTATTCATGCGTAAATCACTCCAAATATCAATATTTCTCATTTTACGAAGTATTCTGCTTTTCTATTTTCTCCACTAAAATTAATAACTTCACAATTCTCTACATTTTCTTCTATCTGCCATTTTCTTGACAAGTCATCTGTGTATTTCTTTGAAGCTTCTTTCTTTCCTCTTCACAACTTATGAATATAAACTAATAAACATACACTGGTTTTCTTCCCTGGGTTGTTGTTATAAATTTCACCTCAATATTTTATAATTTTGAATGTAGATTGGAATAAATCTGACATAACTTAAAAACGAGGACATATTTGACCCCACAAACATCAAATCATTTTTTTTCAAATTAAATCTTGTGGAACATAGGAATGGGAATTATCACTTAGTCTCTCTAGTCTTTCATTATTCATAAGAACATAAGAAATAAGAAGTGAAGTACCATTTGGTTCATTAAGACTCCACTGCCATTGAACAGATTTATGGTTGATTCATCTGAACTCCATTTTCCTGCATTACAACATATATTTTAATTTCAGTAGTACCCCAAAATTTACTGACATTTCTCTTGAATAAACTTAGTGAAAAAGTAGCAATGGCCCTTTTGAAGTAGAGACTTTCAAATAATGTCAACTCTTTAAGTGAAGAATTTTTTTTCACATCCCAATGGCCTCCTTTAATTATGAAAGCTTGGTCCTGTGTTTTAAATACAGTCAAAGAAAATATTTTCTCAGTATCCACTCTGTCAGGTCTCTTAAGAATTCAATATAACTGATCTATGACCTAAAGCCTTGGCCCATTCATCCAGGTCAGCAGTGAAACAACAACCACCACCAATGGCTTCAAACAAAGCTGCTTACAAAGATTTATCAACTTCCGATACACCCATCCACCTTTCCTAATGGTATGTTGAATCTGGCACCATGTCAAACGGATCACCAGGCATGCAGGGATAGTGATATTAACAAGTCAGGTAAACAGCCAATCATTTTACAGTATTCGCATAGACCACAAACCAGGTTAAAAATGCCACAATGTTCACTTTTAATTAAAGGTAACAAGATAAATCATTATGATTAGACTAAGATGGGATACAGATAAAAGAAACTTTAAATATTGTCTTTAAAAATATGCAGAATTTATTATAATAGAGGAATTTGGTTTTTCACAAATCAGCTTTTCAGTGGGGACGGGTATTTAGCGTCAGTTACGAAGTGATTACCACGTTAAACGCCCAAGTGCACATATTCAACTGAATACTTTTCTCGAGTTTATTATAACAAAACTGCTAGTGGAACAGTAGAAGGTTGAGGTAGTTCTCAGATTTACCTATTAATTGCAGTGTGGCGAGACTTCGACAATGCCCCCATTAGTGAAGCATAGAATCACTGACAGCAACTTCTGCTTTTTTGCCTTATATGCAAGTGTGAAGTTGCTGTTGTCAGTTGTGTAATGATGACACCCTGACAGTGCCAGACCATGACCACTGCAAATTCTAGCCCACACATCCGACTTCGCTCCATACCCTCCCGTAGCCTTTGTTTAATAAATATGTCAACAGTGCTTGGTTTTCGCATTGGCTGCAGTGTAACTCCAAAGCAGAGAGATGTTTTTTGGATCCCTTCTCAACGTTTTCCATTTGGTATCGAGTCCTTAATGTTAAAGGAAACAATTCATGGAGCTAACACGCCCCCCAAGGTAAAATTAGAGCTCTGTGTACGTATGAAAAACCTGTTATTGGCCAGAATGGGAGAAATCGATCGTGAGTTACAGACTAGCACAACCCACTGTATAACTTTGATCCAAACATCTGAACTTTGGATCTGCAGTTCCAACACTAGAATGTCAATGTGAGACAATCGCAATCCTGGTTTCTGGATTTTCCATTTGACTAAGACACAGTGATTATGCTTCCCCAGTCTGGAATACGTTGAGCAGAGCGAAAGTGACAAGTCATTAGAGACTGACATTTGCTTTGGATATTTTCACTCAGCATATGCGTACAGCGATGTCGTACACGGAACACTGAGCAAAAGAAATGTAGAAATGTATCTTTATTCCTATTTTCGGAGCTCTGTGTGTAAAGACTTCCGGAAGTTTTCCCTCAATAGCCCATTCCCTACTTAGGATTCAAAATCCCATTGAATGGTCTGAACAGAGGAAAACTATAGACGATCGCTGCAATTTGTTCAGTCTGAGGCAATTTGCTATAAATCATTTGAGGCTTATATATGATACATGTGGAAGATATGGTAGCTACATTAAATCGGATACAGTGGTATGGTGGAAAAAGTACTGGACTGTTAACAACGAGACCTAGACAAATAATCCAGGGGTCGTGAACTCAAATCCCATCAAGGCAGTTTGAAAACTTGAGCTTCGTTAAAATAAAACTGGTAATAAAGCCGGTTGAGGGCAAAAAAAGAACAAGGTTTGACATGAAGTACAGAACACTGCTTTGCTAATAAAGCGCAGGGAAAGAAAGCAGCCACCCTTACAGGTGACCCAAGCCCCTCTCTACGTGGCTGACTCGTAATGCCAGGAATTCACATTAATCGTTACCTAGCTATCGTTTCGCACAAAGTGCAAGAAGAAATGGGGGGAAAAAAATGGATGCCAGCCTGAGCTGAGTCTCAACGTTAAATTGCCCCTATGGACTTCCAATACAGCAGCAAAGGGCCCCTGCTGGCCTCAGAATGGATGAAGTTTTTGGATAAAGCTCCGAATGACTGTAGCTCCCTATGAAACTGTAACCTGGGTATAGAGAGAATGGAATTTTTTTAACAAAAATGTTTGGTATTTTAACATGTGAAGAATTGCAAGATTGAATTGTAGGTTTGTAACTTAATAATACCATAGCAATGGGACACTCAAAGGAAACAGGGCCTTGGAACTTGTCGCAGTCAATCATTATCCTCTGCGTCAATGTTAAGTATTACAATGACCAGCGATGGTTTTCACTATTTGTTTTATTTTTATGGCAGTACTGACATTTGTCTCGGTTCAGTTTTTTTTTGTTATAAATCCTAATTCGAAAATTGGACCATCCTGAGAAATTAAGAGCCTGGTTTAGAACTTTAATTATACCTGCCCTGCAAAGTGTATACTGGAGATATTACAATGTTAGGATTGCGCAAAACACCCGTAACTCACTGCGCAAACATGGATTGTCAGGCAACTTTCACCAGGCATCTGCCAGCAACACTAATAAGTCACTTCCATTCCTACCCCAGACGCTCGTACCACCTTTCGAGTCAACCCAGTTACTGAGACAGTAAGTGTTACGCTATGAGAAATAGTGCTCAGTCGGCTTATTCCTACCAGAAATTGTGTTGCGACTACCCTGTGGCCACGTCAAATATGACCACTTACAGCCCAGTGAACCAAAGAAATTTCATGCCACGTGTCGGTGCTGTCGCCCATTGGTGGTGACAGCTAAGTTTGATCAACAAACCTTCGCCATCTAACGTTTTTGCCGAATTTACGGAGTGCAAGGAAAACTTTGGTCCTCCAAGTTTAAACAAGATAAAGAGAAAAAACGGTATGCTTAATTTAAGAGAAAAAGTGGAAAGGAATTAAACAGAGCAGGAGAGTATGCCATTGATAGTTGCGAATTAACAGACTGGGAAGTGAAATGGCAACACGATCGAATCTGCTCATGGCCTGCATTATAGGGCAAGTATTTCCTTACCATTCAGAATTTAATAGAGATCATATTACACCATTTACACCTCCAACACTTAAAATGCCTTCAAATTACATCTAAAACATGTGAACCGTTTCTTATGTGGCACTCGGTTCCCTCAAATACCCGCAGTGTATCACCACCACTGTGTATGTACATGGTCCATCAGTACATAAAGGCCTGTAATGGGTTTCACTGGTTCTGAATCACTTATAACCGGACGAGTGGATTTTGTCTAAACACGTCTGTACAGTAAAAATGATGCTGTTAGCGATTCCCTGTAAGCCGGAGTTGTACTAGCATTACCAAATAAAATGGTTAGTGTTGATTTATGATTTATTGTCAGGTTGCAGAGCATAGTAAGAGTAGGTGCATTTTCAAATCTGTTTCTATTTGCTCCTTAGTTTTCTACAAATATTATATTAGAACATTTACATTTGGAAAGCACTAGAAAATAAAAATCATTCTGCTCTCTGAGCACTTCTCGGCTGAAGCCAAAGAATTGATATGTCATGGATTACTGCCTTCTTTCTCGGCTCAGACCCAAATGGGCCAACAGGGTGGAACTCCTCCAACCAGAGTCCCTTAAATCTGGTGGCTGGGGACAGGAACATTTCATTCGCAGTTGATAACAAGTGCCTTCCAGCACTTATTTTCCACAAGTAATGTGCCCGCGCAGCCTGCAGATTGCTGAGGCCGTGTTCTTTCTCCGGCCATTACAACCAGCGGTCACCAGTGACCATACATCACTTTCCCATTCTGGCAGGGCGGCCTCCCGAAGGTCTTTTTTACTAGCTCCAAGTGTCACTAAGGAGCACCAAATGCACATGTACGTGTCAATAATCTAGCCCCCAAGTCAAGTCAAATAGCTCTGTGAAAAGAGAAAAAACAAATGAATAATGCCTCTGGCCCATCAATAGCTGAATGTCAAGAGGCGTGATAAGGTATCGATCAAAAAGCAATGGCATTTGTTGCAATTTCAGCTCCTTAATGTATGACCGTCAAGACAGAATAAGACCTCATTTTAAACAGTATCATTTGTGATAGATTTCTCTTGAAGCTTATAGACTGCTGAGTATTAGCCCGGAAAATCGCATCAGAAGGTGGGCAGGTGCCTTCAGGCTGCTCCTCTCTATGTCCTGTCTCCCTGCAGCACATTCATTCAACCAATCCTTCCTATGTCTAGCCCGGCAGTGATGCTATTATCACAACCTTTCCCTTGCTTCGAATTTCAGCATTGTGCTAAATACTTCACGTACTTGTTTGATGCTAACTAGTGGCTTCATCCAGTGGCGAAATACTTCAACGCCATTTCCCTCATTTTTCTTTCATTTGGGATTAGCACTTAGTCAAGTAGGACAGCAAAACAGATGATAATCAATTATTAAAACACTGACAGTGTAAAATCGGGCAATTTTCTATGCTTACAAGCAAGTTGGCACGAAAATATAAATAGATGTGTTTAATCAATAATATTCTGCTGGCAGCCCCAAATACGGTATATACCGGTTTCAACGCCAAAGGAATAAATCATTCCATTGTTCTGTCATATATTCTCTATTTTCTCAGATTATTATTGACAATCCTCAGTGTCTAATTGGGAGAGTATTTAGTGAATACCCATGCAAACAGTAACTGGGAATGAAATATAGTTATCGACTTTGAAAGCAGGTAATTTAGACCCGTGGTTTAAGTTATGTAAAGTTGCCTGTTGGGTATTTAATTAAAAATCATGCTTCTATTATTATCCATATTGCCGATGTAGGGAGGCAAGCAGAACCTTGGAGGCATCTTGTGTAATGATTGATATATTTCATATTTTCTGTTTAATTTTCAGTGAGAAATGTTTATTTCACCTTATACCTATGGAATAACAACATAGATTCTTTCTAACGGTCATGTGGGGTCTAAGGTACTGTAACAATCTTAAAGTTACTTATACAATTAATGTCACAGCCAACACTTCTAATTAAACTTGGTATATGCGGTTGTTATCTTAAATATGTGTTCAAATACATAGTTTTAGTCGGTATTAATGCCACTGTTAATAAAACAAGGAAGATTTCCTATAATTGAAAATAGGCTTAGTCTGTCTTCTGAGGATGGTTTGATGTAAAAAGCTTCATCTTCAACCATTCTCATTAAAATATGTTTATACAATTCTGCTGTTACTACGGTCGGAGCTCAACTTTTTTTGGTCGGAAAACATACGCCCCTTTCCTGGAGGCGTCATCAATTAGCGTGCTTTTTAAAAAAAAGTTACCGTTTTACAACACATTCCGAAGATCTTCGTGTATATAACAAAAACAAATCCACTCACCAGCAAAAGCACTTCATCATCCTAATGAGCTCAGTGTTGTGTGAATCTGAATAAGCTCGCTGTTGTTGAATATTAATTGTAGGAAGAGGCTTGGCATGTTGGTTACAAATGGCCTGTCCTTACACAGGAGCTTGTGGCCTGAGGTGGAAGGAAGGCTGGACAAACCTTCATTTAGCAGGGTGGTGGAGAGTCTGTCTGCTTCCCCTCCGTTTGTTTTCCCCTCTCCTCTCGGTGTGCCTGAAGACAACTACCACAATAGAGGAGAGTGAAATTACAGCGAAAAAGAGCTGTCGTGATGGGCCCTAATAGAATGGGAACAGGTTGAAATGGGTTAATTAACAGGATAATCACCCAACAGAGCTTAATTTCTTTTCAATGTTTCAATGAGGATCTCATTACGAAGCTTAATGCAACTTTACAATGCCGAGCCGACAGAATGTGAATTGATCGCCAGTCGAGTTAGCATTTGCCCAACGATCTGTCTATTTTAACCGTTTAATGGGGGCTGCGGCGAGGGGGTTGTTGATGGCTGTGTGTACATTTGGAAAACAGAAATAAAACGAAAACAAGCATTGTTCCTGTCCTGACAGGAGAATGTCAATAAAACATGTACATTTTTTAAAAAATAAGGCGCTTCTTTTCACAAGGGCGTGAGTAGGAAACATATCCTCATTCTATCTGTTGGATCACAATCTCTGCATAATTTTATTTCAGGGCTTGGATATTCGTCTTCCATGTCAGACTGACAACGACAAAGGGTTGCAGACTATTTTTTTAATGATTAAAAAAAGAGACTTATTCCGGCTACTGGAATGTTCATTTCATTTACAGGGGCCTCACGTAACCTTTTAAAAAATCAAATTTTCAGACAGTCGAGCGATAGTGGAGTCACCTGGCCATCAAAACAATTTGCTTTAAAAGTTATGAAATCTTCCATTGTTAATTACTGCCCTTTGGTGATGGATACGTAGAAAAGGAGAGAAAATGTCCGTTGCCTGATCCACAAGCCGATCGTTTATTATTAATAACGTATTTATCACGGTGTCAATCAGTAAGAGTCGTTTAGCCTTGCTATCGAGAAACGGCGTTAATCATAAAGATAATCACCTTAATAACTAAAGGTAGATGTGGACAGGGGCAGACCCTACAGGACAGTCTCTCAGTCCAGATGACCAAGCAGACAGCATCACGTTGAAACCCCTCTCCCCATTACACGGACTGGCCGTGAATTCCCTCAGAACTGTCAGGTTCTCCACTTATGAAACTATAAATCTTAAGGTTTCTGGAATTATCGACTCACTGAAGCAGATTGTTTTACTTCTTTTTTGCTTTAATCCGGCGCTAACCCCCTGCTTTACAAATTGCACTTTTTAAAAAGACGTGTTCTCTGTTAAATATCATCCCCTATTAACCCGCTGCCCTGGCTGTTTATCACAACCTGCCCTGAGGTCCTTGACTGATCGGTGCGCGGATGGTGTCATTCCTAATCTGAGCAGGTTGGGAGTCATTTACCCTTATCCCAAATGCAGGTCCTTTTTTCCTGTCCCTGGCCTCTCCAGTAACCCCCCCTCCCTCCCCACCTATGCGCCCACCTCCCTGCACCCCCTGTTCAAGAAAGGAACGGAGGATCATTCAGGATCGCGCAGATTCTAAGCCGCAGCTGTAAGCTTCTCTATCTCCGATAAAGAGTCTCTTGCTGGGCCCAAGTAAGCATGTAAAGAGCTGGGCTGATCTCTCAGCAGCCGCTCGATAGCCCAGGGCTTGCCTGTCTGTCTCCCAAAGGGTCTCATCAACTCCCTGACGCTTCCTTTTCTGTGCCCCAGCTAAGGGGAGATAGCGGAGAGTAGGAGAGGAGGCTTGGTGCGGGGAGGGTGGAGAAAGGAGAGTGTTCGTCAAGCAGCATCTGTGTCACTGGTGTGACCACCTGGCACAGCACACTGGTACCAAATGGCACTGAAGCCTCAACTAATTCGAGTGAGTGAGGGCCATGTCTTGTCTAATGAGCAGGGGATATCTATCAGCTCGGGAAGCACCTTCAACTCTGGGTCTGGAGGTGTTGAAAGTGTGAGGGACAGGGAGTAGACACGAGGGGTTTACACCCTCTGTCCTTGTAACACTCCACAAACACAGGGGCCGAGAATAAATACACACATTCAATATAAAGCCCTTGGGTGAAGGGAACTGCACAATGCAGCACACGGCTGATTCAGGTTGGGCTAACATTCACTTACTGTACCTGATATTTTTGTTTTGCCCCCTTTAAGTTCTTGTTTAAAAATCCACAGGAGTTGCCCAATCCGCATATCTACACATCTTTTCATTTAAAACCAATTCACAAATCAACTCAATCATACCATTTATTTTATTATTTACTTTTTATTTTGACAATCATTTATTTCCACATTCCACTGAATGCAGTTACAGCCCACGAAGTGACATGTACAACACCTTGTTAACTCGTTCTTCGGAACTTAAATTACATGCCATGACCCGCACAATTTCGTTACTTAATCGCGCACACGACCGGCATCGATTTTGCAGCTCTACCGATAACGTTGGGTAATGCACAGTGGAGGTGAACTAGTCTGCCAGACAAATCTGCCTTTTTTTTAAACAGCAGAGGATCCCACAGTAAAGCACGCTGTGGGGATTCTCCCTGAACGGTTGCTTTCCTTCTGGGTTTTCCGTGGTTATGTGGCCTGTGCTTTATTTCCTCTCTATGTTCAGCGTGACATGTGCTGCGTATAAGCTATGACCCTCTCACATCGAGTCATTCTAATATCAGATATGCAAGATTTCATCATGGCTCAAAATGTGCTTTTATGACAAGCCCAACAAATCAGTGATGGATCAGAACAGGCCCGAGTTGGATTCAGCACTGGAAAAGTCAAGGACATTTGACACATTTGTCAAAGTCCTCATTGACCCCTGACCCATATGGTTCCTAAAATATTGATTCCTGGCGTCTGGACTCAATTGGCCTGAAGACATCTGAAGGGGAAAGCTGAGCTGCTGTACAGGCAGGACTTTATATAAAACAAAACCGGATCGATGAGAAATGATTTAGCTTCGGCAGAAAATAAAGAACATCCGTAAGCTGTACGTGAAACTTGAGCACTAATAAGCATGAGGAAGAATTTCTTAAAGGGCCATGACCTTTTTCTTAATTCCAAGCGGGCTTGGGCATGATGTTTACAGATAGCCAGTTTAGGCAGGTTGGACCTTTCATGGCTGATCCTGTTCACTGTAAAAGACTGGGAAATGCTTTTGGTTTATGGAACACTTTTGGTTTAGAGTTTTCACGGTTTTAAATACATTCGAAGTAGCTACGTACCATTTTTATTTTAATTTATAAACGTTTAGTTTATACAGTCTTCAAAACGAGCCATCTTTGCAATCTTGGTCAGTTGGGAATGTATACCTAAGGATCCCTTCATTATATTTTCTTCGCAACTAAGTCATAAGAATCATTTTTAGCAAGCTAGGCTGGAAAGAAACCATTCTTGCATTGCGTTCTGAAGAAGTTATACTGGACTGGTAGAATCATATATAAACAGTATACACAGTACAGAAAAGGCTATTTGGCCCATCGGGCCTGCACTGCCAAAATACACTACTAACTGCACTGGTTCCACTCTCCCGTACTAGATCCATAGCCTTTATGCTATGACAATTCAAAATGATAACTCCGTTTCTCTCCCGACAGATGCAGCTAGACCTGTTGAGTTTCTCGAGCACTTTCTGGTTCTTTTTTATTTCAGATTTTCAACACCCACAATGTTTTGCTTTTGTTCCTTGTTGTGCACAACAGATTATGCAGATTATCAGAGACCTAAGACATATGTACCAACCTCTTGTCTATTTATTATGTCTGGTCCTGTAGTTGGTAAAATCCAAAAGGGACATGAATAACCTATTTTAAAAATCGCTGGAAATATGTGAATGTTTTTACGATGAATATAACAAAATAAATAGCTTTACAAACAAAAGTTATAAAAGATAATATTGTGAAATATGATTGTGAAATGCTTGCTTGTTGATAAACTATTTTAACTAGTTTGCTTAACTTTTGCCAACTTAATATATCTTTTACTTCCCCTCTCTTTAGATTGTCCTATAATTAAGGTTGGTCCATGGAAGCAACCAAGTAATTTAACAATTGCATTTCCTGGTTGCACCTGGATCTTTTGACTGTATTTGGAGAAATGACAGTGCAAGTGACTGTAGGCATCCTTTGAAGCTGTATCACTATAAGAGGAAAAGCAACTAGTACTTACCCTGGAGTGGACGAAGAAGCGCGACCAACCAGGTACATACTTGCTTTTTGCTGTTGGGTTTGTGAAATGCTGTGTTTCTTAATGGTGTAGAAGTTAATTGGGAAGATGGTGTTAACTCCAGTGGATTGAGGTAATAATGAGATGCTAATGCCACATTGAATGACATACTTAACCCGCCAACTGAAAGGAAAGACCTTAACTGCTGACGTGTTTCTCAACAGCAGAAATCTGATTTTCGGTCTCTTTTCTCATCATGGTGGGAAGGGAAAATTGCATCCACTATGTTGGTAATATTGACCCCAACAAATTTTGCAGGCTATGAAGACACTCTTTGAAACCCATATTTACATCACTAATGGACAGTATTTGTTTGCCATCTGAGGTCAAGGGGAGAAGGAGACTACTAATGAGTATGTGACAATACTGCTACATTTAGATGAATCCTGTGAAATTGAACAACTGAAAGGTGATCTCATCAGATAAAAGATTATCTTATGCATGACAGATCCTGCTGTGAGAGCACACTACTAAGAGAGGGGAAGCAAACTCTCAAGAAAGCTACTAATGTGCTGAAGCGCTGATATTGTAAATCATATGCAAGAACATGTTGACGGGAGAACAGATGAGGCTTTGCATTATGCTGAGATATATTCCAGGCTGAATGAGATAACATACTGGAAGAAAATAAATATTTGCAGAATAGGCAGCAGAAAGACCAAGGCTAGAATTCTGGATGTAAATATTGTACAGGGCATTACATAGACAAAATGGGGAAAGCATTTCCAACATGGGGAAAGTGGTGCTCTAACTACAAGAAGCTGAACCACTCTATATGCACATGTCTAGCAAAAAGAAGCATTAGAAACCTATAAGTAATCCAGGGTATCACTGCATTTAGGTGAGATTCTGACTTTCAGGAGGCTTTAGTCAAAATCCCACAGACAGTAGCTTGAGAAAAGATGGCTGTTGGAGAAATGTCAGCTGATGAGTCTGATGTATCACTTACACAATACAATCGGTTACTATTGTCAGGTCTAAAGATGATAAATGATTTGTGATTGTTAGAATAATGATTGCAGAAGGACAGCATCAAGTAAATGTGAAGTGTCAGGTAGATGTTTGTGCTTCATGCAAGCTTTGCAGATCTCTGTGAAGTAATTCAAGATAGTGACCCAAAAGTGAAACCCTTGGAAGTGAAGTTAAGGCTCTATGATCAAATAATACACATACTAAGAAGACAAATGAAGCTGACAGAACATTGAAATGGGAAGAACAAATTTCTGCAGTTCAAGATAGGAGACAGTATGAAAAATCCATTTATCTCAGCCAAAACAAATCTAAAGCTCTTATGGTGTAGTGGTAGTGTCCCTACCTTTGAGCTAGGATGCCCAGTAGAAGTCACTCCTGTTCGACAAGTGTGTAATACCATCTCTGAACAGGTTGACTCGAAAATGTGTAAAGCTTGGACTGGTAACCCTACATATCCCTGAAGAAAAATGCAGTGTTTTGCAGGCCATTAAGCCATTAACTGTTGAAAAGATCACAGAAAATTATGAAGATACATTTATCGGTCTCAGAAGTCTTCTTGGTGAATATTATCTATGTGGATGAGAGTGTAATGACAAAGCAGCATCTGTCAAGGAGAGTTCCATTTGTCTCAGGTCTAGCTTGAAATACCAGATAGAAGACAAGTTAAATGGAAAAGTGAGAATGCAAGAAAGTGTCAACTCTTCAGATTGAATTAGCAGCATAGTTGCTTTGAAAATGACATGGAAGATGGAGAGTATCCATAAATATAAAGAATCTCAGTAAATCTTTAAAGAGATCACAGTACTCCGTGCCAAACTCTGAAAAAATCTTGCCACAACTTGCTTGGGTAAAGGTCATTACTATTTTTGGTGTGAAGGATGATTATTGACAAATAAAGCTGGATGAATGGTGCTGGTTTCTAACTATATTCTGGATGTCATTCATTGTGAATGCTGTTTGGCATTTCCAATGATCTAGAAGACCATCAGATGGAATGTGGACAGTTAGTAATCTTCTTGGAGAAGAAGCAATTGGGGATGATCTATTAGCCTATAGATGGCCAGTCATGATAGAGGAAGCCTATCACAGAGGATGATCTGGAGCAACATGCCAGATGAACCTGAAGCTGAAGAAGAAGAAAATGCAATTGAAAATACTTCAGGTCAAGTACATAAGTCATTTACTGACAGCAAAAGGTATTTCCCTGGATCCTGACAAGCTGAAAGCTGTTATAGAAATTGAGCAACCAACAGATGTGAAAGCAGTGCAATGAAGTTGTTAGATTTGTGAACTATTTAGGACAGTTCCTGTCCAGTTTGTCATCAGTGTGTGAACCGTTGGGTAAGTCCACTCCTAATGATGTGCATTGGTATTAGGGCCCAATATAAGAAGGCAATTTCACTAGAAACAACTAGTGATGACAAAGCTAGTGCTGAGAGCCTAATTGCAAATGATGAGGTCTTGCACTGTCAATGATGAGGTTATCTACCAGTGAGACAGAACATTTTAAAAAAAATTGCAGGATTAGAGCATCATTGGATGGGCTGGAGAGTATTGTCTAATCCCTGCTTGTGCTTGGGAAGATGGTGGTGAGTTGCCTTCTTGAAACACTGCAGTTCATTTGCTGTAGGTCGACACCCAATGCAGTAAAGGAGGGTGTTCAAGATTTTGACCCAAAAACACTAAAGGAATCATGAACAAAGACAAAGTTGCTGGAAAAGCTCAGCAGGTCTGGCAGCATCAGTGAAGGAGAAAACAGAGTTAACGTTTTGGGTCCGGTGACCCTTCCTCAGAACAGAAGGAATTGTGATATATTTCCAAGTCAGAATGGTGATTGGCTTGGAGGGGGTCTCGCAGGTGATGGTGTTCACATGTACCTGCTGCCCTTGTCCTTCTAGATGGAAGTGGTCATGGGTTTGGAAGATCTTTTTCATTTACTCACGGGATGTAGGTGCCTCTGGCTAGGCCAGTATTTATTGCCCATCCATTATTGCCCGATAGCATTTAAGAGACAACCACATTGCATTAGGTCTGGAGTCACATGTAGGCCAGAACAGGTAAGGATGACAGATTTCCCTCCCTAGAGGACATTAGTGAACCAGATGGGTTTTTCCTAAAAATCAACAATGGTTTCATGGTCATCGTTTGACTTTAATTTCAGATTTTCCATTGAATTCAAATTCTATCATTTGCCATGGTGGGATTTGAACTTGGGTCTCCAAGACATTACCTGAGTTTCTGGATTAATAGTATAGCAATAACACCACTGGCCATTGCCTCCCCTTGATGCTGTCTAAAGAGCCTTGGTGAATTTCTGTAGTGCATTATGTAGATGGTACACACTGCACTGGTAGTGGAGGGAGTGAATGCTTGTGGATTTGGTGCCAATGAAGTGATTTGTATTGTCATGGATGGTGTCAAGCTTTTTGAGAGCTGTCGGTGCTTCACTCATCCAGGCAAGTGGGGAGTCACAATGAGGCAATAGCTTGACATTCTCTGTAAGTAAACAACATTGCAGTGATGTTGAATCTGAAAGACAAGGATTTTACTTAAAATAAACAAACTGCATAATGAAATGTATCTGCTCAAGTGCTGCAGTAAGTAGTGATGAAAGGTTGGTTTGAAAGCATCAAAGTCATACCTGTCCCTTTGAGACAGTATTGAATGTAATGAAATAAAATGGTATCCAAAGGCGGCACCATATACAGAGGAAACAGAGTCATTATCCTAAGAAGGTTAGAAGCGAGGTGCTGAAATTCATTCATGCAAGCCATTAAAAAATTGAGTTTGTTCCGAGGAAGGCAAGAGAAGTTCTCTCTTGCCAAAAATGAGCTTTGAAATAAAGGAGCACACCATGCAGTGGAAAGCCTATAGCAAATACAAAATTAAATAGTTGATGACACATGATATCTCTAATACTCCATGGCTGAAGTTTGGAATAGACCTCTTCACTCTCAGAGGAACTAATTATCTTGTCACCGTTGTGATGAAAGGTGTTTTATATGTTATATGTTTGAGTTTGGATTTAAAACAGAAGCAGATGGATATTTGTCAGTTCTTTGGAGTTTTTTTTAGATATAAGAAAGTGAACTTAGAACAGTACCATTAATGCATCAATTTCAAGGAAGCTCATGATTATGGTAGAGTGACTGGGATAACCCCTGTGATGTTCATGAATAAAATGTTTATACTGTTGGGTTTATGACAGACAGAGCAAACACATTAAGCCAACTAGTTTAATTTTGACTGCAGAACAGAAGGTTCCATGTCTCAGTTCAGAAAAATGCAGAGTTCAGTTCAGTCTTGCTATAGGAAGGATATTATTAAATTGGACAAGGTACAAAAAAAATTTACAAGGATGTTACCAGGATTGGAGGGTTTGAATTATATGGAGAGGATCGATAGGCTGGGACTTTTTTCACTGGCGCATAGGAGGTTAAGGGGTGATCTTAAAAAGGTTTATAAAATCAAGAGGGGCATAGATAAGGTGAATAACCAAGGTCTTTTCCCCAGAGTAGGGGAGCACAAACTATAGGGCATAGCTTTAAGATGAGACAGGAAAGATTTAAAAGGGACCTGAGGTGCAACTTTTCACACAAGGTGGTCGGTATATGGAATGAGCTGCCAAAGGAAGTAATAGATGCAGGTACAGTTACAACATTTAAAAGACATTTGGATAGGTACATGAATAAGAAAGGTTTAAAGGGATATGGGCTAAATGAAGGCATCTGGGACTAATTTAGTTTGGGAAAGCTGGTCAGCATAGACGAATTGGACCGAAGATCTGTTTCCATGCTGTATGTATATGACCCTTTAGAAGTAAACAGTCTTTCTTGTAGCAGGAGAATCAGATCAATTGAGGGGAATCAATCACCTCAGCTCCATGTGTTTTTTATTTTGTGGACTTTCCAAACCAGGAGACTTTGGATAGAAATCTTCAAGTTGTTAGAATTGAGAAAGTTCAGGTCATCAGAATTATGACAGATTCATTTCAGTGGACTTGGAAAGGAATTGTAAAATATTAGTTTTGTCGGTCCAAGGGAACAAACTGAAACACATCGGTTCAGTAAGGATTTAAAAAGCTGAAATAGGAGTAATATTTTCAGACATTGAGAATCTGTAACAGGTTGTGTTGGGAAACAGGCTGAAACTTTATTTGTATATCTGTATTTAGATCTTGCTTTGTTGTTCTTTTTCTGTGTAATAATTTTAATAAGCCAGGAGAAATAGGCGCAGAATTAGACTACTTGACCCCTCAACCTTGCCCCACCATTCAACAAAATCATGGCCAATCTGCTCCAAGCCCTAACTCCTCTTTTATGCCAGCTCAGCACAGCCATCAACTCCCTGATATTTCAAAAATCCTTCTACCCACCAATTTTTGTATAATCGGTAAGTTTGGATACAGTACACTCTATCCCTTCTCCAAGTCATTAGTTTAGGTAGAAAATAATTGAGGCCCTCGGATTGATCCTTGTTACTCTTTTGAAACCTGATAAAGACCTATTATTCCGAACGTTGTCTTCTAACCAATCCTCAATCCATGCTTAAACATTATCCCAGTACTGTGAGCTCCTAACTTGTGCAATAACTATTCATTTATGTCATTATTTATTCAGCTGTTTATTTATTTAACCTTATCAAATGCCTTTTGAAAATCTAAATACACTGTATCTACTTGTTATATCCTCAAAAGACTCTAACAAGTTTGTCTAACATGACTTTCCTTTCACAAAACAATGCTGATTATGTTTGATTGTGTTAAATTTCCTAAATGCCCCTTTATCTCTTCCTCAATAATAGACCTAACATTTCTTCATGACATCTGTTAAGCTAACTGGCCTACTGCTTTTTTGCTTTCTATCACCATCCCTTCTCGAGTGGTGTTGTCACATCAGCAGTTTTCCAATCCATGGGAATCCTCCTGGAATCCAGTGAGTTCTGGATTATTTCAACCAATATCCACTGTCTTTGCAGCCAATTCCTTCATTATCCCTTGGATGAAGGCTATTAGGGTCAGGGTAAATTTTCTGCTTTTCATCCCATTTGTTTAATAGAGACAATTACAAAATCTTTCCTGCCGTTTGCACCTTGCTTATTTGCTATCTTTTGGATGATTATAGTGTCCTTTGCCATGAAGATAGATGTAAAATATTGGTTTAAATTATCCGCCATTTTTCTGCTCTCTGTTATTAGTTCCTCTCTGCATCCGCCAAGGATCCCACACTTACTTTAACTACTTTCTTTTTATGTACTTGTAGAATGCGTTGCCGTTTCTTTTTATACTTGTTACCAATTTACTTTCATAATCAATTTTCATCCTCTTTATTTCTTTTAGTCAACAACTGATGGTTCCTAAAAGAATTCCCAATCATCTGGCACACTACTAATTTTCACCACTTTGTATGACTTAGTTTATGGTTGGATATTCTCCTTGGCTGCCTTTGTTAGCCACAATGGTCCATTATCATTGAGTGCTTCTTTTTGACCAGACTAAATCTTTGCTCAGCATTATGAAATGTCTACTTAAATGACTGCCACTGGTCATCCACTGAATCTCCCCTTAGTCAATTTTGTCGGACACTTTAGACAATAATTTTTCATACTTTTTGATTTGAGGACACTGGTTTGAAAGTCAAGTTAACCACCCTTCAAGTTGAATTTGAAAGGCTACTATGTTGTGATTCTATTTCCTAGAAGATCCTTAACTACAAGGTTTATTTTTATGATACTTTATTACACATTACTATATCTAAAATAGCTTGTTCCTGGGTAACTTGCCCAACATACTGCTCTAAGAAGGAATTTCTAATGCACTCTACAAATTCATTTTCCATTTTACCCTTGATAGTCTGATTTGTCCAGTTGTTATGACAACGTCCTTCTTACATGCCGGCATTATTTGCTGATTTACACTTTGTCCTACAATGAGATAGCTCTGCGGGGGGCGGGGTGGTGAGGGGGGAGGCATGTAGACAACTCTCACTTGTGACTTCTTCCCCTTGCCATTTCTTCTTCCTACACAAACTGATTCCACATGATGTACTCTTGCACCTCTATCAGTACTCACCATTGCACTGATTAACTACTTTATTTACAAAGCTACCCTACCTCCTCTTCCATTTTACCTTTTCTTCTGGTGTGTCAAATTCCTTTGAATATTGAGTTCCCAGTCTTGGTCATCCTGTAACCGTGTCTCTGTAATAACTATCAAGTCAGATTCATTTATTTCTAACACTCAAACCACAGAGAATGCTGGAGAAACTCAGCAGGTCTGGCAGCATGTGGAGAGACACACAACTAATGTTTTGATTCTGGTCTGACCCTTCTTTGTAAGAGATTTTGCCTTTGTATATTTAGTTCTATTGTGCTGTCAACTCATGTATGCTGTTGCAAATGCAGTCTGCATTCATATAAAGAGATTTAAGTATTTTATTTACGTTATTACTCCCTCTGGTTCTAACTGCTGCTGTACTCTTCCGTGAATACTTTCCACTCCTTTCGGTCAAACTTTGATTCTCGTCAGTCTGTTCACTATGCTTTCTCATTCCTTTTTGAATTTTTAAATGTGGCTCCAATTGACCCCTATCCCCTCACAATTAAATAGTTTAAAGCCCTATTTACAATCCTATTTATACAATTTGCCAGGACCTCAGCCCCAGTATGATTCAAATGAAGCCTGTACCACTGGAACAGTTCTCTCCCCAGGACTGGTGCTAGTGCCCCATTGAAACCCACTTCTTCCACACCAATCTTTGAGCCATTTGCCTTTATAATCTTATTTAGCGATTAAACATACATTATTGCTGCAGAAGGCTGTGGGGGCCAAGTCATTGAGCATATTTAAGACAGAAATAGATAGGTTCTTGATTACTAAGGGGATCAAGTGTGACAGGGAGAAGGCAGGACAATGGGGTTAAGAAACATATCAGCCATGATTGAATGGCGGAGCAGACTCAATAGGCCGAATAGCCTAATTCTGCTGCTA
Source organism: Rhincodon typus (assembly GCF_021869965.1). Lineage (NCBI taxonomy): Eukaryota > Metazoa > Chordata > Chondrichthyes > Orectolobiformes > Rhincodontidae > Rhincodon > Rhincodon typus. The sequence goes on along the minus strand of NC_063341.1, from coordinate 55,323,848 downwards.
TATCTCATGATCTTATTTGAAACTCAGCTTACATTGCAGAATCTGCCTAAAGCAGTTCTTGCATCATTTTGGGACCAGTATACCTCCCCTACACCATTTTTCCTTCTCAAAAATAGGCTATCACTTCCTTTGTTATTGAGTTTTGTTTTGAAAAATGCATCATTCTTTGAGCAGTATGCAGGGTATATAACACATTTTGTTCTTGAGCTGTGATTGTGTCAGGCTGACAGTGGGTGTAGAAACTGAGAAAAAAAACTGTTCCAATTCCCAATTTCTCAGGACTACTACACCACAACTTGATCAGTACAAAATCTTCTCTTTCCAAAATAGGATGTTCACTTCCTTTGTTATTGAACTGAGTTTTGAAAAATGCATTGGGCAAGAACAAAAGGTCAGATTTAAAAGCTTGAGCTAAGTAATATTAAATTTGAAATAAAACTTGAACAACAAAATTGTCTGAATGACTAGAAGCAATCTGGACATACCTAGATGTGTAGGTATTAACAGCTGCACATAGCCCTCCCCACTACTACTCTTTCTCCCCCACCATCACCTGCTTCCCCAGCCTTTACTACCCACTAATCACGTCAAACCATGTCAAATGCTGACAGGAATTACTCTCTCTTCTTCACTAGCTCAGTTTCCCATGTTATTGATGAATTTAATGAGAGATCAAATTTAATCTCTTTCCACACTATGATGGACCAGTCAGGCATTCCTCAAAACACTTCCAATGACACTAATCTGTATAATCTTTTTTTCCAAATTTGCCTCATTTCATCTGATCATTCACTTTGCATCATTTTAGGATAGTCTCAAACTGATGTTCTTCCTGTAAATGACCAGTAGTTTAAATATATAACGTTGAGACATTGAATCATTAATATTTAAAGAGGATTATCATTGTCCATTAATTGATTGAATATGTCTATCATGTGCGACGTTTATTCTTCTTCAGAGCTGGAGCCATATAATCTGTTTATGGGCTGTCACACTGTGATATTATTATGTCAGCATATTTGTTATTTAATGTATGTGTATGGTATAAACATAATTTGATTACTAAACACAATTCCTCCAAAGTTGGTAGCTCACAACATCTGGCCAAAACATTGTTTGGGATAAACAAATTCACGAACAAAAAAATCTTTTATTTATTTGCCAAAGGCCCATTTAACTAATTCTTTTGAGTTTCTGCATCTAATTTGACATTGAATTCAATTTGAAAATTTACATTTCCAGTTTCAGACTCCATGCTACTCCTTAATGAAACTTTGACCTGACTGCTGAGGAGATGCACAGATGCTTGCTCTGTTCATGTAAGTCTCTACAAAGGGCGATGACCCTAAATTACGCTCTAATCACAGACATTTCCAGCACCAAATCCCAGCGAACATATACAGGTAAGTGTGTGTACAATGAAGTTTGTTCAGTACTGAGCATCAGTGATTCAGATTGTATATTAACAGAGTGACAGTGTTAGTACTCCACACTGCACATTAGCACTGTAAATCCCAATGCTTCACATTGTGCACTACAATATCAGTAACTCACACTGTACATTAGTGCTCTAACAGTGTCAGTGATTTATGCTGCACATTAGCACAATAACAATCCCTAACTTCCCTTGAACAGAGTAGGTTGCTGGGTCATTTTAGAGGGCAGTTAAGAGTCAACTGTATTACTGTGGGTCTAGAGTCGCATATAGACCGGATTAAAATGAGGGAAAGGGACATTAGTGAACCGAATGGATTTTTACCACAACATATTATCACTATTATCGAGACAAGCTTTGTATTCCTGATTTGTCACTGAAATTTAAATTCTATCAGTTGCCATGGCAGGAATTGAACCCATGTATCAGAATTGCTGAATTACTATCCCAATGATATAACTACTGTAGCACTCTACCATTTCCTGCATACTTTGTTTTTATTTCAGACTACCAACATCAGTAGTTCTTTGATTGTGTTGAAGGGATAAATTGTTGGAGAAAGTAGAAAATGTAAAAGACAAGTTTGTGAAATACTTATTGAGGGATCTGGAGTTAGTGGAAATGGTGCACGTCAGTGTAGATGTGAAAGGTGACTCCTGCAAATCCACTGACAGGATAGGTACTCCAATATCAGCGTTACGCTCTCAAACCAACATTCCCAGTATTGAGGAACTGGTCACTGTATAATGGTTTGGAAATTGTGGTCATGTTGATACATTGAATGTCTGAATTGAACAGAATACCTACGTTAGACACAGCCTAAATGAACAGGATGAGGAATAGAATCATGTGCATAGAAGAAAACCTCTGGTGTGATGTGAACAGGACAAGGCCAACTGGCCAATGATATAGGCTTGGTAGAATAGGACAGCCAGGAACAGAATCAATAATAGCAATTAAGCCAGTAAAGTTTTATAACAAAGCATACCAGTGATTAATGCTGTTAGTTGAACAGAAGTGTGGCTATCAGTCATCTGCACTAAATACAAGTTCAATAACATAAACAATTCCTCACAATGCATACTGCAATAATGTGCAAATAGATAGAGTTGAATCATTTTTTTTTGAATGAGTGTCGGTTTCATGGAGTTTCATGCAGTGTTGCTTGGTTGAAGGTTACAAAGATCTCTTACCATATTGCACCAAATTCACTTCACAATCTCCCCACCCTGCCCCTATGGTGCCACTTTTACCCAATTCTAGCCCCATTTTAGCACCTGGCATTCCTGGAATGACCCACCACACACCAGATGTCTGAGAATGACTAGCATCCTTGGCACCAGCGCCACATTTACAAGACTGCTGAACACTGGGATAAGCATTGACATTCCAAAACTGCCCTGTACGGTGATGAATGGTCATTTTGAAGATGTCAGCAAAGGGAAAAATGGCCCAGCAAATTTCCAATTGGGAGCCTGAGGGCCTCATAGGCGGGGTGGAGCAGAAGAGGGGAATCCTTTTCCCGGAGGACAAGTAGAAAAGGTCATGTCACAAGATGCAGACAAAGGGGATGGCCATGGGTACCCGCATGATCCCAAGCTATGCCTGCCTCTTTGTAGGATACGTGGAACAATCCCTCTTCCGAAGCTACATTGGCCCTATCCCCCACCTCTTCCTCCGTTACATTGATGACTGTATTGGCGCCGCCTCATGCTCCCACGAGGAGCCTGAACAGTTCATCCACTTCACTAACACCTTCCACCCCAACCTTAAGTTCACCTGGACCATCTCTGATACCTGCCTCTCCTTCCTGGACCTCTCTGTTTCCATCTCTGGCAATCACCTGGAAACCGATATCCATTTCAAGCCTACCGACTCCCACAGCTACCTAGAATACACCTCCTCCCACTCACCTTCCTGCAAAAATGCCATCCCCTATTCCCAATTTCTTTGCCTCCGCTGCATCTGCTCCCGAGATTAGGCAATCCACTCCCGGACATCCCAGATGTCCTCGTTTTTCAAGGACCGCAACTTCCCCCTCACAGTGGTCGAAAACGCCCTCGACCGCGTCTCCCGCATTTCCCGCAACCCATCCCTCACACCCCCTCCCGGCAATAACAACCAAAACAGGATCCCCCTCATCCTCACGTACCACCCCACCAACCTCCGGATACAACGCATCATCCTCCGGCACTTCCGCCATCTGCAATCCGACCCCACTACCAAAGACATTTTTCCCTCCCCACTCTTATCTGCTTTCTGGAGGGACCACTCCCTCCGTGACTCCCTCGTCCGTTCCACACTCCCCACCAGCCCCACCACCCCCGGCACTTTTCCCTGCAACCGCAGGAAGTGTTACACCTGCCCCTACACCTCCCCCTTCACTCCCATCCCAGGCCCCAAGAAGACCATCCACATCAAACAGATGGTCACCTGCACATCTGCTAATGTGGCATACTGTATCCGCTGTTGCCATTGTGGCCTCCTCTACATCGGGGAAACCAAGCGGAGGCTTGGGGACCGCTTTGTGGAATACCTACGCTCGGTTTGCAACAAACAACTGCACCTCCCAGTCACGAACCATTTCAACTCCCCCTCCTACTCCTTAGACGACATGTCCATCCTAGGCCTCCTGCAGTGCACAACGATGCTACCCAAAGGTTGCAGGAACAGCACCTCATATTCCGCTTGGGAACCCTGCAGCCCAATGGTATCAATGTGGACTTCACAAGCTTCAAAATCTCCCCTCCCCCTACCGCATCCCAAAACCAGCCCAGCTCATCCCCGCCTCCCTAACCTGCCCTTCCTCCCACCTATCCCCTCCTCCCACCTCAAGCCCCACCCCCATCTCCTACCTACTAACCTCATCCCGCCCCCTTGACCTGTCCGTCCTCCCTGGACTGACCTATCCCCTCCCTAACTCCCCACCTACACTCACCTTTACTGGCTCCACCCCCGCCTCTTTGACCTG
>NC_063341.1:55275657-55318942 GCF_021869965.1 Rhincodon typus | reverse complement strand
CCACCTACACTCACCTTTACTGGCTCCACCCCCGCCTCTTTGACCTGTCTGTCTCCTCTCCACCTATCCTCTCCTCTATCCATCTTCTATCTGCCTCCCCCTCTCTCCCTATCTATTTCAGAATCCCCTTTCCCTCCCCCATTTCTGAAGAAGGGTCTAGGCCCAAAACGTCAGCATTCCTGCTCCTCTGATGCTGCTCGGCCTGCTGTGTTCATCCAGCTCTACACCTTGTTATCACAAGATGTGGGCACCCTGGTTTGTAGGTGCCACCTGGGTCATTGCGACATCATGATCTAGAGGAATGAACAGTAGTGTTACAAGATGGTCAATGATCATCTGCACTCTCTGTAAGTGCTACACTCTTCTCTCTGCCACCTCACACTCATTTTATCTCTGCTATACTGCACCCACATCCCTCCCAAGGGTCATGCTCTTACCAATCTCACTACAACCTGTAACATCTTCCCTTACTTTCTCTCACTCTCTGACCCCCAAATCTCCCACACCAGGGCCTCTGCACTGCCTTACTCTCTCATTCACCATTTCACGAACAGTACCTGCAATGGCACTGAAAGCTATGCCAACTACTTTCATCTCACTCAATCCCTCCCTTTCTCTCATTCCAAGAGAAAACAGCTCTCAATAGGGCAGAAAGGGCCTAGATAGGTGCCCAACATCAGGCTCCTCACCCACTGTGAGTAGAGAATCCTACCTCAAGACCATCCTGCAGGGATATTGAGACATCCGGGTCCCACCAACCAAATAAGTGCCACTATAACTCTCACATGAAACCCACTATCAGTCTCATTCGCAGCACTGTAACTATTGGATGTGATGCTTTTTGCCCTTGTGTCATGCAGGTACCAGATGGAAAGTCACAAGCTCCGTTAGAAGTCATCTCCTTGATCTCTGAGGAAGAGAACATGGAGTCCTCAGAGGAATCTGGCATGGTATCCAAATGTAGTTACCACACCTAGTGCGGTCATTCACTGTACCCCTGCAGGAATTCAAGGTTCCCCGAACTATGGATAATCTCCTCTCATTATCCCATTTCCATCCATGCTTTAATGTATCCTGCCCCCCCTCCAACAAATACTGTTGTCCTCCACTTTACAATTATCATCTCCCTTCCCCCTAGCCTGTAACCCCCAAATTTCCATGAAAAGATTTCTGAGTCTCCTTCCTGCAGCAGCAGTCCTCCTTGTACCCCTACCAGTCCCCATTCCCCTAGTTTCCACAGATGGGCACAAAGGACTGACTATGGTCAATCCCCTTGAGCTACCTAACCAGACAACCCTGGTTAAGAAGTGCCCAGAACCCTAACTGATGCCTCCCCGCAACTGCATTAGATCTACCTCCCTGATGTGTCATTATGGAGCCCCAGGATTGGCCATGATCTACTCCCCAGATCACAGATTCATGGCCCCTGATTGAGAGCATTCCAACCTGGCACCTACTCATGGTCAATTCGTTGGACTGTCATCAGAGCTTGCCCTTGCCTTCTTGTGATCTCTTATTGTGGCCTCTTGACTGTCAGGGGTTCCCAAGGACTTCAGTGAGGACACTCCCCTAAAACATCAAGATATGGCTGCTTGCTTACTGCACATGCAGTGTGTTTGCTAGCAGATGGTGCAGATATAGGATTGGCATAGCATGTTGCTGCACAGCAAGAGAGCTGCTCAGCGGTAAGACATGCTGCCTAACTATGCTAATAGGAAAGGCAAGGCAGAGACGGTGTGAGCATACAGATAGACACTCAATGAGCAAATACAAAAAGAGCAAACAAGCATGCCTGAGATGCAGCCTGGCCTAACCTGTGAGTGAGATGCTTCTCAGAGTTTAAAGTTACAGGCTCGACCAATCTGACTTCTTATCTGAAGGACGGTGCTCAGCAGCGAGAAGCTTCTGTGAACAAATCAACAACAAATTAAAACATCCTATTGTTATCCATGTGTGGTAGTTTATTAATAAGCTGTACATGGCATATTAGAGTACATGGGCTTATGCTGTATTTTCCTTCAGTTGACACACTCACCATCACAAGGAAGGGTCACTTGACTCAAAACGTTAGCTCTGATTTCTCTCCACAGATGCTACCAGCTCCACTGAGCTTTTCCACCATCACAATCATATTGTATAGAGGTCAGACACTTACCTTACAGTTAAAGTTTTGAAAAGTAAAACTGTTGGTGAAGGAAAGTTAATTTTGTTCGGTCTCACACGGACAATCATCTGCAGAGGTTCACTGGAACAGGGCTGTGAATAAAAGTTAAAAAATGCTGTACATGCACATTTGGTCAGGAAGCATTCTGGATAGCGAAACAGAGTTACTTTCTAGATCAATAACTTTTCATAAGAACTGTAAACAGGGAACAGGTTTGTGAATCAACAGCAAGTTTATCTTAAAACTGATTTAAACAGGATTTAACTGAACTAAATTGCATTTACAGTTTTACGTATTTTGACAAAGTGGAATTTAGTCTCTGATGTCACCACAGTCTTCAGAAATGAGGCTGTTAGTAAACTGATGGAGCTGTCAATACGCCCAATAGAAGTAGTTTGGTCAATTGTGTTTGAAGACAGTTGGTGCTAGTTAGAGTCTGTCACAGGAAGTCATTCTTGCATTAAATTATCATCTGTTTCTGTCGAGGTTACCTTCAGTGTGATGCCATTCTGTTGTCTTTTAGGCCCAGCAAGCTCCAACAAGTCCAGGATTCTCTAAAGCAAGCCTATCAGGCTAGGGGGCAGATTAACTCCTATTCCCAGGATGATCATACGTTATTTTTTATATTATATAAACACAGGGATTTTCACATCTTTCTGTGAGATTTAGTACAACCAGCAGTACTCTGAAGGCATCTATAGAAAGAATTTGACAAATCACTGTCTAAATAAAGAAACAGATTTTGTGTTCATTGACAGTAGCTGTGCAGCTGTTTGTGGAAAAAAGGAAAGATATGGAAATAGACACTGCATAAACACATTGAAGAAAGAATAGAAGGTTCATTGGCAGTGGGACAAGAAGAGTTCATTTAGTAATTGAAATGAAATTTCCCTCAAGTGCATTTTTGCTGCTATGTACTATCAGGTCAGTAGCTCTGCTCTTCAGAAATAGTGCTGCAGTTTATTTCTAAGCTCATCGTCTTTCTATAATTTATTTTCTATTTCATTCCTTCATTGTAGAGATTGCCATCCCACATAGAACACCACAGATGGAAGAGCAGAAAGACAACCTCCTTCAAGACTTTTTACAATTTATGAAGAGACAAGGGAGAGACATAGCACTGGAATGTACAAAATCAGAATACATAAGTCAACATCTACATCACTTAATTTTCTTGACAAATACCTGCCCAGCAGTCATAGAGCATTATTCATCCAGAACTTCAGTATTGTTGAGAAAGATGTATTTTTTCAATGCTTTTTGTCTTGAACTCTTCAGGGCATTTTGCAAGAATACCAATTCAAAGGAAAACCAACTCTGCATGAGAGGAGAGTAATGATTAGTTGGCAGTTGCTCTCTGATTGCAGAGGCTTTGCCAGGCATTAGCAAGAAAAATGCACCAATAATGCTGATTGACATGATGTGAAGGTGCCAGCGTTGGACTGGGGTTGATAAAATTGAAAGTCACACAACACCAAGTTATAGTCCAACAGGATTATTTGAAATCACAAGCTTTTGGAGTGCTGATTGACAGTTAACTGCCAGGCTTTGTTTAACTTTTGAACCTGGCAGGCTGACTCTGGTCAGAGCATTGCCCTGAGAAATTAATCAGTAAATGCTGCCACCTGTTTTGCTGACTTGAAAAGGCACAAAATTTGTACATTTTCTTTCTGTCTGCAAACAGGCTACTGGGTATTAATAAAAGTAGCTTTCAGTATGTGTAAATGCAATGCACAATGAGACTGACTGACAAATCAGTTGTCAGCAAAATTCTTTGCACGTTAAGGATTATCCAGCAAATATCATTGCAGAATCACATTTACTGTTGGACAATGCATTGCATGTTTTATATGCATGGGTAGCTTAGAAGCAGCATGAAATATTGCTAAAACTTTTGAGATACCTTACCCTGAGGTAGACTGGGTACTTTGCAGGATCATGAGTGGCCATCTTAGGGCTTTTCATGAACATCTGTGACGTACAATGAGAAATGATTTGATCAGGGTAATTAATATCCAGCAGGATGTCTTTGATGCACCTCATTTCAGCCTCAATTTAAAATTTAAACAAAGCCTGGCAGTTAACTGTCAATAATGATTTATTGAAAATAATGAAAATGAATAAAAAATAGTGAGTGCATCTTTCATGCCAATGCCTCCACCAGAGTTCAATTGCCAACCTATCAGCACTCTCTTCTCATGTATTATAGATGTTGGTTTTCCTCTTGAATTGGTATTCTTGCAAATTGCCCTGATGAGTGCAAGATAAAAAGCTTGACAAAATGTGTGTTTTCTACCAAACAACTATCAAAGTTTCAATTTAATATTTTAAGAACAATGAAAGTTTGCTGGACTATTTTGTGAGAAATCTTTTTAAAAGCCTTTTTTTTCTGCCAGCTTCTCCAGGCTAATGTGAGATATTTGCAATATGTTGTTTATCAATTATGTTACTGGAAAAATAATTCAGATGCCTTGACTGAAGCAGTTCATATTCTAACGAAACAAAACCTGGACAATATCCAGACTTGCACTAACAAGCGGTGAGTAACACTTGTGCCATACAAATGTCAGGCAATGACCATTCCAATAAGAGATAATCTAACCAATGCCCCTCGACATTCAATAGTATTACCATCGCTATCAACATCTTGGGGATACCATTGACCAGAAACTCAACTGGATTTGTCACATAAACAAATTTTGTTTTACTCATTTGTGGGACAAAGGTGCTGCTGGCGAGGGCAACATTCATTGCCCATTCCTAATTGCCTAGAGGGCAGTTAAGAGCCAACCATATTGCTGAGGTTCTGGAATCACATGTAGGCCAGAGCAAACAGGGATGGCAGTTTCCTTCCCGAAAGGACATTATTGAACCAGATGGGTTTTTTCCTAAAAATTGACAATGGCTTCCTGGTTAATTTTAGACTCTTAATTCCAGATTTTTATTGAATTCTAATTCCACTATCTGTCTTGGCAGGATTTGAACCAGTCGTCTGAACATTATCTAGGTCTCTGTATTAACAGTCCAGTGATAATACCACTATGTCACCACCTCCCCAAAGTAGTGACAAGAGCAGGTCAGAAGCAAGGAATACTGCAGCAAGTAACTCACCACCTGCCTCCCCAGAGCTTGTCCATCATCGACAAGGCACAAGTTAGGAGTGTGATGGAATGCAACATACTTACCTGGTCTCCGTCCAGGACAAAGCAGCATGCTTGATTAGCATCACACCCACAAGTATCTACTCCTTCCACCATCAATACTTAGTAGCAGCTGTGTTTACTATCTACAAGATGCACAGCAGAAATTCACCAACGTTTCTTATCACGTCCACTTCCAACTAGAAGAGCAGCATCCATTCCTTCTGTCACCAACGTTCAGTAGCTGCGTGTGTGCTATCTACAAGATACACTGCAGAAAGATCCTCAGACAACCCATTCCAAATCCACTTGCATCTAGAGGGACAAAGGCAGCAGATACATGGGAACATCATCACCTTCAAGTTCCCCTCCAAACCACTCACTATCCTGACTTGGAAATATATCACCATTCCTTCACTGTTGCTGGTTCAAAATCCTGGAATTCCCTCCCTAATGACATTGTGGGTCAGCTCACAGCAGGTGGACTGCAGCAGTTCAAGAAGGCAGCTCACCACCACCTTCTCAAGGGCAACCAGGGATGGGCAATAAATGCTGGGAAGGCAGCGATGCCCACTTTCTACAAATAAATAAATAAAAACTCTTAACAGTCCTATGAAATGGCCTGGCAGACGTTCAGTTATCATAAGTCCAGACATAAACCTGAAATGACATCAAAACTGATGTGCAACTCTGTATTGACCTAGGCATTATATATGGCGAAAGCACTCCCAGCCCAATCAAAACCCCAAGATTTTGCGCATAATCTAGGAATTGTGCCAAAATGGAAGACCTGTCCCACAGAGTGTTAAAGCAATGCCTAGATATTGTCATGCTCAGAGAATCATACCTTTCAGTTACAGACTTTGCCATCATCTTCCCTGTATATGTCTTATTACCCTGGCAGGACAGACTCACCAGAGGTAACAGCACCGTGATATACAGTTCGGAGACAATGGCTCCACAAGTCCTCAACATTGACTTATGTTTATGAAATTCATGGCATTAGCTCAAACACGGGCAAGGAAATCTTCCACTTGTTACCATCTAAAGCCTTCCCTCAATACTCCTCTTTGTTGAGCATCACTTGGAAGGAACATTGTCTGTAGCAAGGGCACAGAATGTACTTTGGGTGGGAAACTTCACTGTACATTCTCTATGCAGAGAAAAAGCAGGAAGGCAGTGCAGGTGTCACCTGCGATCATCTCCCTCCAAAACAGGTATACCGTTTTGGATATTGTTGGGGGAGATGGCTCACCAGGGTAAGGCAGCAGTAGCCAGGTTCATGGCACTGTGGCTGGCTCTGCTGTACAGAAGGGCTGGAAAAAGAGTGGAAGGGCTATAGTCATAGGGGATTCGATTGTAAGGGGAGTAGATAGGCGGTTTTGTGGTTGAAAATGAGACTCCCGAATGGTATGTTGCCTCCCAGGTTCATGGGTCAGGGATGTCTCAGATTGACTGCTGGACATTCTGAAGGGGGAGCATGAACAGCCAGCTGTCGTGGTGCATATAGGCACCAATGATGTAGGTAATAAATGGGATGAGGTCCTACAATCAGAATTTAGGGAGTTACGAGCCAAGTTAGAAAGTAGGACCTCAGAGGTAGTAATCTCAGGATTGCTACCAGTGCCACGTACTAGTCAGAGTAGAAATGAAAGAATAGGCAGGATAAATGAGTGGCTTGAGAGATGGTGCAGGAGGGAGGGGTTCAGATTTTTCGGACATTGGAACCAGTTCTGGGGGAGGTGGGACTATTACAAATCAGACGGTCTACACCTGGGCAGGACTGGAACCAATGTCCGAGGGGGTGCTTTTGCTAATGCTGTTGGGAAGGGTTTAAACTAATGTGGCAGGGGGATGGGAACCAAATGAGGAGGTGAGTAGACAATAAGGAGGTAGTAACTAAAGCCTGTAAGGAACTAGATAATGAAGTCAGTGTGACGAAGGGAAAGAGTAGGCAGAGAGCAGATGATGAACACAAAGGAACAGTGGTCTGAGGTACATTTGTTTTAATGTGACAAGTGTAGTAGGTAAGATGAACTTAGGGCTTGGATTAGTACCTGGGAGTATCTTGTTATTGCTATTACTGAGACTTGGTTGAGGGAAGGGCAAGATTGGCAACTAAATATCCCAGGATATAGATGGTTCAGGTGGGATAGAGAGGGAGGTAAAAGGGTTAGAGGAGTTGCATTACTGGTCAAAGAGGATATCACAGCTGTACTGAAGGAGGGCACGATGGAGGACTCGAGCAGTGAGGCAATATGGGCAGAGCTCAGAAATAGGAAGGGTGCAGTAACAATGTTGGGGCTGTACTGTAATCAGTAGGGGATTACTTTGGGAATAGTGATCACAATTCCGTAAGTTTTACAACACTCATGGACAATGACAAGAGTGGTCCTAAAGGAAGAGTGCTAAATTGGGGGAAGGCCAGCTATAGCAAAATTCGGCAAGCGCTGGGGAATGTGGATTGGGAGCAGCTGTTTGAGGGTAAATCCACATTTGATATGTGGGAGGTTTTTAAAGAGAGGTTGATTAGAGTGCATGACAGACATGTCCCTGTGAAAATGAGGGATAGAAAGGGCAAGATTAGGGAACCATGGATGACAGGTGAAATTGTGAGACTAGCAAAGAGGAAAAAGAAAACATACATAAGGTCTAGGCAACTGAAAGCAGACGAAGCTTTGGAAGAATATCGGGAAAGTAGGACCAATCTAGGAATTAAGAGGGCTAAAAGGGGTCATGAAATATCTTTAGCAAACAGGGTTAAGGAAAATCCCAAAGCCTTTTATTTGTACATAAGAAGCAAGAGGGTAACTAGAGAAAGGGTTAGCCCACTCAAGGACAAAGGAGGGAAGTTATGCAAGGAGTCAGAGAAAATGAGTGAGATTCTTAATGAGTACTTTGCATCGGTATTCACCGAGGAGAGGGAAATGACGGATGTTGAGGTTAGGGATAGATGTTTGATTACTCTAGATCAAGTGGGCAGAAGGAGGGGGAAGTGTTGGGTATTCCAAAAGGCATTAGGGCAGACAAGTCCCCAGATCCGGATGGGATCTATCCCAGGTTAGTGAGGGAAGCGAGAGAGGAAATAGCAGGGGCCTTAATAGATATCTTTGCAGCATCCTTGAGCATGGGTGACATCCCGGACGACTTGTCCCCTTGTTTAAGAAGGATAGCAAGGATAATCCAGGTAATTATAGACCGGTGAGCCTGACGTCAGTGGTGGGGAAGCTGCTGGAGAAGATACTGAGGGATAGGATCTATTTACATTTGGAAGAAAATGGGCTTATTAGTGATAGGCAGCATGGTTTTGTGCAGGGAAGGTCATGTCTTACCAACTTGATAGAATTCTTTGAGGAAGTGACAAAGTTGATAGATAAGGGAAGGGCTGTAGATGTCATATACATGAACTTCAGTAAGGTGTTTGATAAGGTTCCCCACGGTAGGCTGATGGAGAAAGTGAAGTCGCGTGGGGTCCAGGATGTACTAGCTAAATGGATAGAGAACTGGCTGGGCAACAGGAGACAGAGAGTTGTAGTGGAAGGGAGTTTCTCAAAATGGAGAACTGTGACCAGTGGTGTTCCACAGGGATCCCTGTTGGGACCACTGTTGTTTGTGATATACATAAATGATCTGGAGGAAGGTATAGATGGTCTGATTAGCAAGTTTGCAGATGACACTAAGATTGGTGGAGTAGCAGATAGTGAAGGGGACTGTTGGAGAATGCAGCAGAATATAGATAGATTGGAGAGTTGGGTGGAGAAATGGCAGATGGAGTTCAATCCAGGCAAATGCGAGGTGATGCATTTTGAAAGATCCAATTCAAGAGCGAACTATACGGTAAATGGAAAAGCCCTGGGGAAAATTGATGCACAGAGAGATCTGGGTGTTCGGGTCCATTGTACCCTGAAGGTGGCAATGCAGGTGGATAGAGTGGTCAAGAAGGCATATGGCATACTTTCATTCATCGGATGGGGTATTGAGTACAAGAGTTGGCAGGTCATGTTGCACTTGTATAGGACTTTGCTTCGACTACATTTGGAATACTGTGTACGGTTCTGGTCGCCACAAAAGGATGTGGATGCTTTGGAGAGGGTGCAGAGGAGGTTCACCAGGATGTTGCCTGGTATGAAGGGTGCTAGCTATGAAGAGAGGTTGAGTAGATTAGGATTATTTACATTAGAAAGACGGAGGTTGAGGGGGGACCTGATTGAGGTCTACGAAATCATGAGGGGTATAGACAGGGTGGATAGCAAGAAGCTTTTTCCAAGAGTGGGGGACTCAATTACTAGGGGTCACGATTTCAAGGTGAGAGGGGAAAAGTTTAAGGGAGATATGCGTGGAAAGTTCTTTACGCAGAGGGTGGTGGGTGCCTGGAACGCATTGCCAGCGGAGCTGGTAGAGGCAGGTGTGATAGCGCCATTTAAGATGTATCTGGACAGATACATGAATGGGCAGGGAACAGATGGATACAGATCCTTGGAAAATAGACGACGGGTTTAGATAGAGGATCTGGATCGGCGCAGGCTTGGAGGGCTGTAATTTTCTTTGTTCTTTGTCTGTTCTTTGTCCATCATTGATGCATTATTCAAGAATTGCAGATACTGGAGTCAGAGACAACAAAGTACAGAGCTGGAGGAACACAGCAGGCCAGGTAGCATCAGAGGAGTAAAAAAGTTGATGTTTCGGGCCCGGACCCTTCTTCAGAAAAGTAATGCATTATTTCTGCCTGATCACACCACAAGTGACAAACCTCGTTGAATCCTCTTGGACAAATGTTCAAGGTCAGGCCTGCAATAGGTGGCAAAAGAACCGACCCGAACAAAATACCTATTTGACTTCACCCTCATCAATCTATAATTAGAGATGCATCTGTCAATGTCAGCAAGCGTGACCAATGCACAATCTTTGTGGAAATCAAGTTTCATCTTCACACTAAGGATATCCTTTGGTGTGTAATGTGGCACTTTCAGTGTGTTAAGTATGTATTCAGCACAGATCCAATACTGGTCAGTAACTCAATAGCATTGTCAAAGACACCTTCCATTTCGATTCTGCTAGATAGCAGTAGACTGATGGCCAGTAATGAACCAAGTTGGAGTTTTCCTGCTGTTTGTGGATAAGACAAGCCTTGGACAATATTCTCCCTTGCAGAATAGGCACCTTTATTAAGCTGTACAGGTACAGCTTTGCTAGAGGAATAGCTTGTTCTGATGTGCAAATATTCAGCAGTACGCTGAGGATGTTGACAGGCCCTGTGACCTTTGCTACATTCAACATACTCAGCTGTTTCATATCCCATGAAGTGAATTGTATTGGTTGAAGACAGCCATCAATGATGGTGGGAATGTTAGAATGACACCAAGGTGGATCATTATTCAGCACATCTGGCTGAAGATGGTTCCAAATTCTTCAGCCTTGTCTTTTCCACTCATATACTAGGCTTTGTCATCACTGGGAATAAGGTGGTTCATTGAATTTCCTCCTCCATTTAGATGTTTAATTGGTCAACACTATGCAACACTGGATTTGGAGGACTGCAGAGTTTGCATCTGATTGGTGGTTCTCAGCTCATTTAACTCCATCTATAACATGTAGTCTCGACTATTTAGCATTCTTATATCTGTGTTGTATCTTCACCAAGTTGACACCCACTTTTTAGGAGTGCGTAGTGCTGCTCATATCATGGTCTTCTCATTGATTGCTATCATGATGGCAATGGTTGAATGAAAGTTTAGCTCTGTAATGGAGTTACAGATTCTGGTAAGTACAAATCTGGTGCTGCTGATTGCTCATAGCACCAGATAGCCACTTTTTTAAAGTAAAGATTGCTCTTTCTTACATTGTGGAATAATAAATACAGAAAGGCTGAGAGAAGTAGATTCAATAGAAATTTTCAACAGGGAATTGGATATATACTTGAAAAGCAAAAAATTGCAGCACTTCTGTATAAGTGATATGATTAAGTTTGACATGCAGTGATTATGACACTATAAATAAAACAGCGGTTGGATTTCTGAAGAAGGATCCCGACCCAAAACATCAACTTTCCTGCTCCTCTGATGCTGCCTGGCCTGTTCCTCCAGCTCCACACTGTGTTATCTCTGACTCCAGCATCTGCTGGAGTAATCTCCATTACTATCTCTGAGTGTTTGGTCATTCTACTTTTTGTGGAAATAGCGTATGAAAAGATCCTTTAGAGTACTTCAAATAAATTTAAACTTGTATTGTTGACTTTAAATCAACTGATTCTAATGTCTGGAGTACTCGAGCACTGCTCAGAGCCAAAGTATTGCTGCTAACAGTTTATTAAACCTATATCAAACACAGTTTATAGCACAGTAATATTTTGACTAGCTGTTAGTTAGATACTGAAAGATTAATATTCCAATAGCAAATTGGGCAACTGAGAATGAAAATGAAGCTCATTTTAGTTCCGTGGAGGAGTGGTTTGTACTTCAAGCTATAATCAGAGTTAGTACTTCAATCTTGTTTACATGTGAAATTTTCTGTGACTCTGCTTTGTTGAAGGCAGATTCTGTACAGCAAAACGACGAGTTTGCTTCAGGTATTATGGTCATTACCAACCCTGAAGTGGTCATTTCAGGCCTGAGTGAAGCGAGAGATGGTAATGAGACCCTTAGGGCTGGTAATGACCGTAATGCCAGGAAGAGATGATGTTATTATTATTCTATCAATCTCAGTGCAGTATAGTATATATGTAATTTTCTGCACTCTCTCTCTGTAATGAGTTAATTTGAACTGAGCTTTTTTGTGTACTAGCTGGGTCTTGGAACATCTTTCCAAATAAATTAGGGCCCTGTTGTATGTGACATGTTCAGAACAACTTTTTTTTAAGAAAATATATTATGTGTGAAAATGGGTATTAAGCTAACTTGGTCTAGTTAATTAAGTCCAGATAATTTCCACTGTACAAACATACAAACTCAAAAATGTTCAGTCCCTTGATTTACTGCTGGAAGTATATTGGAGTGGGATATAAATGTTCCCATTGTAATCAAATTAATCTACTCAAAATACCAGTACAAGGTAATTTCAATAGTAGCATTATGTGGGACATGCTGATAGGGAGCACCAAGAATTGAACCCAGTAACAAAGGAGAAACAGCAACATGTGTCCAAATCAGAATGGCATGTGATTTGGATAGAATCTGCAAAGGCGTTCCCTTGCATCTACTTTTCTCATCCTTCTAGATAATGCAAGTCACTGTTTTGGAAGATTCTGAAAAAGAAGTCTTGGTGATTTGCTGCAGTGTATACTATGGATAATACATATTACAGTGATGGTATGCTTGCAATGGAGGGTATGAATGTTTGAGGTGCTGAATGAGGTATCACACAATCTGCCAAGTCCTGGATATTGTTGAATTTCTTGATTGTTGTTGGAACTGCATCCACCTGGCAAGTAGAGAGCATTCCATCACGTGCTTGACTTGCAGATGACAAAAATACTTTGGGATGTCAAAAGATGAGACAGTTGCCACAGAATACACAATTTCTGACTTGTTCTAGTGACCATGGTGTTTGTCTGCCTTCTTCAGTTAGGTGTTTTTTTGTCAATTCAACTCAGGAATATGAACATTTGGAGTTTGGAAATGGCAATGCAGCTAAATAGCAAGGAGAATGGTTCAGCCTTCCTCTTGATAAGCTGTGTGGCACAAGGAGTACATGTGATTTACTAAACCTGAAAGCTGTCCCGGTCATGCTAGAACATTACTTAGTTCCAATTTCCAGTTTTTATTTTCCATATCCTTGTGCATTACTTTCAAACAAATAATCATCCAACTCCCTCTTGAATGCTTCAGTTGAACCTGCCTCCACCACATTTCCAGGCAGTGCATTCCACACCCTAAATACTCGCTGAGTGAAAATGTTTTCCTTCATTTCATCCTTGTTTCTTTGACAAATTCATGCCTTCTTGCTCTTATTCCTTGACGACTAGGAACAGTTTCACCCTGGCTACTGTATCCAGCCTGGTCAATGGATATAATTTTGTAAATCTCGATCAGGTCTCCTCTCAGTCTTCAATACAGTGTGGAGTTGGAGGAACACAACAGGCCAGGCAGCATCAGAGGAGCAAAAAAGTTGACGTTTTGGGTCGGGACCCTTCTTCTTTTGAAGAGTCCCAAAAGGAAATGTCAATTTTCCTGCTCCTCTGATGCTGCCTGGCCTGCTGTGTTCCTCCAGCTCCACACTGTATTGTCTCTGACTCCAGCATCTGCAGTTCTTGCTATCTCCTCTTAGTCTTCTTCTCTCCAAGGAGAACAGCCCCAAACTACAAAACAGAAGTTCATCATCCCTTGAACCATTCTTCCAAATCACTTCAGCATTGTCTCTAATGTACTCACATCCTTCCTACTATGTGGCACCCACAACTGCATTCAACACTCCATTTGGGGTCTAACAAGTTTTATGCAAGTTCAACATCACCTACTTGCTCTTGTACTCTATGCCCCTTTTAATAAAGCTGAAGATAATGCTTGCATTAATTACTGCTCTCTCTACTTGTCCTGCCGCTTTCACTCATCTGTGTACGTACACATCCAGGTCCTTCTGATCCTGCGCACCTCTTAGAATTGTGTCTCTATTTTGAATTATCTTTCAATGGCCTTCTTACCAAAATGCTTCATCTACACTTCTCTGCTTTGAAATTCATCTGCCACCTATGTGTCCACTCCACCAATCAGTCTATAGTTTTTGCTTTTTTTGACTAGATACTGTTGTAATGCAAAGAAACCCAGCAACAAGTTAGACAAAACGTAACACCAGAAAGAACAATATGATCCTTAACAGATAAGCTGTGTTGATTGAGGAATCAATATTGTTCAGAGCACCACCGATAACTCCACTACTCTTATTGATATCAGTGCCACATGAAATTTTATATCTAACTGAGAAGGCAAATGGGATCTCACTTTCATATCTCATCTGAAATATGGCGTCTCTGACAGTGTGGAACTCCCTCAGTACTGCGCTCGAGTGTAAACATTGAAATTTGTACTCAAGTTCTCAGAGTGAGACTTCAACCCACAATTTTCACAATATCAGGAGTGAGAGTCCTACCAATTAAATTACAGGTGGCTGTATAGCAATGATGGACAGTAATCACTTAAGTGAGTTGATCCCACTATTGTTTACAAACATGTTCAAAACTTCCACGGCACATATTTTTTCAAAGAAAATCTGAAGGATATGTAAAAATACTGATGTAGACATAATCCTGATCATAAGGCAACATTTCAATAAAAACTGATTTCATTCTGAAGATTTGGGTACATTGCAATTTGTTTTGACCTAGATCAGTATGTTTTTGTGAGGAAGAAAATAAATCTTGCGTAAGTTGGTTGAACCATCATATTACATTATCATAGAGGTGTGAAGCCTTGAGGAATGGTAGCAGCCAAGTCCTGACATCTCTTGAAGTTGTTCTTAAAGGAAGAACATTCTTTATGCAACCACAGTCCTCAGTAAAGTGTGAAAGTCAACACAGCATGTTTGTTTGGGCGACAAGGAGATGAGAGAAACAGAGCAAAATTCTCTTCCAGCTGGGGGCTTTCAAAATCCGAATGGAATTAGTCAACACCATGTCAATAAAGCAGTGGGCAAAAATGGGAGTAGAAAAACTGGTAAATATTCAAATATAGTCATCATTGATAGATTTCAAAGTCAACAAAATGAAAGATTCAATTGATATTTTCATTTAATCTCAATAAAGATCTGTGGTGACTGTAAGAGAATGAAATTGGGTAGCAGTGAGTTAGTAAAGTGCTTTAAAGTATTTCAAGTCACAACATAAATTAAAGTGTTTTGATGATAGGGCAAAATGGAGAATATTCAGATATGTGTCAATGATATCATTCGATTCCATCCTCGGGCAACTGTCTGTGTGGAGTTTGCACATTCTCCCCGTGTCTGCGTGGGTTTCCTCCAGGTGCTCCGGTTTCCTCCCACAGTCCAAAGATGTGCAGGCTAGGTGGATTGGCCATGCTAAATTGCCCGTAGTATTCAGGGAGGTGTAGGTTAGGTGGGTTATAGGGGAGTGGGATGCTCTGAGGTTCGGTGTGGACTTGTTGGGCCGAAGGGCCTGTTTCCACACTGTAGGGATTCTATGATTCTGACAAGAAAAAGAACTGTGGATGCTAGAAATCGGAAACTCAAACAGAAATTGCTGGAAAAGCTAAGAAGGTCTGGAAGAATCTGTGGAGAGAAAGCAGAGTTAATGTTTTAAGATTCAGTGAGCCCTCTTCAGAACTCTTGTGGTGTGGGGGTCAGGGCAAGGTTCAAATGCAAGGGGTAGGATGTAATTTTTAGTGGTCACCGTACTTGTCCTCGTCTAGCCCCCAATTCATAACAAACAGAGGCAAATAGAGGCCCCATCCTCAGCCTGACAAGTAGGTCACCCTATTTTTCCAGGAAGGGAATCAACTACTTTCCAGACCTGCGGAGAAGGCAGGCAATTGAGCCAGTAGTCACTTGAGACCCTTAAGCAATCATTAATTGACCATAACAGTCTTAATTGTTGGAATGTCAAGGGAACTTCTTTCTGAGCTCATAATTGCTGACATAGTGATAGGGGAAGACAATCTATCCAAGGTCAACTCCAAAAGTAGTTGCCTTCCTTTCGGCCTTCCTCATTTCTTCCAAAGAGGGAGATTTGCACACACCAACAGATGGTGATCTAGAGATGATCATTCTCTGAGTTCAAACTTCAATAAGCAGGCATGCCCATTGCCAGGCGAAGGAACAGAATAGTGGATAATGTCACTGGATCAGTAATGCAGAGCCCCAGCCTAATGTGCTGGGTCTGAATCCTACCATAGCAGATATTGAAACTTGAATTCAATCTAAAATCTGGAAGTAAACACTAGTCCAATGGTAACCAGGTAGCCATTGTCAATTGTAGAAAAACCCATCTGGTTCACCCATGACTCTGAGGGAAGGAAACTTACTGTCTGTAATTGGTCTGGCCTACATGACTCTCCATACCCACAGCAATATGATTGATTTGTATCTGCCCTCTGAAATGGCCTAGAGAACCAGTCAGTTCAAAATGAATTAGGAATGGACAACTAATGTTGGCCTTGCAGTAGCACTCACATCCCACTGAAGACTAAATAAAATGTATCATAAATTCAATCGCTGAATCTACTCTGTACAATATTTACTATGACCAGATGGGGAAGGGAAAACAGATCCCTTTTTATTAACCTTTTCTTGGTCAATGAAATAAAATTTCTTTTTAGTGTACAGCTATTTAAATATTATCTAACTGGATCAAAATGAAGGGGCCGATTCTAACATTTTCTTGAGTGAAAGCAAGAGGAATTTTATTACCTGCTATCCTGAAAAAATAGTAAAAACGTAACATCAAACGCAAACTCACAACCAGATAATAAATTTAAAAAAGGTAGCAGCATGTCAGGTACAGGTGAACGTTAATGTTCCTGGAGTCCTGAGTTGTGAGAGTAAAACCTGAGCGTCTGACTAAATAAAAACTGAAAGAACTGCGGATGTTGTAAATCAGGAACAAAAACAGAAGTTGCTGGAAAAGCTCAGCAGGTCTGGCAGCATCTGTAAAGAAAAATCAGAGTTAACATTTCGGGTCTGGCCAGTTCTGAGTCACTGGACCCAAAACGTTAACTCTATTTTTTTCTTCACAGAAGCTGCCAGACCTGTTGAGCTTTTCCAGCAACTTTGTTTTTGCTCCTTCTGACTGTTTAGCTGTTTCCTCATTATTAATCAGATCTGAACAATCTTGAGTTCTTTTTGCAAATTGCTGTTTCACTGTTTCTTTTGAAACATGATTAGGAACAAGAAGAAAGAAAGGAAGGGAAAGCCTTCCCAGTTCTGCTGTTATGAATCCACGTTCTTCTCTCTCTGCTCTGCCAGTCAAAGGACTGAACATAGATCCATTTGTATATTCCCAAGTCGAGAATGCATTGCCTTGCCAAGCTGGATACACTGCAGGCAGCCTTTCATCTCCCAAAATATGGACTTATAATGCAAATGTGAATTATACTGGATGTGAAGCTCTTGAAATAAAAATAGAAAGTGCTGGAGACAGTCAGCCAGTTTGGCAACATCTGTGGAGACAGAAATAAAGTTAACATTTTGTGTCCAATGAGACACTTCTTCAGAACTGAAGGGGGCTGGAAAACAATGGTTATTATGTTGTTGACAAAGGGGAAGAGCATATAGCACAGATAGGGGTGCTAATGGTAAATTGATGAAGAACAGGTGTTTATAGTAAGTATTAATACAAAATAGCTCTGCAGAAGGCAAACCCATGCTGACAAGATACTTGGGGGAGGGGAGGGGGAGTGTAATCAAAATCGAAGACAGTATTCATGCTCTTAAATTGTAGAACGCAGTGTTGATTCCTGAAGACTGTAAAGTGGCTGTGGAAAATGTGGGTGCTGTTCCTTCAGATCACATTAGGCTTCCTTGAAACCTTGTAGCAGGCTAAGAACAGAATTGTTAGCATGGAAGCAAGATGGTTTATTGAAATCACAAGTGACTGGAAGCTTTCGGACATACCTACAGATGGAGGTGATTCATAAAGTTGTTAGCCAGTCTGGGATCGGTCTCACCAATGTAAAGGAGGACACTTTGTGAGCAGCAAATACAATAGACGAGATTCAATAAAGTGCAAATAAACCACTGCTTTAGCTACAATGTGCATTTGAAACCAAGAATGAGGAATAACGAGGTAAAAATGCAACCTTTGGCAATCCATGGGAGGGGATGGGGTGTGTTGTAGAGAACATGTTAGGAATGGACCAGGGTGTCACAGAGAGAATAGTCCCTGAGGAATGCTGGCAATGGAGGAGAGGGGCAGATGTATTTGGCTGTGGCATCCTTCTGGAACTGGCAGAAATGGCAGAAGATGATCCTTTGAATGCAGAGGCTGGTGGTGTGGTAAGTGCGGACAAGTGGAACCCTATCATTCTGGAATGGAAGGGAAGAGGTGGGAAGTTGGGAACCATTGGTTGTGGGAAAAGGAAGACAATTGTAAGAACCCTTGTGGCCTGCAGATGAAGAGCCTATCCCCAAGAATAGAAATAATGAAGTCAGGGAAGGATAAAGGGAAAGTCAGAGAAGGTGTTCCTCTTTCTGCAGATGCTACCATGGCTGTTGCTTTACTCCAGCATTTTATGTTTTTACTTCAGATCTCCAGTATCTGCAATACTTTACTTATATGTGAGTTTCTTGAAGCTGACTTCACTGCCTTTGGATGAAATGGCAATTTCAATGCAATTGGTTTCATATGGGTTTCTTGAATTTGCCTCAGTCTGTGTTCAGATAATCACAGCATCCATTTTAGGTCAGTATTTGTCCTCTTCAAAAATCACTTTAGCCCATGAACTATAAAAATCAGCCTGTGGAAGTTAGGTATCGATAATGCATAATTTCCATTATTGTAAGATATTAAACATATTGTCTTAATTACTTAAACCATTACACTGTCATGCAATTGTTGAATTGCTTCCTTACCTGGGATATATTTCTTTCCCCAATACAAAGAAAATGCACATATCCAACAAGTTAGTGGGTTCTTTTAGGAATGCAAAGAAGTGAATATATTCAAAAGGACCTTCTTCCTCTCCTAGGGAATTGTATGCTGTTGGTGGGTTAGTGGAGCTGGGGGCTTCAGCTGCAGGTTTATTAGATATATAAGTTGCAACTTGAGAAAATGGGAAATGTTCGATGGGTAAGCTGGCTTTTCTTGCCCGTTCCTTTTTAATTTTGCATAGAGAGATCCTTGTGGCTGAGGAGCACAGACTAACAGGTTAAGTAGTATGAAAGAAGTTTCGCAATGATAAGATATATAAATTCCCATCTTTGATCAGATGAACTCTTGACCCCTCCTTTCGGACCATGATTGTGATGCCATATGGTATAAAGCCAAATTGATGGATTATACAGTATGCTCAGAAACATCGTGTGATTATTTAACACTGAGTGCACTGAAGCCTGAATTTCAAGTTGAAATGATGGAGTGTCTAGGTGCTGAAGAATCCAAGGTTGATGGCTTCTTGACTCATTCATCCTCTTCAGTTGGGCTGAATGACAATTAGGGAGGCTAGGAACAGAAGTTTGAAATGTCAAAGGTGCATGAGGGACAATATGAGGGGAGAACTAGGGAGGAAGAAACTATAGAAAGTGAGAAGAACAGAGAAAGAATATTCTATAGCAAGTTTGTTTGTATGCAAATTTGAGGAAGTAAGTTTAAGTTACAACGACACAATGTATTTATATAGCGTCATTACTGCATTATAGGTCCCAAGGTGCTTCTGCAGGAGCTTACAAACTAAATTTGACACAGAAAGACATTAGAACCTTGCACTGTATTTGGTTAAATACATAGTGTATGAAAATAGAATAGATTCAGAACAGATCTAACAGCTCAATATTGAGCATCCATGTGGGTCATCAGCAGCAGAATTATATTCAACCATACATATATAAATTCATGGCCCAGCATATAACTCACTCCACCATGTAATGTAATAATGTGATCTTCTAATATGCCTATGATGGACTGTAATAATTGGAGTCAATAGAGTGTGGAGCTGGAGGAACACAGCAGGTCAGGGAGCATCAGAGGAGCAGGAGAGTCAACATTTTGCGTTAGAACCCTTCATCAGGACTGGGGAGAGGGAAGGGAGCTGGGAAATAAATAGAGGGGCTGAGGGAGTTGGTGGATGGTGATAGGTGGATGTAGGTAGTGGGGATTGGTCAGTGGGAAGGTTGGGGTGGATAGGTGGGAAAGAAGATGGACGGGTTGTGTCAGGTCAAGGAGGTGGGGATGAGAGGGAGGCTTGGACATGGGATTAGATTGGGGGGGGGGGGGAGATTTTGAAAATGGTCAATCCTATGTTCAGGCCATTAGGCTGTAGGCTCCCGAGGTGGAATATGAGGTGTTGTTCCTCCAGTTTGCATGTGGTGTCATTGTGGCACTGGAGGAGGCCCAGGATGGACATGTCACCAAGGGAGTTGGAGGGGGAGTTAAAATGGTTAGCAACCAGAAGGTGTGGTTGATTATTGCAGATGCTCCAAGAATCGGTCCTTGGGTCTATGCTTGGTCTCGCCATTGTGGAGGAGGCCACATCGGGAACAATGGATACAGTAGGCAACGCTGGTGGATGTACACGCGAACCCCTGTTGGATATGGAAAGTTTGTCTTGGGCCTTGGATGGAGGTGAGGGGGTAAGTGTAGGGGCAGGTGTAGCAGCTCCTGCGGTTGCAGGAAAAGGTGCCGGGGGTGGTGGGGTTGGTGGGGAGTGAGGAGCGGACGAGGGAGTTGTGGAGTGAGCAGTCCTGACAAAAGGCAGATAGGGGTGGGGAGGGAAATACCTTTTTGGTGGTGAGGTTGGATTATAGGTGGCAGAAGTGGCGGAAGATGATGCGCTGGAAACGGAGGTTGGTGGGTTGGTATGTGAGGACCAGGGGAACATTGTCTTTATTTTTGATGGGGGGAGGGGATTAGGGGTCAGAAGTGCGGGAAATGCAAGAGATGCGGTTGAGGGCATTTTGGATCAATGGAGGGGGGACATTGCAGCCATTGAAGGGGACGACATTTGGGATGCCCAGAAGTGGAATGCTCCATCTTGGGAGCAGATGCAGCGGAGGCAGAGGAATTGGGAGTAAGGGATTGCATTCTTGCAGTAAGGTGGGTAAGAGGAGGTGTAGTCAAGGTAACTATGAGAGTCGATGGGTTTGAAATAGATGTCGGTGCTAAGACAGTTACCAGAGATGGAGACAGAGAGGTCCAGGAAGGGGAGGGAGGTATTGGAGGTGGTACAGGTGAATTTGAGGTTGGGGTGAAAGGTGTTAATAAAGTTGATGAACTGTTCAAGCTCCTCTGGGAGCACAAGGCAGCACTGATACAGTCATCAATGTAGTGCAGGAAGAGGTGAGGGATGGTGCCAGTGTAACAGTGGAAGAGGGACTGTTCTACGTATCCTCTGAAGATACAGGCATAGCTCAGACCATATGTGTGCCCATAGCCACTCCTTTAGTTTGTAGGAAGTGGGAGGAGTTAAAGGAAAAGTCATTGAGGATAAGGACAAGTTCCGTTAAGAGGATGAGGATGATGGTGGAGAGGGATTGGTCGGGCCTATAGGAGACGAAGAAGGGGAAGGCTTTGAGGCTATTTGCTTGGGGGTAGAAGTGTACAGGGACTGGATGTCCATGATGAAGAAGAAGTTTTGGGAGCCAGGGAATTGAAAGTCTTGGAAGAGACGAAGGGCATGGTTAGTGTCCCAAATGTAGGTGAGGAGTTCCTGGAGCAGGGGGAACAGACAGAGTCGAGATAAGAATTGGAGAGTTTCTTGGTCAGCCACAACTGTATGGTTATTGCAGCACAACAACATCCCCACATTAAAAAATTCTACACACATGTTCTTGCCATGAGCAAGCATTATTCTTGTTCTGAAGGTTAACCAGCTACACACAAGCTGATAGACTCATGCAAAAAGCAATGTTAATTTACCAAGGAAAAGCAAGACCGCTACAGGAAACTATTTCTCTCAGTTATTAAGGAATAAGCTTTCTTGCTTCTAATTTTTGCAATAAAATCAGATTGGTAAGAACGTTGCGTAGGCATTGCATTCTAGGTATTCCAAATCAGCTTTAAGTGCACTCACCTAGGCATAGCACCATTTTAGCAATGCATTTTGATTTCAACCACTGTGGAACTCCTCATTCTCATTCACACCAGCGGTTGTCCAAGTGAGATTATCGTATTCATGTCAATTTAAGGTTAGCTTTCAGAATTGGGCACAAATCCAAGGGTTGATATTTCCTAAACCAATTTTAGATAGGATCCTTATGGTCAACAATTGGAAGAAAGTTTTGTTTCATGTGTCTGAATGGGAAGCAAAGTCAAATAGCATGTGACAGCATAGAATCAGGCTATTCTTCAAGTTTGCATCAATCGTTTCTCCAGTGATACCTAGCCAGTCTGAATTTACTGTGGAGCTGAAAGAACACAGCAGGCCAGGTATTTCTGAAGAAGGGTCCCGACCTGAAACGTCAACTTTCTTGCTCCTCTGATGCTGCCTGGCCTGCTGTGTTCCTCCAGCTCCACACTGTGTTATATTTGACTGCAGCATCTGCAGTTCTTGCTATCTCTCAGTCTGAATTTACTGTCCTGTTTGCTCCTTACAGTCTTTATGAGACGCATTTTCAACATTCTATCTACCCAAACTCATGTATACTTATGAAGTCTGCTTCAACTATGTTTTGTGACATCAAATTCCACATTCTAACTGCCTTTTGCGTGAAGATTTTTATGAACTTCCCTTCTTGGTGATTATCTTAAATTCTGCTGTTTGTTATTTCATCAGCCATGAAAAGATCTATCACTGACTGCCACAATCTTGAAGCCTTCATGTTGGTCACTACTTAATATTCTCAGTCCAAACATTTCAAGTCTTTTCCTTTCAGTAATTCCTCATCACAGAAACATATATCCTATTTGGTCATTTCTTTAATGTCTTTCCTATAATAAGGTTTGGAGTTGGAGAGGTTAAAGACCTATGTGCATTTCATAATTCCTCATTTACTGGGAACCGCTTTTGAGTCGAAAGCTTTAGTGCTTCTTATAACGTCAAAAATTTCCTTTACATTTCCATCTGACATATTCCTTATTCAGTCCCTGCAGAGTAAAACTTTGGAATAATTCAGTGCTGGCTGCTGTTGAAGTAACTGAAACATTTAGTAGTAAATTAAGAGACTCGACTCAGCTCTATTTCCCTGGAGATGCCTGACTATTGCGTTTGCACTGGGATTTAATAATGTAGCATGACAATATACTTTCAATTTATTTTCTCCCCTACTCCCCAAACTTGAGGTACAGATTGGGGCCAAGTTTCTGTGCATGATCTGGTGTTAAGTCCTCCAGCTGACATTTGCACTTATCGGAAAATCATGGAGCCAATGCTTGCAGTTTTCTATTGAGTGAGGAACTCTGGTTATGTAAGGAGACCAGAGAAGCTAGGATTGTTCTTCTCAGAGCCAGAGTAGTTTAACTGAAATATAATAGAGGAGTTCAAAATTGTGAGGGGTTTTCAGTGAAAACGTAGAATGAGGTTTTGGAATATGAGCTTCAGGACTGTTCAATAGTTGCTGTGGAGGGCCCCAATCTTGCTTCTGCTTTACTTGCTCTGAAATTCCTCATATACATCATCCTTTTTTTAAGCTTGTGTTCAACGTGTTATTGCCATTATCACAAAGAGGTAGAATTCAACACTATCTGCATAAATACTTGCTATAAACTTCTCCGTGACTTTGGAGTCTTAAAAGACACACACAGGAGAGAAAAAGGGTGGTCATTAAGTTTACAGTTTCACGACCTCATCATAAGACAAACAGAAAGACATCAGCTTTTGACCGACACTGATTCCTTTATTGTGAGGATACACTAGCAGCACTTGAATAAATCAGTGGAAGGTAGAATCAGCCTTTATTTCAGATGCATTGTTGACAACGTAGAATCCTATAAAGACTTTTTTTAAAATTACTAGATTTATCAAGTTCTGTGAAGAAAAGATTGTTCTAACCCTTATCTTTTATGAGGCCTGTTAAGTAGATTGATGGCTTGAATTTGAAGTATGTCAGTTGAGTCAAATTTTATATTCTGTAATTCCATTGCCTACACTCTATGGCTGTAATTGGACATGACTGTGAGGTAATGTGATGGCTGGAGTTTTACACTTCCCCACAGGCTCATCCAGCTAGACTCCCATTCATTGTGTTATAAATTCATGGCAGGCAGCTCCATTTCACTTGTTTCAAATTAAAAATATTATTTTACTTGTTTAAATTTATTTCTTATTTTAGAACACTGTTTCCAAATTCTTTGGCAATACCTGGGAAATTAACTTGCCCTCCAACTTTTCGGAATGTTAATCTTGAAGAAGAAAACTAATCATGATGAGGTGACTTCACAGTAATTTTCCTGTGCTAATCTTTTTGCCTCTATGCGTGCTATCGACTCTACTAGTAAAAAGAAAATCTAGAATTGCTTGTGTGCGTGTATCTGCATATATATGCGTATGACCATTGTAGTGCTTAGATATTGCACTGTTGCATTCCCTTAATTATGAAAACTAATATTAAGGCAAAATGCTAAAAAAAGGCATATCACCAACATATGAATGAGGGAAGCTCATGTTATTATAAGCTAGTTGCAATGGGTAGATGGAAGATGACTTTGTGTGATAGTATAAAATGGGTGATAGTGAATCAAAAGCTAGTTTCATACCTTTTTGTATTTCCATTGAAGTATAATAGAAATGAAAATTGGAAGGGATATAAAATGGGTTTCTGATTCACTATCACCCATTTTACAAATCACACACAATTGCAATTGCCACAGTTGAATCAAGTACTGGCACAAAGATGTTATTAAATTCCAGAAAAATGAATAAGTCCCCAGATTTTTCCAAGCCTGTTATAATCTAGTGTAATTGAGAAGCTTAAGATACCAACAATATAAATCGAATTCTTAATAACACTTTCATTGCTACCCAATTATTTAAATGTGGAAGATAAGAAAGTAAGATTTCGGAGGACGAGCAGGCTATTTGACCCTTCAAGCCTGTTCCACCATTCAATAAGGTCATGGCTGATCTGGTTGTGGTCCCAAGACCACTTTCCTGTCTGTTCCCCATAACTCTTGACTTCCTTATCTGCCAAAAAAACTATCCATGTCTTAAATAAATTCAACTACTTTATTGCTTTCAAGGGAAGAAAGTTTCACATACTAATGATCCTCTGAAAGAAAAGACTTCTCCTCATCTTCATTTCAAAAAGGAGACCTCTTAATCTTAAACTGTGGCCCTAGTTCTACATTCTGCTACAAGATTCACCCCCTTGCTATTCATCCCACAAGGTGTATGTTTTCTGACTGACTGTACAACAATTAACCTTTACTGCAGAATTTTAAGTGAAGTGAAGCCATTTCCACTTACAGTGAGTATACTGTAGTTACTAATGATTGTGATTAGTTATGAACAGCCCTGATTTTCTAGAGACTGATTGTGATGGGGAATGAGAAGGGAACTTCCCAGAATTTTCCTTGAGTTTGTCATAGTTTCTTTTCGTTGTATTCTTCCGGGGAAAAAAATGCATAATTCAGAAACAAAAGTGAACACTTTGCAAGATTGTAGAGTTAACTGGATGGAGCAGGTTGGATGTGAATTCAAACTTCTCTTGAGATGTCTGTATACACATTTGTATAATCTTCAGGTTGAATTTTAGCCCAGAGGCAAGGAGGGACCAGGATGGCTGTTTTGAATTTCTGGAACCTAGAAGTATAGATTTCCCAAACATCCTGCGGTTTTAACTAATTGCATCATTTAACAGCATGAAATTGAATTTTGGTCAGGGTTCTCAGCCATGACATTGGTAGGAGAGCAGCAGAAACCTCGGAAAAATACAGGAATAAAAAGTTGCAGAAATTAACTTCCAGAATGTATGTTATATGGATATAATCCCATACATACTGCCTTGATAGCGAGAAGAAGATTAATCAGCTTTTAAGTCTCTATTTATTTTTGTTTGGTAGTGATTTGGCATTGTTTTGCTAACAAGGGAAAAACTTAGCCTTTGGCCTGGGTACTGGATGGCTCGGTGGTTAGCACTGCTGCTTCACACAGCCAGGGACCTGGGTTTGATTTCAGCCTAGGGTGAATGCCTGTGTGAAGCTTGCATGTTTTCCCTGTGTAGGTGTGCGTTTCCTCCCACAGTCCACAGATGTGCAAGTTAGATGGATTGGCTGCGTTAAATTGCCCATAGTGTCTAGGGTGGGAAGTGCAGGGATAGGGTAAGGGCGGATATGATTGGGATGCTCTTCAGAGGGTTTGTATGGCTGAATTGCCTGCTCCCGCTCTGTAGGGATTTTATGGACACTGGTGGCTGCTGATCGAGAGCTCAATAAATGCCTTGATTTTTCATTTCCTGCTTGTGACAAAGGTGCATGTTGTCCCCCATTATAGTTAACCCAATCTGAAATACATATGTTTATGCCTTGACTGTAAGATACTTTCAAGTTTGGCAAGTATGAAAATTTGAGGTCTGATAGACGTAACCTATTTTATGTAATATTATACATAATTCATCACCCATCCGAAATCTAATTAATACTGCATTTTTTCAAAATGACTCATTCAAAAAAAATCTTCAAGTCTACTCTAGCCTTGCCATTTCTTTTATTTTTCTATCGGATATATTGCCCATTCCTAATTGCTATTGAACAGAGGTTAGCTACCTTTGTGCTCGGTTGCGCCCTGTTGCAGGTCCAGCCGATGTAGGCACGTTGACTTAAGAAAAGAATTCCAGGATTTTGTCCCAGTGCTCTAGTATGGAACCTTGTTCAGCTGTCTAGAATTTCATCAGGGAGCTAGCAAGCCAAATGAGAGACCCAGGCTGTCTCTTCCAGTGAAGGCCTGTCAAAGCACACATCAATTACTGCCAGATCACCAGGAGGCCTTCCCTTGGACTCAACCTGAGGGGCACATGTTCCAGTCAGCAAGTGTCAAGGCTGGCAGCTCTTACACTAACCAGTGCCGTGACTACTTACAGAAAAGCACCTCCAAACTCCCGGGATCACAGAAGACCCAGGACAAAGGAAGTGATGTGGCGGTTGGGAGGTGCTCCTTTGTTGGGGATTGCAAGGCGAGGAAGATAGGGGGTCAGAATCAGGGGAAGGATTTGGCTCTCAAAGGGGCAGCACCAAGACAATGTTCAGTCAGTCAGTCCCTCAATCAAGCATTGATTGCCTTTAATTGAAGGACATTGTTCCAAATGTTTGGGCCTTGGAGATGAATGGTGGAAATGGATCCTCCTGAGGTGTTTTACACCACTCCATTATCTCTATTGGCTGTGGGACTGTTTGTGTTTGAAATTTTAATCACATTTTCAGGGTGGGTCTCTATTCAGGCATCCTCGTAGTCTCTGCCTCATTCAGTATTGAACTTTGATGACAAGCCCCCTGGCCTGCCATCTCTGCAGATCCTCAGTTTGGACCTGCAGCCTCAGGAACTCCCTTGCCATTTGCTATCTTTAATTGTGGTGGTGGACAAGGAGGAGACTGCCTTCTGGATAATGGTGCCATGTAAGGTTGGGATCCAGAAATGATCCCGATTCCTGAAAATATTCTATCAGTGTGCTCAAGTTCTATGCTCATACTGTTAAATTTATAACTCATTCATGCCGCTTCTAGTGAGAAAATCATCAGATAGCACTCACTGTGCTAATAACAATAATTAATAGCTACACAATAAAGAGTTAGAAGTTAATTGATAATGTTTTAATTTTTCAAGCCATGCTGTATAGATTATTTGATTCTTTATCTATTTAGTTTTTATGAGATGTTGTTAGTGCAAAACAATTGTTGAATTTGCCTGCATAAAAAGTCAGTCTTCAAAAATATTGTTCAGTGTTAAGCGTCTTGAGACATTTCAGCATGAATGTTCCTGTAAGTTGAAGTAATATTGAAAAGAAGGATATAATGGAAAACAGCATTTATCAAACTTTTGAAACTTGGTGTCAACCTAGATATCAATGAAATCAAAACTGCAATAAAGCAGTATAGTGACATTCACTATATGGTTATTAAAGTTCATTTGTCATGGATAAACATATGATACACCATAAAAATGAGAAGATCTGTGTTTTTAAAACACTGCAAAAATGTTGTTACTTTTCCTTCTCACCAGTCCGTTACTTCATCTGAGCTGCTCCAGCTAATGGACATTGGCCTGGTAGCAATGGAAGAGAGGATGAACATATGACATGGCTGAGGTTGGAGTCCTCTTTTTATTCTGGTGTTGGGCTGAGACAGGCCACAACTTGGCAGTGGAAGAATCATTGCTGGGGTCATGGGCCTTGGCCTTTAAAACTCATGGAGTGATCATGGACAAGAACTCATGGCCTACAGAGAGACACTGAGAGATGAGCAGGACAAGAACCAGGGCTGGGAAACACCAAGGCCTCTGTGTTAATGCAAAGCACAATCAGAGATGAAGGGGAGCGCACACCTGACATCCCCAGAGTTTGAGACTGTTGGGACTGTGTGGAGCTGGATGAATATAGCAGGCCAGGCAGCATCAGAGGAGCAGGAAAGCTGACGTTTTGGGTCTGGACCCGTCTTCAGAAATGGGGGAGGGGAAGGGGGCTCTGAAATAAATAGAGAGAGAGGGGGAGGCGATGAAAGAAGGTGGATAAAGGAGCAGATAGGTGGAGAGAAGATGGACAGCTCAAGGAGGCGGGGATGAAGCCAGTACAGATGAGTGTAGGTAGGGAGTTGGGATGGGGGTTGGTTAGTGAGGAGGGAGGGGCGCGTAGTTCCTACTATCTCTCATTAGAGTTTAGAAGTATAAGAGACGTTCTAATTGAAAGATATAAGATTCTTAAGGACCTTGACAGGGTACATGCCGAAAGGTTGTTTTCCCTTATGTTAGATCCAAAGGGCAAAATTTCAAAGTAAGGTGACACCCATTTAAGCTAGAGATGAGGAGGAATGTCTTCTCTCAGAAGTTAGTGAAACGGTGGAATTCTTTACCACAGAAGGCTGTAGAGACTGAATTGTTTAGTATATTCAAGGCTGAGATAAGGTCAGAAATCAGACGACACCAGGTTATAGTCCAACAAGTTTATTTGAGAACACAAGCTTTCGAATTCTTACTCCTTCCTCAAGTGTTAGTGAGAGAGGTAGTATCAGACACAAAATTTATAAGTAAAAGATCAAAGGGTCACACGATTGCCGAGGATATACTAAACAAACCTAAGATGCTGTTAAATCTTTAATCAGTTAGAAGGTTATATTGAGTAATATGTATATGGAAATCCCTGAATTTCTTTGAAGTCACGTCCTGAAAGAACTAAATGTTTTATCAGGGTAAAGAAGAGGTGACATTTTAAATGAGACAATGCATGTTAGGCGTGAGGCCTTGTTTAGAATCTGTTGGTTTGGAGTCAGACCGGTTGTGTTTCTAAAGTAGGAATTTATAAAACGCCAGAATGACTGTCTATAAATTGTGTGCTTTTTGAACAAAATAGAATGTATCTGAAAATTCAAATTCACCCCATAGATTCACGTGTGCGTGCTTCTGTGTGTGTGTTTGTGTGTGTGTGCGTGTGTGTGTGTGTATGTGTGCGTGCGTGTGGGAGTGTGTATGTGTGAGGGGTGAGAGAGAGTGTGTGTGTACATGTGTGCGTGTGTGTATGTGTTGGGGGTGTGTGCAAGAGAGAGAGTGTGTATGCATATGTGTGTTTGGGAGAGAAAGTGTGTGATGAGAGAGGATCTGTGTGAGAGAGTGTGTGTGTGTATGTGAGCATGTGTTTGTGTAAGTGAGTGTGTGTATGTATGCGTGTGTGTGTGTGTGTGTGTGTGCGTGACAGTGTATAATGTGATGGGGTCATCTATAGTTCGACATGAACCCAACATCCAGGTTGAGGCCGTCCTCATGGGTACCGAACTTGGCTATCAGCCTCTGCTCGGCGACTCCTGTTGTTTTGTAACCCGAAGTTCACCTTAGAGGACGTTTACTCGAAGATCCAAGGCTGAATGTCCTTGACCACTGAAGTGTTCCCCCACTGGGAGGGAACATTCCTGTCTGGCAATTGTTGCGCGGTGTCCATTTATCTGATGTCATAATGTCTGCATGGTTTCGCCAGTATGCTGTGCCTCGGGATATCCTGGAGAAGGAATAAGACTCTGAAAGCTTGTCTTCTCAAATAAACCTATTAGAATATAACCTGTATCATGTGATTTGTGACCTTGTCCACCCCAGTCCAACACCAGCATCTATCATGGCTACCATTGACACAATCAACTGCCGGCTCAAAGTGGAGACGATCTCCAAGAAGATCTTCATATCGACACAGACATCAAGTTCCTACGGAAATGCAAGAAAGCACAAAACATCCCAAAGGGACTACGGGTCAATTCGACCTACAACACTGATTACGCTGAGAGACTTTGCTGTCGCACCTGTCACAAACTCCTTAATCATCTCGTACAGCAACCCTATGGCATACACCGTAACCTTGAAATTGAGTTAGAGTCCATATTCTCAGCTTGTGCTCAAGATACAGCAGTGCAGTTACAAGACAATGTCAGACAGATGAGGCAACAGAACTACACCACCTACATGCACACCAAGAACAAGAAACTGGAGAAACTTGGCATCACCACCAGCAATAACCAAGTCTCCACTGGTACTACAGTTGAAAGCGGTACCACTGTGGGAAAATCCATCGTCAACTTATCTAACCACACCCTTCAACTGGACAAGATCGAAGTTCTCAGCCGAGAACTCAATTTCTCCCCCACCCTCAAAATAGACCCCATTGGTCTTAGGGCAGACACAGAGGAATTCATCAGATGGATGAGACTCCGGGAATTCTTCCAAGATGTCAGCAGTGAGTTCAATGAGACAACTAATGAACTGGATCAGTCGACAGAGAGATCTATGCGGGAGCGGGCAATGAAGGAGTCGAATTGGACCCCTCCGGAGGGCTGATGCCCTGGGCTTGACAGGTATGCTGAAGCCATCAGAGAATGTGTGAATGCCAGATTCATCAGCCGCACTCACAAGGTCCTGCAAAACGTTACCCAGGCCAACACAACGCCAACTGTGGTCACAGGACCAATCGCAACATTGTCATCTAACCAGCAGACAAAGGAGGAACCATCGTTATACAGAATAGAATGGACGACTGCAAGGAAGTGTACTGACAGCTGAACAACCGGGAACACTACAGACAACCACCTGCTGATCTGATCAAAGTACACACCCCTCAACTGAATAGACTGGTCAAGATGTTTGATCCAGTCCTTCAGAACACTCTATGCACTCTCATCCTGTGTACTTCCTGCATAGGGGACTTCTACTGCCTTCCAAAGATACACAAAGCCAACACACCTGGACATCCCATTGTATCAGGCAATGGGACCCTGTGTGAGAACCTCTGGCTATTTCGCGGACATCTTGAAACCCATTGTACAGAGAACCCCCAACTTCTGTTGCGACACTACAGATTTCTTATAGAAACTCAGCACCCACGAACCAGTTGAACCAGGAACATTCCTCGCCATAATGGACATTTCGGCACTCTACTCCAGCATCTCCCACAACAACGGCATCACCACAACAGCCTCAGTACTCAATACCACCAATTGCCAATTTCCAGATGCCATCCTACAACTCATCCGCTTCATCCTCGACCACAACATCTTCACCTTTGACAACCAGGTCTTCATCCAGACTCATAGAACAGCCATGGGGACCACATTTGCTCCCCAACATGCCAACATTTTCATGCACAAGTTCTAACAAGACTTCTTTGCTGCACAGAACCTCCAACCAATGCTATACACCAAATACATTGATGACATTTTCTTCCTTTGGTCTCATGGCGAGGAATCATTGAAACAACTACATAGCCATATCAACAAGTTTTGTCCCACCATCAGACTTACCATGGACTACACTTTAGAATCAGTCTCATTCTTGGACACATGCATCTCCATCAAGGATGGACACCTCAGTACCTCACTCTACTGTAAGCCTATGGATAACCTCACAATGCTGCACTTCTCTAGCTTCCACCCTAAACATATTAAAACAGCCATCCCCTACAAACAAACCCTCTGCATACACAGGATCTGTTTGGATGAGGAAGAATGAGACAGACAAGTTGTTGAAGGATGCCCTCATAGGAACAGGGTTTGATGCCTGACTTATCGATCACCAGTTCCAAAGTGCCACAGCGAAAACCCGTATTGACCTCTTCAGAAAACAGACATGGGATACATCTGATAGGGTACCCTTCGTCGTCCAGTATTTCCCGGGAGCAGAGAAACTGCGTCATGTTCTTCGCAGCCTTCAACACATTATCAATGACAATAAGCACTTCACCAAGGTCTTCCCCACGCCACCTCTTCTCACCTTCAAACAACCACCAAACCTTAAACAGACCATTGTTTGCAACAAGCTACCCAGCCTTCAGGCCACAACACTATACAACCCTGTCATGGCAACCTCTGCAAGACATGCCAGGTCTTCGACATGGACACTACCATCACACATGGGAACACCACCCACCACATGCACGGCAGATATTCATGTGACTCAGTCAACGTTGTCTAAGTCATATGCTGCAGGCAAGGAAGCCCTGATGCCTGGTATATTGGCGAAACCATGCAGACGCTACGACAACAGATGAATGGACGCTGTGCAACAATCGCCAGACAGGGATATTCCCTCCCAGTGAGGGAACACTTCAGCAGTCAAGGACGTTCAGCCTCGGATCTTGGGTAAACGTCCTTCAAGGCAGACGTCAGGATACACAACAACGCAGAGTCACCGAGCAGAAGCTGATAGCCAAATTCGGTTCCCATGAGGACGGCCTCAACCAGGATCTTGGTTCATGTCACATTACAGGTGACCCCACCACACTATATACTCTCACACACAGACTCACACTCATGCATACATACACATAGTCACTTACACAAACACACATTCACACACACACTCTCCCACACACACACACTTTCTCTCTTGCCACCCCGACACACACGCGCACTCACTCTCCCTCTCTCTCTCACACCCAAACACACACACACACACACACACACACACACACACACACACGTAAATCTATGGTGTGAATTTGTATTTGCAGATACATTCTATTTTCAAAAAGCACACAATTTGTAGACAGTCAGTCAATCTGGTGCTTTATAAATTCCTACTTTAGAAATAGAACCAGTCTGACTCCAAACCAAAACACAAATAGATTCTAAACAAGGCCTCACACCAACATGCATTGTCTGACCTAAAATGTCACCTCTTCTTTGCACTGATAAAACCTTTATCTCTCTCAGGACAGTGACTTCAAAGGAATTCAGGGATTTACATATATGTATTAATCAATTAAAACCTTCTAACTGATTAAAAATTTAACAGCATTTTAGGTTTGTTTAGTACATTCTCAGCAGTTGTGTGACCCTTTGATCTTTTACTTATAAATTCTGTGTCTGATACTACCTGTCATGTTAAAACCTGAAGAAGGAGTAAGACTCTAAAAGCTTGTGTTTGCAACTAAGCCTGTTGGACTATAACCTGCTGTCGTGTGATTTCTGACCTTGCCCACCCCAGTCCAACACCAGCACCTCCACATCAAAGCTGAGATAGGCAGACATTTAATCAGTAAAGGAATCAAGGGTTATGATGATAAGGCAAGAAAATGGAATTGAAGATGATCAGTTTAGCATGATAAAATTGAATGGTAGATCAAGCTCACTGGGCTGAAGAGCCTACTTCTGCTCCTACATCTTACGGTGTTATAGAACCACTGATGGTGAGGCTTCCTCCTTGCTCATGATGCTGACAAGAAGGCTTATGGGTTTTGATGGAAAGATATTCTTTTTAAAACAATCCCTTTTAGTTGGATGAGGACAGAACCTTTACTGTAAGTAATCAAACTAAAGTGGCTTTTATCTGCAAAAATCAGGAAAATGAAATTCCTTTCAAAAGAAAATTAATGTTGAACACTCTGTTTAAAACGACTCCCATAGCACAAAGTTCTCCCTTCAAAGGTCTTATGATGGTGCTATGTCATCAATCAAAGGCATCTTAATGAGGACACTCACTCTTGAAAAGAGATTTTGATGATGTTGTTTGTTCCGTGTGAGGGACCTTGAATGGTAACTTTGGAATTAATAGGGGTACTGACAGTGAGGTTTGTCCTTTAAGAGGACCTGACTTTGCAACTCATCCTACATCAGAACAGAGTGCAGCTGATGAGATTCTCACTTCGTAACAACTTGCATATCACAAATGTTTTCAATGTCCTTCAATTGAGCATGTGCATCTCTGAACTTCCAGCATTATCCCATTCACTGCGTTAAAAAAAAGATATCCACACATTATATCGGTGGCAAAATGTTAATATAAAAACTTGGAACATATGAAACCTTTCTGAAAGCGTGATTACTTTGTACAGCGTATTAAAGCAGGTGGCCTCTGCAGACTACATTTAGTAACAGTCAAAAAAAATCAAATCTAGCAAAAAAATCCCTTGTGTTTTATGGAAATAGGACAGTGAGGTGACAGTCACATCATTATTTTCCTGAAGACACTCAGA
This sequence comes from Rhincodon typus, assembly GCF_021869965.1. Classification (NCBI taxonomy): domain Eukaryota; kingdom Metazoa; phylum Chordata; class Chondrichthyes; order Orectolobiformes; family Rhincodontidae; genus Rhincodon; species Rhincodon typus. Next base: position 55,284,454 of record NC_063341.1, on the reverse strand, counting down.
TCAATCCTTCAAGCTAACCAACAAAATAAGGATCGAGGTAACTGCAAAATTTGGGACTTATAAAAAATTGCCTTATAAAATCATACAAAAACCATCAGCATTGTTCTTGTAATCCATCATGAGGATGATTTTTAGGAATATGTCTTATTGCCAAGATCCTTTTAAAACAGTTTGCCTTACCTAAAGGGCTCTCAAATAGAAAGTTTCACCATTATTCTGCAAGTGACTACGCAACTTGATCCTTCGAAAGGGATACTTCCATTTGATTTGAAGAATAAAGAGTTCCAAATTAAAATAGAAAACTGGTATTTTTAAGATTTTTGCTGGCTTTCAGAAGAGCTTTAAACTTAAGCATTTTCCTATATTATTCCTCAGGTTTATTACACAATCAGGAACAATGTTAGAACTCAACAGAAAGGACACTGACAAACACCTAACAATGATCAAAGGAGGCAAGGATCCAGAGGAAAGAGAAGTAATTAAACAGCTTTCTTACCAATAGGAACAATCTCTATTATCTTCCCCTTACAAGAAGTTGGAAGGCTCCTGACGATCTGCCATGTCAGTACCTTTGGCCTGGCTTTAAGTCTCAAAAACACATTCAATTACACACAGTTAAAAATCAGTTGCTAATTTTTGCCCATAAGCTTTTGACAGTCACTTGACCGTACAGACTGTTATCTTTCCTGGAACAGAGAGAGATTAGACCTGTTAGATCATGGCCTGCCTGCACCTCAAGTTCAGTTACACGCCATTGCTCCCTTTCCCTTAATACCTGTGATAAATGGAATGTACAATCTGAACAGTTTGGAAATATTGATCACTAACAACGATTAATATTTTGAGTTGTTGACAACTTCAGGATCAAAGGACAGATTGTGATACCTCCAGTAAACCAGCACACTCCACAGCTTCTAGAGAGTTGAAAAGTAGTTCAAATAAAATGTAGTATGATTCCAGCTGAATTTTATTTTTCTACTCATTATTGCCCATCCCTCGTTGCCCTTGAGAAGGTGGTGGTGAGCTGCCTTCTTGAACTGCTGCAGTCCTCCCTCTTGTTGGTTGACCCACAATGCTATTAGAGAGGGAATTCCAGGATTTTAACCCAGCGACAGTGAAGGAATGGTGATATATTTCCACGTCAGGATGGTGAGTGGCTTGGAGGAGAATTTGGAGGTGGTGGTGTTCCCATATGTCTGCTGTCCTTGTCCTTCTAGATGGAAGTGGTCGTGGGTTTGGAAGGTGCTGTCTGAGGATCTTTGGTGAATTTCTGCAGTGCATCTTGTAGATAGTACTGAGCGTCTGTGTTGGATGGAGTGGATGCTTGTGGATGTAGTGCCAATCAAATGGGATGCTTTGTCCTGGATGGTGTCAAGCTTCTTGAGTGTTGTTAGGGCTGCACTCATCCAGGCAAGTGGGGAGTATTCCATCACACTCTGACATGTGCCTTGTAGATGGTGGACAGGCTTTGAGGAGTCAGGAGGTGAGTTACTCGCCGCAGTATTCCCAGCTTCTGGCCTGCACCTGTAACCACTGCGTTTATGTGGTGAGTCCAGTTGAGCCTCTGGTCAATGATAACACCCAGGAGAAAACAGAGTTAATCTTTCGGGTCCGGTGACCCTTCCTCAGAACACCATTGAATGTCAACGGGTAGTGGTTAGATTGTCTCTTATTGGTGATGGTCATAGCCTGGCATTTGTGTGGCACGAATGTCGTTTGCCTAAGCCTGGATATTGCCCAGATCTTGTTGCATTTGAACATAGACTGCTTCAGTATCTGAGGAGTCATGAATGGTGCTGAACATTGTGCAATCATCAGCGAATCCCTACTTCTGACCTAATGATGGAGGGAAGGTTCTTGATGAAGCAGCTGAAGATGGTTGGGCCTAGGACACTACCCTGAAGAACTCCTGCAGAGATGTCCTGAAGCTAAGATGATTGATCTCCAACAACCACGACCATCTTCCTATGTGTCAGGTATGCCTCCAACCACTGGAGAGTTTGCCCCCTGATACCCATTGATTCCAGTTTTGAGAGGGCTCCTTGATGCCACATTCTGTCAAATGCAGCCTTGATATCAAGGCCTGTCACTCTCACCTCACCTCTGGAATTCAACTCTTTTGTCCATGTTTGAACCAAGGCTGAACAATATACATGGAGAAAGTAACAAATTTAATTGATCTGCTGGACATATTGCATGGTTTTATGAGATTGGAATAAGGAGACCAATGAATTAAAAGCAAGTTTTCACAAAGCAGACCAAGGTCAAAGAAATAAGATAATCTTAAACTTACTGAGAATTAACATTGTGAGCATATAAATTGGATATAACATTTACAAAGCTAGAAACACATACTCAAAAACAGTGCACCTTCAGCCTCAAAATAATATAGCCACAATGATAGATTTCTGAAGAAGGGTCTAGGCCCGAAACGTCAGCTTTCCCGCTCCTCTGATGCTGCTTGGCCTGCTGTGTTCATCCAGCTCTACACCTTGTTATCTCAGATTCTCCAGCATCTGCAATTCCGACTATCTCTAAAACTTTGTCAAGTACTTTTACTGAAAACAGCTATGCAAAGACATGAACATAGTTGAAGCAGCTACTCAATTACTTACTTGATAAAATATAACACACTCAAAGCAACAGCACCACACATATTCAAAGCCACAGTCACTCGAAACAACAGGCACATCCATTCAAATCACTTGCATGCTCAACAAAGCACACACAAACCACACAAGTAACAAAAACAATAATAATCTCATTAACCATGCAAGCATTCACAACAATATGCACACGGCTGTTTACGCAGAGGCAGAAAGCACAAAACTTTGCATTCATTGCTGATTTTAACTGATTTGTTCTTCTTTCAGGAGAGGAAGGATTCAGAAGCCACATTCTGCTGAAGAACTACTGCCACAATTTTTATATGTTGTTCATCAATTTTTTTTTAAGCCAGTAATGTCTGAAATTACTTTCCTCAAATGCCTAACAAGTTCAAATGTAAATAAGTAGTTCAGAAGTACTAAATCTGAACTTGATAAACATTACAAAACACAGGCTTGTATTTTTTTGCAAAAATCTACAAGACAATAGCTTTGTAAAAACAATGAAAAACACAATATGCAATTAGCTTTGTATTTTAGTTGCAGTGGTCAAATATGGAAATAAAATTCACAATAAATAATGGAGTTAAAAGGAACTGAGTGCAATAACTAATCCTGGGATCACTGACGGCTGTACGGTGACAGCTTTGCTGGATTCAAATAAGACTTAACCTTGGGTGAGATCAGTTAGCTAGCTTTTCTTCTCTCATCTTCTCAAATCTAAAAATTGTTAAGTGATCTTTGTAGCTCAGCTTTCCTCACAGATTAATGTAAGAATGGCCTAATGCTTGCAAACGTGACTGCCTGTGACAAGCATACAAACTCCTCAAAAGGAGGAATTTCCCAGATAAATACCCTTCCCCCATCCTAAAAAATCTGCTTGCTGGACCTCTTTTAGAAAAAGCTGACCACTTAATCCTCAAAAGCTTGATTGCTGCAAAATAAAAATGAAAAAGAGAGTTCTTTTCAGTTAGACCGTCATAGGCAGAAGGAAGAGTGGATCGGGTATTGGAGGCCTGCTTTGATATTGAGACCTACAGGTGATCTTCCTCTCTGGTATTAGCCAGTAAACTTGTTTTTTAGGCACACTTAAAATCTTTTGGAGTTAATTTAAATGAGAAGAAGTGTTCTGAGAAATAAAAGCTTGAAAAGCACAGTTTAGAAGCTTAAACCTAACTCTCCAGCTCTCCCATTTCCTCGCTCCCTTTCCCTTGGTTCCTCATACTTGCCCAACTTCAATCTTTACAATGTTCGGAAGCATTGGCTTTGGTGTTAAATAAAGACTGTACAGATTTTGAGAATTGCGTTTCTTTCACACAAATATCTTAGAGTAAAGTACCATTATCTACTCATACACATCGACCAGGCCTTAAAGTATTCTAATTTCTGAGTGTGCACACTTTGCCCTCTGTTTCTTTTAGGTAGTATCTAAAATGATATATCCACATAAAGTAGTTGGAGAAAAGAAATTGCTGAGTAGTTAAGGGGTCATTATCTTTATGCTGGTGCACTTTCTAGAAGTAAGGACCCAGCAGATTAGAAAATTGCAAATATAATGGCCCTAGTCAAGAAAAGAGGGAGATGGAAAGCAGGAAATTGTCGAGACAACAAGGTGTAGAGCTCAATGAACACAGTAGGCCAAGCAGCATCAGAGGAGCAGGAAAGCTGACGTTTCGGGTCTACACCCTTCTTCAGAAATGGGGGAGGGGAAGGGGATTCTGAAATAAATAGGGAGAAAGGGGGAGGCAAATAGAAGATGGATAAAGGAGAAGATCCAGACCCCACCTCCTTGACCTGTCTGTCTCCTCTCCACCTATCTGCTCCAGCTCTACACCTTGTTGTCTCAGATTCTCCAGCATCGGCAGTTCCTACTATCTCTCTAGGAAATTGTCGAGGTTTGGTTAGCCTAAAATCTGTCAATGGGAATATGCTGGAATATAGTACTAAGAAAGTAGTAGCAGGACATTTAGAAAATCATAATACAATCAAAAATAGCCAACATGGTTTTGTGAAAGAAAAATTGTGCTTGAAAAATTTATTAGTGATTTTTGCAGTTGTAACAATTAGTTGGATAAAGCTGTGGTGCATTTAGCATTTACAAACTGCCATTACTAAACAAGGCAAGAAATCATGGAGTTGAATGTGCAGGGTAGTCTTGTATCAACAGTTGATGAGCTGCAAACACAGAGACTGTGGTGTGGTCAGTCATGTCCAGCGGTGCTCAACAAAGTTGAAGTGAATTTGGTAAAATACAGTGAGAAATCTCACTGGGCCTCATAGCGAAAACCTTTCCAAAAAACTTAATGTAACTTGCACTTAGTCAAAAAAAATCTGTAAAATTCAGCCATAAATTCTTGAAATCAAGGATTCCCTGCAGAGCAGGAATGCCTCGCAGCCACAGTTGGCCCCAGCTCCAAAATAATCTGATCTCAAATTCAGCTATCATTAGGTTTCCTCAGGCCTGTCTGTCAAGTCCAGTTACTGCCCTCACTTCTACAGCAACAGCGTCATCAGTTTTGTCTCCCTCAGGATCCCCTGCGACCCCATTCTTCCCTGTATAAGGAGACATTTGGCTGGCTCATCTGTCCCTCTGCAAAGTTGTCATCCCACTATTGAGCCAAGCTGTGTAAGGTGAACTAAATTATCACAACCATAGAGACACAATATGGTGAGTACTGAAATGCTCTCCCTAAGTGACCCAGGCATTGGAAGGACACCTTTAGAAGAGAAATTATCTGATCAATGATATCTGGGTGACACTGGAATACTATTCAGCATTAGCCTGGGGGCTTCACTCTGGGGTCATTGGCCATCCTTCTTGGGTGTACAATCTTGTCACTCATGAGCCAGCCTTGAAAATGATGTAAGGGAGCCAACGTTCTTAGCACCTGAGAGTTGTGCAGAGTATAAGAGTTGTGACTGCTCTCTGGACAGTAGGATCTGTAGACAGAGTCAGCAGAAGGAAGGCTGATTTTCGTTATGGACTGGGCTGCGTTCAGGACTCTGTAATTTCTTTTGCAGAGCAGTTGCCATACCAAGCTGTGGTGCATCTGGATGGGATGCTTCCTATGGTACATCTATAAAAGTTGGTAAGAGTCATTATACACATGCTGAACTTCCTTGGCATTCTGAAGAAGTAGATGCATTGGTGTGCTTCTTGACTGTAGCATCGATGTGGATGGACCAGGACAGATTGTTGGTGATATTTACTCATACGATCTTGAAGCTCTCAACCACCTCCAGCTCAACACCATTGATACACACAGGGGAATATCCTCCACTCCACTTCCTGAAGCTGATGACCAGTTCCTTTGTTTTGCTGACGTTTGCTTTCTATCTCCTTTCTATGCTCTGTCTCGTCGTTGTTTGAGATCCAACCCACCAGAGTGGTGTCATCAGCAAATTTGTAAATGGAGTTAGAGCTGAATGTGGCCACACAGTCATGAGTGTATAAGGGGTATAGTAAGGGCCTGAGTACACAGCCTTGTGGGTCACCAGCCTTCTGGAGGAGGTGTTGTTGCCTATCCTTACTGATTGCGGTCTGCGGGTAAGGAAGTCAAGGATCCAGTTGCAGAAAGGGGGAGCAGAGTCCTAGATCTCGAAATTTAGAGACGTGTTTGTTGGAATTACGGTGTTGAAAGCAGAGCTAAAGTCAATAAATCGGAGTCTGATATAGGTGTCTTTGTCATCCTGATGTTCCAGGAATGAGTGTAGGGCTAGGGTGATGGCGTTTGATATGGACCTATTATGATGGTAGGCAAATTTTAGTGGATCAAGGCAAGTTGGAAGACTGGAGTTGATGTGTGCCTTACTAACCTCTCGAAGCTCTTCATAATGATGGATGTCAGAGCTACTGGTCGGTAGTCATTTTGGCAAATTGCCTGATTTTTCTTTGGCACCAGGATGATAGTGGTCTTCTTGAAGCAGGTGGGAACCTCACATCGTAGTAAGGGGTCTGCAAATGCTCCTGCCAGCTGATCCATGCTGGACCTGAGTGCATGGCCAGGGACTCCATCTGGGTCAATTGTTTTCTGTGGGTTCACTCTCAAGAAGGCCGATCTGACGTCTGCAGTAGTGACTGTTGGTACAGGTGCTCCCATGGCTGTCGGGGCAGATGACATCATTTCACTGACCTTCTGTTCAAAATGAGCATAAAAAACATTGAGTTCATTGCATTGTTGTCAGTGTTTCTACTCAACTTTGTTTTGTAACCCATTATATTGTGTAAGTCTTGCCACTGTCAACGTGTGTTCATGTGGTTAGTCTCTTGGTGCCCCTGATGGCTTTGTAAAGATCGTACTTAGATTTCTTGTATAGCCCTGGGTCACCTGACTTGACCTGGACTTCAGTAGGGAGTGGATCTTCTGGTCCATCCATAGTTTCTGGTTGGGGAATACTCAGATTAATTTATTTGGCACACAGTCCTTACACACTTACTGATGAGGTCTGTGATGGTAGTGGCACACTCATATTGAAACAGAAGTTGCTGGAAAAGTTCTGGTGTTTCGGGTCCAGTGACCCTTCCTCAAACCTGCTGAGTTTTCCAGCAGCTTCTGTTTTCTTTTACAGCATCTACAGTTCTTTCGGTTTTTATTTAGCATACTCATTTAGGTTGGCTGCTGTGTTTTTGAATATGGACCAGTCCATCGACTCCAAGCAGTCACGTAGGATCATGTCCTGGAGTTTTCACAACACTGCATGTGTACATTTGATGGCTAATAGACCTGAGAGAACCCAGCAATGGAGGCAAATCCAATGACTCAGGCAGCTTGACTCTCTGGATCCATGGCAAGCTGCACAAACAGATCCATTTTCCTGAAAAGGGTATTATTGAACTCTTGGATGCACTTGTGGATTGTTGATTGGGAAATTCCACAGACAGCTCTGGTTGTTTGAAAGGAGCTGGTGGCAGGAACGTTCAATCCTGCTGTGAGCTCCCGAACAAGAGACACAGTGCTTCCTTCAAAGCCACGAACTAGAGATCTGCTTGCATCAGGTTGCAGATGTAGGTGATAGCATCCCTGGTCATGTGAAGATACCTGTAGCATTGGCTTTCACACATCCACTGGCATCTGCAACACCTTTGGTAGATCCTCTCATGGTACGCTGTTTGGAGGCATGGAAGACCTTGGTTTCTCTTTTCAAACACTGCTCAATGGTCCACGTCTGAAACCCATGAACCTCGGATCGCTGGAGCTGTTGGTACTGGGCATTCCTTCACCTTCTCCTCTATGTGGGTACAGCAAAGTCAACACTTTTGCTTCATTGGGCCAAAGATTTTGCATTGAAATAAGGATCTGTAAATAAATAAGAAGAAAGAGATGTTTGGTTTTCCTTTAAGAACTTGCCATGGAAACATATACGGTAGGAGCATGAATAGGCCATTCAACGCTGCTCATAGGGCAGGGCCGAAGAGGCCATTCAGCCCATCAAGTCTGCACTGACCCTCCAAAGCACATCCCACCCAGATCATCCCCTAACCCACATTTACCATGGCTAATCCACCTAGCCTGCACAGCTCTGGATATCAAAGACAATTTAGCATGGCCAATCCACCTAACCTGCACAACTTTGGACTTTGGGAGGAAACCGGAGCACCCAGCAGAAACCCCACGCAGACATGGGGAGACTTTGCAAATTCCACACAGACGGTCTCCCAAAACTGGAATTGAACCCAGGTCCCTGGTGCTGTGAGGCAGCAATGCTAACCACTGATCCACCATACTTCCTGCTCCACCATTCATTACGATCTTGAGTAATCATTGAGTTCAATACCCTCATGATTGACCTAGTTAACCTAAACTTCAGGTCCTTACCTTAAGCAAAAGCCTTCCCTGCAGCCACTTCAACATCCTGCATAAGCCATAAATGCCCAGTCTTTTCCTCATTCAATCTGATGCAAGAAATGCATAGCTATGAGCATTATATCAAATTATGTGGCATCTAGCTCAGTCTGAATCTTGTGGCCCTCATTATCACCCGCAGCACACACTTGCAACTTGGAATCAACAGCATACCTAACAGCTTTATCCTTATGTCCACAAGGTTCAAATACCGGGGTCAATGAAAGCTCCTGCAGAGCTTCACATAGACCAATGTCTCCCTCTCCATCAGCACCACAAACATTGTTAACTGTGAGTTGTCCTTCAGTTCAGAGTTCATTGCATCACATGATCAGTTTGGGATGTTGG
>NC_063341.1:55262258-55275157 GCF_021869965.1 Rhincodon typus | reverse complement strand
ATCTGCACTTCTTTTGGTTTTTACCTCTCTCTCATATGGATCCAACATCAATCCCTGAAAAAGGCCCAAGAGCAGTACCAGGAACAGCTACTACTCCTGGTGGCACTGTCAGCTCCAGAGAGCTGCTGATATCAGCAGCTTTCAGGGGCAGGATTTCTATTTTGCTCAGGGCTTAATTCCATAGGAGACGAGATGCACTTCAGGTAAGGGCCCATTTGGGACTAACTTCTATCGGGGTTCCTAAATGTAACCTTGATAGACGTTCTCCCAGTTTTCAGACTAACAGTGGATGTATCCCCTGCCACAACCATTAAATTCTGCGAACACACGCTCCTTTTCAACACTTCTGTTTTGGAACCACTAGCTTGTAACAGAATAGTTCCATTGGTATTGGCAATCAGTAGAAGTATATTAACTGAATATCCATTCTTCCTACACAAGCATTGACAATGTTGACAATTCTTTATCAGTCTTGGAGGACACAGCCGCTAAACCTGATCATAATAGGGATCATTACATATCAGGCAGCCAGAGCAAATTCTTTCCTCTCACATGATCCATATAGCAACAACTTCATTGTTATTTTCCTTAATTGGAAATGTTAATAATAAGAATTGTTAATATTGTCCTCGTTTAGCATATTATTTCACCATTTTCCATCATTGTTGTTCAGCAACCAAGAAGTTGACTGTAATCTGAGATGATGCTTTATTTTTTCTGAAGAAGGGTCTAGGCACGAAACGTCAGCTTTCCTGCTCCTCTGATGCTGCTTGACCTGCTGTGTTCATCCAGCTCTACACCTTGTTATCTCTGATGCTTTAAAATGTTGGTTTGGTGACATGTTCCTAAGGTTCATTAAGAAAGCATGTAAGGAAGATCCCAGATTCAATCCTTGGCCCTTGTTGACTTACACCATCTTAACTGGGGAAGTGGCTTCCCATCTCTAACCCTCAATAAAATTGTTTTCAAATCTCTCCGTAACATCACCCTTCCTTTCCTGTGTAACCTCCTTCAGCCCTACAAACTTCCAAGAGATTTAAAACCATTTAAAATCACTGTTGGGGCCCAGATATGTCATTGGGACAGGGCATGGATTTAAAGGACAGAGGTAACTTGAATGCCTACAGTAAGGGATAAAGAGTGGTGGGGAGCAGATATATTTTTGAGCAAATGAACTATACTGTGAAGGCCCCCTGGAGCTGGGATAAGAACCACAGCTTTGCTTGTTGTATATTAAGGTTGCATACATTGTGAATGTCACCACCAGGTGATGCAAAGAGCATATATGTGCTCTGACATGACCTGATGTCATATTAGGGGCAGAAGAAATTGGTGCTCCAGGAATGGTAAATAATGGGGTTATGAAATGCTGTAGTTGTAGCCACATTCCCCACTAACACCACCACACCCGGCACCTTTCCCTGCGACCGCAGGAAGTGCTACACCTGCCCCTACACCTCCCCCTCACCTCACCTCCATTCAAGGCCCAAAGCAAGCTTTTCATATCAGACAGGGGTTCACCTGTACACCACCAACTTGGTCTACTGTATCCTCTGCTCCTGATGTGGCCTTTTCTACATCGATGAAACGAAGTGTAGACTCGGAGACCATTTTGTAGAGCATCTGTACGTAACAAATGACAACACCTTCCGGTCGCCGACCATTTTAACTTCCCCTCCCATTCCCTGGGTAACATGTCCATCCTGGGCCTTTTCCAGTGCCACAACAACACCACATGCAAACTAGAGGAGCAACACCTCGTATTCTGCCTCGGGAGCCTAAGGCCTGATGGCCTAAACATGGATTTCACCACTTTTAAATCTCTCCACCCGCAGTTCTCATCCCATGTCCGACCCTCCCTCTCATTCTTGCCTCCTTGACCTGACACAATCTGTCCATCTTCTCTTCCACCTATCCGCTCCACCCATCCAACTGACCAATCCCCTCCAAACCCTACCTGCATTCACCTATCACCATCCCACTTACCTTTCCCAGCCCCACCCATCCTCTCTATTTATTTCCCAGCTCCCTTCCCCTTCCCCACTTCTGAAGAAGGGTCCCAACCTGAAACATTAACTTTCCTGCTCCTCTGATGCTGCCTGCTGTGTTCCTCCAGCTCCACACTGTATTGATTTCAAAAGAATATATGCTTCTGAAAGACAGTTCCAACCCATAACTTCTAGATGCACTTGGCCGGTTGGCTTGGGCCTCTTATGGAAAGGTCATGTAACATGTAACTATTAAGAATACAGATCCTCAACACCCCATCTCTGATGTCCAGGGATATTGATCTCCAGCAATTCCTTTCCTAAAGATGTGAGATCTGCAGAGGATTACCTCGGATTCTAGCCCTCTGCCTAATGTTCTTTCAGAGTCATTCAGTTTATTGAGTTCATGATAATTCTCTACATCCAATCAGACTCATTCCACTGCTCTTTTCTGTAGTCCCACAGGTTTATACTCCTCAAATACTTATTCACTTTGCTTTCGAAATCATTCCTTATCTTTCCTTTACTACAGTCATAGACAGTGAGTTCCAGGATGTTACCACTCACTGTGTAAAAGATTTTTTCCTCACATTCCCCACAATACTTAATTAAAACATTAATTATGTGTCGCCAGTCCTTATGCTAACAATGAATGGGCATCGGTCTCCTTTGTCTACTTCATCTAGGCTTGTCTTAATCTTGGACACCCACTATTAAATCTCCTTTCAATCTCCTTCGTTTTAGAAGAACAATCTGATTTTCTTCAAGCTACCCTTGGAGCTGAAACCCCCTCATCTCTGGAATCGGCCTTGTAAATTTCATTAGCACACTATCAGGGATCTTCACATCTTTTCTAAAGTGTGATGACCAGAATTGGACATAATACTCTAATTGCAGGCCAACTACAGCTTCATATAGGTTTGCCTGGCTTTTGTAGTCACTACTCATTATGTGATCCCCGGATCCTATATGATCTGCTAATTACTCTCTCAGTATATCCAGCAACCATCAAAGTTGTAAGCACATACCCTCCCAGGTCCCTTTGTCCTTGCTTGCTCTTTTAAATTGGGCTATTAGGTATGTATCGCCACTCCCTCTTCCAAAGTGTACTGCTTTGCATCTCTCTGTTTTAAATGCCATCTGCCACTTGTCTGCTAACATGTTGCAGTGGACCAATATCATTCTTAGTATTCGTTACACTTCTAGAATGTATTTCAGTGGAGAAAAAGAACAAATCTATGGGTGATTATAGGGCATGTGTTCACCCAGTGCATGGAGTGTATTTGTTGAAAGTAACTATCACAGAGAGGCAACGAATTGCAACAGGATCAGGGTGAGTTGCAACAGTGGATTGATCCATAGGACTGTGAGGATACGCATAAAAAGAGAAAAATGTTAAGTGGGTATCATAAGTGATGTGAAGGAAGATCTTCGAGAAGGCAAAGTGGGGGCTGTGAGGTGTGCTGATGTGCATGAGATGTGGGTATGTAGAAAACAGGATGGAGGTGTATTTGCATGTGTACCCATCTTTCCAGACCTTAGTTCAGGTCACTGCATTGAATCCCAGAGTGTGACACTATGGTCCTTCTACTAACCTCTTCAGTCACATTCAGCCATACACGGGGTTCTGCTACAACACGATAGATGTGTTCCTGTCAAATGATGCATCATAGAAATAATGGGGCCGATGGGAAAGCGGGGGTTAAGGGCAGACCAACAAAAAAAAACACTCAAAATGACTCAAAAATCACTCAAAAGCATAACACAAAGGAAAGCACAGTTTGAACAAATGTTTAATTCTCATATAACAATGAAATAACAGTAAATTATCTGCAATTATCATAACCCTTTCTTGAAAAAATGACAAGGTGACTTGTTGAGGGAGGAGGTCCTGAGGTAGCTCTGTTGTTAATGCAGGGGCTGAGGGTTGTCACCATCATCATCATCATCATCATCATCAACACCTTCAGGTGCAGTTGTGGTTGCAGGGTTAGGGCGAAAAATAGTTAATCCAGAAGTGCGTGGCTGTGGTTCATTGTCTACTGACTATTTCTTGGGGGTTGGCTTAAAAAAGATATCCAGTTTTTGCTGCTTTGGCCTTTTTCTTCATTCATGAAGAAGCCATTCATAATGTACCAAAAAAGATCTTACTTCACGAACTGCTACCCTGCTGTGTTCTGGATTGTAATCATTGTTCTCTGAGAGCAACAACTGACTCTCAAAGAGTCATAGAGTCCCACAGCACAGAGACAGGCCCTTCAGCCCAAACTGATCCATGCGAACCAAAATGTCCATCCATGCTTACTCCAGTTCCCTGCACTTGGCCCAAATCCTTTTAAACAATTCCTATCCATATATTCATCCAGATGCTTCAAGGTTCTTGAGTAGGTTTGTGGCTCGGGTTGTCGATGCTGTGGTTGGTTCGCTCGCCAAGCTGGTTCATTAGTTTGTAAACGTTTCATTACCCTGCTGGGTAACATCATCAATGCAGCCTCCAATGAAGTGCTGTTGTGTTTTCCTGGCGTCCGTTGGAGTTGATTACCTCATTTCTGGTTCTTCTTTGCAGTGGTGTGTATATAGGGTCTAATTCTACGTGTTTACTGACGGCCTTCTTGGTGGAGAACCAGGCTTCTAGAAATCCCCTTGCTTGTCTCTGTTTGGCTTGCCCTAGGATCCTGAACTTGTCCTGACATTGGCCTGGTTCGGAGAGCAAACCTACCACATTGTCCAGATGCCTTTTAAATGGTGTTAGTGTACCTGCCTCAACCACTTCCACTGGCAGCTCATTCCACATGCTTACCACCCTCTGTGTAAAATAATTGCCCTTCAGGTTCCCATGTATTCTTTCCCCTCTTACCTTAAACTGATGCCCTCTTGTCCTTGATTCCCCAACCCTGGGAAAAAGACTGAATGCAATCACCCTGTCCATGCCTCTCATGATCTTATACATTTCTAAAAGACCTCCCCTCAGTCTCCTACACTCTAAAGAAAAAATGCTAGCTTGTCCAACCTCTCCCTATAACTCAGTCCTTTCAGTCCTGACAACATCCTTGTAAATTTCTTCTGCACACTTTCCAGTTTAATAGCATCTTTCCTATAGCAAGGTGACCAAAACTGAACACAATACTCCAAGTGTGGCACCACCAACATCCTATATAACTGCAACATAACTTCCCAACTTCTATACTCAATGCCCTGACTGATGAAGGCCAGTGTACCAAAAGCCTTCTTCACTGCCCTGTCTACCTGTGACTCCACTTTCAGAGAACCGTGTACCTGAACTCCAAAGTCCCTCTGTTCCACTACACTCCTTACGGCCCTACCATTCACCATGAAACTCCTATCTTGATTTGACTTTCCAAGATGCAACACCTCACACTTATCTATATTAAAGTCCATTTGCCATTTCTCAGCCCACTTCCCCAGCTAATAAAGATCCTGCTGCAACTTCTGATAACCTTCTTCACTGTCCACGATACCATCTTTTTTAGTGTCATCTGCAAACATAATAATCATGCCATGTACATTCTCATCTAAATCATTGAAATAGATAACAAACAGCAATGGACCCAGCACTGACCCCTGAGGCACGCCACTAGTCACAGGCCTCCAGTCTGACAAGCATCCTTCCACTATTATTCTCTGCTTTCTACCATCAAGCCAATTGTGTATCCAATTTGCCAGCTCTCCCTGGATTCCATGCAATCTAAACTTCCAGAACAATCTACCATGTGGAAATTTATCAAAGGCCTTGCTGAAATCCACATAGACTATAGCTACTGCCCTGCCCTCATCAATTTTCCTGGTAACTTCATCAAGAACTCTAACAAATTTGTGAGGCATGATCTCCCATGCACAAAGTCATGCTGGTTATTCCTAATAACACCCTGTCTTTCTAAACACATGTATATCTTATCTCTCAGAATCTCCTTAAGTAACTTACCTACCACAGATGTTAAGCTTTCTGGTCTATAATTCCCAGGTTTTTCTTTGCAGCTGTTCTTGAATGAGGGCACAATATTCGTTACCCTCCAATCTTTCAGCTCCTCACTCATGGTTAATTATGATGCAAATCTATCAGCCAGCACTCCCTGCAACTTCTTCTCTCGCCTCCTACAGGGTTCTTGGATATATTCTAATGAGGACCAGGAGATTTATCACCTTCGTACATTCTAATACTTCCAACACCTCCTCTACTGTGATAGGAACTGTCCCCAAGATATCGCCACTAACTTCCCCAAGCTCCTGAGTCTTCATGTCTTTCTCTACAGGAAACATCATTGAGGACCTTGCCCATCTCCTGCGGTTCCACACATACATGTCCACTTTGGTCCTTGTGGAGTCCTATTCTCTCTCTATTTATTATTTTTCCTTTAATATACTTAAATAATCTCTTTGGATTCACCTTAATCTTCTCAGCCAAAGCTATCTCGTGCCCCCTTTTCACCCTCCTGATTTCCTTCTTCAGTTAACTCCTATATCTCATATATACCTCCAGGACTTACCTTGATCACAGCTGCCTATCCCTGAGCTATGCCTCCTTTTTTTTTGGACAAAGCCTCAATATCTCTTGTCATCCAGGGTTCCCTACTCCTGCCAACCTTGCCCTTCACCCTCAGGAACATATAGACCTTGAATTGTAGCAATCACACTTTTAAAGACCTCCCACTTGCCAGAGGTCCCTTTGCCTGCAAACAAAGTACTTCAATCAACCTCTGCAAGCTCCTGTCTAATTCCATCAAAATTCACCTTGCCTCAGTTTAGAACTTGAACCTGTGGACCACGTTTGTCCTTCTCCATATCTATTTTAAAATTAATAGAACTATGGTCACTGTTCCCAAAGAGCTCCCCCACTGTCATCTCAGTCACCTGTCCTGTCCTATTACCCAACAGTAGGTCAAGTTTTGCTCCTTCCTGAGTAGGACCATCTATATACTGCTTGAGGAAACTTTCCTGAATACACTTAACAAATTCCACCCCATCTAAGCCCGTAACACTATATGGCCCATGGGTTGAAGGAGAGAGGTTGTGTTAGGGGGTAGAAATTACACTTTGATGTTTTCAGAAAGCTCACCAATGGTCTGAGGATGGCTTGGCGCATTATCCAGGATGACGAGAATCTTGAAATCCACATTTTTCTTCCTGCAATACTTTATTAAAATGTCTTCAAAACATCAACAATAATGTCAGAAAAAAATTGCCCAGTCATCCAACCTCTTTTGCTGGAGCTAAAGTAGATGCCTCGAGTAGACTTAAGGTGACCTTTCAAGGCTCGTGGGCTGGCAAATTGGTCCACCACAACAGGCTTAAGCTTTAAATGTCCACTGGCATTGGCACCCTGCAGCACAGTTATATGATCCTTTGCTACCTTAAAGCCTGGAGCATGTGTTTCATTCATAGAAATGCAGGTTCTTGATGGCATTCACTTCCAATACCAACCCTTCTCACCCAAATTAAAAATTTGATCTAAGTTATAGCCTTTTTTGTCAATTAATTTTTTTACGATGGGAGGAAATGCCATCACATGCTCCTTGTCTGCACTAGCAGCATTGCAACACAATTTTACATTATGAAAAGCATAGCAGTTTTTAAAACCAGCAAACCAGCCACTGCTAGCACTTAAGGTAGGCACTTCGGCTTGTTTTGTTAGATCTTCATAATTTGATAAAGCTTTCTCTTTCATGGTGAGATGGGTAGTCCCAGATTGCTTCTTCGTTTGTTCTTCTATCCACACACTCAGAAGCCACTCCATCTTCCCAAGTTCCTTTGTCCGTGACCTCACAGATTTGCTAGCACTCAGACTTGTTGCAACAATACAGCTTGCTCTAATCTTTTCTGCATTGTCTAATGGTGGGTAAGGTAAACGCCTTCATTCAAATTGCACGAGCAACATCACATGTTCTTTCATTATGCTGAAAATGCTTTACAACATCTAGCTTCTCTTCCAGCGTTATAGCCTTTCTTTTGTACACACCCCCATCATTTTATCACCTGGATGATTCTTATTATCATTCTTGCCACTTTGTCCTCGCATGTTGTGGGTAACACAGCAAAATTGTACAGTACCCCTCACAGAAAGCATGAGGATCCTTGATGCCAGTGCGGGGACTCGTTTCTTTCAGCACGTTCTCAGGACAAAGCCCACAAACCGATCATGTGATGTCAACGTTGGAATCGTGTTATAGCCCAACACAAAGTTCGCAAATATCGTTCCCCTATTCATCAATCATGTCATAGCCAATTTGTGTTGCTGGTACACGCGTTATAGGAGAACTCCCTATACCTACTTTCTGGTAGCAGAAAGTTGCTTCCAGACATTGTTGGGAAAAGTATCTCTCTCCAATGTCTCATTGCACCCATCAGTATATCAATGGCAATGGTGTAAGAGCAAGACCAGTTTTTGAATAGTGGTTATCTCTGAAAAGACTTCCAACTCATTATAACTTTGTCTTTGAAATATAAATGGTTAAGTTAAAGTTATGTCCTGTAGATTTGTACCACCTCCATAGTCACACAATCAATGACATAAAAGGGAATAAAATTACAATGCAGTGTCTGTGTTAAAATACCTCAGACAGAAATGTTAAGATTCCAGTTTTCCCACATGATATTAGAATTCAATACGCCACTCCCATTCCCAAATCATGACAGTTCCAAATTCACCTCATTATTAGGATCTGCAATTCTATGACCCCGTCAACTTTTTGGGGGTGTGGGTGTGGGCACCGCTTCTTATGTGGTGGCCCAGGTTAAAATTCTGCACAGTCATTGAGAATTCATGGACAATTTTAACTGTCCACTCTCCACAGTTGCCATGGTTAGTGAGGATAAAATCCTATCTCATAATTTCCTCAGATTAGTGGACAGCATCTACAACTGAATTATAAAATAACTCATTTTTTATTTAAATTTGCAAATCACCTGGGTTAAACAACAGCTCTTTCTAATATCTCAAGACTGAATAGATGTCAAAATATTTCTTTAAAAATTATAAAGTAAGTTAAAGAGAATAAATTTGCCTAATTAAGTTGGTTCCTATGGAATGTTGGCCCAGTTTGCACAATGTAGGTGGCTGTATATGTGCAACCAGTAGCACATATTGAATGGGCTATCAGCTATGGGGCACAGATGGGGAGCAAGAAATGCAGGATCTGAGTGACCACACACAAACACACACACACACCAACAATGCCAACTTGTGCAGCAGTCTGTGTTACATTGCACAAACTGAGGAAATCATTGGACCTTCCAGGAAGTTAGCCTGCCCAAGATATTTCTAATTAAATTGCACTATATTTTCAACAGAAGGAGATGTTACATTGCAGGATGGAGAGAACTTTCTTGATTTTACGTTATGTGTGACCAGGTCTGGATGTGTTCCTAAATAACCTAATTTTCATTTTGCATGTTTTATTAACAGCAAATATTGTTGAGATTCTAAAGATAGAGCTATTACAATTTAAAAGGAAAGAGGCTTCTCAGATATTCTTTTTACAAAATACTCTGTTTGATAATTAAATTAGATGACAGAATTATCTTGTTTTTACAGTAAGTGCAGTAACAATTAGGGTTTGTTTTGTAATTGTTTAACAGAAACAGTGACTGCTGCTTTGATTAAAAAGGTGAAGTAACAAGCTTGAAATGGATAATTTCTAATTTTATATATAGTAAAAACTGTTTCCTTCCTTCTGATTCTTCTGTGGCCACAGTGATGACACACCATCTTTCAGGGCCCTGTCATTAAAACTACAGCCCCAAGTGTTTATTTTGCCTTTAAAAAGAAAGCTTTTAAATAGCATAACCATCCTGCCGGGACCCTGAGGTATCTGGTCCACCTGTTAGGACCAAGAACAATGTAGGCCAAATTGTTTGTCACTCAAGAGAATATCAGACATCTGTGTGGTGAAACTAGGGTCCTGCCTGTACAAACAGCCATCTCCCCCACACACACCCCTCAGGCCAGTGTTTACAGTCCTTCCCCCTTCTCTCTTTTCTCTGCCAATCACGTGATATACTCCTCATCAGGACAATTACTAAAACAAATCAATCTTCTTCTGACACTTCATTTACCCTGAATTAATTTGGAATTAGAAGCCCATCATGGCAATTGGCAGCTGCTAATATTCCCAATTCAACAAAGCCATCAGTTAGTACATCAGTTGGGGGAGTGGGGTGAGAGGGGTATTGGTGGAGAGACAGTATACCAAATGAGATGTTCAGCTGAAACAGTGATTTATCTCACATTATCCCAGTCTTCACCACTATACAGGAACATAATTGCTCTATATAGATTTGGTTTCCTATTGACAGTTCACTGCTGTGGTCAATGAAATTCTGTTCTGCTCATTACTCTTTAGAAAAATAATTGTTGCTAATCATCTTTTTACTTTGAATTCTGCTTTTATTTTCTTTTGGAAGATACTTTATGTCCATCTGTTATAGATCTCCTTCCCAACCTACTGTCTAGGGAATATATCATTTTCTATCCAAGTAAATCGGTAATTAGCCAGTCCTTAGGTGTCTCTCAGATTGACAGAGAAGTGGAACAGAAGGAAGAGTGTTGCTTCAGTCTCTTATTTTAACACTTGCATTTTGGAGAAGCAACAGTCCTTTATGACAAATCTTTCACAAATGGATTGATTGATATTGGGAACGCACCGTGGAGGAATACCTAATGTAAGTACGCAGTTCGTTCCTTCCACAGATAGGATCATGGGTCATTCCAATTGTAGACCTAGATGCTCCATACTAATAAAAAAGACCTGGGGAAGAGGAGAGGGGTTTGATGGTTTGGTGAGGTGTTGGGGCCACATGTAATTTCTGGAAGACTGTCGGGTTTATCGAATGTTTTCCACCCTGAAGGGCAATGTTTAGATCAGAAGACATTTTGTGGGCTTCCAAATAACTAATAACTGGGTGTAGTGAAGCCATTGGGGCGCGCTGGAAAGAAAATCACTGATACTAATAACCCTGACAGTGTAGTCAGTGACAGAAGTGATTAACGAGCTTTAAATGAGGCCCTGAAAAGGAGGAATATTATTATTGAGTCAAAGCCAATGCCATTCACAGACTAAGCAAGTATACTAAACAGACCTTGCACATTGATTTCCACCAGAAACAAGCATAACGTAAACAAGATCCTTTTTATTGTTCCTCACAATTCTCTTCTTCCTGTTTCATCTTCTAATTCTCATTTGCTTCTCAAATATTTTCTCTCTAAATCTTAGTTTTTGTTACTTATTTCTTTTCCTATCCAATCCACACATATTTTACCCATCTTTCTCTCACCCCTACCCTTCCTGCCCCCAACATCCCATTAGACATGTCATATTTTGTCAATGAAACAAAGTTTCCTTCCTAACTGAACTGTGGATGTACCTACTTGCAGTAGACTGTAGCAGTTCAAGAAAGCAACACATCAACATTGAAAGATGGAAGCCATGATGTGCAGAAGTTGGACCAGGGAGGACAAAGTCAGAAGTCACACGACACCTGGTTATAGTCCAACAGGTTTATTTGAAATCACAAACTTTCGGAGCACTGCTCCTTTGTCAGGTGAAGTGGAGGGAAGTGCACAGGCACAGCATTTATATGCAGATATAAATCTCTCCGCAAACAAATTCTGTGCATGTGCACTTCCGTCCACTGCATCTGATGAAGGAGCAATGCTCCAAAAGCTTGTGATTTCAAATAAACCTGCTGGACTATAACCTGGTGTCGTGTGACTTCTGACTTTAAATGATGGAGCTTTCACAGCTCTCTGGGGTAGACAATTCCAAAGATTCACAACCTTCTGAGAGAAGATATTACTCTCAATCTCCATCTTAAATCAATGATTCCTTATTCTGAAATTCTGCCCTTGTCCTTTATTTAACTACTAGTGCAAAAATTGTCTGAGCCTCTATCCTACCAACCCCCCTCAGAATTTTAGTGTTTCGGTGAGCAGAATTTCCTGGCCTTCCCGAAGCACTAAGAAAGGCACGAAATGTACTTAATTGGGTGGGACACCAACATTCCTGACAGATGGCTGAAGTTTTGGAATCAGGTTCTTAGAACATTCCTGACTGTGATGGTTAGGAAACTCTTTTGCATTCAATAACATGCAATGAATGCTCATTAAAATCCCACCCATTGGAATTATGTTCACAGTCACAATCTTATTTGGGAAAAGTGAGAAAATGTGTGTTCACAAACCTGACCATATATGTCAGGAATGTACCTGGCACTGTAGACTTCTTCATGGGAGCTCTGGTGACTACACCCTTCTTTAGTTGCCTGAGTCCTTCATAATCACACTAGTTCTTTGCTTGTACTGTTACAGTGTAAGGATACAGGGTGCCTGGTCTACCCAACTCATAACAAGTTTCATTCATAACTGGTTTCACAAGTTGTTGTTGTCAACTGTTTATAGCGTAGGATGCCCAAGTCAGGCAGTCACATTCCTTAATACCAGCAAATCTGACCAGGGTAGGAATGTGGGACTCAACGCATAAATTACAGATAAAGGTCCAGGAGGTGTGGTGGGGAATTACACAGAAAGGCCATGGTTGTTTGAGGTGCCCAAGGATCATGGGGAATGGAGGTGGTGACTAGGAGGCAGAGGAGAGAGCCACAGACATCGGGACAAATGGGACAAAGAAGGGTTGGAGCTGCCTATTAAGCATAGGGAACACAAAGTGGCCATGAGATGTGCTTGTGAGGGTGAAGGAGCTGATGAATTGAATAATGGGGGATTTTAAAAAAAGGGTGAGCATGGGGAACTAGATGGAAGTGGACAAATCGGAAGCTCAGGAAGTTAAGTAAAATTGAGAATGGGCCACAGTTATATGGGATAATTAGAATATCACAGAGGGGAGACCAGTGTAAAAGAGAAGACTGAGATAACAAGGTGTAGAGCTGGATGAACACAGC
>NC_063341.1:55239401-55261758 GCF_021869965.1 Rhincodon typus | reverse complement strand
GGGTCACCGGACCCGAAACGTTAACTCTGTTTTCTCCTTCACAGATGCTGCCAGACCTGCTGAGCTTTTCCAGCATCTGCGTTTTTGTACCTGAGAGATAGGTATGTTGGCTAAGAAAGGGATTCCTGTGAAAGGTGAGACCCCTGTGTGGAAGAGGGAAACAGTTGACAGCAAGGGGGAGACAGCCTTCTGCAGGGAACCTATAATGCTGATTAGTAATACTGCGGCATGGGGAAAGTGCAATTCCAGCTGATTGCACTGATGCCTCCATTGTTTGTTGATATGTACAATCTTCCAATTTGCACAATCTTAAACGTACATAGCATTCAGTCAGTGTTAGTCTGCATTTGAATCCAGGACCTGAAATGGAGCAACAGGCAGGATTATTAGTTCCATCATTTTAAAAAATATATATTTATGCATTTGTGATGGAAAGATCTAATGCATTCTAAATTGCTAGTGGCATTGCATTTATTACAGTTGTCCTTCAGACTTGCCCAAGCCTAACCTTAAAGTCTCATGGTTCTTTTAACTAACAGCATATTTAAAGCATGATAATACTTAATGAAAGGAAGTGGCTAAAAATGAGCAACTCATTTACCTGTTAGAGTGAAATTCAACAGTCAACTTTTAAAGCTTTTGGTCATCTAGTCACATATTAATATATGGACTAAAATTTGAGGGTGTAAGATAATGAGGGGTTTTGATAGCCTAAATACAAATAAACTGTTTCTATTGGCAGGAAAGGCGAAATAATCAAACGGGAGAGGTGGAATTTTTTTCCACAATGAATTAATTTGATCTGGAATACACTGTCTGAAAGCACGGTGAAGGCAGATTCAATATAACTTTCAAAAAGAAAATTGGATAATTGCTTTAAAGAAAAGGAACTGCCGGGCTATGGAGAAAGCGTGGGTGTGTGGACTAATTAGGTTGGCCTTTCAGAGTCAGCGCAGGCATGATTGGCTGGCTGAATGCCTATCTTCTGAATTTTATTATTTCATTTAATCATTGAAGAAATGCCATACTAATTTTGAAACTGCTTGCTGAAATAATCATGATGAAATATGGAGATAGGCTGTGGCATCTCCTCTGTGGGACTCAATGCCCAGAAAGAAACGAATGAACAAGTTATTAATGCTGAAGGTACTACTTTCTGTCTGATTTTTCAGCCTGTATTTAGTGTTGCAAATCAATGAGAGTCCTGAACGATTGGATTTCTAATGAAGCTATGTAGATTAGTTTATCAATAACATTTAAATACTTTTTCCTCATCTGCTGTTTACTAAATTATTAATTCAACTCCAATCAATTTTAAGGTATTTTTTCATTATCTGCAAACGGTACTGAAAAACCTTTAACACACAAAATAAACAATTTCAGGTAGGAAGCTAAAATGTCATCAGAGATTTACTCTTCATATATGGAACTCTTGATGTAGACAACCTGTTGTTTGTCAGTTTTAGTTATAGTTACGAGGTGATCTTCCCATGCTGATATTTAGTAGTGGTGCAGGGTTGCTATATTGCACTTTAGACATTGCAATATGGTGCAACATACGCATATAGCTAATGCTGACATGTAGTTGTGGAAGGTGATGAGTAGATATGAGATACTGTCCCCCATCCCCCCTTCCCGCTCAGGAAGAGAAGCAAAGTTATTGACAAGATGGGAAAACAAGGAGAATATTAAAAATCTGTTAAAGGTGAGGTAAACAAAATCCACATTTTTGGAATAGTGGATACTTCAACTAGGGTGCTAGATTCACTCATTGTAGTGGATGTGCTTATCGATCAAGTCAGCTGCAGAAAGGAGGCCCTGCTTCCTTCTAATTTACACAGGAAATTGAGCAGCCTTATCCTAGCAACAGTAATTAGAGACAGAGGTAGGGAGATGAATCTAGAATTCTCGACAATTAAATTATCCTAAACAATACAGCAAGGGCACTAACGTATATGATTTGCTGGCAATGTGTAAAGACAGTTTCAAACATAGATTATAAAATAATGTAGTGATTTGTGTAAAGCTAGACATGCATTGAAGAATTCTGCATTCGGCTGGACACTAGGCAATATCTCTGTCATTTTAATAACAATTGGCTTTTTTTTCATTTCACGGGCTAAAGAAGGAATGTGTACTTATGTTCATATGTCCTATTTGTTGAAGCTACGGTAAATTACTTTTTATGCTGAAGTTAAATAATAAAATAATTATATTCATCTGTGTTTGTTACTACTCAACTGAACAACTCAAAGGTTCATGTTATAATAATCCTCTCTAATGGACAATAAATGCCCAGACAAACCTTTAATGGAAGGATGTGAGTGCATTAGAAAGGGTGCAAAAGGATTTATTAGAATGGTTGTAGAAATGTCAAATTCTAGTTACGTGAATAGGTTGGAGAAGCTGGGACTATTCTCCTTGAAGAAGAGGAGATTAAGAGAAGACCTGATAGTGGTATACTAAATCATGAGGGGCCTGGTTAGAGTTGATAGGAGAAACTATTCCCATTGATGGAGGGATCAAAAACTCAGAGGACACCAAGTTAAGGTGATTGGAGCAATTACGACATGAGGAAAAGCTTTTTTTAAATGCAGTAAATGGTAAGATTACAAAATATGCTGTTTCAGAGTGTGGCAAAGACAGATTCAATTGCCTCTTGTTAAAGAGAATGGTATCGTATTCTGCAGAAATAAATTTGCATGGCTTCAGGGAAATGGTGGGACTAGGTGGGTTACTCTTGCAAAGAGCTGGCACAGGCATGATGTGCATACAGGACATGGGAGAAGGTGCTCAGGTCCTAAAATGAGTGAACTCCCACGTCCTTACCCCAACCTGCACACACCATGCCTTGTCACCAAATAGGCTGCTGCCAGAACCATCCCATTGTCAGCTACTAATGGTTCCCATTAACAGTTAATGATTCTCCGAGACTGTCCTTTGCATGTGTAACAAAGACTTGAGCTCTCCAATGTCCTAGCCCCCACCCCCACATACCAGGCCTTGTTATCACACACACAGGAGGAAGGGTCACTGGACCCAAAACGTTAATTCTGTTTTCTCCTTCACAAATGCTGCCAGACCTGCTGAGCTTTCCTAGCAACTCTGTTTTTGTTCCTGATTTACAGCATCCACAGTTCTTTCAGTTTTTATCTTGTTATCACACAGTCTGCTATTACACACAACCCATTGTTATCCACTAACAGTCTCCATTGACAGCTATTCACCCTCCTAGCCAGATTTTGTTTGCCGTTCCTTTGTCTGCCCAACCGTTCTTTTCTCTCTTTACACTCTATCCTCACCTATCATTTTCTCCTTATGCCCTCCCTCCACCCTATCTTCTGCATAAAAACTGACATTTTCCTAGCTGCTATCACTTCTGAGCAAAGGTCACTGGACCCAAAATATTAACTCTGATTTCTCCTCACAGATTCTGCCTGACCTGATGAGATTTTCCAGCAGTTTCTGTTTTTGGTCCTAAAACAAGTGAACTCGGTGTTGAGTCCTGAAGTTTGCAGAATCCCCAAGTGGGAAATAAGGTGCTCTTCTTCCAGTTTGCACTGAGCTTTGCTGGAGCACTGCAGCAAGCTTGAGGTAGAGATGTTGGCCAGGGAACACGTGGCATGTTGAAGCAGCAGGCAACAGAAAGCTTTGAGATTTTTGCGGCCAGAATGTAAATGTTCCACAAGGTGGTTGCCCAGTCTGTGTTTCATCTCTTCAATTTGTGAAGTGCAAGTAAATCGCTGTTTCACTTGGAAGGTGTGTGTGAGGCTTTGAATAGTGAGGAGAGAGGAAGTAAATAGAGAGGTGTTATACCTTCTGTGATCGCAAAAGAGAGTGCATGGGGATGTGGGGAAATGTTAGGAGTGGTGGAGGAATGAGCCAAAGTGTATCCTGGTGGGAACTGTCCCTTATGGAAGGTTGACAATGGAGGGGAGGGGAGGGGAATATGTGTCTGGTGGTGGCAACCCATTGGAGGTGGTGGAAATGGCAGCTAATTGTCTTTTGGGTGTGACTGCTGGTGCAATAGTAAGCAAGTTCTGTGTTTGTTTCTGTTTTTGTTTTTGTTATTGCTTCAACATGCTCACTAGTGGCAGGAAGGGCAGAGTTAAAGAGATATTCAAGGTGTAGAGCTGGATGAACACAGCAGGCCAAGCAGCATCAGAGGAGCAGGAAGGCTGACGTTTCGGGCCTAGATCCTTCTGAATTTCCTCAGATAATGCACCTGTCAAGTGACTTAAGGTGATTTTAACATCCTTAAAAATACTATATAAAGCCAAGTGAATGCCGCTGATGAACTTCTTCACATTTGCCATTTTTTGCCTAAAATCCCACAAAATCTGGCATAAAGTCAATATTGATAGTTACAACTTTTCCCACACTGGGCATTTAAGGCATGCGTTGAGATGGAGAGTAAGGTGGGCGCGGAGCAGAATGGAATTGTCCACCCCTCTCCCATATAGTTTCCTTAATTTCTCAGGCTCTTTGTACAAGTGTTTTTCGAGTTATATCATCAAAAACGGTGACATGTTTTCTGTGCTCTGCGCATACACAAATATTGCTGGCCGTATTCAAACACTGACTTCCTACGCGACTTTAAACTAACACGATCATTTGATTTTAAGTGCTGATTAAACAGCGATTATAACCGCAGTCTGATCGGTCATACTGCTTTGCGTGTTCCAAGTGTACCTACTATTGCACAAGCAGAAAGTTAGAAGGAACAGATTCCAATGTATGAGCACTACCACACATGGCTTCAGATGCATGTGCATTCTTGCGCTATTACCCACTGTTTGCATACAAATGGGAATTTACAAGCTCAGCAGCGGACTAATACAGATTCTTCTTGGTCGCATGCTTCTCATCCACTGGGAGTCATTCCACATTATAGAAACTAGCACTAACTTAGCGTAGCATTGTGAAACTTACTCAGACTGCTCTAATCTACTTTTATTGAACTGGTCCCTGGATTCAGACTTTTTTTTTCCGATAAATCCGGATTTCTAAATCTCCATGGATTTCGAGTGTTTGTTTATCAAAGTGTCCTTTAGAAAAAGGGCTTATTCTTTAAGATGAAAAAATGTGGGAAGCTATTGCAGAGACTTTCATGTCTATAGCACACTCGCTGTCCCTAAGCTCTGTTTGCTGGAGCAGCTGGGCTGTCCTCTGTTGCCTCAGAAGGATTATCAGTCCCTCAGTCCGTAGCACTCTGCATTCAATCGGAAATATGACAGCTCACTTAATCGCTTGACTCCCTAATCCACGCAGATTTGTTGGGATTTATCATTTTATCATGGCTAAGTAAATACTTTTCCTTATGCTTTTTATTGTGAGCAGATAGTTAGTAAAGCATCCTTTCTCAATGCCGCTCTCTGCTTTTTCAGAGTTGGTAAATGTTGATACATTGATGGAGTTTGAAGACAAATGTACCATCGAATATCTGCAGACAGCGTCACCAACAGATAGCAGAATGCATAACCAGGAGAGTTTGTTCCAAATAAGTAACGTATGGAAGGGTTTGAATAACTCCCTAATTAGTGACGGAAAATCTTTAATTGACATATTTATATAATTTGAGACTTTAGAGAAATATTAAAGCCCCAAATAATTGTGATTTAAAAAGGAATGAAAAACTCATTAAAATAGTAAAATGCAGAACACAATTTTAATTAAAATACTGAACATCACTCCAGATGAACCCCTAATTGTAGTTACACATCGAAAATGAATGCTGTATGCGTTTTTATTTAGAATATACACGTAATTAACGTGAAAGCAAAACTACTTTTTACAATGTAGCATGTACAGTACATTAAATGAAAGTTAAACTTTTCACTGATTTCTAAAGCCTAAATGAGAATACACAATCTTCTCGGACACTAGAATGCATTAGGGTGCACAACAACACATTCACTCTGCATCTTCAACATCAGTATGAAGTAATTTCAATTTTACATTCACATTACATTTGATTGTAATTTTTGTTCTGAAGCACTAAACCTATTCTGAAATGAAGTGGAATGAGATTCACACATTATGCTTTGCGGTTTACTTCCACCCTAAAGTAGGGTGGCTACAAAAGCACCAATAAGAACGCTGCTTAATCAGCTTAAAAGAAACTAAGCTTGTATACATAGAGTACTGAAGACCAATCCCACTATTTCTTGGGGCAACACAGAAGGTGTAAACTTCCAATTCACTGGTCTCATCTGTACCTCACAAGTGGCATGAGATTACAGCAGATTGGTCTCTTTGAGGAGAGGGGACCCACTAACAGTAGGAAGGTAAAGCAGGCATGAGACCATTGCCAATGAAATTACTAAGTGTTGATCACACTGGAAAGGTATCAGGAAGACTCAGACCTAAACAAATGTGCCAATGTGAGATATTCGAAGAATATGATTAAATGTGTATAAAGGCTTTATTTATTTGAAGGAAGCCCCCAATCCCCCAATGCCAAGTATTTTTGAAGCTGCTGAGTTTGCTGGATACTTCATCAGAATTGATCCAAATCTGAAAGTATAACTCAGAGGAGGCAGTGATGATTGATTGATTGAGAGTTACTGCAGCTGCAAAAATAAAGGAAACATAGAAGCATATTGAAAATTATCTAAATTGTCCAGAAAAGTACTTTCAGTTTTCTTTTTCAAAACAAGTCAATAAAGCTACATGGTTTACCTTTAAGGAGTCAACAGTTGACTCAATAGTGGCTTAAGCAACTTATAGTTCCATATTATTACTATTGATTGGTACTAAGGTCATTCACCCAGAATATCTCAGAATACTCTTTCTATCTCTCTCTTTCCCTTAAATCCAATGGCATTGTCTGTCTTCTAAAAAAAAGTGCTTGTCAACTTGCATTCCATCTCCAATTTTCCTTTCCTCTCCAACGTTGTTGACCTCTCCCAAATTCACATTCCTTTTTTCTGGAATTCCATTTTGAAATCTCTCCAATCAGATTTTTTTCTCCCGTCACAGTGCTAAAACAGTTTCTACCAGATCTCAAAAGAAAGCTTTTATCATCGTGAGAATGGTAATCTATCCCTCCTTATCTTTCTCAACCTGCCTCCGGCCTTCGTCATGGTTGAACATACAATTTTCCTTTAATGACTGTTCACTGCCATCCATTGGATTGGACTGCTCTCACCTGCATTCAAGCTTATCTATCTAATAATTGCAAAAGTACCAGTTGCAGCGAATTCTGTTCCTTCGCCCATTCCGTTACCTCTGGTGTCCCCCTTCATTCTTTACTTCTTAGTATTTCTCACCCATGTACTGCCCTGATGTGACATCAACAAAATCCCAGAAGTATGACGCCATAATTTTTTGTGCCCATTCCAAACCCTTCCCCTGGTACAGCTGAAATCAAACTGAGATTAAACTAGTCTGTTCACATCTTTGGTGTCACATTTGATCTTGAGGTGAGCTTCCAACTACATATTCACACATCACAAAGAGCATCTATTTCTATGCATTTATTTAATCTGTTTTTCCCTCTGTAACATTGCCTGACTTTGCTCTTCTGCTGAAATCTTCATTCATGCCTTTGAATCTAATGGCATAAACCTCTTCTCAGTTCTCACAGTTTGAAAACTGCCACACAAACCATCAGAGTTTGGAGACTTCACAAACTCTCACTACTAGGAGACTTTACAACTTTAACTCACAGTCTGAAGATTACAATGGGAAGGTGACATCCTAGTGAAGTTATTACTGGATTGTTAATCCAGAGACCCAGGTAATGTTCTGGGACCCGGCTTCGAATCCCACCATTGGTGATGGTGGCATTTGAATTCAATAAAACAATCTGGAATTAAGAGTCCAATGATGACCATGAATCCATTGTCGATTGACAGGGGCGGGGGAACCCCATCTCTTTCACTAATGTCCTTTAGGAAAGAAACTGACATCCCTGCCTGGTCTGCATGTGATTCCAGACACATAGCAATGTGGGCTCCCCTGGGCAATTAGGGATAGGCAATAAATGCTGGCTTAGCCAGTGATGCCTTCAACCTGTGAATGAATAAAAAGAAACGCAACCAACAGACTGCCATTGTGCTAGAATGAAACTGTTCTTATGAACTGAAACTTGGTTCTGAATTAAAGTAAACAAAACTGTGGTCCCTGGGTGGTTTTCTCTCTATGTCACAAAGGTTATACTTTCTAAACACTTCATCAATTAATATCACAGGTAACCTGCTAGGCATAAGACTTCTTGGAACTGACATCTTTAGTTCATTATTCCAAATTGCTTTCTGGCCTCTCAAAAAAAGTACCTTCACAGAAATGAAACCACACATCTATTTCACTTTTACTTTAAAATCCAAATTTACCAAATGGTCATGGTATATTATAAACTTTTTCACATACTGAATAGTAGAACAGGCTTGAAGGGCTGAATGGTCTATTCTGCTCCTAATATATACATTAGTGTGTAGGTTTTTAAGTTGTGTACACTTGTCACCCCAATGCTTGCTCACCTACATTGGCTCTCAGTCATGCCATGTCCTTATTATAAAATTGTCATCCTTATTTTCAAACACATCAGTCATCTTGCCCCTCTCTATCTCCATCTGCCTTCAACCTCATAACCTAAGACTTCTGTGTTTATCTATTTCTGGTCTCTTAAGCAAACCTGATTTTAATTGGTCTACCATTGGTAGTGTTCCTTCAGTTGCCTAGGTCCCAAGCTCTAGAATATGTTCCCTACATGCCCCAGCCTCTCTACCTGGCTTTCCTCCTCTAAGATATTCCTTAAAATGTACCTTTTTGACCAAGCTATTGGTCATTTAACGTAATAGTGCCTTTATTTGGCATGGTGTCTTATTTTGGTTTATAACACTTATCTGAAGTTCCTCGGACATTTTATTACTGAAATAGAGTCTGCAAATATATGCCCAATCATTTTGGAGCATAAGATTTAAACTCTAAAAGCATCAGTGCTAACTGCATGATAAAAACTAAACACTAACTGATGAAATAGCACCAGGAAACAATATTGAATAAGAGCCTGAACCTTAAAGTGATAATTTTTCTTCAAAATTCTCTGGTTGATAAGAAAAATTCAATCGTTAAAACTCCAGCTTAAACACAACTGAAATGTTGCTTCTTTTGCAGCATTTGCTGCTCCCAATCTGCTGACGTTACCATTACCAGCTCATGGCGCTCAGTAAGCCAGGGCTCAGAACTATTTGTGTTATTAATCAGTAAGATATTGCATAGACCAAACAGGCACTGTAAACCTCACATAATCCTCTCACTGCCCTTCTTCTTAATGCACATTCTCAGCATAGCATTATCCCAGATATAGAGGCAGATTCTCTTTTTATTGGCTAGTACCTCAAACACTTATTCTTGTGTTTAAACGCTTCCTTATTTGGATTGTTAAATGACGTAACCCATTTGTAATGCAACTTTTTTTGGAAAAAACAGTTTAGTATGATACTCTTTAAAGACTGCCCCTATTTTGTTTAAGCCAAGATACAAACTTAAATAAAATTCCAAGCTCCCTTATTTATCTTTATTTTCTTTATGGTTTATTTTTATTTTGTCATGTTTAAATATCTACCTATCCATACTATTGGACCTACATTTGCAGGCAGCTGAATTTTCAAAAACCTCTTTCAGGAATGTAGCCCATTTTTCCTGTACCAGAAAAAAATCAACAAGGACCTTCTTTAGGGCTGGCTGTTTCTTAATGATTGGTTCCCATTTAGGCAACCCTGCAGCCTATTGATTAGAATGGTGTCCGTTATTTTAGTCATCATTGATGTTCAGGTAATAAGGTTATCTGGGTCACTTCTGCTCTCTTTATTCCTATTTCATTTGCACTATGACATTTTGCACTCCGTTCTTTGAAATTTTACAATAGTTTTTTATTAACTTTCATAAGGTTATCTCCTCAAATCTCCCCTGAACGTTTTGTCTAGATTCATTTGTTCTCACTCATTTTAATTGCTCTATCCACATAGTTTAAATTTATTTATTAAGCCTATAGGCTTTTTATTCTCTTGGCAATGTATTTGTTTTTAAAGCTTAATATTATAGTTTTATGTTTCCTATTTTTATTCAGCAGAGGTTATAAGAATATGTCACTTAATTTCCTTTAGGTTCTTTGCTGCATTAAGTTTGTCCTCCTGAGATTAAGGCTGTAATTTTCCCATTGGAAGTGGTAATCCGAAATCAGGATTAATTCTGATGTTGTGAGCCAACCTCTGTCCCGGCAGTGCTAGTGGGCAGCACTTTCATGTCTTGGAGGCTGGGACAGCCTCAAGATGGGATCCCAGCGAAGGTGGAAGCCAGAGGTAGAAGTGGAAGTAGAAAACAGCCAGGTTAAAGGTCCTATCTCCATTCTCAGGTTCATTGGAGTTCCCAACAGCATTGAAAACTGCAGACAGTAAGGAGATGCACAGGGAGGAAGCTGTGATATAATGAGACTTTGACAAAGTACACAGCAGGGATTTGGTTCCCATGGCATTTCAGTGCAGAGGAGAAAGAAGAATTTCTGCCAATCCAGTCTCTAGTAGTTGTAGCAAACACAAGTTACTTTCCAGAAATAGAAAATAGTGGTGAGAGTTTGATGAGTTGGGGGTTCAGTCTGTAGATTCACAGCATATAAAAGAAAACTGAAGTGCGATGTAACATCAGTGAAGGTAAATGTTTAACTTAACGAGCATCTTATCATTTTTCCTTATCTGACCTAGGGAATTTTAAGCAGGGTTAAGTAGTACATTAACTGAATCAGTACAAATAAGGCTCTTCCAAAACTTAGGCTGTTAATTTACAAGATTTTATTAATAGTTGTATGATTAACTATTGGCAGTAAAACTTATTAAGTGTTATTTCTGCAGTATAAAATATAAGAGCAAAATAAGTTAATTAACACATAATAAAGGCAATTACCATTGGCAACAAGAGAGAATCTAAGCATCGCCCTTGACATTCAATGGTACTACAATTGCTGAATTCCCCACTATCAACATTTCAAGGCTTGCTTTCGACCAGAAACTGAACTGGACCAGCTATATAAATACTATGACAACAAAAGCAGATCAGAAGCTGGAAATACTGCAGTGCCTTGACATTCAATGGCATTATGATCACTGAATTCCCTACCATCAACATTCTGGGGCTTATTATTAACAAGAAGTTGAACTAAAATCATAATACAAATTTTGTGGCTGCAAGATCAGGTCAGAGGCTTCTAATTCTGCAGAGTGTAACTCACCTCCTGACTCCTGAGAGCCAGTCTACCATCTACAAGGCACAAGTCAGGTCTACAATGGAATAGTCCCGATGTGTTTGGACGAGTGCAACTCCAGCAACATTCAAGTAGCTTGACACCGTCTTGAATATAGTTGCCCACTTGATTGGCACCACATTAAAAAACAGTCACACCCTCTATCATGACGCACAGTAGCAGCAGTGTATACCATCTACAAGATGTACTGCAGAAATTTGCCAAAACTCCTGAGACAACACATTCCGAACCCATGACCACTACCATCTACAAGAACAGGGTAAAAGGTACAAGGGAGCACCACCCCATCTGCAAGTTCCCCTCCACACCATTCACTTTCCTGACTAAGAAACATCACTATTCCCTTGGTGTTTGTGGGGCAAAATCCTGAAATTATGTCTGTTGTTTATGTATCTTACATTTAAGAGAATTTACCTTTAAGGACTTCAAGTGCAATGTTGCAACTCTGCCCACCAGTTTTGGATTTGTGAGCTCCCCACACAGAAAACAATTAGGCAGTCACCTTTTCTGAAGAAGGGTCTAGGCCCGAAACGTCAGCCTTCCTGCTCCTCTGATGCTGCTTGGCCTGCTGTGTCATCCAGCTCTACACTTTGTTATCTCTAGGCAGTCACTGTAATGCATGCTTCATAACTTGTAATGTGTTTTATTGTATTAAATAAACCAACTCATGAAACTAACCAATGCCTGATAAGCATTGAATGTTAGGCCATTGTTATTTACATGACATGATGAACAGTAAAAAACATTGATGAGGCACTAGTCACAATCCATGGAATCAGTCAGACATCAGACACACACTGAAACTGCAGCAAACTACTCAAGAAACATTTGCAGAATTGCATATGTAAAAAGAACAGAACACTTCACTTTCCTCTGAAATAGTGGACTTAAAATCTCAACTCCCTGCTTTGAAGAGAAAAATATGAAAGTTTATTCATTTCTGTGATGGTGACGTTTTTAGGCAATATCTCTACTCAGTTCACAAAGACGAGCACTGCTACCTCACAGCGCCAGGGACCCGGGTTTGATTCCACCCTCCGGTGACTGTCTGCGTGGAGTTTGCACATTCTCCCCGTGTCTACGTGGGTTTCCTCCGGGTGCTCCAGTTTCCTCCCAAAGTCCAAAGATGTGCGGGTAGTGTTCCGGGATGTGTAAATTAGGTGGGTTATAGGGAAATGGGTCTGGGTGGGATGCACTGTGGGTCAGTGTGGACTTGTTGGGTTGAAGGGCCTGTTTCCACACTGTAGGGAATCTATGAAAAAAATGCATAAAAAGCTGAAAGAAAGGAAAATGATACAGGATGAACTACAAGCTCTGTATTATCAATCCATAGAGACATAGAATTGTACAGAACAGAAACAGACCCTTTGGTCCCACTTGTCAGCATTTGGCCCATATCCCCCTAAACTCTTCCTATCCGTGTACCCATCCAGATGCCTTTTAAATGTTGTAATTGTACTAGCTTCCACCACTTCCTCTGGCAGATCATTCCAAATATGCACCACCCTCTGTGTGAAAAGTTGCCCCTTAAATCCCTTTTAAATCTTTCCCCTATCATCTTAAATCTATGCACTCTAGTTTTGGACATCCCTACCCTGGGAAAAATACTTTGGCTATTCACCCTATCCATACTCCTCATGATTTTATAAACCTCTATAAGGTCACTCCTCAGCCTCTGATGCTCCAGGGAAAATAGCCCAAGCCTATTCAGCCTCTCCCTATAGCTCAAATCCAATGAAAGGATTGCCAGGTTACAGGCATAGCTCAAGTAACTCACAAAAACAGAGGTTGCTGGAAAAATTCAGCAGGTCTGGCAGCGTCTGTGATGAAAAAATCAGAGTTAACGTTTCGGCTCTGGTGACCCTTCCTCAGAACTGAAGAAAAACAGATGGAGATACACTCTGCACATAACAGTGAGCTGCAAATCCCTCATAAGATAGTCATTTTTAGAAATAAATACCAGCAATGATGCTCTAGTGAAAGAATTCAAGTAAAACATAGAGGAAACCAACCAACCACTGAAGCTACAAATAGGCAAGGCCATGGCTTCCGAAGGAAAGGTAAAAAAATGTTGAAGAGGCTGGACTGTTCTTAAAGCAGGTTATGAGGGAGAAAGTATACTGGCCTCAATAGAAGTTGTAAACTTTGATAGAATAAGAAACATTTAAGGAACAACACAGTAAATGCCAAACTCAAGCAAAAACAAAGTTGTTGGAAAAGGTCAGCAGGTCTGGCAGCATCTGTGAAGGCATCTGGCAGCAGGAAGGGTCACCGGACCCGAAATGTTAACTCTGTTTTCTCCTTCACAGATGCTGCCAGACCTGCTGAGCTTTTCCAGCAACTTTGTTTTTGTTCCTGATTTATAGCAGCCGCAGTTCTTTCGGTTTTTACACGGTAAATGCCAAAGATTGAAACACTCAAAACAGCTTGAGGAACAAGATCAGTCAGTAACTAACCTGAAACAAAACGTGGTGGCCATGCATCAGCATAACCAAATTCTGGAACAGCATCTACACAGTATAAAAGAAAAACTTGACAACAGGATCAGGAATGATAGACAATATCACTGATGAATTTGGACAATCAATGGCATCTCCAGACCATGTCACCAACATAGGGTTTGGACATATCAGCAAATTGCCTGTATGCTATGACGACCCATATGTTCACTTGTTATTGTATATAATTAAACAGGTCTATGGAAAGGGGAGGATTTTATCTAAGTAACTTGCCTTTAAGAGGGGCCACCTTTAAGGACTCCATATGCTGTGTGTACACAATGTTGCCTGATGTTCAGTCTGCTATGGCTCTGTTAGCAGTACACACAGAAATAATTAGTTGCTATAATGTCTCCTTCATAATATTTATTGCCTTTTGGTGTTTAAAGTACCTTAGTCCACAGTGTTAATCAATCCATGAAACGTGATTGATTACTAGACTACTATCATTTACACAACTGCTTTGAGGATTTACTTGCCCCTTAATGAACCTCCCATTCTTGTAGTGACAGCCCCACGGTGTCACCATCAGTGTTTCTCTCGTGGCAACGACCCAACATCAACAGAAAGTGTATTTACATGTTGACATTAACACAATAAAATGCCTTTAGACTCTTCATAGGAATATTGTCAAACATACTGATTCATTTATGGAAATTACATATGGAAATGGCCAAAAGCTTGGTAAAATAAGTAAGTTTAAAGCAGGAATGACAGGTAGAAATGACAAGGGATTGAGGAAGGGAATTGCCAAGCTTTGGATCTTGGTAGCTGAGGGTGCCATTGCCTGTGGTGGAAGGAGCAAAATAAGGCGTTACTCAACAGATCAAATTTAGAAG
This sequence comes from Rhincodon typus, assembly GCF_021869965.1. NCBI lineage: Eukaryota > Metazoa > Chordata > Chondrichthyes > Orectolobiformes > Rhincodontidae > Rhincodon > Rhincodon typus. The sequence goes on along the minus strand of NC_063341.1, from coordinate 55,247,158 downwards.
AATGGTAGATATTTTGGAAACCGAAAGAACTGCGTATGCTGTAAATCAGAAACAAAAACAGAAACTGCTGGAAAAGCTCAGTAGGTCTGGCAGCATCTGTGAAGAGAAATTAGAGTTAACGTTTCGGGCCTGGTGACCCGTCCTCAGAACAGCTTCTATTTGCTCACTGGGAGGCACTCATAACTGAGCATTCACTCCTGAGTCAAGAAAAGGGCTAGAATCCTGAAGGCATCGAAAGTTTGAACCCTGAACACTTCCTGAATGCATCATGTACAAAATTTAACAGAATCCTCCCTAAAGATTTATTTTATAAATATTTCTAACTGTTCATGTGTCTTTCTCCAAAATCCATCGCTCAGAAATCTGACCTTCAAGATTTATTGCTAAAATGGTGCCTTTTTCCTATTCGTATGAACTGGGAAAATTATGATGTTGTTTCATCTGACATCATCAGATCAATTCACAGGGAACACAGATGGATGGGAACAAAGATTTGACACTAATCTTCAAAGGATATTTTCAGGGTATTAAACCTTTGAACATTAGAGTAAATATAAAAAATACATTAATTGCTCGAACTTAAAAAAGTTTGCTGTTTGATTCTAATTTGGCTTAAATGTGAGATTAATTTTCGATGCCTTGTGAAGAGATCCAATATCACCTCCTGCTTGGGCAGCAGAAACAAAGTAAAGATTTGTGTCTGATAATCCAGTGAAGCTAATTACAAGGTAAAATGAGCTACTAAAGCATCCCAATGACTTCTCTAACAAGGATAATTTCACTGCTTACACAGCTGTCAGTCGCAGCCTTCTGCTCACTCTGCAAAACCTATTAACTCCTTTTAACAATTTATATGTTCGATAACTGATTAACAGGCACTGGGTTCATCACTTAGATCAGCATGGTCAGTCAGTGACCATTACTGGAAAATCTATGAGTTTTTACCAGAATCACTAATTATCTGTCACCTTAACTATTGCCTCATTAAGCTCCTTGATTTTGTTGGTTTTAATTTAAACTAAGTAGTCAAGTATATTATGGAGTTTTAAGAATTCAACCTAATTAAATCTGACATTTTCTCTTCCACCATCCTCAGCAATATGCATATCCAAAATAAAAGTTGTACTTCCAGGGAAAGAATTTCTCTAAAAACCCAAAACATTGTAAATGACTGAGGGAACAAAAATTACCCTGTTGAATGAATATATTGAAAAGTTTTGGTTAATCAGTACTTTGTAATCACTATTTGCTTTATCTGAGTGCCCTTCATTTGTTGCATATTTTCTATTGCCTTCAATTTTGTGTACCCAAGACTTTTTCTGCACAATTAGGAAATACACAATTTATTGAAAAGCAAATGAATCTTATTAAGATGAAGGGTCTAGGCCCGAAACATCAGCCTCTCTGCTCCTATGATGCTGCTTGGCCTGCTGTGTTCATCCAGCCCTGCACCTTGTTGTCTTGGATTCTCCAGCATCTGCAGTTCCTACTATCTCTGATTCATTTACAAAGAGTATATGTGTATCTATTTGATGTATTTTGCTGTTGTATTTGCCCCTCAAACTTCTGTATGTTACTTGCAGGGGTTCTACTATCATTAAGGGAGTAGCTGAGGTGAGTGGATCCTCAGCCAACAATGGGATATGTCAGAAAGTTATTGCAGTAACCATGGGTGACTTTAACTATATGTTGAAAGGATAAGCCAGATTGGCAAAGGTAGCCAAAAAAATGTGTTTACGGAGTATACTGGGGACAATTTCCTAGAATTGTACATGCTAGAACTAACCAAGGTAACTATTCTAAACTGGGTAACAAGCAATGAGACAAGTTTAATCAATAGCTTTGTGGTGAGGGAACGTTTAGCTGACAACAATAATAACATGATAGAATTTCATATCTTTTTAATCAAGCTGTTCAGCTATATTATGATACCCCTCAGGAGCAAGCAGGTCTTGAACATGGGTGTTCTGAGCCAGAAGTAAGGACATTACCACTATGCCACAAGACCCCCACCATGATAGCTTCATGCTTAGTTTGAAGTGGAACTTGTGGGTTTAAGACTAGAGTTTGAAACATGAATGTAAGCATAAAGGCATAACAGCAGAGCTAGTGAACTTGGAACTAGGATAAAAGATGCTACAGAAGAGATGTAGCAGTAGATTTTTAACAAGATATTTAATAACTCTCAGCAAATATTTAGGCCAGTGAGAAGGAAAGATCATTTAAAAAGGATGCATCATCCCTGACTAAATAAGGAAGTTAAGGATAGCAAGATTAATGGTAGGTCAGACAATTGGGAACAAAAACAGAAGTTGCTGGAAAAACTCAGCAGGTCTGGCAGCATCTGCGAAGAAAAGATCAGAGTTAACATTTCAGGTTCAGTGCTGAGGAAGGGTGACCAGACCTGACTGGGTCTGACTCTGATTTTTTCTTCACAGGTGCTGCCAGACCTGCTGAGCTTTTCCAGCTACTTCTGTTTTTGTTCCTGATTTACAGCATCCGCAGTTCTTTTGGTTAGACAATTAGTCAGAATTGAAGAATCAGGAAAGAATGACCAAAAGAGGGAGAAAGTAGAGTATGACAGAAAATTTGCTTATACTATCAAAGCAGGTTGGAAAAGTTCTAATAAGTAAATAAATAGGAAAAGAGCAACAAAAGAGTGTATCTGGGGAATTTATAGTGGGATACAAGGAATTGGCGAAAGTACTGAACAAGGATTTTGTCTCAGTCTGCACTGAAGAAGACTAAGAAAATTTCCCAAAGATTTTACAAACACAAGAGTGAACATGAGTGATGAACTTAAAAATAATCACCATTGCCAGGGAAAAGATGCTGGGAAAGCTATTTAACATAAAAGACTTATAAATCCAATGGCCAGTATCCTAGGATCTATAATGAAGTGGCTGTAGAAATACCTTGGTTATAATCTTCCCAAATTTCTTAGATTCTGAAAGGGTCCCTTTGGATTGGAAAGTGGCTAACATAATATCTTTATTCAAGAAAAGGGAATAACAGAAAACAGGAAACTGTAGGCCAGTTACTCCAACATCGGTCATCGGGAAATTGTGAACTTCCTTTATTTAAGGAGATTACAGCAGCATTATGAAAATCATAATGGGATCAAAAAGGGTCAATATAGCTTTGTGAAAGGGGCATCATCTTTAAGTAACATATCAGCATTTTTTTTGAGGAAGAAACATGAAATTTGGATAAAAGGGTACCTCAATTTCCAAATGACATTTGATAAGCTACATAGGTTAATCAATAGGATAAAAAGATTTGGTGTAGGGGTAACGTACTAACATGGATTGAGGATTGGCTAGCTAACAGAAAGAAGAGCGTAGGGATAAATGGGTCTTTTGAAGTTTGGCAACCTGAAAGTAGTAGAGTACCACAGGGATCATTGCTGGGGCCTCAACAATTTACTATCTCAGTCAATGACCTAGATGAAGGGACCGAATCAATGTTACCCAAATATGCTTATGATACCAAGATAGAGGGAACATAAGTTGTCAAGAGGATGTAGAGATTCTGCTAAGAGATATTCATAATTCAAGTGAGGGGTAAAAATTTGGCAGATAGAGAATAACGTGAACAAATGTGATCTTGTCCACTTTGATAGCAAAAGAGCACACTATTTAAGTGCAGACAGATTGAAGAACTTGATTGTTGAGAAGAATCTTGATGCCCTGATACGTGTATCACAAAAAAAGTCAGCAATTTGTTACAGCAAGTGAAGTTCTTCCTAAGCAATTTCTTTCTGAGAATATCATGAGGAAGATATATGGAATATTCAAATTTACTGCAAGGGGAATGGAACATAAAAAGGGTAGCATGGTGGCATAGTGGTTAACACTGCTGCCTCACAGTGCCAGGGACCCGGGTTTGATTTGGGTGACCGTCTGTGTGGAGTTTGTACATTCTCCCCATCTCTGCATGGGTTGGGGCGGCACAGTGGCTCAGTAGTTAGCACTGCTGCCTCACAGTACCAGCAGCCTGGGTTTGATTCCACCCTCGGGCGACTGTCTGTGTGGAGTTTGCACGTTCTCCTCCTGTCTGCGTGGGTTTCCTCCCACTGTCTGAAGATGTGCAGGCTAGGTGGATTGGCTGTGCTAAATTGTCCATTGTGTTCAGGGATATGTACATTAGGTGGGTTATAAGGGGATAGGTCTGGGTGGGCTCTGAGAGTCGGTGTTGACTTGCTGGGCCGAAGGGCCTGTTTCCATACTATAGGGAGTCTCAGTCATAAAAGTTGGGATGTTTTATTGCAGATTATACATCTAGTGCATTATGTATAGTTTTGTTTTCCTTATGTCAAAAAGAACATAATAGTGCTGGAAGGAGAAGGTTCGTTCAATTCATTCCTGGAATGAAGGGCTTATCACATGAAAAGAATGGATTTCTACCCATTGCAAGAATAAAAGGTGATCTTATTGAATTATCCTAAGGGGACTTGATTCGGGGGATGCTGATAGGATGTTTTCTTTTGTGGGGAAGGTGAGAACTAGAGGGCACAGTTTAAGAATAAGTTTTCCTTTTAAATGGAGAGGAGTTTTTTTTTGTCTTTCAAAGGGTCATTAGTCTGTGGAATTTTATCTCTTTGCAGTGTCTCACCTTAGATTTTCTTAGATCTATATATCATCAGTAGACTTAGGTACATTTCTCTGTCTCTTTGACTAGGACATTAATAGTGTTTGTAAATAACTGAGACTTCAGCGCTTATCCTTGTAGTACTTTACTAATCATAGCCTGCCAATATGAAAATGCCCTGTTATACCTACACATTTGCTTCCTGTCTGTTAACCAATTCTCTATCCATTCTTATACAATACATTGCCATCAGCTCCATGAGCCCTTATCTTGCCTGTTAAACCTCTTATGGGGCACCTTATTGAGTACCATTTAGAAAAACAATACCCTTTTATTTAGCCTACCGTTTCTTCCTTTAAAAAACCCATTAAACTTGTCAAATACTATTTCCCTATTGTAAAACCATTTTTATATTGATATTCTGAATTGATAAGAGTATTGTTCAGAATTACTCAAGAATAGATTCCAACATTTTTTGGATAATTGATGTCAAATATTTGATTCACATGCCAGCAACTGTCTAAAATGGGAACTTAACCTTGTAGGATGAGTTACTGAGCGTCTTTACATCTTTTTTAGAATTCCCTTTGTTCATTCAGGCTCCCCTGGAAGGAGCAGGCATAAACCCTGTTCTGCGCTGGTTTTCTTGGTGGGGATCAAACCTAATTACTGACAAGCTTCCCTCCCTTGGCCCCATCTCTTCCGTCGGGACTTAGTTGAGGGCTTCTGCTGGAAAAGAAGTTACCCAAAATTCATCCTAACAAAATGTGGGAGGCAACCCTAGAGGTGCTACATTTAGGAAAATGATTGAAATGAGACACCAAGGCCCCATTCAGGTTTCTTGGCTGGGATACCTCTGTTGTTTGCAAATCAAAAACAGGTTATAATCAATTTTTAGCGTTTTGAATTTGGATAGGTGGACATCTGTTTGTATGTGAAGCTGGTTGGGTATCAATAGGAATGGTGGTTCTCCTATGAATTCTCTGTCATATCTCCCTCTTTTCTTATTGTTCTTCCAACTGTCATGAAAATAAGTTCCCCCAGGAACACTACATAGCTTTAAGGAGGGCTTGTTATCAAAAAAATAGTTGTCTGAATACTACTCCACTGCAGCCCTAGTGTTACTTTAAAAAGTCAAATTAATCAGCTCAAACACAGAACCAAAATGTAAGCTTCAGTCTTCTCCCTTCTAATAACTTTATGCATATTTTTCATAGGTTCTAAGTTTATCTGAGTCCAATTAAATAATGTACTTCCAGTGTTAAAGCCTGAAAATAATTTGGTGTCTAAATGACATCATTTTACTGGCTCTGTATTGAAATAAAACTATCATCTATTTCTGTAGGATTTTCCTGTCTGTTAAACATTCAGATCGTGTGCATTGAGAGTGAATAGGTTACGTAAATAATCTGCATTCAAAGCAAAACTTCATATCATCTTAATCCTGCCTTTACATAGGTGAAATTTGGAACTAATATCTGAATGTTTACAATGTTATCGGGACCACAATTGTCTCTGAATTGGTTTTGAATACTTAAGGGACTCGGAAGGGGATTTTCTAGAATTTTTTCCATAACTGATTTGGATTTTTGCCTTTCCCTGGAATTGGTATGGTTTCTAGATGGGTGGGAAGTATATGTATTGTCCACTGTACTGGTCTACTGTATTTGCTGCTCAGTGTGGTGTCCTCTACATTGTGGAAACGAAGGACATACTGGATGACTACTTTGCAGAGCACCTATGTTCTGTCTGCAAAAATAACCCTGAACTTCCAGTTGCCTGCCACTTCAACACACCACCGAGTTATCTGAGCAACATCTCTGTCTGGGGCTTGCTGCAGTGCTCCGGCAAAACTCAGTGCAAGCTGGAAGAACAGCACCTCATTTTCCACTTGAGAACTCTTCAGCCTTCTGGACTCAATATTGAATTAACAATTTCAAGGCTTCAGCACCTTCTCCCATGTCCTTACCCCAACTCCCACTTACTAGGCCTTGTCCTCACCTAGGATGCTGCCAAACATAACCCATTGTCAGCTTCTAATAGTCCCTATTAGCAGCTATTCATTCTCCCAGGCTGACTTTTACCTTGTCATTTGCCTGTCCAATTGGTTTTCTCTCTCTGGGCTCCATCCCCATCTATTGTTTACTCGTTGCCCCACCCCCCTCAAGCCCATCTTCTACATAAATACTAAGCTTTACCTATTTCCCATCAGTTCAGAAGAAGGGTCATTGGACCGAAACTTTAATTCTGCTTTCTCTCCGCAGATGCTGCCAGTCCTGCTGAGTTTTTCCAACAGTTTCTGGTTTTGCCTGACTTCCAGCATCTGCAGCTATTTTGGTGTTTTTGTTTAGTCTATGTATTGTGTTGCATAAGTCATCACAACTGTGCAGGACAGGGTGTATGGACAAATAGTCTTCTCCTGGCCATCGTTGCTGAAATATTCATATGTATATATTCGTGTTTGATGCTTCCCATTTCTCACATTTGCATGGAAGGACATTTTGAAATGATTGAATAACATAGCAGCCAGTCTTGAAAAAGAGGACTGTAATCCAATTTGACATAACTATCTTTTAAGAAAATTGATGTAATTGCCTTTATGAGGTGCATTGAAAGGATTTTTTGCATCTCAATAGCCACTCACACTTGTTGGTCTCCAGAGGTATTTGTAGTGTATAAGTTCTAGATTTTCCCTTTGCCAACTGACCTTGTTCATTCAGCAAAGAAGAATCAGAAGTAATTATTTTATACTTGTGTTTGTTTTAACCGATACATTTCACTGAATCACAGTCAACATTGACACTACATTTTTTTTTGCAGCATCCTAATTCTTTTTGATAAAAATGCAACACAGCTTCCTCTTAGCTTATGAAGAACAGCAAAACTCACTCAATGAAGAACAGGATAAGCTCTACTCTTTAGTGACAGTGAAAAGCTGGGAAGCTCAATAGAGTTTCAGAGATAGTAGGAACTGCAGATGCTGGAGAATCTGAGATAGCAAAGTGTAGAGCTGGATGAACACAGCAGGCCAAGCAGCATCAGAGGAGCAGGAAGGCTGACGTTTCGGGCCTACACCCTTCTTCAGAAATCATTTCTGAAGAAGGATCTAAGCCCGAAACTTCAGCTTTCCTGCTCCTATGATGCTGCTTGGTCTGCTGTGTTCATCC
>NC_063341.1:55153017-55238901 GCF_021869965.1 Rhincodon typus | reverse complement strand
GTCAGAAAAATAGGTCAGCAAAACAAAACTCTCCGCAGTAATTGCTACGCATCAAATAGCTATCTATATAAGTATATACCTAAGTACATAAACAGCTTAGCTGAGTAACGCATTGAGTGTCTATCAAATTACATGCACACAAAATACCTGTGTACACACGTGCACATATGCGGATGTCCAATGCATATGGCAAAATGATTAGATGGTGAGGTCCGTTGATGTCAGATCCATTTAAGCAACAAGAATGTATTTGAAATTCTGCAAGTTACGCAACAGATGAACAGCTTTTCCGTTATAAACTGAAGAACATGCAAGGATCCGTGGGAGAAAAGCAACTTCAACCACCGCCCTATCAAATTCTTGTCTTTCTTGTTATTGAATTAAAGAAATTTACAACACAGAATGAAGCCATTTGGTCGATTGTAGTTGTGATGACTCTTCAAAAGGACTGCCCAATTCTTTCCCACACAACAGCTTTTTTTCATAAGCCTACAAATTAGTCTACTTCGAGGTAGGTCTAATTACCTGAGAGCTTTTCAATGGAATCTAATTCCACTACCTTTTCCAAAGTGATATCCAGATCTTAATGATACTCAAATAAATATTTTCGTTTCCCTTCTATTATTTTTTTAACAATTATGTCATATCCATGACCCATGGTCACTGACCAATTTGTTAAAGTAAATAAGTTCTCTCTAATGGCTCTATCAAAAGTGCTCATAATTTTGAATACCTCTATTAGTTCCCCTTAACCTTTTTTGCAAAAGTGAAGAATCTCAGCTGCTGCAACCTCTCCACTTTATTGACATTCCTGATCTGTGATATCGTCCTTTGTTGTGTCTCCAAGCCAAGGGCGATTTTGTTATAGCCTAAAATTATACAAAATAAACTGTCTGAGGCCTACTCAATAATTTGAATAGGTTTAATATGACTTATTTTTGTAATCAGTCACCTTATTTACTGCCCAAATATCCCATACACTTTCTTAACCACTTTGCCAATTTGCCTTGCCATCTTCAAATATTGTTCTGCCCTGCGTTTGCACCCTTCTTTAAATGATACAATTTAGATTAAATTGACTAACCAAACCAAGTGTACAACTTCACACGTAAACTGCATCTGCCAGGCATCTGACAACTTCAATAGTCTGTCTATGTTCCCCAAGTGTGCTATTATCTTGTTGACTATTTATCACATTGTCATCCCCAAACTTCAAATTTATTATCCCTATACCCAACGCCACGTCATTTGTATAAAACAAGAAAGGGAATAACCTTTAGACATCCCATTGCATACTTCTTTCCAGTAGCAAAAGAATCAGCTTTCCTTTACCCTCTGTTTTCTATTCCTGGGCCAATTACATACTGAAGTACTTGACTATTGCTGAAAAAGACATACTTCATCAAAGTTTTGCATCTTGCACTCATCAGGACAATTCTCAAGAAAATCAATTCAAGGGCAATGGATAACACCTGACAGCTGTTCACCAATTCATTTCTCAGGGTAATGCCACTGACCAGAGTCAACCTGCTTAGTTTAAAATGCAAACAAAACCTGGTAGTTAACTATCAATCATCATTGCTTGGTGCATTATCCACAGCAATGCCACTACAAAACAGAGTCCACTTGCCAATCAATTAACCTTTTCATCTCATGCAGTACAAATGTTGGCTTCCCCCTTAATTTCATATTCTTGTGAATTATCTTCACAAGTGCAAGACAGAAACAATCAACAAAATCAGTTTTTTTTTGTCTGCAATATTTAAGTTCTGAATGACCAAACAACTACTCAAAGTGCTTTTTTTTTCTCAGAGACTGTGGGTACCAATGGCAAGGTCAACATTGATTGACCATCCCTAATTGTCCTTGAACAGATAGTGGTGGACCACCATCTTAAAGTTATCACAGTCCCTCTGATAGCACACAGTTCCTTTTCTGAATAGGTTTGTTGTATGGGACTTCATTAAATGATTAATAGAAGTCCAAACATATAGTGTCTACTATGCTACCTTTGTCAATGAACTGATACTTAATTAAATAAGTCATACTGATGATTATCCAGACACAATTTGTTTTTACTAAATCTGTGTTGGTTCCCTCATTAAAGCACAATTATCCAAAAAAGAATCAATTGTTCCTTTGACAATGGTGTCTAGTACTTTTCTACAACTGACATTAGACTCGCTGGTCTGGAATTAACAGGTTTATCCCTCCTTTCCCACCATTTTGAGGAAGGCTGTAACATTTTCAGTTCTTTTGTACAAAAGGAAGTTGGGAGGTTTTAGCCATAGCTTCTGCTAATTCAACCTAGCTTCCCTCAGCAACCTAAAATGTATCCCGTCTGGGCCAGGTGACTTGTTTACTTTGATAGATGCCAACAAATGCGGCATCTCCCTCAATATTTATAATCTGTTCACACGAGCTACTTGTTCAACCCCACCCCACTTTCATTAACTTCATCCTCTCCTTCTATGAGGAGTATTTATTGCCCGTCTGATTTCGCCATGTTAGCTCCATAAGCAGGTTGCTGAAATCAGCCCCATCATTCTTTTAACTATAAACTTCATACGAGATTTTTTTTCTCCTTTTGCGCGCTTAATGTATGCTCACACTCTCTCTTTATCCTTCTGATGTCTTTTTCCCCGACACAAAGTCTGACTCTGGGTTCTACGTTACACTTATCATAATCCTCTTTTATTTTTATATCTATTTCTTCTGTCACCCCGGATCTCCATTTTAGGCTGCCAGAATGTTGTTATTTGGGAGCGCCCTTGTTTTATACTCGAACTATTTCCGCCTTGAAGGCCGGACATTGCTCATTGTGCTAAAAAGTCTCGGAGCGAAAACTCGCCATAATTAACAATATTTTATCGAATCAGAGTTTTAAGGCAAAGAACTAAATTCTCTGGAGTGCCGAGTGGACAAGTAAGTATAGCACAAGCTAAATTCTAAAGTTATCGAGGCTTATATATAGATTTGCCGGAAACAGAAGGTTTTAACTTTCTTTTGTTGGCTCTTGAAAATGATGCTTAAATTCGGAGAGCTCAAGCGGCGCGTCCGGCATTCCAGAAACCGGTTTGTTGCTGCATCTTACTGAGAGCTACGCTGAAGTTTAAATACTCGTTGTTAAAAGATAAAGAGGCATGTAAGGTCATTTTACCACACTCAAGTGTCCACCAGTGAGACAATTAGCAACGCCGATTGAAAACGAAATGGAAAAGTAAAATTAACAGGAAGAATAAGTAAAAAGTTGACAGAGATTGTTAGAAAGCAATAGATAAACAAACAGAAACCGAGAAGGAGATAGAGATGCCAGGACAAAAGAGGGGGTGAAACTAGGGGTCAAAAACAACAAAAAAAGGTTGGACTGTTAGAAGAAGGCTGATTCCGAGTGTCAATACCTTACGTTGGAAAAATATAAAACATCCTGAGCAAAGGACAACCGGACAATATTGAGTGCGCAGGATCTTTATCGGACTTACGGCCCTACTGTCAAAAAGCACAATCGCGATTTAGACAAACGAGAGCTATGCTGTGTGCCTAATAAGACGTATGCTGTACCTAGGAATATTGGCTCTGGTTTTCTTGATTGTATTTGCGCGGCAATGGAGATAAATGGTTAAACCACACGGTTATTGTTGATGCCCACAATATCAAGTTCCCAACAACCCAGAGAGTAATGAGTCAAAGTTACCACTTTCAAAAATCATACAAACCGTCCAATGTAAATATTTCAAAACGCGAAAGCTCGGGTAATATACTTGCATAGTTGTGAAAATGCAATCAGTAAAATAAAGAGTTAAAATAATATACCACAATGCATCAACATTGTAATTAAAATATATGGATAACTGACACTAACATTTCTATTGACGACTCTTTAAATTCGTCTGTTTCATTTCTTCAGTTACTGTTGATAACGCTCAGCATAATTTAGTAACAGGCGTGTTGTAGTTTAGATTCACTCTGCTCAGCAATATATTAAACACAACGTACATTCGAAATATTCAGCTGGTCTGGCTGCTTCTGTGAAGCGAATTCGAGCTTCAGACCGATTAGTTTGACCCTCAGACAGATCATTCGAACAAGGGTAGCCAACCAGAAAGGTGAACCCTATTCCTCTCTCTACAGAGGCTGCCAGACCTGCTGAGTAGTCCCATCATTTACTGCTCAGATTTCGGATTTCCGAAACCCTTGATCATTATTTCCTCTCTAAGATATATGTCTGTCCGTTTAAACGCTTTTGGAAATTGTTCTATTCGCATATGCTTATGTTGTTTGTGCGCTGGTCTTGTCTACCCTAAATGCTGAACCTAAGGTTCTCTCTGTGTTGCGCGGATGTGCAGCAATTACTTACGTGTGTATTGTTGCTGGGGATGAGTGTCTGTGTCTGTAGGCCTATCTATCTACAATAATGCGTGCGTTTGTGAGCTGGTGCAATTGTGCCTGTGGTATGTGGTCCCTTTGCGTTCATGGGTAAACGCCTGAAGAACTACGCTGAGCCACACCTTTACTACGTTTCGATGACAGTAGTTAAGGGAGTTAACTTTTAAATAATTGCTCAGATAATTTTAAAATGGTCAAAAGAGTTTAGAGCTACGCCGTCCTGGACTTGAGCTGAAGCAGGAACTTGTCTCGTGGAAGTGCCATTTAAATTCCTTTACCGCACACTTCCAGGCAATCGGGCTAGGAACTATTCTAAGCTGACGTATGAAGTAACACTGTTGATTTCGTCAAGCTGTAACATTAGATACTTGGTTTTCTAATATCTTCTTGGCCAACACAGAGATATACACAGTATGCAGAAACATGTTTATGCTTGTGATTCGTGTTGGTGAACATCCACAAAAATAGACAGAAACAAATAATTCAAAATATTCAAGTAGTGTATTTCTACAGTGGATAGGTACCAAATATATACAATACAGCCAAAGTACATAGTACGCTCATGGCAATACAGTGAACGCCGTGTATAGAACAGACATGGCATACATTCAAGGTCTCCTTATACACTGCAGCCAAATACAACTCGCACAACTGCAGTGCTGAACACAGGAAACATGCATTCATTCAGCAGGCGCGGACATGAACGGGTACAGTGTGCCTCATGTTGCTAGGTACTACAAGCGCCACAATCCGTAAAGTTACATACATGTTCATAAATATGCACCTTTTTCATTTGAAAGGAAAAGTTCAAACTACTGTATAAAACGTCGTTGGACCTTATCCTCAGCTTCAGCTCGTTTCATTTTGGATAATTGATTTTTTTTTCTGGCAATTCGTGGGAGCAATTTGTTACAGTTTATAAGATGCTTTAAAATTGATCAAAAAGGTTTAGAGCCACTCAGCGCTGTGTGTTGGGGGCTTGGGGGAAGACGGAGATTTTTTTTCCCTACTGACGGTATTTAACTCCTTTGCCACAAACTGCTGACAAGTTGTTATTTTCCTACTGCCCTGTTCCAAAAAGCTGAATTCAAACCGAGTATAAGAATGAGGTTCGCATTTTTCCCCCTTTTGTCTTTTTAAGGCTGTCAGAGTACGTTAGTCTCTCAGAAAATTAGTCGTTTGGATCATCTTCTTACCAAAACAAAATCTGAGCTTTTTAAAGCAATACCGGATTATAGCAAGAGGCTTTGTTTTGCTAAATCGAAGGATTAGAGAAGATTTGCCACCATAACGTTGTGGTTTTATCGTCCTTTTATCCCTTCGTGTTGGTAAAGCTGTGTTGCTTCAGGATTAAGGTTTTACAAAGACCTTCCTTGTGCTGCTCTGAGGCAGATAGGTGCAAATCCACGGATATGGGAGGCTTGCCTAGGTTGCTCTTGGCCACAAATCCGCATGTAAATTCTCCTGCCGCCAGATCGAATGGCTAGCAATATGGATTTTCTCTGTTCCACAGTCAAGTTTAGAAAAAAAAGTTATATGATGAGGCCTTTCACATGGTTCTTCAAACTGCTAAGATCTTGAGCATTTTTTATTACTTTGTATGAAATCAAAATATGTCAAGGTTAGAACTCCCTAATGCTTTATCAAAGAGAGAGGGCCTTTACTTCTTCCCACTACACTTGGTGATCAAGGTTTTCATCTAGAGCAGACGGTATATGCATTGAGGGAGCTTTTAAATGTAATTAAAGTCGCCTCCTTCAAAAGCAGTATTTTATAAGGCTGTATAAAGAACCGTAACCTAACTTGAGGCTAACAACAAAAAATATTTAATTTCCGCTTAATATTTTAAGCAAGTCATATATTAAATCACTATCTAAACAATAATTCACTAATATACTCTATATACCATATTCATGTTTGAGAATTTTTCTATCCTTTCCAAAGGCCAGCTTTCTATGTGTCCCAAATTTTGCCTGGATATGATAGATTTCGTGAAAGCAGGTATGTGTCTATCGGTGGTACATTCTCCGAGAACCGAGAAAACTATTCGCTTTACCCCTACTCCCACAAGGAAATGGGTATCACTGAAATACTGTTAAAGTTTTATTGTGATTCTTAGTATACTGTCGCTGATGATAACTGAGATATGTCTACTCGCCCAAATTAAACATTAAATCCTTCTTATAGTTGCTGATGAGCGCCAAACGCAGTTGTTTCAAAATGCACTCGCTTATGTCCAAAAAAATCTCTGTAAACAAAGCTACAGTGGGTTGGTGAGGGGCAGCGGAGGGCTGTAACCCTTAAACATGCACTAAATAAAACTTTAAGTAACAACTGCATACACATGTACAGGCACTGAGGCACACCTTGACGCAAACACCCCAACACAAAGAGGCTGGCGGAGCCTCAGGATGCTGAAAACTCCACAAGTTTCACTTAGGTTAGAAAACAACTCCAGAGAATCCGCCAATAGGGCTGACAACTTGCTCGTCACTGTCACAACCTCAAGAGAAGCACTCCACACTGATAACGCTGTCGCGGTATTAATTCCCTTATCTATGAGGTAACTTATATTGAAAGTCACTTTCCCACAACTGCCAATATACTCAATAAATCGAGTTATTCCATTGCTGGAGGTCCCTCGTAAATGTAGGTTCGCTTCGTCTCTATGACCTCGACTCAGACTGAGTTTCATATTGTGCGAATTATTTTATGAAATTATAAGCAATTCTTTTCCAGCGTTCCTGGGAGCTAAACAACTCAAAAGTGGCATGTACACTTTAGTGGGCTTTTATTAATGGAAAGCAGGATGCCAGTTCAGCTCCGTGTGCGCACGGACTTTCAAAGAAATCACTTTGTCTTTAGTAAAAAGTAGGATGCTCTAAAAAAAAGTCAAATATTTTCGATCTTGAGAGGTTTTTGTTAAAAAGTCCTGCAGTTGTTTGGTGATGCAAAGATGTTGCACCGCATATGAGTGATTCAACAGGGTAGCGACAGCGGAGGAAGTTTAACTTAGTAACATCCGAACGTGTTTAAAAATTCACTTGTTTACTCTTTAACTTCCAGCCGAGATAAATATCGCACTTCAGATAATAGGAAGGACTTTAAAATGTCTATCTTGGGTGTCTACAAATTCTGTCGGATTTATTTAGTTTTTTAAAAACTAGTTTTTTGATGCTCTTTTTGTAATTATGAACACAATGAGCGTTCTAACGGGAGTCAGCGGTGGTGGGGGGCGGGTGGGGGGGAGGGTGTTGGAAGAGAGGGAGAGGGATGCAGTTGGCCAGTAGAAGGTCCTAACCCAACGTAGCCCTCTGAGATCATCAGCTGGCCAGAATCCTTATCTCCCGGAACACTTCCGTTGCCAGCTCGAAGTAAACGGCCAATCACACAGGAAGTGGCCTACATTAAGTATCTCTCAGGAGTTCTCTCAGGAACACTGGTTCCAACATGTAATCAACATCGATGTTCGCTTTTCTTGAGGCCCAATTTTAACTCATTTCGTTCTTCAACCTTTGCACTTAACATTAATGGGGAACTTTCATTCGAATGTTCCACTGCAGCCGTTAACTTACAGGACTATACCTCGCTTTGCATGCCTTTCTCGATCTGACTTCAAAAAAACTTTCAGAAATTTCTAAACAGGTTTCCAGCAATAATATTTAAATGACCCCTCATTACATATATATGCAACGTTAATCCAGAGTGTTTTCTGGGCTCTAGTGAAGAAATCTGGCGATGTTTTTTCTTTACGAGCCCTGTAGCCTTTTACAGCCAAGGCCCTCGCGATAGATCAGGTGTTTACTAAGGATTGTAGTTTCTGTTCGAGTAAAATTAGTTGAATCATCTATTGCTTCAAAACTGGGTATACAAAAGACCGTAGCAGGAGACAGAGCAAAGGAATTGTGCACGAAAACATCAGTACATACCAGGATGAGGCGTATACCGACCGGGCTTACTGCAACGCCTGTACATTAAGACTTGAATGTAATCGGTAACAATCAGAAATACAAGTTTGGTCCTATGGTCTTACGGTCATCTACATTTTTGTGCATCCCTTTCTATTCATCAAGACAAATGTTTCAAAATGTTCAGTATTGTACTTAAGAGATCCAACTTCCATAATTGAAAAGAAAACGGCATTGGGAATGGCCAGTTTATGAATAGTTGCGGCAAGTGTGTGGATTTATTTTATTGCCAGTGCACTAAAGTTTCAAGTCAGATGTGGACGTGGATGGTACATTTTACCCAGCTAAGCTCTGTAAGAACAGGCTGGTTATTACACTGTAGAGGAATCAATCAAAATTCTGATCTCCCGTTTTGATTTGAATATTAGGGGCGGGGACTTTTGAAAACATTGATTGTTCTTCTACAACGCCTTCATCCAGTCCCATAAACTAGAAGCGAGGAGAAAGTTGTTTACTTATTGTTAAACGCTTTGTTAGACTGATGAGGTAATGAAAATAATCAATGTTGGTAAGCTGGTTAGAAGCTATGTTTGCCTACTGCAGGTACGAAGTCTAAAATGCCAATAATTATCTCACACAAGGAATGACAAATCGATACGAGGGATCGTGAAGCTCGAGATAAAAACGAAGGGAGGGTAGAGGAAATAAAAAGTTTTGCAAATGTCTAGTCAAGAAAGCCCTTTCGGTTCAGCGACTACCGGTCGTCTCAGATTCAGGCAATGTCTAATAATGCATTACACTTAAAATAGTGATAAAGTGGGGCCAAAAAAAACACGACGTTATAACGTGTCGATTGGCACCAAATGTGCCACTGTTCGTCAACTCCTTCATTTAGAGACTGCGCAAATATATTCAGTTTTCTACAACATTGAGTGGACTCTTTGTCACTCCAGCCTTTTCGGATGGAAATCATTTTTTCCTGCTACTTTCCTGTAAATGTGGTGAAAAGCATACAATCCGCCGCAACAACTGGGACTTCCGGAATTTAAAAGTCAATGCTATTAATGTACGGCTCAAGTGTTTAAGACACTGAGTTTTGCTGTAGCCTAAGATCAATGATGTTGTTGGAAATTATTTGTTTTAAATATTAATTTTCTTGAAAAGGTAACAGAATACTTGAAGTCGCGCAGCTCGGTCACACAGAACACCACTGTGTCTGTGACATTCCAATCACCTTAAATTCCTTCTTTGGACAGTTGCGAAAAGGAGAGGGGGGAAAAAATGAAAGAAAATGACATTCCCGTCACCTAAAACTTTCTTAAGCGAGATTAGAAAGAGAATTGGCGGCTCTTGTCATCAATAAAACGATTTTCTTTTGGTCGGTGTGTGAAGTACAGGTGTAGGAGTGGAGATCCTAGCTAACAGGTAGGTCTATTCATACAGCCCGCTGCTTAATTCTCCCACAGCCCCGCTCAGACGAAGCCGGCGCTAATAACATGTCGTGGAGATGGCTGCTGGCAAATTGCTTTGTTATTCTTGTCAGAAGAGGTCCCTAGGAACCAGTCAATTTTAAACGATACATCAAAATGATTAATTGCGTTTAAATGAGCAGCTGTTGGGTACCCTTGGACGGGTTGGATGCAAAGGGGAGACGCAGAAAAGAGCAAGGGGCTGCAAATATAATGTATTCATAAAGTAAAAGTGATTAGATCTATTAATTAGCTGACAGCCGCCAAGTGCTTCCTTTTTTTAGTTTCAGATGTTCAATTGTTGGGGAACGGGGTGGGGGTGAAGGGAGCAGTGCCGGGGAAGGGGCTGGTAGGGTACTGGCCTTTCAACAACTCTAACGAGTCTCTTGAGTTATTCCGAAGCTTTTTTTGGGGTTCATATTCTCCGCAAAAACACAAACTCTCTCGATGAGCAAAATACTATGGATGGCACCACAGTTCTCGTCGAGGGCCTTGTAACAATGTCGTCATTTCTGTGCCCGAAGAAAGCAAGGGAAATAAAACAGCGTGAATGTAATAAATGGGAAATTGAAGAGACCATGAATAAAGGAAAGGATAAGTTTGTAAAACAAGGCAAGCAGGTTTTTTTGTGAGGTCACCAGATAAAATATGTAAAAGGCATGGAGGGAATGTTGTAAAGAAACCAACCTTCTTAATATTTTACTTTAGATCTTCTGACGGAGTGGACGCTAGTCTGCATTAAGCCCCACTGAAAGCTGGCTTTAAGGAAAAGCTGAGAGGAATTTATTCTCGCTTTAATTGCTTTAGAACGGCTCCCACAATGAGTCATTTGAGAGATTTTGCGCCCATTTAAGTCCCTACTTTCAGCAGTTCACAAGTTAATCCCCTTTCATTCTGCAGACCCGCAGTTGGCATGAGACAAGGGAGCCTGCTAGACAGAACCTTAAACATAGAAGCAGCCAGTGTTTTAGCGGACACTTCCAAACAACAGCAGCAACAGGAGCGTGGAAACGGGAGAACTCTTTGGAAAAAAAGGTGTGAAAGCAAAAAAAAAGGAGCTGAAAGAAGGATTGGACTAATATGCAAAATAAGTTTTGTTTAAAAAAAAGCTGAGCGGAGTAGTTACAAGCAGCAAAGCAGAGCTACATTTTGTAATTGAAACTGGCGGCTTCACAAATAGTTTAGATAGCTAGACACAAAACTCTTCGAGCAATATTTACGATAAATGCCTTAAGCATTACCCCTTACAGGTATAACCACCCCTATATTAAAGCAAGGTTTGCTGTTGCACTACGGGAAGGAGACGCTATCTAGCACACATCAAGGAGAGACGGGCATTATTGCTTTAATCCTCTTACCAGTAGTCATTTTAAGGCAGTTTTGTTTGGTGTGTGGAATGGCGTCGTGTTGCCCCAATCCCAGTTTAAGCCGTCAGGGCTGGGAGAGATTGTATGGGAAGAACCCGGGACTCTATTAGCAATGTCCAGAGGGTTAGAGCCGTCCATTCTGCTGCGGAAAGCATGACAAATCTGAAAAGCAAATAAAATCAACGGTTGAGTTCGTCAACTCTGCACTAAAAAAAGTACAGTTCTCGCTAACAGAAAAAAATGTCAGCCATGTACAATAGGCGCTTCCCATTTAAATACTGTGCTTTTTCTTGTTGTGTGGGGAGGGGGCAGTTGTTCCTTCTTATCGATAATGCATTGTAAGTTCCTTATTGTATTTTAATGTTTGAAGCTGATTTGATCTGTCTGGATGGGAATGTGACGCAGGTTGTTTTACAAGAAGTTTGTGCAGAACTGAGAGGGAGAGCGAGAGGCCATGTTTTGATTGACATATTGAGGGACCATTGAAATCCTGCAGACTTGTTCTTAGCTGCTGAAGCACGCCAGTGATTCTGTTTTAAAATCCTGCATCAGCCTACTTCCCAGCAGATGGCAACATACCCTGTCATTGGCTGCAACTTTCCAATGTAATCTGCAAGAACGAAGTGCGAGACAGACTTCGAAAGAGAGAAGGGCAGAGTAATACAAAAAGAGAGACAAGAGGTATCTGTAGGCATAATTGAAACGACAGAAGTATCTTACTGATCAATTTAGAGTCCTAAGTGTCATATGTTCTGCCTTATCATCGCGGACCTCTTTACCTAGGAGCGTATTCTCTGTGGGCGACCGCAAGGTTCAGCTGTAGAAAGGTAAGTGTAGAATATGGTCTTTTAAATTAAACACATGCACGTAGCAAAGCTGTTCTCCTTTCTTTCTGCCTTTGAGTGTGTAACTAGATAGATGAACGTGTATAAAAGTATGCAAATTAATGACTTTCCCCCGCTGTTTGGCGTATTTACAGGCTGCTTGCTTGGATCTGTTTGCCTGCTTGCCAAGTTTAATTTGCGCTGGTTTGTTAATGACAAGTTAGTTTGCTGGTGGGTCCCATCCTCCGACCTCCTTCCATTTTGTTCCTTCTTTATTCTATATGTTATCAAATAAAAATATGCACGCAATGAAGATCGATATTTTTCACAAAGATAGGCTATTTATCAGAACCAACTGATTATTTCAAAGTATCTTATTGAGTAAAGTGGCATCTTTCTAAAGGGGCGGTTAATGTGTATCTCTGGTCAAAGTCCACCTCATTCTCTTAGCAGCTTCAACAAAACTAAAATCCCAGATGATCCCAGCCCTGAATGTCTATATTAATTATACTGCTCTGTAAAGGTAACGCCATTCTTGACCAGTATTGGCAAGGAAGAAAAAAAAATCATTTATAGAAAAAAATTGAATTGGACTGGCTTATACCTTCAGAAATTTGTCGCATCAATCAAGATTTAAAGACTTTCTGATCGCGCGTCCCCACCTTTTACTGCGCAGAAGTTGCGTGTCATTTTTCCGCTCCAGGTTGTATAACAGTGCGGAACAATTGGTTTTCTGGGGATGCTCTCCAAGTCCCACTCTAGAGTTTAACTGAACCGTGTCTGACAGGCAGCAGTGGAGGCGACTCGAGGCGTGCAGATGTCCCTTTGTGGGAGCAGAGAGTGATTGAGAGAGGAAAAGTCACAACTCGGTTCGTTATTCAGATCCATCTCGATTTCCCTAAATAATTCTTCAGGCGCTGAGGAGAGCTTTCTTTCAAAAAAAAAAGTTCTTTTTCCCAAAATGCGTTAACTCGGTTCCGAATGTTTAAGGAGGGTTGCGACGGATCATAGCGGATTAGCCCAGCTCAACCCATGTGGAGATATTTCCCAGCAAACTTTCAGTGTGGGTCCTTGAACTGGAGTTTTAAAGTTGTCTCCAAAATGGGAACATTTATCTCCCAATTGCCATCATCCCTTTCTGACAATTGGTCAGGAACAGAATGGGATAGAATCTTCCACCTACCTATCTCACTCAGTTCCTTTACAGGACCATCCCAGGCTTTGCGAGAATTTAGGAAAAAGTTCACGAATTCTATGTTGGTGAATTATTCATTTCCGTATTAATTTGGTCGACTGGAAATAACAGAATAGAGACAGGCATTAGAAAAGGTGTTGATGAGTCAGATTTGACCGTGAAAGCTTGGCGAAATTGTCATGGTGCACTTCAAAGAACACCTATGTATTTGGAACAACTCTGTTGCTAAAGTAGCTTTTAATGACCTGTTCCTTTATATGGAAAAATCTGCTTTGGTTGAGCGGAGACCGGCACTTCACTTTCATATCAAATACCCTCTCGGCCACCACGCAAAGTGGGGACATATTGGGAGGGAGGGACGCTGTTTTAGTTCAGTGCTTAGATAATGCGCACGCATGCCACAAGTGAGGAGGAAAACAGAGAAACAGGGTAAAGAGAATCTAGAGAACACGACGAGATGTCAAGTCGAAAATAGAGACGCGATTCACCAATGGCGTAGTGCAGGAAGTTTCGCCAAATATGGAAAGAAAATTAAGTCGAAAGAAACAGTTTAACATAAAACAGTACATACAATGCAATGATACGAACGAGAGCGAGACTGTATCAAATCCATGCATGTACAAAAACTCCGAATAAGTTTAATGAATATCGATATAAATGCATTAAACATGTATTAATTTACAATGTAGGCAGATGCAAATAGTTCAATATAACTGACATCTGGTGAGTAAGCTGTATGTAAATTAATTTGTCGTGCGTAAAAGCAGCAATGTTGGTCAGTGACGGAGATAGAAATGGTTGGTTAGGTGTTCCATCAAAATATGGGATAAGATAAATACAGAAGATAAAAGGGGGGCATATCTGCATGAAATAACAGCGAGGACCTGGAAACAGGGCCTGGAAAAAAGAGACATTAGAACAGAAATAACGATAAGAAAGGAGCAGATTTCCCAAGAAGTATCTAAATTCTGTGGTTTGTCTTCCAAGCATGAATATATATATGATCAGCAAATGGGGCGGGGGGTGTGGGGTGGGGGTGGGGGAGAGAACCAACCTGGTGTCAGAGAGGATGATGAATGAACCGCACTGCAGTCGAAAGCTATTTCCACTTCTATTAGGTCCTGAGCCAAATGGGGATCAGGATGCATATTTTAAGGAATATCTAATAAATCTTGCCAAACTCGCCCCTACGGCAATGATCCCGATGCAGAGGTGACTGCTGAATGCTGGCCTACTTTGTAGCAAAGTAAATGTTTAGAAATCGCCTCTGTCGAAGTAATCAACATTCCTGGGCGCTGCTGTAAATCTCATTTCGACGAATTTTTTAAACTGTTTAGCAAGTGTCCATAAATAATTAGTTTCCTCCCGATGTACAGCGACTTAAGGAACAGAGTAAACCCATGTAAATGGTAAATCCGAGCCTTCTGAATTAAATCGAATATAATGGCACTTCTATAAATCACGATTTTAAAACTTGTGCGTTTTGCTTGCACTTGTCTAATATGTAATCAAGACCTGTCTGACTGTTCAATAATTAACAACAATTAAGAAATAATTTTTGCGCGAGTTTTTAATTTTACAATATGAATATGAATGTAATTGCTTTCAGTTTCACTTGGAGCGACGGTGAACAATTCTATACTCTTTAGCGCATTTTGACAGCGAGAAAACATCTCAATTAACTATAATTAGTACATTTGAATATCGTTTGCCCTAAAGCTACACCCTAAAAAGATTTAATTATCACAACGTAATTATTTAAACTAAAGTTACCAATGTTCCAATTATAGGTACAAACCCCTTGGAATGCATAACAACTGTTTCAATGCATTTGTAGATTTTGATATGATGCATTTATCTTGCCATGTAAAGTATGAACACGCGTTCTGATTAATTTGTTAGTAATTAAGGAATTTATATTGTTATGCAAATAATTCATGTAAACATAAACACGCTAATAACATGTTACATAATCTTTAGACACCAAGCTGCAAATAATTCCGTGAAAAGTATTGTACAATCTAATATATATATTCTATTGTGTACCCAAATAATAAACCATTATTAATAGTTTAAAGTATAGTGATGTATAAAGTCAAATGTCTTTTCAAAAAAAGAACCTCTATTTCTCCTCTCTTTGCTGTCCTCTCTCACCCTCTTACTCTCCATTTCTCCCTCGCTCGCTTTGATTTATGCAGTTCGATTAGGATTACTGTATATTTGGTTCCAGATCGTCGCTGTCGTTAGATTTGCCTTTGCAGATGTAGATGACAGTAATAAATATATAATCATGTCCCGCAGCAAGGATCCCTTACGGCAGCTCCGCCACGCCGAACTTTTAACACTGTACAAACCAGGAGATGATCAACTCCAAGAAGAAAACGCAGCAAATAGAAAGTTCTCTTTCTTTCTAATCTGCTGTTAAAAAAAGACGCGTTACCCAATTCTATAATTGCATCGTCGATATTAGATTTGTATGGAGATAAAGCGATGTTGAATGTTGCATACGAATGCCAATACCACTTTCACAACCCAAGCACATCACAATACTGAATGTGGGGTAGTGGTGGTGGCGGTAGCGAAGAGTGAGGTACGGGAGAGAACAGATTTACTACAGGTTGAGATAGGTCCAAAATGTTACATTTATTTAACAAATATTTAGTATTTAATTAAGTATGCTGGGTCTTTTATTTATTTTGGCTCTGATCACGATGTCCCATTGTGGTATTCGATGGTTATCTGTAGATTTTCTGGGTTACCTCCAATGCTGATCATTATACATTAGCTTTAAAGTGCTGTTGTTCTGACACTGCAAGCGCTCGCCGCTGCCCCCCTCCACGGCCAATTTGTGTATCAACCAATTCCCGGGATAGCAGTTGTCAGAACAATACCTGTACACGTTAACAAGTATAACCCCCATCACTTTCCCCTTCTTTGCACCTATGCTTTCTTCTACCACGTTAATTACGCTTCTTCCTTTACCACTCGCCCGTTTCTATCGAACAATTCTGCTTCCTTCTCCCCAATATATAGGCACATCTACAACGATACATACACTCTTAAGTGTTCCAACTTTGTACAACTCTTAACACAGAAGAATTCTGTTCCTGAGATAATACATATATTATTTTAATTTACTGTAGTATTATTGCATTTTAAACTAAGTACGAGCAATTTCTAAAATGATTGCCTCAGTTGATATCTGTGGGACATGTCCTGAGACATTTTAACAATCTATTAGGGTTATTGGACATCACTGATGTTCGGCATTTCACACTGCCCGAGATTAGAGCAAATACGCTCATTCTCCAAAATCCCCCGGGAGACACAGGAAAGGCATCCATTTATATGCAGATTTACTGAATCAATAAAAGGCAGTTTAAGGCATAAACATACATAGTAGGGGTGTTTATATATATATATATATACATAAAGGCAATTTAAATGGATATACATATTTCCGCTTTAAATAAAGGAATAAGCATACACGCATCGATACTGAATAAATATAGAAAAAAACAGTTTGATGTATGGGATCTGTGCAAGAGTACTACATGAACCAGATTACTGGTGGATGGGCAGAATGAATCAATATCAATGGGGGGAAATAGAGATATCCTTCAGTAATTATGCAATTAAAGTTTGAGTTTAACCGGATTTATGTCTCTTAACACGAAACAAATCGCCTGATTAAATTCGACAAAAAAACGCATCAGTCACACTACATTAAAGAGGATGGAGATAATTATACCAATTACCTCTTTGTAATCGCGCGGTTCATAATTAATGGCCTTTCCCCCCAAACAGATAATTTGATAATAATAGATAACACTGTTGCCGAAACACTTTGTCACCTGCAGGTCACGTTTCATGTCGAGGGGGAACGGGGCAGAAACTGGATTAGAGAAAGTTTTGCTGCTCCGAGTATCAGGCGGAACAGTTCCTGCAAGAACGGGCTTTCCGGGAATTCGGTTTCCCATATCACTTGGCGAACTGCTCTTCAAATCAAGGGATAGAGAGACAAGGGGTTACTGAACAGGCTCATGTATTTAGTCCGTGTAACATCAGACAGGAATTGCTCTACACTTTTCGGAGGCTTAAACCTGCGTGAAAACGCTCGCGTATCAGGGCAACAATATGCTGATATCCTGATGCTCATTCTTCTGTGTAACACAAATGTGACAGCATTAATGCACTCTTATGCACAATGATAGCAGAAATCCAACAATCAGGTGGTCCCAATGGACGCTACATGCAAATTAGGCCACTTTGTACAACCGACAGAGGGTGAAGTGAAAGGGAGATCTGAGAATACATAGTTAAAAGTAACAATGCAAGTTGATGAGGCCATTCATAATGTAAACAATGTACATGAGCTCTAGAGGAATAGAATATTGAAACAGGAGATAAATCCACACAGACCCTTGGATGAACCTAACTACTGTGTACAGTTCTGCTCCTTTTAAAAAAAAATGAAGTACTGGAGAAAATGCATAAAATATTCGGAGCTACCAGAATTCAGAGGATGCAATTATCCTTGGAGAGAGTTTAAGAGGGGCACTGAATGAAGTTTGAGAACAGCTACAAAATTGCTTAATAAAGTGGTCATGGAAGGTTCTTGAGGTACTGTCCCTGTCTGAGGAGGCATGGGTTCAAGTCCCACCTGCTGGCGAGGTGTGTCGTAATTTATAATGGGGACAACAGAAATGGTAGAGAAACTAAATGTCTGAGAAAGATACAAGAAATCTCCCAGCAGTGGAAATCCAAGTGGCCAAGGAGAATGAAGGGAGTTGAACAAAATGTGTGTTAGTTAGAAGATCGTTTTGAAGATATCAATGGGGCTGAAAGTTGACAAATTCCCAGGATCTGATGGTCTTCATCCCTATATATTGAAGGAGGTGGCTATAATTATAGTTGAGGCATAGGTGTTATCTTTCAAATTTCTATTGACTGTAGAATGATTGCTATAGATTGGAAGGTAGCAAATGCCACCCAATTATTTAAGAAAGGGGGTGGGAGAAAAAGAACCAAGGAAATACAGGCTTGTTAGCTTTACACCAGTAGTATGGGAAATGCTAGAATCTGTTATAAAGGATTTAAAAAGAAACCTGGTTCATTATGATCTGATTGGAATAATGAGCATAGATTCTCAAATATATGTTGGACTTAGTGAAGTTTTTTTTTAAGATGATACTGACAATATTGATAATGATAAAGTTCTCCCAAGGAGGCTGGTTAGAAAGATTAACACATATGGGATTGCTGTTAATGTAGTGACATGGGATAATGATTGGCAAACAGACAGCAAACAAGTAGGAATGGGGTCAGTCTTGCACTGGCTAGTTGTAACAAATGGGACACCGAAAGGATCACTACTTGGGCTCCATCCATGCACAATATTTATCAATAATTTGGAGGTGGGGTCCAAAATTTGCAGCTGATACAAAGCTAAGTGGGGGAATTTGTGTTGCCAGGAAGATGTAAAAAGGCTTCAGCAGGATTTGTTAGGCTTAGTGAATAGAACAAGAACAAAGAACAAGGAACAATACAGCAAAGGAACAGACTCTTCAGCCCTCCAAGCCTGCACCAACACATTTTGTTCTTCTATATTAAAATTGTCTTCACTTACAGGATCTGTATCTCTATATTCCCTTCCTATTCATGTTTTTGTCCAGCTGCTTCATGAATGCTGCTATTGTGTCTGCCTTCACCACCTCCTCTGGCAACACGTTCCAGGCACTCACCACTCTTTATGTGAAAAACATGCCTCACACATCTCTTTTAAACATACAACAACCCCCACCCCCCCACTGCACCTTGAACCTGTGTACCCTAGTAATCGACCCCTCCAACCTCAGAAAAGACTAATACTTTGCACTATATCCATGCCATTCACAATGTTATAAACTTCTATCAGGTGGCCCCTCAACCTCCTGCATTCCAGTGAAAACAAACCCAGTCTATCCAAGACAACAAGGTGCAGGGCTGGATGAACACAGCAGGCCAAGCAGCATCACAGGAGCAGAGAGGCTGACGTTTCGGGCCTAGACACTTCATCAGAAAAGGGGGAGGGGAAGGGGGTTCTGAAATAAATAGGGAGAGAGTGGGAGGCGGATAGAAGATGGATAGAGGAGAGGATAGGTGGAGAGGAAACAAACAGGTCGAAGAGGCGGGGATGGGGCCTAATATCCAATCTTTTTTATAGCTAAATACCCCATACCAGGCAATATCCTGGTAAACCTTTTCTGTAACCTCTCCAAAGCATCCACATCCTTCTGGTAGTGCGTGACTCTATGCAATATTCCAAGTGTTGCCTAACTAAAGTTGTATAAAGCTGCAGCTTAACTTGTTAATCCTTATATTCAAAACCCCTTCCAATGAAGCCAAGCGTGCCTTTTTTACTACCTTGTCTACCTGCACTGCCACCTTCAGTGATCTGTGAACCTGTACATCCAGATATCTCCGCATATCAATATTGCTAAGGGTTCTGCCATTCACTATATAATTTACACCTGTACTTGACCTTCCAAAATGCAAGAATGAGCAAGAATATGGCACATGAAATATAATGTGGAAAAAGTGTGGGGTTATCCATGTTGGTAGGAGAAACAGATGTTCAAATTATTTCTGATATACTAAGAGGTTCAAAAGTGTAGATGCAGAAAGGTACCTAGGTGTTCTTGTTGATAAATCACCAAAGGCTAATATGCAGGTGTAGCAAGCTACTAGGAGGCAAATAGAATGCTAGCCTTTACTACATGGGATTTGAGTACAGGAGTAGTGAAATCTTGCTTCAATTGTATCAGACCTTGTTTAGACTGCATCTGGTGTACTATGTGCAGTTTTAGACTCCTTATCTCAGGAAAGATATTATTATAGAGTGAGTACAACAAAAGTTCACTAGGATTGTCCCTGGGAAGGCAGGAATATGCTATAAAGAGAAATGTGGCAATCTGGGCTGTATTCTCTGAAGTTTCAAAGAATGAGACGTGATTGAAACCTACAAAATACTTAAAGGGATGGGCAGGGTCAATGTTGGTTTGGGATTCTAAAACCAGGGGTACAGTTTAAAAATAAAGGACATGCCACTAAAGTCTGAGATGAACAAAAATTATTTTACTCAGGAGTTTGTGAACAATGAGCTGTGGAGGCGCATTCTTTGATAGAGTGACTAGATAGATTTCTGATTACCAGTATTAGGATTATGGGGATGTGGTGAGTCGAAGGAATCAAAGCATTCAATTAATCATGATCGTATCGAATGCAGTGAGCGGCCTCATTCTTATGTTCCTAACTGTTTTGACTGTATTTGAGGCCAGAACAAAGCAGCATAAATATAAGGTAGCTGCTCCAGATAAAATATAGAATTTGGGAACAATTTCTTTCCATCGAGTGGTGCAAACTTTGAAATTGCTGCTGCATCCACCGGTAGAAGCAGAATATCGATCCATTAAAAGTGAGACTTAGCATTTATTTGAGGTGGAAGGCAATAGAGAGATGTAAGCACAGTGTAGTAAAGGCCAACAGAGTCACAAAAGGCTCATGGGAGATGTAAATGCTAACATTGCTCTTTTGGACTGAATGGTCTGTTTTTGTGCTGCAAATTCAGTGTACAAGTTATGACTAGTGTAGAGGTTGTGACAAGCACTCTTTTGGATATGGCCCTTGTTGGCACTATGCAGTTGGTATTGTTGTCCTATAATGCCATTTTGTGCAGGGTCCCTCATTCAGGCCTGCTGTGTTCATCCAGCCCTGCACCTTGTTGTCCAGGACAGTCTAGTGCTAGTTTTCAGTGAATTGGACTTATGCCACTTCACACCTACTTTACACATGATATTTACTGGGCAGTCTATACACAGGATTGTACACAATCAACATCTTGATCCTGAGTCACTTTATATAATGTAATGATTAACTATCCTTCTGCAATAGGGTGAAATAGCCTGATCTAATATCAATTTATAATGATGTCTGCCCATTAATGATCTTATATTGAGGCCTGTTAACTGTGATGATAGACTTTGTAAGTTAACCTGGAAAATGTTGAATTATAATTACTTCATTGCCTTTTTCATGGGATGTGAATTTTACTCACATGGCCAGCATTTGTTATCCTTCTTTCATTGTGGGCCATTTGCAGAGTTGAAAGTCAATCATGCTGCTGTGAATCTGTTGTGAATTACTAGTGACCAGAACAATGGCAAAGCTCATTCCCTAAAGGATACTAATGAACAAAGTGCATTGTTATACAGCAATCCATTGGTTTCATGGTCACCATTTCTCAGATTAGCTTGTTATTCCAGATTTATCAACTGAATTTAAGTTCCTCCAGCTGCTGTTGTGGAATTTGATCAGAGCACCAGAATATCTGGCCCAGTGACATTAGCACGACACCACAATCTTTCATGTAACGTCTGTAACTATGAAATCAATGTAGCTAAGTAATAATGCTGATGATATTCTGCATTCATTTGGTTGTAAATATGCTCTCCCTATGTAGCATCCTCATTGTCCGAACATTGCTAACTGTGGAGCAAAGAGACCATAAGAATGACCCCCACCGGTGGAGGGGCTTTGAGTCCAAGCTGCTGTCATTATTCTGCACACACTTTATCCAACTGACTAGCTGTCATATAAATTTGCTACTAAACGTGAACATAAGCTGTGGAGCTCAGGAAGGTCCTGAGTTCAATCTATGGTTAATCAACAATTGTGCAGACTGTTCTCAGAAACCTGGGACTAAAGAAAAGTAAAGACATCAACCAAAATTCCAGCGCCTGGTTTCTCCTCTCCAAAATGTACATTTATGTTTGTCCAGTGAAGCATGGAGCAAGCTAAACTGTAATCCTCTCTCCTTCCCACATTCCTCCCTTCTTCCCCACCATAATTCCAAAATGCTGCAAGCCTGCACAATGTTCAGAGAGACCCATGAAAAATAGGTGTACAAAAGAGAGGTATGAGATGGAGAGTATCCATGATTTAAAATTTTCCGTCTCCTATTTGTCTATCCAGAAAGTGAGAAAAATAAAGTAAGCAAAATAAGAATTATTATGGTAGACAGCACAACATTATTCTGCCTCATCAGACCATCCAATCAGGGAAGCCTGATATCAATTAATGACTTGGGCCTGGCAATGGTGTGACTAAAAGTTCATTGATGCCAAGTAGTTTACAAATGTATTAAAATTAAAATAGAAAATAGGCATTAACTTGGCATACTGATTCCTGATCATATCAAGGCAGAAGAAGCAGATTCCCTTCCTGTGAGGGTTTCACATTTATTTTACTATGGACAAGCAACAGAGTACTGCTGGCCTGATAGAGTTCAGCTATGCAGCAGAAAGTTGGATTGTGCCAGAAGTGCTGGAAAGAGGTTAAAGGTA
Source organism: Rhincodon typus (assembly GCF_021869965.1). Classification (NCBI taxonomy): domain Eukaryota; kingdom Metazoa; phylum Chordata; class Chondrichthyes; order Orectolobiformes; family Rhincodontidae; genus Rhincodon; species Rhincodon typus. The sequence goes on along the minus strand of NC_063341.1, from coordinate 55,216,369 downwards.
ATTTTCTCCTCACTGAATCATGTTGAAGAGAACAGACTCCTTTGTAGTTATACAATTTCAAATTGATTTTCAATCTACTTTTTCAGGATATAATATATATAATGAATGACATTCCCTATGTTGTGCATTGTTATGATGGGATGAGGACCTTTTGGATAACAGCCATTGTAATGAAAAACTGCAGCAGAGCTGAGTGGCAGTATAGCTCGACTGGTGTGCAGTCAAGCATGTAGTGATTTTAACTAATAGAGACAATGGAATTGATTCCTTAAAGTTCACTGGACCACCTAAAGCATTTCAACGTATGATTCTGCACAGATTTTAATTCAATTGTAACCAACTAAAATGGTGGGAGACCAACTCTTCTAAGAAAATACTACGTCAAAGTGTCACACTTATGCAACGGTTTAACCTTTAGTTTTACATCACTACAATATGGAAACGTCATCTTATGCACTCAAAATGTGCAGCATATCTGTTCCATTAGAAAACTGTTAAATTGGTCTTTGTGGATAGGGTTTTCTAAAATTTCAACTTGTATTTTCCTATTTCTAATAACATAACACTTGAAAGAAGTTAATCAGTGTTACTCTTGCTATTACTCTCAATTACAGAAAAGAGGAGTGTCTAAAAAGACTGGCAAGTGCTTTTCGGAGATCACTAAGGAAAATATTGATATTTAAATTTTTCATGGTTGTTGGCATTGCTAACATTTGTTGTTCCATCATAAATGTCCTCAAATTAATTGAATTGTTAAACCATTTCAGAGGGCAGTTAAGAGTCAACCACACTGCAGTGAGTCAGGAGTCACATTTAGGCTCATCCAGATAAGAATGAAGATTTTCTTACCTAAAGAGGATTGGTGACTAGGATGGGTTTTTGCAACAATCATTTCATGGCCACCATTACAGACATTAGCTTCTAAGTCCAGATTTATAAATTGAAAAGAATTAAATGAAGCTGCTGTGGTGAAATTTGAACCCAAAGCATTAGGCTAGGCCTCTAGGTTTCAACTATCTTCAATTAAACTAATTGAGTGATAAAGAATGAGGGCAATGAATGAAAATCTTCTTAGTAGGAACTCAATTTCATATATAATTGAAACCAGCACTAAGGTTTATTACTTTGCATATTGCATTCTGAGCTAAAAAGTATTCAATGATACAACTGGAGTCAAAAAGAAACACCTGGTGGAAAGTTCATGGAAGCGATGGATTCATTATTTCATAGAATTATTGAATCGTATTTGCTATGTGCATTCAATAATCCTCAGAACAAATTACTTTGCAGAAAAGTGTAGGTAAAATAGATCAGCCTACTGCCTAATCTACATTCATTGGTTTAGGTTTTTTTGGTTAGCAAATACAGAGAAACACGCAGGTAATAAGAACATTTTATGGTGCAATATGTTGATAATACATTGCTAGTGTCTATGCATGTGATCCCCAACTTACGAACATCCACCTTACAAATGCTTGTACTAATGAATGAGATCCCATTTTACAATAATTTTAAGCATCTGAATTGTGACTGATCACTCACACTTCCAAACAGATATCTTATGCTGTTTTGTATCATGTTCAAACTTGCACACAATTGACTTACAAACATAGTCAGGAACAGAACCCTGGGACTGCCTGTAATGGTTTGGTCCTTTTTGTTACTAATATATACATCTTCTATTATTCTCCACATTTATTATTGTACGTAATAACTTACAAACATTGGAAATATATCCATTGATAATAGTTGTCAATTTGCACTACTTTAAGTTTGCAAAATTTGACTTTATAAAAACACTAAGAAACAGTCTCCTCAATCAGAATCAAAGTCTCTCCTGACTCTGGGATAAAACAGAATAAGAACCATTCCACCATGAATTTTATTTTCATATTTTGCAGAATTGAACCACTCTGGTTTCAGAGTAACATGATAGTGTTAACATTGGAAAAATAGAATATGTATCCTCAATGCCACAACTGTAAAATAAAGTCAGCATAAAATCAAGGAAAATGGGAGACATACATGCAAATGTACATGCACTTATTGTTTTAGTGCCAGCAAGATATTCATAGTTAGTAATGGCACTGTTATGGTACACATTATTGAGTTATTCTATCTGACCTGCACAAATTTCTTACAAGCACAATTATGTGAGTGCAGAGCTTTGTTGAATAGTGTTCAAACAATAGCTCAAATTTTAAAATTGAAAGGACAAGCAATACTTTGTGAACATTGATCTGTTTAGAAATGAAGCTCAAAAATTCCAGAGTGATACTCCAAAATAGTCTAAGATCATTTCTCCAAGTTATTTCAGCTAATTTGTCAATTTAAGCTAAAAGTATTATTTATAAATGTCAACTGTGGAAAAAAACTAACTGGAAAAGATGTAACTGATCTATTAATTTATTTTACTAATAACTCAATATTAAGGGTGATCTACTGGACAGGCTGGGAAACTGTTAAACATTTAAAAATGATGTTAGATAAATAAAGCTTAGAAATGCTTTTGCATTGTTTGCAGTACACTGTTTGAATCAAAATGATCAGATACTGCATAACAGCTGTCAGTTTGACTGCTATTATTTAAGACCATGGGAAATCATAAATATGTATCTGCAGTTGTCCAATATGCATTCTCAGCAGGTGAAGATCTGTGCCAGATGTATTCGTTCACAAAATGTGTACTTTTGTTTACAACCACTTTGTTGTGCTGGAATGATGTAATATTACAGCCCAATTTGAATATGGAGAAAAACAGCAAATCCACAGGAAGCATTGGAATGGATTTTCTCTGATCTTGACAGCTTTCTTTTCCTGCTAATGGGCAACATAGTCAGTGTTTTAAAATTAAACCTTTTTCATTTTGGTCACCCAACTGCAACATCGTGTAATCCCAGCTTGGGTTTAACATTGTTGGTGGTCAATAAATCTTTCTACTTCGCTTCAATTACAGGCATCAGCCCAAGTTCTAGAGCAAACCTTCTATTTCCCATGATGGCAATTTTGTTACCCTTTAAGTAATATTGTGAACTTAGTTTCAATTTGTTCAAATTTGAATATTATTGCTGTGTGTCCACTCGTTTGGAATAAGTGATTTTATTTTGTCTAGGATTGTGGTGAAAAATAATAATGTTAGAGGAGTTCAGTTCTTCTCGATATAATGTTAATAGCAATTTCTACAGAATATTAGAAATAGAGTATAGAAGTGGGTAATTACACCCTCAAGTAGCTCAATGTGCAATCAAATACTGCATCACTTCTGCATTTGATTCTTACTTTAAACAAATTACCTTAATTCAAATGTATATCTTTATGTGGTGCTGAGTCAGGCTAGTAAACACTATCAAGTTTCGGGACAGTTTGTCTTTCTAAGGTGATATACATATGACCAAATGGAACTTAAGTATGTCATATTTAAAGAATTTGCCATCAATAATGTTGGAAATATTTTGATAGTTGTTTCTACAGTCTACTTTTGTGCCATAGATTCATGAAGTGTTGCACATTTCAAAAAGAAACAGCAAGTCCACTGCTTCCCCATTCCTACTCTTCAAATGTCTTAGAAACCCACTTAAACAAGCGATTTTAATTTTTTACAAATGATTTGTATGTCTACTAACAACATCACAATGCACAATGTAAATATTAAATTGATTATCATTACGACCTGAAAAGTCATGTCTTCTGCCAGTTTTTTATTGTTCCTTTTTGTTACATTATGAATGTTTTTTTTAAATGTATGTAGTTTTGGACAATGCTCAATAATTTTCACTAAATCAAAATGTTGCAATAGCTTTTAAGATTTTAATCATTTTTGGATTAGAAAATAATCTTGCCATATTTCTTCCAATTTTTGTGCCCAGGGTATTTAATAAAACACTGAGGATAAATAGATTGTCAAAAACTGTATGTATTCACTTCAGCTACTGGTCTGAAATGGAATGCTACAGTGCAGGTCCAGGCAGTAAACTTGTTTATGGTGCTCAGCTCAAGCCTACCTAGTACTTTAAGTGCCTTTTTTAGGAGGGAGCCTTGCACATGCCTGAGTGCAACCGCAGCAGAGCTGTCTCCGAAATGTTAAACATTGAAATGTTTAGAGCACGGGGAAAGGGCAATACTACCTCTGTAAACATTTAAGTGAAGATTGACTAGGCTTACAAAGTGTCCATAGGGCACCACTGACCCACTGAGTACTTTGTACACTGCACTGGATTTAAACTTCACACTGTGTCAAATTGTAAGCCATGTGAGGCAGCTCCTCGAGGGAGTTTCAATCTGCTTTATGCCAGGGCAGGTCAGGTCCTCTCACTAGATTTAAACTTCTAAGCTTCTATTGATACAAACCTGAAATCCCTTCCATTAATGCTAAACTTATAGCAAATTCTCCTTAAAATGGCATGCATGAAAACCCACAGACTTACACAAACACACTGTACACTACACATGACCATATCTACCTATAAAACATTTTATTTCCATGCAAATCTGTTTGGCATTTGTGTATTCATCAATTGCAACCTTTATATAATTGACTGTAATACACAGCAAGCATCTTTTGACTACAGATTTAATTCAAAACCTTGTAAGAACAGATGAATTCTGTGCCAGTCTGTGACAAGTTCTAGTTCTCAACAGTGCTGTATCCCAACTCTAATATGCAAACTTAACATTACAGGAATAATTGGAGACCATATATATACATCAACAGATGCAATTTATCATCGATTGAGCAAAACCCTTTGTATACAGCATTGTCTAAAAATGCTATGAGAGTCAATTAACTCTTTACACAGAAGCACACAGTTAGCTCCAAATAACTGACCACTTGATCTAAGGTTGAGTCTTCCTCTGGTTTTTCTGTTGCATCAGCATTGAGGGATGTTACTGCTAAGGAATGGAAACTTATCCCATTCCAGACACCAACTATCAGTGTCAAATGTTTTCAAGTCAGCTATTGCACAAATTGTTTTTGGCAAAATCTCCCTCTATCTACTCTGCTCTACCAATATGTCACAGTCCTAAAGGACAACCCATATTTTCCCTCCAAGTGAGAATGACAATTCACACCAAATTAGGGGCAGTTTTGTAAAAACTAGAAACTAGAGGGAAACTACTTTAATTTCTTCACAAAATACAGGCATTCGGAAAAGGTCATTTTTCAATCCTCGGTCTAAGCTAGACTTTGGCCCTCTGTCCATCAACTCATAATTCAAATCCAGGCAAAGAATTCAAATTATGAGCCCAAACTTTTATTTAACTCTATTACAAAAGTTGTGTTATATAAAATAATTAAATGCAAAATTCTGATCTATTCACAAAATAATTCTAAATACTTGCTGCAAGATATAACCGTGGCCTTGGAGGGAGTGCGGCATAGATGTACAAGAATGATACCTGGATTTCAGAGGTTAAGGCATGAGGAGAGATTATACAAGTTAGGCCTGTTTTCTTGAGAAGTTGGAAAGTTAAGGGGTGATTTTCTCAAAGGCTTCAAGATGGTAACAGAAAAGACAGAATAGATAAACTATTTCCACTGGGCAGAGATTCTACAACTAGGGAACATAATCTAAAAATTAGGTCCAGACCATACAGGAGAGATGTTGAGAAGCACTTCTACATACAAAGGGTGATAGTGGTTTGGAACTCTCTTCGACAAATGGCATTTGTTGCTAGGTTAGTTGTTAATTTAATTCTGAGATAGATAACTATTTTTTAGCAAAGATATTAAGGAATATGGGCCAAGGGCAAGTATAGGGAGTTAGGCCACAGATCAGTCATCTCACCATCTCATTGAATGGCAGAACAGGCTCAAGGGGCTGAATGGCATATTCCTGTCCTACGTTCAATCCATTGCCAGATATTTTCCAGAGACCATTGCAAGATTCTGTAACTTAGTCAGATATTTTGTAAATTTTTTGGCGGATTACATGTTTATGAAGCACGCTGGACATTACTATCCAACTCTGGTTGATTACTGATTGCAACATTTCTCTCTCTGATTTTTAATGACCAAGTGCATTTAGAGCATGTAAATTAAGTACAGTTTAAAATGAGGATTAATGTAGCTATTTAATGGGACCTTGTACAGTTGTAAATTGAAATGTACAGGAATTGTTTACAGCAACTCACCTAAGAAATTGCAAATTTGGGACCCAATAATTCCTGTTAGATAATTGTATAGTATTCCAACATATAACATTCCAATGGAATCTTCAAATATTATATTAAGATAATTCTAGATTTGATTTGTGTTGGAGTGTTGTTCAGCTATGAGTTTTGATACTGTGTAATATGCTTGAGAAACAGAAGGGAAACTAAGACCCCATGTTCAGATGCAACTAAGGCTAAAGATAAAGAAAAGGTTGGAGATAAATTACATACTAAATTTAAGTTTGAAAAGTCTTACATGAAGCAGGGTGTTCTCCACTTTTGCGGTCCTAAATGAATTTGAATAAGAAATTAATTAAGGTGTGAAATTGTAGCAAGAGTCATGGTTTCAAATGAGTGATACTGTAGACAGAAGGAAAAATACATATGATGGGTGTACTTACAGCTTAGAAGGAACAAAAGCGGTCAGAGGAGAACTGCCTACAGTAATATCAATGAAAAGGTTGTCTTGTAATATATTGCAATAATATGCTGTGATATGTTGGCTGCACATTGGAATGTGGTATTGAAATATTGTGTAGGAGTACACCAAAGTTGTACTTCAAGACTTTATTTTGTGGTTTTACATAGTAATTTATATGAATGTTGTGCAATTCTGAGTTCTTGCTTCATGTTTTGATGTGGTATAACACAACAGTAGAGTTATTATGTAATGTTAGAATGTGCTGGAACACTTACTTTTGGTATATTGAAATGTAGTTTTATTTCATTTTTACATTACTGTTTCATACTTTTATATTGAGTTCTGCTATATTTATTACACTCTATTATTTTTCTGTTATGTAGTTGTAGATTAGTACATTGGATGTCGTAGAGTTTTATATTTCAATATTTTGTGTCAATATATTTTAGTTATAGCTTTAATATTATGTGTAAAATAATTTCTATTGAAATACCAGGATTGTATTCTTTCGGATGTTATGGAGTCTCATGATTGAATTCCCATAATTGTTGAAATGATAGAAACAACACATACATGGATTAGATGAGGCACTTGACATGTTCCCTCCTTCTGATCCGTTTCTAGTCAGAATGGACTGCAAAATTAACTCTAATGTAAACATGTATTGAAATGTGGAAGCAAAGTATATAATTTTAAACAACCTGTCCAGATATGTTATGACATACCTCTGGAGCAGGTCTGACCTGAACCTGTTTCTCTTGGGCACTCTAATTCTTCTTGCTTAAAATGTAAAATACAGAAATAAGCCATTCAGCCAAGTGGTCACTACTGGTGTTAATGCCACACATGTCTCGTGCCACTGCTATGCATTTTGTAACACAATTTTGTAACACTATACTTTTATTCTGATGTCTTTTATTCAGTTTCCAAAATTATATTTCAATTCTGTTAAATTTTAAATTTAATCAGTTTGGTTAGAAGTGTGCAGAGATCACCAAGTGATCAACCAATCGGTAACTTCAGTCCTGGTCATTTAAAAGTGAGAGTGCTTTCAAGAGTTGTTTTAAAAATATGCATAACAAAGTGGGGAGGGAGGGGAGGTGAGGAAAAGATTATAATGAACTAATAGTTTCTTGAAATCATTTCACCTCTTCATTTTGGTGCTACAGAATCTAATTGTGAAATCATTCAGCTGGAGTGCAACTGAATAAGTTGGAAGAAGCCTATTTGAGTAAAGTAAGGTCCTTTGGAGAATCACATAAGAGCAAAATACTGCTGAGACTGGCTATCTGAAATAAAACAGAAAATGCTGGACAAACTCAACAGGTCTGGCAGTATCTGAAGAGATGGAGAGACAAAGTTAACATTTCGAGTTCAATGACCCTTATCAGAAGAAGAGAAAGGAGAAGAATCTGATATTGACAAACTTATCATTTATGGTTGCCTGTTATTGCAACAATTCAGGCACATATAAGTGCTATGTATGTATATGTATTGCCTTGAGGCAAGTAATTGTTTAGCTGATACTCAGAACCACTATTATCGTCAGTATCATTCCATCTATTTAAGATGATGAACAAGCTGTAAATTAAATCTGTTAGGGATCAAGTTGCCTCCTATGGTCAATTTTGCTGATGGCTAAAAAGATAAATCAATGAGAGGCAAATTCTACCCCAAGCCCCTGTGTTCTGAAGGGTAATTGCACTCAAAAGGTTAACTCTGTCTCTCTTCACAGATACCACAGGCCTGCTGAGTTTCTCCAGCACTTTATATTTTACTCTTTGGAGACTCCTGTTAGGAAATTTATCTTTTTAGGTGGCTTCCAATTTATCAGAATTTTATCCTATATGTATTGTTTTACAACTAGGCTGCTAAGACACAAATGCAAAGAGGAATGAACAGTTTGAGTAAGTAGCTGTGAAAGCATCTAGGCCAATCTCTGAAGTTCACTTGGATTACACAAGGTAAAATGATAACATTTCAAATGGCTAGAAGTTCAGCCAATAGCTGCCAAACAGAGATTATGTGTGTGCACTTGTAATCCAATAAAGGAAAAGGATGCCAAAAACAATAAAACACTTCTCTCTTCCTGAGACAAGCAGGAGAATAAGTCTGATACACAGATACTCACTATATATGATTGTTATTGCAACAATATAGATGCATACATTTACAGATACACACACACACACACAAATCAGGTTATTAGTTAGTAATAGGTGGGCTGAATTTCTGAGCTATTGTCAGTATCCTTCCATCTCTTTAAGATGATGAATATGCTGCAAATTAAACCCGTTAGGGATAGGGTTACTACTAATGGTGCAATTTTGAATATTGCTGAAAAGATCTGCGAGAGGTAAATTTTACCCCATGTATTGCATGGTGTGTGGGAAGAGATGAATTGAAGAACCATCCGCTCTAACATCTTGGATTTCTATTTAAAACCTATTTGTAAAAGGGCCTGTACCATGCACTGCAATGTGTAACCATAAAGTGCCTCCAGTGCCAAATCTGACCTGACCTTTGCTCTTATCTAAAAGCAGGAACACTTTTGTCAGAAGCTTATTACCCAATATCGAAAAAATCTCCAATAAAAATATGGTATTCACAGTGGTTGTCACAGGCCTTGATGAGAAGTTTATGATTTGAAAAGATAGAACTGCCCAAATAAGGCAGCATAAGAACATGTGAAGGGAAATGGATCATCCCCAGAAACAGCCTGAGAAATCTGACAAGAGTATTTGATCATCTCAGCCTATTGCTTCCTCCAATTCCATTCCAATTAAATGTGTTCAATTAAATTGTACTGCACAGTATCAGCTGCTTCTGTCATGACTTGCAAATGTCTATATTCAAACAACATTACATCCGAGGTAAACATTCTAATTAGTAATGAAAATAGTAGTTTTCAAATCCTTCTCAATGTCATTCAGCCAAGATTAGAAAGTGTTAGAATATAGTTACTACAAGCAGCAGGACAGATCAAAACCAGATTTTTGGTTAAACTCAAATATCTTGTCACCTTAGGTGAAGTTATTTTGCCTACACCAATGACACTGAGATCAATATGCTGTAAAGCTAAGATCTCTACACAGTTGATCAGCTTGTAGCCCCGTCTGTCACAGCCTAGCCATTTAACTTAAAGGATATATAATATCTTTCACATGCCATGTGTCAGTAAGTAAGTATATTAATCCTCGACCAGCTTGAAAAATAGAATAATTTCCATTCACATAGTGCCTTTCATGACCTCAGGACATCACAAACAGCTTTACTGCCAATGAAGTGCTTTTACAGCTGGTCCTCTCAGATGGTTAGAGAATGGTGCTTATGTCAGCTATATCAGCTGAAGTAATTTGAGGAGCTGCTTATTCTTGCCTTTTATGATATCATGGAGCATGCTATAATGGAATATAGAAGGATGAGAGGTGACTTGATAGAGATGTACAAAATGATCAAAGGTATTGACAGAGTAGATAGCCAGAGACTTTTTCCTCGGGTGGAGGTAGCTATTACGAGGGGGCATAGTTTAAAAGTGAGTGGAGGTAGATATAGGGGAGACTTCAGAGGTAGGTTCTTTACTCAGAGAGTGGTAGGGGCGTGGAATGCATTGCCGGAGAGGGTAGTGGAGTCGGCTTCATTAGGGGCAATAAAGCGGCTATTAGATAGGCATATGGATGATAGTATAAGGTAGAGGTGGAGGTTAGATAGACCTTAGGTTTAGGGTAAAAGTTTGGCACAACATTGTCGGCCGAAAGGCCTGTACTGTGCTGTACTGTTCTATGTTCTATGTTCTATGCTAGAAATAAAGATGCGCTGACTGTGAACTGCCTTTTATTAATATTCATTTAAGTGTTGTGGAGTCACTGACAGGCCCAGCATTTATTATCTTTGATCTGAGTGGTTCATTAGTTAATTTTAGAGGGCACTTAAGAGTCAAGCACATTGCTGTGGGCCTGGAGTCAAGTGAGGATGGCAGATTTACTTCCCCAAAGGACATTAGTGAACCAGATAGGGTTTTACAACAATCCACAGTAGTTAGATAGTTTCCATTCATTTAGCTGTTAATTCCAGACTTCAATTAATTTAATTTTCACCATTTTCCAAGGTGGGATTGGAATCTTGTCCCGAGAACATTATGCCACGGTTCTGGATTACTAATCCAATGGACATCACTCCTATTGTACCACCTCCTTGTACCTTTGCACCTTCTCAACCTTCGTATAACTGTGCATGCTGCCTGAAGAGAATGTAGTGCTTTTAAAGTAATTGAATTAATGATAATACAATAAAGAATCTTCTTGCATGAATGCCAACGTGCCTCAAGGTGTGGAACATGCTTTCAGTTGACTTTGTAATGATAGTACAAAAATAGAGCAAACTTGAATAAAGACTTACCTCAAAATTAAAACAATGTATGTGCTGTTAGAAATTAATGATGTCAAACCCAGAGGTGAAAATCCTTATATAACACTAAAATGGGACAATGTCTGATTTTCTCCATTATTAATGAGCCATTAATACAATCAAAACTGTCCAAGTAATGTACTTAGGAAATCTTAGTAAAGTAAAACTGATCAGCAACTGAAAGTATGCAAATAATATATATTTTTACAATGTTTTAAGAAGACAAAAATTCATATTCCTGTAATTTAGTCTCAAAGTACAAAGTGGAATTGTAAGCTATCAGAATGCCATTCTAATTCATTAAATCATCTAAACTCTTAAATTAAACTCAGTTCTGAGGCAGGGTCACTGCGCCTGAAAGGTTAACTCTGATTTCTCTTCACAGGTGCTACCAGACCTGCTGAGATTTACCAGCAATATCTGTTTTGTTCCTAAATTAAACTAAGGTCTATGACACATACAGATCCATGATTAAACCCATCTGATCAACTCATATTGATTACATTACAATCAATAATTGTTCTGTGCGGATGCCCTCATAAATAATTTAGGTGGGCACATTAACATCAACTAACATGACCCTGACCCCTTTCCATTGAAAAATAAATTAAAACTAAATAAATGAAACAATTCACATAACCAGCAGTATGAACAATACCAAAAATGAAAGACAGTGTGCAGTTGTCCCAAAGCTCTGATATTTCTAGCAGTTTTCAATTACTCAATTTGTGTATGACACAAGTTAAGCATCTTTATCTGATTATTATCATTTAATCAATCCTAAGCACTTATTATTCTCTTAATAATGACACTTCGGCTTCATAATTACATCACAGCCTTAGAATCTTTGCTGTTATTTATTACTTTAATGAGAAACCATATAAACCTCATCAATTAGATTGTCGACACAATCATTCCCATGTGTCCATCATTTTATATATAAACCACCTCGGTGCCTAAGTTATATTGTCACTTGTTGCTTGTTCTTAGGTATGCATTGCTGTGAATATATTTTCGATGAAATTGGCTAAATTGGACATTAGACTTCTTCATATGAGTGAAATTCACCAACAATAATTGTAATTAGTGTGTTGGGTTCAAAACTGAATCTTAAGGAAACAGTTTTTACTTCTTTAAATATTATCTTTGTCTGAGGAATGCTACAAACTCTTAAATGCCAGGGTATAAATTGACCTTAAAAGCCTTGAAAAATCCTTGCATGGGTGTGGGTGGTCACCATCTTTCATCATTCATCACATAAAGTATTTTCAGTGTGGGCATTTCTTAAACGTCTCCAGTCTTTGCAACGTAGGCCATATGACCCGTTTGATTCCTTGCAATCGGTTAAAGGTACTTTTCGGTTAGTCACCTCTTTGTGAGTTGAAAAATTAAGCCTGACAACTAATGTGAGCATAACTTGCTGACGCAGAAATAGGTGCATTAATCTGTATGCTAAATATATGCAAAAGCATAATTTTTAGGGCCAAGTAAATAAGATCATCTTATATGTTGGCATGACTAATATGGTGCAATCTATAATAATATCAAAAATCATGGAACGGTTTTGTCCACTGGAATGGTAAGAAGTAGAAAATCTTTTAATCCATTGAAATGCAATTTGGAAATGGATGGGAGATGGACTGATCCCCGAAATTCCTCAAAAAGCAGTAAATTGAACTAACATTGTTGGGATACTTCCACCAGATTGTCTGCAGGTATTCAAAAAAGAGACTCACCACTTTCTGTGGTAACTAGACATGAGAAATGAGCTAAAACACTCCAAAATAGAAATTAATGGGAAATTATTTCCCCAGTGAACTTCTATTAAATTGAAAGAAATAGAAGATGTTCTATTTGACCATATTTGAAAGAGTTGGGATTGAGAAGGACATGGGATCATTTGTTGTCAATGGTATTGCTATCAAAAATTCATGTTTTATTTGATGAAGCAGTCAAAAAAATTCATATTTTGAAAACCAAGTGTGACTTCTTTTTCAGTTAAAGGAAATAAAGGCAAAACATTAATTTAGAAATTGTTCATTAGCTACAATATATTAAAAATCTTCCAACTTCATGCATTCGCTGTTTAACACCTTATTCATCTGTCAGTTCATTTTTATCAGTCTTTTCTTTAACTTGTTTTTGCAAATTTCTATGCCCACATTTATAATGAAAGCTGATGAGATAAATTTGTCATGCAGTGATTATATCCCCCCTCCAATGGTGATGCTGTAATGCTTCAGAATTACACTTTTCAATTTCTTAGCCTATACAGAGTAGAAACTCTTCAACCAATAGTATTACTCTGCTTCCTAATTAGCTCCACATCCTATTATTTAACTACAAATAATAATAGCTTAAAGACCCGACTTAATTTTGATTTTCCATGTACAGCACCTTAGATAGACAAGGATTTATGCAGAGATGGGCAGACATAAGTTACTTATAATTAATTGGCCAGAATTATTCAATTTTGTCCATCAAATAGTTCAGATCATGCCATAAGTCATGGGGATAATACTAATATTGGATCCAGTTCTAGTTTTTAATATGCATGTGGTTATATTATTTCACATATAGATGTCTAAAGATTCCCATACACCTGACATTAATGGGTTGTTTTATAAGGATTGTTTGGACAAGCACATCTCGTTTCCACTGGAAGAAAGAAGAGTAAAAGGTGACTTGATTAGTCCCACACCCCTCATCATTCTGCATCAACATGTAAATATTTATTCGTCAATCGAATTCTCTTCTGAAAGTTATTATTGCATTGGCTACCATTATCCCTTCAAGAAGTGTACTCCATATAATAGCATAATATTGTTTCTCTCATGCCATCTTTTTTGCCGATTAATGTCAATCAACATCTTCTTATTCCCAACCCTCTGCTACTGGAAACAGATTCTTCTTACTTAATCTTTTAAAATTCTTCATCAAACCTCCACTTAGCCTTCTGTGCTCCAATGAGAGTGACCCAAGTTTCTCTGTTCTCTAGGCGGCTGAAGTCTTTTATCCCAGTACCATTCTAATAATTCGCCCTGCAATTGCTGTAAGGCTTTGACTTCCTTCATAAAGTAATTAGGAGAATTGGACAAAATGCTTTAATTGCAGCCTCACCAGTGCTTTATAAAGGGTAAGTGCATTTTATTTTGTTACTGTTTATGAAACTGAGAATCTTTATGGGTGGAATCTTCCCAGCCCCAGAATGATGTGGGCAATGGCAAGAAAGTTGTGAGAATCGCGTGAGGTGAACAGTAAGGAGCATCTAGATATCGAGATAAAAATCTGATTTCCAACCAAGTATTGAATGGCAAGATGAAATTCTCACTAGTGAACGATAACAGGCCTATTTGCATGCATAGGCATGTAACAACATCCTCAATGTTAGTTTTTTTGCCTCCTTGATCTTACTTTCTCATTCTTCCATCTGCTGGATAGATAGTAGATGGTGACAATTTCCTGCAACTTCAGCACAACACTAGCTCCTGTGGCGATCTCAAGGTCACCATTGGCTGGGTCTGGTACCAATTTCTCTCTGTCCAACATGTCTGGGACAATTGACAGGAACTGTACAGAAGAGCTGCTGACTGATGGTACTTGACTGGGTGCACAGCTGAGCTTTAAATTGTTTCAGAGATAGCAGGAACTGCAGATGCTGGAGAATCTGAGATAACTTTCTTCTTTATATTATTGCTGCTCTCTTTAAATTGATTGTTTTTAGTTAGACACACTATAATTTCCAATAGTTTTATTTTTAACTATTCTTTATTGCAGTTTTGACATAACTAAATGAAAAGATGGAAAAGAATTGGCGTTAATCCTTAACATTTTAGCATTGATGGATTGAATAGTAAGCAGCATTATGTTACAGTCACAAGATAATAGATTACCAGTTTTAGTGCCACATAGTATTAAATTATGGGCAGTTTCTGATACAGATTCAGAAACCGTATCGGAGTGCCTGGAAACCCAGGAGATCCTGGAAGTGGCCAATAGTCCGCCTTTGGCAAGTGAGAAAACATGACAAGCAAGGCGCCAAAGGATGCGGTGCATAGGTAATAAAGCACATTTGGGAAGACTGCATGAGAAAAGACCTTAGGACTCACGAAGAGAAATTCTCTGTGAAATTCACCAAAACTCAGAGCGATTTCTGGTGAAATCCAGCCCTAAGCCTTAATATGAGCCTTTTCAACCCGAGTTCTTAAATTGTGATCAGTTAGAAAATTGCTTTTTCATCTGTAACACATGGGTTTAAATCCAGTTCGCACTGATGGGATGAATATTCCCTCTCTCTGTTGATTATAATAATCTTAAATAAAATGAGTGCACAGCAGTTTCCAGCTGTCAGGAATCCGTATCAGAAACTGCCCATAATTTAATACTATTTGGCACTAAAACTGGTAATCTATTATCTTGTGACTGTAACATAATGCTACTTACTATTCAATCCATCAATGCTAAAATGTTAAGGATTAACGCCAATTCTTTTCCATCTTTTCATTTAGTTATGTCAAAACTGCAATAAAGAATAGTTAAAAATAAAACTATTGGAAATTATAGTGTGTCTAACTAAAAACAATCAATTTAAAGAGAGCAGCAATAATATAAAGAAGAAAGTTCCAAACTCAACTTCTTGCACGTAAGATCGATGCTGCACTATTTCTACGTGAGTCAATTAAATCCCTCCTGATCTCCTGTCTCACAGACTGCTATTGGATATTATGCTATAGCAACTGAACAGCAACAGGAGAGTCATGTTTCCTGCTGGCCTCAACTGAAACCCATCAATACAGCCACTGGCAAGTGCAACTTATTTGGCTGCTTAATGAAATATAAAGATTATTTTAAGCAGTGTAAGCAGAATTTGACAGCCTGAAAAACAGAGCCTCCATTTGACAAATGCATTTGTAATTTAAAAAATGCTGTATAGGTTCTTTTCTATAATTGATTTATGTATTTTTAAAAGGATCTTAAAACATGGGCAAGAACTGATTATTATCAGTGCCATTGTAACAAGTATTCTTAAACCCTGAAGCTACAGTTATAGCAAAGCTTTCTGATGTCCAGCATGGCATCACTCTCTTCAAGGAGATTTATTTCCCAACACGTCACCAGATTTATTGTAAATTGCAGGCAGCCAATCAATTTTAGGAGGAGAGCTCTATTGTCCCAACTAATATGGGGTATTAGTTTGAATTTGTAATATATTTGTTTGACAAACCCATTTTTATGTCCCATTAAAGATTTTGTTGTCCTATTTGTATATTGCATACTTTGTGCATGCTGGCAGGGTAAGTTAAATTAGTCTGAAGGTCTTTTGTCACTCTGACACCTAGCAATGCACCAGAAATGTTGTCATTTTCTAGAATGGTTTGACTTTTTCAATTTCTTTCTCCCTCATTCTAAGTTTCTTTTATGTGACAAATGTGTGGAAACAAAGGTGGAAATCTGCTCCAGGCTCAGTGCCTACCGTGTATTCTAATTGGCCCAAGTAGCTGCACGAGAGAGCTCCTGGATGTTTTGCTGGCTAGTCAGCACAGCTGAAATCCTACAGTCAGTTTACAGGAACAGATAGAACCAAAACTGAATCTCACCATTTTATAGTACAGAGTGTAAGTGTGATGAAATTTGTTGCACTATTATTTTATTGTTACTTGGACTCTCTCATTCTGCCTCATCAATAAAAAATAATTCATAAAATATTCTCAGAAGAAATCTCACCCACAATTTTGTGAGGATAAAAATGTTATACATCAAGTTGTTTCTAAAAGTGAAAAAACTCACAAGAAATGTTCTCAAGCAAAAGAATAAAACAAAGCATATCTGAGTCACTGACACTTTAGTATCCAAACCTTCCGAATTGCATTGTTGTAGAATGTTGTTTCATGTCAGTGCTAGACTTGTACTAGGCCTAATCAAGGATGCAGTAATAAGATTTCAACGTCCAGACTGACTTCAAAATGAAGCAGATTGCTGGGGCATTACACTCCACTTATCTTCAGTATTTGGGCAAGACTTGACTCTGGATTCAGTTTGTATTTCAACTTTAAGTTTGACATTAATATGAAGCAAATGTACATAGTAGTGATGCTTGAGCTGAAATCCAAGTACATTGTAAGATTTGCAGTAAGATTTCTCTACAATACCAAAATCTTTGAAACAAGTTAGAACATTTCACTTGAATGTGGCTCAAAACTCTTCTCCACAACTGAAATAGTCGGTTGCGTCCTGAGGACACTTTTTTATAAGTTGAAAGTGTATGTGCCCTCTTATATAGACAGCTCACAAATTGGCGTACAGGGAATGGTTGAAAACAAGGTCAAAGAGCAAATTTAGGAAATTACAGCTGTAAGTTATGAGTAGAAATTTGTGGAGCATCACTAGCTTTCACTGGAAAAATCAATTAGAAATGAGCTCCCCAGAGACTGATTCATGCATTCACAAACCAGATATCCATTCTATGATTGTGTAAGAATTTGAGCATTGATGTGATGTGGCTTCTGCTTTAGACTGCTGCAAACTTTTAAATCCAGCATTGAGGTCTAAGCTGCCTTCATAGTATGGTAATGTAATGCAGTATGAAGCACCTGACTATGATGATTTTCAGGGCAGGTGTAGGCTGGTAAAAAAACATACCTCTTGGGAAATTTATATTCTCCTGCTGCCAGGAAGCAGTTAGTGTCATATGTCATTTTATGCATTTTTTGCTATTTTGACTTTTTTAGTTCCATAGTGGTTATATTCCTATATGGAATGTAGGCTGCCATTTTACAACAAAGATAAAAGAACAAAGAACAAAGAAAATTACAGCACAGGAACAGGCCCTTCGGCCCTCCAAGCCTACGCCGATCCAGCTCCTCTATCTAAACCTGTTGCCTATTTGCCAAGGATCTGTATCCCTCTGCTCCCTGCCCATTCATGTATCTGTCTAGAAACATCTTAAATGACGCTATTGTGCCCGCCTCTACCACCTCCGCTGGCAACGCGTTCCAGGCACCCACCACCCTCTGCATAAAGAACTTTCCACGCATGTCTCCCTTAAACTTTTCCCCTCTCACCTTGAAATCGTGACCCCTAGAAATTGAGTCCCCCACTCTGGGAAAAAGCTTCTTGTTATCCATCCTGTCTATACCCCTCATGATTTTGTAGACCTCAATCAGGTCCCACCTCAACCTCCATCTTTCTAATGTAAATAATCCTAATCTACTCAACCTCTCTTCATAGCTAGCGCCCTCCATACCAGGCAACATCCTGGTGAACCTCCTCTGCACCCTCTCCAAAGCATCCACATCCTTTTGGTAATGTGGCGACTAGAACTGTACACAGTGTTCCAAATGTGGTGAACCAAAGTCCTATACAACTGTAACATGACCTGCCAACTCTTGTACTCAATAACCCGTCCGATGAATGAAAGCATGCCGTATGCCTTCTTGACCACTCTATCCACCTGCGTTGCCACATTCGGGATACAATGGACCTGAACACCCAGATCTCTCTGTGCATCAATTTTCCCCAGGGCTTTTCCATTTACCGTATAGTTCGCTCTTGAATTGGATCTTTCAAAATGCATCACCTCGCATTTGCCTGGATTGAACTCCATCTGCCATTTCTCTGCCCAACTCTCCAATCTATCTATATTCTGCTGCATTCTCCGACAGTCCCCTTCACTATCTGCTACTCCACCAATCTTAGTGTCATCTGCAAACTTGCTAATCAGACCATCTATACCTTCCTCCAGATCATTTATGTATATCACAAACAACAGTGGTCCCAACACGGATCCCTGTAGAACTGGTCGCAGTTCTCCATTTTGAGAAACTCCCTTCCACTGCAACTCTCTGTCTCCTGTTGCCCAGCCAGTTCTCTATCCATCTAGCTAGTACACCCTGAACCCCACGCGACTTCACTTTCTCCATCAGTCTACCATGGGGAACCTTATCAAACGCCTTACTGAAGTCCATGTATATGGCATCCACAGCCCTTCCCTCATCTATCAACTTTGTCACTTCCTCAAAGAATTCTATCAAGTTGGTAAGACATGACATTCCCTGCACAAAACCATGCTGCCTATCACCAATAAGGCCATTTTCTTCCAAATGTAAGTAGATCCTATCCCTCAGTATCTTCTCCAGCAGCATCCCCACCACTGACGTCAGGCTCACCGGTCTATAATTACCTGGATTATCCTCGCTACCCTTCTTAAACAAGGAATTCTCCAGTCCTCCGGGACCTCACCCGTGCTCAAGGATGCTGCAAAGATATCTGTTAAGGCCCCAGCTATTTCCTCTCTCGCTTCCCTCAGTAACCTGGGATAGATCCCATCTGGACCTGGGGACTTGTCCACCCTAATGCCTTTTAGCATGCTTTTGTACTTGACTGAGTCAGTGGAAATCTAGAGCTGGACAAAGTTAATACTGCTAGGTCTTACTCAGATATGTTCATATGTTTGTCAATAAATTATACATGTAGGGAGAAATTTGTATTGGAAATTTATGCCAGAAACATTTGTTAATACATTCTACAAAATCAATTATAAAAATATTCATACAGAAGAAGGCCTGTACAAGCTGTTTGATACAGCTGTACAATCAGCTCCACATCTCTACTCCTTTGCCATAATCATTCATGTATTTATTTCAGTTCCCTTTCGAAAGTCACTACTGAATCTGTTTTCACCACTGTTTTAGTCAACTCTTTCTGGATCACAACAACTTAATGCTTATGATTTTCCTTTTGCTCTTTTGTCAATTGCCTTCAATCTGCATCTTCTGGGAACTGATCTTTCATTTTTATCCTTTTGTCCTGTATCAAAGTCCTTCATGATTTTAAACATATTTATCAAATTTCCAAGTATCCTTCTCTGTTCTAAGCAGAACAATTCAGTTTCTCCATGTTTCCTGGTACCATACTATCAAATCTCTTCTGCACACTCTCAGTAGCACAGGGTGTAGCATCCTTGGCTGAGTCAAAAGGTTCAAGTTCTCCTCCAGAGGCCTCAGCACAAAGATCTAGGCTGACTTTCTAATGCAGTACTGAAGGACTGCTGCACTGATGGAGATGCTGTCTTTTGGTTGATGCATTAAAACATCAGCCTACTCTTTGATGCTATTTCAAAGAAAGTTAGAGGAACTCTTACTAATTACTAACTCTTACTGAGTCAACGGTATCCCTCAACTAATATCATCAAAATGATGATCTGGTCATTATTACTTTATTGTTTGTTGGATAACACAGTGCACAAATAGGCTGACACTTTTCCTAGAAGTTTCAAACACTTTGTCATGTGTTATAAAATGCTTTGTGATGTTCTGAGATTATGAAAGGCGTTAAATAAATGTAAATCTTTCTTTTTTAATGTTGTGCATGAAGCCCAGAATTAGCTGCAATGCTCCAGCTGAGCCAAAATATTTTTCTGTAAAGGCTTAGCACAAATTCCTTGCATTTATATCTTTGTCTCTATTTATAAATACAGAGATCCCATTTGCTTCTTTTTAGCAGCCTTCTCAACTTGTCATGCCATCTTAAATCATTGTGCATGTATACCCAGTCTTGCTGGGCACCCCCATGCATGATATTCTTCATTGTATAGAAATGTGTAAAGAAACTGCTCTTGTTAGTTACTCTATGGGCCTAAATTATGGTGTACCATCACATCAGAAAGGCAAGGACCAAGAACTGTCACTGTTTATCCTTATCTCATCATAACTGAGGCCTGCTGTAGGTAACAACTAAGCACTCCAATACAACCCACCTTTTGGAATTTATTCAATTGGCCAAGTTGAGATCCAGAAGAAGATTCAAGAGGATGGAAAGCTCAGAGCCTGCAATTGTTGCAGATAAAGGAGGACCTCACCTGCTCTTTCTGTCTCCACAATAAAACAGTTTGGTGGTCTTTTCTTGAGCAACCTTCCATGGTCCTTTTATAGATGGTTGGGCAGCTCAAGACTTGGACATACTTTTTTGACATGTTTAAATTGCAAGCCCTGATTAGTCTAAACAAATGTAGGCATCTGGATTGGAAACCTGTCTGGGAGTTGATGTTCTTTGCAATATCTCTAATGTCTAAGATCATATTTAGCTGCCCAAAGGGCCCTGGCCAAATAGAAGAGATGCAAACAGAAATGCAGATCCCCTAATATTAGGACTTTTTCTCTTCTATAATGACTCAGAAACACTCCCAGGAGCACACTGTACATGTTTGTGGTATCACTGGCTTTGGCAAAATACTGTGTAATGCAATAGACAGAAAAGAATGCTAATAAGAAACAATTGTTTATCATCAAGAAATATTGCAATCATGTAACAGCTAGGCAAAATGTGACTAATCAAAGCAAGTAATCAATGTTACCAGAAAGACAAATTGCATAATAATTTGGAAAAAGTTAGAACTGCCAGTTGAGCATTTGATTTCAATGTAATTACATAACATGACATGACCAGTCAACCACATCTCTGGTGTAGAACTTAAAAGAATTGAACTGAGGAGATGATCTCTGGAGGAAAGGAGACGCCATACTCTGCTTTCAGGGTCAGTAGAGATTGCAGTTGTTATCAACAGACATCAATGAGACAGATTTCATCTTCACTGGAATTGATTATAAACGCAAGTAGTTCTGAGATTTTTTTTTCAAAATTAGGTTTGTGACCAAAATTAAAAGAGCAAGGGTATACCAATTGCAACCACTGGGCCATATATAGCCTCTAAACTCTGGCAGTTTAGCTCAACTTCCATTGATCTCAATCCTGTTTCTGCTTACATGTACAGTTCTTGTGTTGTCTTGTTTTTAATTTGAAAAGGCTGTTATTAGTGCTCATTTACTATTATTATTGTAAACTGTAAGGGGATTGTACAGGTGACCTCAAGACTCTGCAAAACTTATCCAGGATGGCCTGAAAAGACTAAAAGGTATGTTACTCCCTGGTCTGTAAAGATCTTAATTTGAAACATCACATTGAGGAGCTAGTAAAAGTTTGAATGGTTTGGGAATTAGTGCATAAGTGCATCCTTTGTCTGAAATTTAACATGAAGTAGATTATATATTATTGATGCAAATTATAAAAAAAACTAGGTATCACAGAATTATCGACTCATATCAAATTTGGTAATTACAGTTTGGTACTGTAAGTTAGAACATTGTCTCTGGATCTTGAAATAAAATTAGGCAGACTAATGAATTAAAACTCTCCTCTCTCTAATAATTATAAGGTTTATAATCAAAATTACTTAGTAGTCTCAAATCAAGTTCAAGTGGACATGACGTATCTGGTCATACTTAGCCACAATTCAATGTAAATCAGTTTAGGGCCTCAACACAGGGATGTTTTAAAAGTGGATCTTGTAAGAAATAAAATGTAATATTATTTGAGAAAAGGGTGGGCATCATTGTAAGCTATTAAGGCAAAAATTAGGTAGTTTGCTTTATTTCTTTGGTGGCTACATTTTTTGTTGATGTTTGCCACAGAAAAATGGAAATGTTCCAGGACTGATCCCAACAATGCATATCTTGATGGACACAAAAGTATTTGAAAAGAACAAATTGTGCAATTAACAACGATGTACGAAAGAATAATTCCAAATTTGCTCTAGAAAAATAAGCTGTGTTCAACTGTTTGATATTTTGTGAATATAATGTTATAGCCTCACTGAACTGAAATTGTTTTGTTGATTGTGGTATCCAGATTTAAATGACATTTGCTTTACTTCTTATTAGATGAGAGGGAAAGAACTGACCTTTAATCTCCATTACAGGTGTTGCTTTATACAAACCAGACTTACTTACCACGTAACGATTAAAGAAAAAAACACTGACTCAAGTGGAAATGCAATTTCTTCATTTGCACCAGATTTTAATCCTACTTCCTGTGATACAGAGAAATTTAATTCTCAGCCTTTTATCTGAAATTTGGTTAAGAGCCCTGAGTAAAATATTTTCACACATTGTTAAAGTCACACAGTAAGAATGACACCTAACATGGGTCATTTGAAACACAAGTTCACTCACTTATCAAATTTTGATTGCATTTTCAGTCTAATAGTCATCAGCAAATACTGAACTCTGAATTTTAATTGTCAGCAAAAGGTAGTTCCTGAAAAATGCAATGAATGAAGATGTAAGATTATTCAAATTGAAGTTATATTGACTGATATTAATGGATTTCTAACTGATTAAAATAGTAGGTAAGGGAACTTAATAAGAATGTGTTAATACATTTGTATGAAATTCCTTTGTCTGCTATTTTTATTAATATTGTACAGCGTGATATCAACCCTAAAGTTATTCACAGAAGACGAAGTCACATTGAGTACCAATTCTTCTCCTTGAATGTTATAGCATAAAAACCAAGAAATAACATTACATAGATCATAATGGTATTTAATGGACTGAACTAAAATCCTAGCCATTTATTGATGTCTTTGTATATTTGTTATTTCTCCCAGAGACTGACAGCCATGCAGCACTATGGGGTCAATGGTTACTCTCTTCATGCCATGAACTCTTTGAGTGCAATGTATAATCTCCACCAGCAGGCAGCACAACAGGCCCAGCATGCTCCTGACTATAGACCATCTGTCCATGCACTGACTCTGGCTGAGAGGCTGGCTGGTAAGATACTAATGTCAGTTTTCATTGTCTGGTAGAATTGAGCTTTTACTTTCTCTTTTTGTTATTACACTTACTATATTCAGAAGCTTGTATGTGATTGCAAACAAGAAGTAGAAGTACAGTCAGAGAAGGCAGTCAGAAATTACAGATTGAGTTGGACAAAGTGTGGACACTAACAGGTTAGCAAAATTGGCAGATTAAATCCAACATGGATGAATATGCAGTGTTGAAATATATGTGAACAATTCTAAAAGGGGTAAGCTCAACGGACCCAATGAATGCAAAGCAGCAACTAAGAAAATTAACAGTACTTTGCACATATAACATTAAGGAATGCTTAAAACATTGAAGCATTTGTTAGGGCAGACCAAGGTGGAATTCCAGGATGGGGTTGAGTTTTTAAATTATGATTTTGCACCAGTCCTCAGTAGATGATTCTCCAATAACACAATGTACAATTGACTCAAAAGTTGAAAATCTCGAAATAGATATAGATGTGGTCTTAATTAGGAAACATGGTCTCATAACTGACTGGACTGTTGGACAGCAGATTTACGATTACATATTTTGTACCTTCATTGAGGTTGAATTTTATCCTCACCTGAAAAGCCAAGAGAACTTTGGACATTTTCAACATGGCTTCTGGCTTGGAGATTATGACTTACTTGATTACTTTTGGGAGGTTATTGGATTAAAATATAGGAGGTCTGGCTGATACCATATGCTTGGATTTCCAACAAGCTTTCAATGAGGTGCTACACAATAAGCTACTCAGAAGTAGAGAGTCTGGGATTGACAAGGGGACCTGGGTCAAATAAGGAACTTATTGCATCCTTGAAGGCATGAGGTTTTAATGGCAGTGGTTCTGTATGGAAAGCAACATGGATTGGTGTTAGGACTATTGACATTCATAATCATTATTAATAATTTGATACAGGCATTGGGTGAGCTGTCCACAAGTTTGTAAATGATACGGGTATTTAAGAATGTTTTAGAACGTTGGCAAAGCTATTAGAATTAGACATAGATGTGATAGGGAAATGGGCATATGTCTGGAAAATGTTATTAAATACTTATAAAAGTATTGTTCCTCAGACGGATAAGATTCACAGTGCCATATGTATACCTGATAGAATTCTGATTTGAAGTCTGTCCAGGGCAGAAAAATATCTGCATGTTGTAGTCCATGAATTTCTAAAGACTCACAACAGTGCCAGGAACCAAACAGTTTGAGGATGTATGGTTAGAGTGCTTAAATATTAAACAAAAAGCCTGTAATGTCCTTGTATAAAAGATATCTATGCTGGTGCCCAGTTTTGGTCCCCTCATATGATAAATGTCATAGATGGCCTGTAAAAGGTTCAGAGGAACATCATGAGATTAATATCTAGTTTCAAACAACAGCAACATTAAAGTAGGACGATGCCCCAAAGGCATTTCACAGAAGTATAATAAGACTAAGATTGACCAAAGAAGCCAACAAGCTAAGAAGGAGCCACTGGGACAAAGAATGTTAGATAACATGATTAAATAAAAAGACCCAGCATTTTCAGATTATAACGCATAGGAGCAGTTGTAGGCCATTCAGCCCAATGAGTCCACTCTGCCATTCAATGTCTGATCTGATAATCCTCAACTCCATCTTCCTGCCTTATAATAATAATCTATGATTCCTTTACTAATTAAAAATCTGTCCATCCCAACCTTGAATATACTTAATAACCCAACTTCAACAATCATAAAGAAGTCCACAGATCCACTAACCTCTGAGGGAAAAAAACTCTCTTTACCTAAGATTAAGAAAAGCATGGAAATTTGAATTACTTCACTCCAAACAGAGTCCATGTATGTTGATTATTTGAATTAGAAAGTGTAGGGAAAATCAAGTTAAATGCATATCATAGAACCAGGAACGATGATAGCAGGCTTTTCACTTGCCAAGAGTCATCAAGGTTTGGAACAAATTGTAAATTAATATAGTGTGAACTTGCTGCAGCATTCTAAAAGGAACTGTGAATGTTCCTGGCTGTGGTTGACCTCGCTGTGTAGAGACCGTAAGTGGAATCTGGCCTCATAGTCATTCTGGTTTCCTGGTACCTTTTAAGATTGACTTCAGGAGTCAGAGGAATTCCTCGGATTTTGTTTGCTCTGAATTGGCCTAGGAATTTTGACCGTTTCATTTGCACCTCCCAGGAAGTTTTGTGGCCCCTGGCACATTTGGCATCATGATTTTCAGATGGGCCATGACTGTTGAAACAGATTTGCTGGACCCATCTGCTCTTACCTATTCAATTGTATACATTCATAATGAAAAAAGTAAGCTCAATATTCCATGATGTTAATCAATCAAAACACAATCCCATGATGAAATATGGGGACTAGGATCCCTTTGGTTGGTTGAACTAAATAGTCTAAATTGTCTTCTTCATCTACAATAAACTTATGAATTGCTATTTGAGTTGAGTTATGACTGTGAACAGTAAGGCAGATTTTAATTTCCTGAAGTGCCAGCAAATGGGTGGTAAGGGCCAGGTGAACATTAAATAGCCCTTGTAATTTTCCTTTCAGCATCTCAAGTTTGTGAGGAGAAAGGCAAGTAGGAGATTTTTGTTGGCAAATGGGCTGAGATATGAGTGGGGACAGACTATGTTAATGAAGGTGAAAAAATGTGGTTGTTTTGTGTTGGAAATTGTACAGGATCACAGGCTCTGCTCTGGATTGAAGAGGGCACTGAGGTTGTAAATGGTCTGGGCAGACTGACATGGACAAAAAGGCCAAGCAGCATCATAGGAGCAGAAAGGCTGACGTTTCGGGCCTAGACACTTCATCAGAAATTTAGGCCCGAAACGTCAGCCTTTCTGCTCCTATGATGTTGCTTGGCCTGCTGTGTTCATCCAGCTCTACACCTTGTTGTCTCGGATTCTCCAGCATCTGCAGTTCCTGCCATCTCTGACATGGACAAAGGATTGGAGTTGATGACAAGAGAATGGTGATTGTTTCAAAGCTGAAGATGAGGACTCGATGACTCAGATATTGGACAGTCAGTCAGTTAACGAACAACTGGATGTCAGCAGCTTAAATGTGAAAGCTGATGTTGTGTTTGATATTGCCAAAGAACTGCCTGTTAGAGCAGAAAGGAAGTGTCAAGGATTCATCCCAGTACAACTCCAGAGATGGGAGCAATAAGACATGCCATTTATGGAGTCACACTGGATAGATAGGTTAAAAAAATGTTGTACAGAACAAAGAAAGTGCATTAGCAGAGGATGATGTGGCTGATCTTGCTGTAAACTGAAGAGATGTTAAAAATGAAAAAGAAATATAACGATGCATCAAAGTCACAGAATTTTAAATTTGTAAATTATATTAGAGCCAATTCAGATCTATGCAAGGGGTGGAAATTACTCGGGAGAATCCAAATGGAAAGTTGTAGAAGCAGTTTGTGTGCATCCAGAAGGTGATAGCAAAGTGAATTGCTTTAGAGATGACAGACAGTTGGGGATTAATTTGTTAGTTAGTGAGGATAAATATGTCAAGGTGTACAACGAGGCAAATGCATTTCAAAAGGAGACCAAAATGCCTGAGGAGAGAGGACAATTTACAATGTCAGTTTGTAAAAGTCAAGGAAGGAAAGATGGTTGATGGTATGTGATGCGAATGACATCAAGAAAGCAGGAGTTAACTGAGATCCCATACGGCAGAGAGGGGTGGAGAAAATGCAGAGATAGATTACATATAAAAAATGTACCTTTTCACACATCGTTACAGGTGAATGTGGAGGAGGCAAGGAATAGGTGGTAGAGAATGGAATTAAGAAGTATCTTTGCCTTACTGAATGATCTATTTAATTTCAATAACACATGCAAAACTATATTGGCAACTCCCTTGTGCAATAATTACTGACCTAGCTAGTGATGCCACATCCCATGACTGAATTAAAAACAAAGCGTAATCACCAGGTATAGTAAAATTTCCTTGGACAACAAATATAATTTACTCTGAGTCATTATTATTGAAAGTATTGCTGTCATGATTCAAGTGTTCCACAAAAGCATCTTCTGCCATTGGTCTTAAAACATCAACAGTATTGAGTTCACAGTGGAAAATAAATAAAATAAATAAATATTTCCAAATAAATCTTTGAAAAATAGCAATGCAATGACACCAAATCAATACACTGGAAAATAGCATTAGAATAGTTAGGTGGATAATTTTGACTGGCAAAGACTCAATGGGCCAAAGGACCTTTTTCCGTGCTGTAGACCTCTATAGACTGTATGACTCTAAAAGGTGGTACCAAATGATAGAAGAACCCAACAAGATGAGAAGGGAAAGTTGAGGACAAGTCAACTGCAGAGCAACTACTGTGCATCCATGGGAAATAATTGCAACTGATGAGCCAGTTGGAATGGCACAAAGGTATGACATTAGGCAACATAATTAAAAGTCACACAAATATGAATATATTTTTTTGACAGGTGAATTAGAATTACAATTATAATTAGCTTTATTGTCGCCTACTCAAATGAGTACATTGAAAAGTTTACAGGTTGCCACTTACAGCGCCATCTTAGGTACAAAGGTACCTAGATACAGAATCTTTAGAAATTTTTAGGGGAAAAAAATTAGAAAAATAAAGAAATAAAGAATGATTATGAATCTGTACCTTTCCCAATAATTAAACTAGATGTGTTTTTATTTTCCAACGGCTGTGCATTTCAAGATATTATCCTCGAGGCAAGGTATGGGTCCCAGCACCGTAAGCAACGCCGGAGTCGGACAGCATTCACTGCCCAACAGTTGGAGGCTCTGGAGAAGACATTCCAGAAAACACACTATCCTGATGTAGTGATGAGAGAGAGGTTGGCCATGTGTACCAACTTGCCTGAAGCTAGAGTGCAGGTACAAGACATCTTTCCCTTAACTTTCTCTATCAGCCATTTATCAAAATGACCTGGTGTATTAGATAACTGGTCAGTAAGTACAGTTATCCAATTTATTACCTATAATCTTTATAGTTTTAAAACATTTCATATGTTCAGTTTTTTTTACCCACAAGTAACCAGTCTAGATACTGGTCTTTATTTGGCAGCTATGCTTCTTGTGTTAGGTAATGAAACCAATGTAATTACAATTTTCATGGATATGTGTTCAAATTTCATGAATTTCATTTCACTTATGTGGTGTTGTTCCTCATCCAGAGATATTTTCTACCATTAGGCAAAATTGAATTGTTACACAAATTCTGCTTACATCATAGCAGGAGGCTGTTATGCCTGTGCTGGCCTCAGAAATTGAAATTCACCCAAGTCTCCCAGGCACTACTCCTCTGCTCTTTCCCCCCAGCACTGTACATGTTTGTTTTCAGAACGTGATCCAATTTCCTTTTGAATTCTACCGTTGTCCTTACTTTCAACATGCTCTCAGCTTTTAACCAGTCACCATGAGATGACATTTTTCCTCCTGTTGCCATTGCTTCTTTTGACAGTTGCCTGAAATCTGTACCCTCTGGCTTTTATAAAGTCAAAGAGTCATACAGCACAGAAACAAACCCTGCAGTCCAACATGTCCATGCCGACCATAATCTTAAACTAAACTACTCCCACCTGCCTGCACTTGGCCCATTTCCCTCCAAACATTTCTAATTCATGCCAAATTGTTTGAAATGTTGTAACTGTTTCCACATTCGCCACTTCATCTGGAAGTTCATTCCACACATGAATCACTCTCTGTATAAAAAATTTGCCCGTCATCTCTTTATTATATCTTTCTCCTCTCACCTTAAATTTATGCCCCCTAGTTTTGAAATTACCCCCCCTAGGGAAAAGACACCTGCCATTCACCGTATCTATGCCCTCATGATTTTATAACCTCAATAATGTCATTGTCAACCTCCTATGCTCGATTGGAAAAAGTCCCAGCCTATCCTTACAACTCAAACTCTCCATTCCCAGCAACATCCTGGTAAATCTTTCCTGAACTCTCTCCAGCTTAATAATTTCCTTCCTGTAACAGTGTGATCCAAAACTGCACACAATACTGTACAACCTCAACATATCATCGCAACTCCTATACTCAAAGGTCTGAGCAATGAAGGCAAGTGTGCTATATGCCTTCTCAACCACCCTGTCAACATGTGATGCAAATTTCAGAGGATTATGTACCTGAACCCCTAGGTCTCTCTGTTCTACAACATTACCTAAGGCCCTACTTTTAATTGTATTAGTCCTGCCTTTCTTTATTATACCAAAATGCAGTACATTGCATTTATCCAAATTAAACTCCATCTACCATTCCTCAGCCCATTGACTCAATTGATCAAGATCACTTTGTAATTTTAGACAACCTTCTTCACTGTTCACTTACCACCAATTTTGGTGTCATCCACAAACTTACTAACCATGCCTTCTGTATTCTCATCTAAATCATTTATATAACTGATGGACAAAAGTGGACCCAACACTGATCCCTGAGGAACAGTACTGGTAAAAGGCCTCCAGTCCGAAAAGCAACCCTCCACCACCAATGGGAACAGTGCCTCCCTAGCTACTCAGTCCAAGACCCTCTCAATTTTGAATACCTCCATGTATTCTCTTCTCATTCCTTCCTTTTGAAGAATAGCCCCAAATTAGAAGGTCAAGGGGAGCAGATGCATGGGAACCTGTAAGATCCCCTTCAAGCCACACACGATCATGACTTGAAACTATATTGTCATTCCTAGACTGTCACTGGGTTAAAAACCTGGAACACCATACTGTGGTATCCCCATTCCCCAAGAGCTTCAGCATTTCAAAAAGGCAGTTCACCATCACCTATTACAGGACAGTAAGGAATGGGCAAAATGTGTTGGTCTAACCAGCAACATGCAGCTCCCATGAATGAATCATAAAAGACAATTTCCAAATTGTCCACGAACTGAAATTAGTGGCACCTGGAGCCATTCCTGTGCATCTTTTATGCACCACCTTGATGCCTTAACATCTGTCCTAATTGTAGCTCCCTGATGTGGATGCAATATCATTGTTGAAGCCAAGCCAATGTGTTACACAAGTTTAATATAGCATATTGGTTTTGTATGCTCTGTTCAAAGCGGTTGGTTAGCTCAATTGGCTGAATGGCTGGTTTGTGATAGGTTACCAGGAAGGGTTCTGCTTTTCACTTCTCACTAGCCTGAGGTGTGGTGATTCTCAGTACAAACCACCAACAGTGGTCTCTGCTTAATGAGAAAACAGCCTTATGGCCTACTATAACTAGGTTTCTTGTGGTGCAGTGATAGTGTCCCTACCTCTGAGCCAGGAGACCTGGTTTCAAATCCTACTCCAGAGGTATGTTATAAGATCTATGAACAGTTTGATTAGAAAATTTCAAGACTATGGTGACTTTATCTTTTACTCTATGCCTCTATTTAACCAGCTGTCAGCTTAATTAACAACTCTGTCAATCTAGCCTTCAAAGATTTTTACACCTCTATACCCCCCCCCCCACCACAGGTTTCTCAGTTCCTGCAGCACGATTAGAATTAAAAATAGTCCTTAAAAATTAAATCCTCTCTGTGCATTTTCCTACCAGAATGAAACACTTCAGGCTTCTTTGCATTCAATTTATTCTACTACCTGTCCACCCATCTCACTAACTTATTGACATCCTTATTAGCTTCTATATTATCCTCTGGGTAGTGCTGTCAAACAGAGAGACTTAGGGGTTCAGGTACATAGTTCTTTGAAAGTTGCATTGCAGGTAGACAGGGTGGTTAAGAAGGTATCTAGCAGGCTTTACCATTGAGCATAATAGTCGATAAGGTTGGACTGGACATTGGTGAGGACACTTTTGCACTACTGTGTACAGTTCTGATCACCCTGTAATAGGAAAGATATCATTAAATTGGAGAGGGTTCAGTAAAGATTTACCAGGATGGTACCAGGACTAGAGGGTTTGAGTTATAAGGATAGGTTGGATAGGTTGGGACATGGGGGGCAAAACTAAGTTGAATAGCAAAGGTCTTTTCCCTAGGATGGGTGGGTTCAAAACAAGGGGTATATTTTTAAGGTGAGAGCAGAAAGACTTGAAAAGGGACCTGAGGAGCAACTTTTTCCATACAGAGGGTGGTGCCTACATGGAATGAACTGACAGGGGAAGTGGTAGATGCAGGTACAGTTACAACATTTTAAAGGCATTTGGATAGGTACCTAAATAGAAAACGTTTAGGGTGATATGGGCCAAACGCAAGCAAGTACGACTGGTTTAGTTTGGGAAACTTGGTCGGTATGGACCAGTTGGAGCGAAGGGTCTGTTTCGGTTTGGTCCGCAGCCTTTGAACGTGTGCCGTCTACAACGTTGTCGTGATGGTGACGGTTTTGCCATGTCTTCCTTGAATGTTTCCAGGTCTGGTTTAAAAACCGCCGCGCAAAATTTCGAAAGAAGCAGCGCAGCCTGCAGAAAGAGCAGCTCCAGAAACAAAAAGAGGCCGAAATGAGCCAGGAGGAGACGAAAGCCGAGAAACCAGGCACAGAAACTCAGGGCTGCTCAGAAGTCAGCGAGTCACGTAGTGCTGGCGGCGAGCCGATTAACATCGAGTTAAATGTCACCTCGGCCGAGCAGTCCGACAGTGAATCATCAGCAGAGGAGCATACGGACAGGGAGCGAGAGTTTAAATCACCGGCAGAGGAGTTTAAGCAAGATAAGAGCTACAGCCCAGACAGCAAGCCAACAACCTGCAAACGGGCAAGCCCTAAATCAGGTAAAGATTAGCTTTCTGTTTGAAGCTGAGCGATTGGGAGGAGACTGAAAGCTGGTACCTTTGTGTTTCAAGCGTATTTGCAATGTTTGTCATTTGATTGCCTCTGTTTGCATTTTAGAAGTAGCATCTCTGCCTCTTACTCCGACCCAGAGAAGAAATAGCTTTCAGAGAAGTTCTCGGGGATACTGCCCGGTCCAGTTAATTTGTTTGAAAATGATGTGGAATTGCAAAGCACACGTATTAAAGTTCCAGAGCTGTCTCATTCAAAGTTGTTCTAATGTAGTGTGCAAGAGTTTCGTCATTTGATTCCAAACACAGTGTCGTCTAACGGTGGATCGTCCACGTTGTATTCCTAAGGCTGCTGGTTCTTTAGGGCTGTAAGAGTTCCAGACTCAACTTTTGTCTATGATTTAAAGCATCTGGATTCCAGATGCTGCGGTCATTTGTAACTCAAAAATCGAACGGAGTCCAGATCAGGAGCTGTATTCCAATCTCACAGAATCCCTACAGTGCGAGAAGAGGCCCTTCGCCCCATCGAGTCTACACCCTCTGAACAATCCCCTGTCGTACCGTAAAAGGTAGGAGCAGAAGTAAATCAGTCTGCTCCACCGTTCAAGAGATCACGACTGATATGGTATTCCTAAACTCCACTTCCCTGCATTTTCCCGATAACCCTGATTCCCTTATAGAAAATCTGTCTACAACAAATAATTCCACAGATTCACCTATCTTGGAGAAAAAGAAAATCCTCCTCATCTTTGTTTTAAATATGCCACCCCATATTCTAAGATTCTGCCTTCTGGTTTTAAACTTTCATACAAGAGGGGACCAACTTCTCCTTAGCTACCCTGTCAAGTTCTATACTAATTGTGTATGTTTCAATAAGGTTGCCTGTCACTCTTCTAAATTCCAATGGGTGTATGCCCAACCCATCCTTATAAGACTGTGCCTCCATATCCAGTATCAGCCTTGTGCAACCTTCTTTGGACTGTCTCCAATAACAGTATATCTTTCCTTAGACAAGGGGCCCAAACTGTTCACAGTGCTCCAGCTCCCTCCCAAATCGCTCAAAATGGTCTGTCAGGCTTTGTGGCAGTAGAAACATGAAACCTCCTCACAGGTGGAAACCAGTCATCTTGAATGTGAGAGGAGTTGCTCAGATGTGGCAAAACTTTACTAAGGAGGTCTCAAGGCAACAGCCTGGAGATGCTGCTGTTCACCATTGCAGAATGGCAACCCTTCCCTTTTTTAAATCATTGTTCATTCTATTCAGCAAATTCAGATTCATCTGCAAAAGGCATACTTTCCCTTGTGAAACAGGCATACTTACTCAACTGCATGCTGGCTTGCTTGTTGTGTAAACGTTTAGCAATGAATATAAACCCAGTAAAGCTACAATTCTTAACGTCAAGCTAAGATTCCAGATGCTGGGATCGATCTCGCCGGAGTAAAGTAGATTGAAGCGTATTTGATAGAGGTGTTCAGGATCATGACAGGTATAAGGCGGACAAGGAAAAGCTGGTTCCATTCGTTGATCCTACCAGAACAAGGGGACAGAGATTTAGGGTTTTAGGGAAAAGCTGTGTAAGGAAGAACGCTTCCAGTGGCAATGACTTGAAACTTATTGCCTAGCAGCGTGCAAAAAGCGGAAATCATCAACCACTTCAAAGTAATCGGTCACGTGATAGAGCAGAGGAACGAGACTCGTTGGACTGCTATACAGAAAGTTAGCACGGCCTCAATAGGCCGAATAGTCTCGTTCTGTGTCTTATGATTCAATGATATATACAGGAAAGATCAGAGGCTTTGGTGCCTGGTTTAAATTAATAGAATACAGAAGAGAAAGAATAAACGAGATAAACAAGTTAATACATATGGTTGGGGGGAACCAAAGATATTGTATTACAAAAGAAACTGAATATGCAAACCAGGTTGTGTGCATCCGTATTGAAACTAATGTCTGGATTGATGCTGAGCATGTGCCTTAGTAACAAGGGAAAACATCTTTCTTTGATAACTGACGTCCTGGACTGTTCTGACTCGCTTTAACCTTGTTCCAGTCAATAGGTCCCATGCAGTCTCTGCTCGGCAGTCTCTGTTGGTCCCTTGCTGTCTCTGATTTGAAAAGCTCGGCACTTTAATGGTTCAAAATTCCCCTCCTAATGAAACAGGCGGGCGTGGGGAAGAAGTTTGGATGGGGATTTTCCACTCAATCTCCTGGCGTCGGTGTCACATTGGTTTTGATCAGACAAAGCTCATATTTCCAATGATTAGCTTTCTGACAGCTCGTCAGGTTTCAAATGGAGACGAATGAAAGCAGGGACTGTCAGGACTGATGAGTTCATTGTTTGACTACAAGCTGATGTGATTTTTGTGGTTACCAGGTGGATTTAGCAGAGTAGTGTTTGAATTAATTGCATATCACCGCGGAGCTGAGAATGGAACGAGTTAAAGCCCCTTTCACTTGTACAAACTTTGATTTAAGACTCAGTGACAATCCGCCCTGACAACACAGTGTACCTACCGACGCTAATGAGCTGCCCTGGATACCTCTGCCTCCACTCTTTCGATTCTAATTCCCCAAACCCACACACCCACATTGTCCCCCGAACCCACACACCCACATTGTTCCCCGACCCCACACTGTCCCCCAACCCCACACACCCACATTGTTCCCCAACCCCACACACCTACATTATCCCCCAACCCCACACACCCACATTGTTCCCCGACCCCACACACCCACATTGTTCCCCGAACCCACACACCCACATTGTTCCCCGAACCCACACACCTACATTGTTCCCCAAACTCACACGGCCACATTGTTCCCCAAACCCATACATTCACATTGTTCCCCAACCCCACACACCCACGTGGTTCTTCAGCGGTAAAGTGGCAAATGCAATGGGATAACAGACTCCTTCCCAACCCCAGAGGCCGTTATAGGTCTCCATGGCACCGTGCAGTCCGTTCAGAGCTGGGGAATGAAGATTGAATCCACTCGGGTGACCCGAGAGGAGGATCTGACTTCATTTTAAGGAGGAAACATGGAGGGCAACTCCAAAGCGGCGGAGAAGGACCGTTCATTCTTAAGAATCAGAGCGAAGATTGGCTGAATGGCGAGGAGAACCTAAAGGTCTCTGAATGAAGAAACAATGAGGGGGACCCTATAACCAGGGGGACGGGGGTAATGGGAGACTTCACTCGGCCGCCCCCTACAGGATATGACCAATGGGCTCTCCAAAAGAGACAGACTGCGCAATTGTCTGCGCTGCCTTGTGGAGAATATTTGGGTGTGAAGCATGAACGAGTTTGTTTAGTTCAATTGCCCTTAGGAAGGAAGGGAAGCCTGTCTTGGAACATATGGTCATGCTGTCAACAAGTTGGCAAATGTGGCAACGCTTGATGGGAAATATAATGCACACATCAAACAGTGTAGTTTATATTTCACAGATTTGAATGCGTTCATGGAAAGCAGTTGAGGTTTTTTTTGTTCACTCCCGAGTTGCTGGCTACGTCAGCATTTATTGCCTGTCCCTAGTTGTCTTTGAGAAGTTAGTAGTGAGCTGCCTTCTTGAACCGCTGCAGTCCATTTGAGCCAATTTCTGAGCTCCCTTCCCCCTCCCCCATTTCTGAAGAAGGGTCCCGACCCGAAACGTCAGCTTTCCTGCTCCTCTAATGCTGCCTGGCCTGCTGTGTTCCTCCAGCTCCACACTGTGTTATCTCTGACTCCAGCATCGGCAGTTCTTACTATCTCTGCAGTCCATGTGCCATGTGTTGTTTAATGTAATCGTTTGAATTATATCAGAAAATCATAAGCCCTCCATGATTTCGACGTAAAAGGAAAACCAGATTCTGACTAAACGTACACCTTTCTCTCCCCGCCCCCACCCCCCATTGCATCTAACAGATTCGCCGATTAACACTACCGGGACGCCTGCCTCCAGCAGCGGGAGTAACTTGGTGCAAACACACTCCTACTCGTCCTCTCCTCTCAGCCTGTTCCGGCTGCAAGAGCAGTTCCGTCAGCACATGGCAGCTACCAACAACCTCGTCCATTACTCCTCCTTCGACATGGGCAGCCCGGCAGCCATGCCATACCTGGGCATGAATATGAATGTAGCCCCCATCAGCTCCCTTCACTGCCAGTCCTACTACCAGTCGCTATCGCACGCGCAGCAAGTGTGGTCGAGCCCGATCCTGCAGGCGTCGAGCGCCCTGCCCAACCTCAACAGCAAAACGACGAGCATCGAGAATCTCCGGCTCCGAGCCAAGCAGCACGCAGCGTCCCTGGGACTGGACAGTCTACCAAACTGACCCAATTGGTTCGACAGGAACAGGAGGAAGAGGACGTGCTTGTTTGGAAAGCAAACAAAAACAAACACACCGTACACACCATTTTAAGTCTATTTAGATGTTGCTAGGTTTGACAAGATGCTTTAAAGTCACGTGCATAAAAGAGAAATGTCCACTCAATTTCCTGTAATGAGTAGGAGGAAGTCCAGACACTGCGCTTGCACAAGGGAAACTGAAATTAACCAGCTCTTCCAACTAATATCTCATCAGTCCGGCTTCAAATTGAAACGAAAACAATCCCTTATAGCCCAGGTACAACATTTGGTAAACGGTTGATAGTCAGCATTTACAGATGCAATGTCCCAACTGCTCAAAACTAATAAAGGCTGAGCTTTGCAAACCACGTATGTCCTAAAAGAAAATGAACAAGGTCCCATAGCTGCACTTCTTAAATGGCGCAGACAACCCCGGAAGCAGCCCCGCCGGATATTTGTTTAATGTCTAAAAAAAAAGAACCGTTAAAAGAAACTTACTTATTTTTCCAAGTTACTTTTTTTTTAAAGGCACCGGCAGTGCGATTCTTAACAACTGCGTTAAAACAGGTCACTTTGTACAAATAAACTGTGGTGGAAATTGCTCGAGATGGCGAGAGCCGTCCCGGTTTCCGCCTGCTCCCACAATGACTGCGGGAGTACTAAACTGAACAGCAGACGTTAGCACTATTGGACTGGAATAAAACAAAGAACTGCGCATGCTGAGGATCTGAAACAAAAACAGAAATTGATCGAGAAACTCAGAAGGTCTGGCAGCATCTGTGGAGAGAAAAAGCAGAGTTTAAAACTTTTCCAGTCCATTCACGTTCTTCACAGTTCTGGTTAGATTCGAAACATGAACTCTACTTTCTCTCCACAGATGCTGTCAGACTTGCTGAGCTGGAATTAATGTCATTCGAGTTTCGCGGCAACTTTATGGCTGACTTTTTTAATGGCATTCCAGGATCACACTTGACACCTCTTCCCCGAAAGACCCAAAACACCTTTTTAAAATTTTAGAAACACGTACTAATAACACATGGCGCCCGATGCAGTTTAGGACTTTAGCCACCTCAAGAACGATCAACACACTTGCAGTCCAGAGTTTACAACCGTTTTCAAATATCATAGTCCAGAACTAAACGTAGTTTCCTCCGTTTTCTCTCTCTCTGGAAAAAATACATAAGCTGGTTCTAGATAGAATTTTTAAGATTCTGACGAGCCATGGGTTTTAATCTGTAGATTTTTTTAAATCAACCTGTTATGATACATTTGAACACAGGCCGCCTGGGTCAGGGGCAGGGACATTGTCACCACACCACATGATTTTAGCCTAAATAGTTTCCGTTATATTGCTAAGGGGATTATCTCACTGACTGGAAGATCTTACGGGTTGTGTCACTTGTAGATTTTCACGTTAGACTTTACGTTATCTGCCCAGCTCATGATAACCATTCGTATGGTTAAAAGAGAGGTAACATCGTTCTGACAATGAAACTCAAGGTTTTGAAAACGTTTCGTACTGTGCTGAATCAGAGTTGCCCAATGATCGGGAATTTCTCCGTCTGTAATCGGCGCTTGTATGCGAGCCAGCGCGGCCACAGTGCACGGCGCTGAGGGCATTTCCAACTCTTAGCGCTTGTTGTAGTGGCAGAGGGGGAGCAACACCGCAAAACTCAGGTCACACCACAAACGGTTTCTGCAATTTTCACAAAAAAATGCTGATGCCAATTTCATCCACGTGTTTCAAACAAGGAGCCAGGGCGCTAGCTCATTTTCTGTGGATTTATTTAACTCAGTGATGAATTTACAAAGCGAAGAGAGATGAATACAGGTACCTCCTGTTTACTAGGAGCCACCACTTTACATGTGAAGGTTGCAGACACTCGAATTAATATCACCAGGCCGAATACACTTTGCAACTTCTCAACCAAAGTTTCCCCCTTTTTTTCAAAAGTGAGACATTATTGCAACTTGCAAAAACAGTGGTGCACGTTTCTAAATTTCTTGATGGCAATGTTTATCTTTAAGGAGGCACAGTGCAAATGTGTGGTGCAACATATTTAAGTGTCTCTTTGCATTGTAAACGAGACGCTGGCCGTATTACAGCGTCTCTTTTCAGAGTTGGGTATCCAGGAACTGAAGATTCCTCAGAGTCAGAGAGGTTCCTTGGAATTTTACGTGCCCGCGTCCTTTCTGTCCTGAATGCACACAACGCTGTTTCTTGTTTAGGATTTGACAGCAAGTGAGATTTTATAATAAAGATAGGGCAAGCCGGTAGCCTAGTCTTTTAACTTGTGGCCACATTTTACACAACAGTTGTTTCCAAAATATTTGCGACGTCGCATTTCAATAGTGTTGCCTTCACCTGCGCATTTCAATTCATTTCGCTTCACACAAATAGATAATTTTAATAGGTCTTTTAATGACTGAAGTTTGGAAACAGCAACTGTTACCTGCAGCTGGAGATTACCAGATACTTCACCGGTCTTTGCTAATAATGCCCATTACTTATCAATCTCATCAATAAAAACATTGTGGCAAGCATCACATCGTATAACTTGGCTTGAACTTAATAACTTGCATTTATGTAACACCTTTGACATAGTGAAACTTCCATTTCTCGAATTAAGCAGAAAAATAATCTGACTGAACCAATGAATAAAGATATTAGAAGAGCTGATCATAAACTTAGCCAAAGAGGTTGTTTTAAGGAGTGTTTTAAAGTAGGGGAGATAATTGGAGAGGCAGATCTTTTTAGTGAAGGAATTAGAAGGCCCAGAAAGCTGAAAGCCTGGTTACTATTGGTAGGACAAAGAATGCTAGAAATACACAAGAGCTCAGTTATGGGGCCTGGCCCTGTTCTCATACAAGATTACACAGTTAAAGAGGAATAGGGGTTGGAGGGATTTAAATACAAAAGATGAACTTAAAATGTTGGTGGATTGGGAAATGAAGTCTTATTCTCTCTTAAGCATTCCCTCTAGACTAAGAGTAACTTTCTTCAACTCAGGTGTTGTGGGTCCTGAGGTGACTAGGCAATCCAATGCTAGGTTTACATGCATGGCTACACATGGGCCAGATCATTTTTGAAGAGATGGGTGGGTGAGATGCTTGGGTTTTCACATCCTCCTTCTCCTGTTTGCACCTGGCCACCAGCTGACCCTATTGAAATGGTTGGTACCTCTGTGGACATTTCTTCTCCAATTTGGGCAGTCTCGAGCATGAGATTCCCATGAATTGGTGTGGATGTTGCGTACTTTTTAGGAATGCTTTGAGGATGTCCTTAAGATGTCTCCTCTGCCCTTCTTTGTCATGAAGCTCAGTGAAGAGAGCACCAATGAACATTAGCAAGCATGTTGCCAATAGATGGACCAGATTTGGTGCAAGTTAGAATAGGGACCCCAGTTATGAATAAGCTGTTTATGAAACATGGAGGGTAAGATGTCAATCCATTGCATTGGTATAGTTGAGTCTGGAGAGAAAAACGAAAGCACGGCTCTGGCTCAGCAGCAGAGGAGAATGCAGAATATACATACTACAGAGCCAACAGTTTGTGGTTTTGGTGATGAAGAGGATATGTTGTGAGAAGGTCATCTCAGGGTGAATTATGACAGGGAGGTTGGAAACAGTCTGGTTCAGCATGAGACTGTGGCTTGGACAGGAAAAGATCCTCCTGTCATCTTGGTTAGTTGGCTGTAATTATCAGAGTATTTTTTTTCTGATACATAACGTAACAATTTTCAATGTGAATGTAATCACATAAAACAATTATTTTGATGGTTGGTAGTGAATCACTTTACAAATAGAAACTGGTATGGCATTGAGATCACCTGTCTGTTAAGCAGCCACATTATTTAGGTTTTTTTGTCAAAGACCAGTCTGATCAATAGCGCCGTTACTGCTCATAATTTTTAATGGATCCATGACTACAATTTCAAAGTTAAATGATATTACACCAGAGGTTAACTGCAATACCATCAAAATAAAAATCCTATAATTCACACCATGAACAAAAGAAACTTGTCAGTTCAGTGTAAAATAGCATGAAAAAAATTTTGCTCTAATGTCTTGTTTAAATTCATTGCTTCCATTGAAATAAAAGTTCTCAGAATTTATCTATGTATCACAAAAATGCTGATGACATAAATTATAACTTCACATTATTTTCTAACTATTTTGCCTACTAAAATTCCTTGACTTGATATTATCACTTTTTTTTTGATTTTCCCATTCCTTCATGTTGATCTCTGGCTAAAGTGTAACTGTTATTCACAGCCTAACAGTGGATCACTTCCTAATTTCTATGCCCCTCACCATGCATACCCACCTCCCAATGACCATCTGGCCAATTATGTCAGAACCTTTTGATCAACAAGTGAAGCCACTGGGAGATATCAGCAAGAGGCACAGAAGAGAATATAGCTGTTCACACCGACAGTCTACCAGGTGGCAACTGAAGACCCCACTGTGGGAGAGTCTGCAAGAATGAGATATGGCTCATAAGCAACCTGCAAACCCACAGTCAACACCAACGTCTCACTTCCATCCAACCGTCTACAAGGAAAAATCATCCTTGGTATAATAGATTATTAATAATGATAGGCAAGTTACAAGATCTTGTCCATGTCAAACTTGTAAAGTTAAACACCGACATGCCATAATGAGGCACAATGCATAAGCTGCAACACCAGTGCCCCTATAATCATAACATTCTTAATTCATTTAGATCAGTAAAACGCAAAAGTGCCATTTTCAGTCTTTGCTGTCATTTAGGTTAAATTCACTCTTTATAAGATATGTAACTAGATTAGTTCTTAAACAATGATATGAGTGGAAAAGTATTTAGCACATTTTTATGGCACTCTCTGCTATCCTAGTGGTGGCATTAATCCATTTAAAATACATAGATTAATGTATACATTAAAATAGTGGGAAGAACAATTTCAGTCATTAAATACTCATATTGCAAGCAATACTTTCTTGGTATAATGCTTTTTAACTTAAATGCTCTTTTATTTATCTGCTATTAGATATCTCCAACATGCTTTAAAGACATTGTCTGGTATTTATTAAATGAACTAACACCAGTATCTAGTGGCAAACTGAAAAGTGTTTTACTACATTAATGAAAATTTAGGAAAATCTGACAAGATCAAATATCAGTTGCTCTTAGACTTTCCGAACTTTCTCACTGGCAACTAAAAACTTATCTTAAAAGATATTCCCCTACAAAGACAGGATGAAAGTAATGAAATGGAACACATTTTTTTCTTTTTTCTTGAACAGAAAAATAGCTAGACTGCTCTTTTTGTTCTGACAACCACAGGGAACTCATCATGTACCAAAAGGTGTCACAATGAGGTTAATAAGAATGACTGCTGTATTTGATGTGAGGTGGGGTTGAGACACAATGCTGAAGGCAGAATAGAGGGTATTTTAGCTACTATTTAATCAATGTTGTACCTGTCCCCAAAATGCTCAATAGTAACATTAAATTCAGAGCAAGTATAGCCGTTCATTCATAGCACTGACATTTCTTACATTGATGCATATAAATTCAGATCCCTAACACTCACTGTCTGAGCACTGGGATGCTGAGCCCTTTGAAAGTAATTCTAATAACATATTACATCTTAAAATCCCAAGTCATCAGTTTTATTGACTACCAGATAGAAAGGAAATGGGAAGAAATAATCACCTTCATAAGAATACCATCAATATATCCAAAAGGCATTAAACTTATCTCTCCTGCCAAGGGGTTTATTTGTTGTACAGTTAAAATTTTTCTGACTGTGACTGTTCCTAACCTGACACTGAACTGAAGTCCAAACAAATCAGTAAAATACAGCATTTAACTTTCAAACACATCCTTTTCCTACTCATTGCTAGGCGTTGGTGAATAAGGCAATCTGTGGTGGAGGAAGGGTGTGACAATACCACATCTGTATGTAACCGCAGTAACAGAAATGTGAATCAGTTATTGACAAGTTATTTGTAAAATACTTTCTGTACAGATGAAATCATTTTTATTTACATTTTTCAAAATGTTAGTGAGGTGTGAGCTTGATCCCTAGGATACAATATTAATGGGGAATAGCCAGTGATGTCTCTGAAATGTAAATACATGTCCATTGTGTTGATGAGCTGTGTATTATGTCAGTGTTGCCTTACCCAGATGGTGAGAAGAGTCTTTTCCATTTCTTTGTTTCTCAGTAATTGCCACAGTTCTGTAGAATGTTCAACACTAGATTATTCAAAGAACTCAGAGTCCTTAGCAAAAGACTACTGAATTACATTGTTAAAAGAAATATAAATTTAACTCCCATCTGTTACTTTTGAGTCAGAGTTCACTAGTAATGCAATTTAAAGATTTTTCAGAACATGATATTTTGCATGTTCTCCAATGCTTTGCAGAAGAACGAGATCCTATCCATATACAATATCATACTTTTCAATATTTGGAAAGGAAGGCCAATACATACAGAATAACATGTTTTCAAAGATGCAATGTCAACAAGCTTCTGTTCACCACACAGTGATAGTTAGATCATACTGCAAGCTATCTTTAATTAGAAAAGGAAATTAAAACTGGGAGTCATTAATGAGATAGGTCATAGTGGTGCAATCAAGTAACACTATTTTGAACGTATCACAATCTGCCTGTTTTATGGAGAATACATAGAGTAATGCCCAACCAAATAATTTAAACCTGGTTGATTTTGTGAAAAAATAAATTGCATACCTCAGAAATCTGAAGTCATGGAGCCTGAAAGCTGGTCACTGATTGACAAGGATTTGATCTCTTTATACTATAGTCCATTAGTGAGGAAGAAATAACTACACTGATTATTTTCCTCTTGACTCTTCCAGACAATATATGTCTTCATAGAGCTAGAGCATGAGGTAAGGGTAAGGAGTATAATTTATTATCCAATCTGTTCAATATTTCTGAAAAATAACATCACATCACATAAGGTCAAAGTATGCATTCTGTTTTAAAATGTCAACATTACCAATTATATTGAATATTTACTGTTTATTTAGTAAAAAATATATTTTGCTGTGGATGCTTACTTTTCGAAATTGAGCAGCCTATGCACACGGCCCTGCAAAATCTTCAATGCATTGTAAAATGTTAAATGGAATGAACAACCTATGGCAATATCTGTTGGAAATCACATGAGTGTGGTGCTCAGTCTAGCTCCTAGATGTGCTAATATCTGAACCATCAAGAAGATAAGTATCAAAACATCTATTGATGAATGAAAAGTTTGGCCAATGGAGAGGATACTTTGCATTTAACTTGGCTTTAAATCCGATCAATAAAGAAAGAAATTTCTTTAGTTCTGAAGGGAACAGAAGGCCTTTTTGCTTCTACCTTGCATGTTATAGAAAGAGAAAACTTGTTCTTGTTCCCATCATGTCCCAAAACACCTTGTGACAAATATGGCATTATTGGCAAATTAAACAATATCTACTCCAGGAACAGAAACCTGCTTGTTCTGGGGAGATTTAATAATGCATATATTATAGAGACTCTGGGACATGAGTTCAAATTCAACCTACCAAAAGGTTTGACATTAATGTTAAAAATAGAGGAACTTTCCCACTCAAGCTCTGATCTTTCTTTCTTGCCAATGTTCAAGATAGTCTGGTACTCTGCATCAAAATGAATGAATAACATTCAAGATTAGCATTAATTTAGTTCATCGAGCCTACATCTACACCAACACTGAAAATCAAAATGCCAATGACTCTGGGTACTTTCAAGACAGTAATTGTGATTTATTTGATTTTTGTAAATAACTAAGTTGCCAATGATAATTTAGTAAATGAACTGTAGTATGTAATGCCACTGAAGGAGTTTGCCTCTTGCAAAAAGGGAAAGTGCAAAGCAGTTATTTAAAATAAAAATAAAAGTGAGTGAATTGCATTAAGTGTATTGTGCTATGTGGCCTTGTAAAACATTTCATTATAAAAAGCTTCTGCAGCTAATTAGATATACTGCACTTTGTGAAGGTCACTTAAAAATATTTTCCAAAAAAGGGCATTTTTGATTGTGTGTATGTAATGTATAAGTAATGCAATCATGGGGTGAACTCCAGCAATTCATTTGCAAATGTTCCTTCATAGGCCCATGTCTTCAGAGGCATAATCTATGATCGTGTCAACCGCCATGGTAAGGTCTACAAGACCAATTGTGCATCTGCTTGTAATGTAAAAAAAATACACAAATGTAAAAATAA
Organism: Rhincodon typus; assembly: GCF_021869965.1. NCBI lineage: Eukaryota > Metazoa > Chordata > Chondrichthyes > Orectolobiformes > Rhincodontidae > Rhincodon > Rhincodon typus. Next base: position 55,171,463 of record NC_063341.1, on the reverse strand, counting down.
CTCAAGTGTTGAGAAATTTTGTTGACTTGTTTTACTGTAGGCACTATAAATGTTTATTTTGATGATTTTTAATGGGGGATCTGTATTTATCTGAATAGCCACATAATTCTGGATGTATATAAAGTGAGGTATCTGTACCTTATGGTGTCTCCCAGTCTTCCTTTCTTTTTAGAATATCTGATCATATTCTGATCTTAATTTCCAGCATTTGTATACAGAATGTCATTTGTGGTGAATCATGATGTATGTTAACGGTTTAGGGAATCACCAGTCTTGCATTCTATGCCATTCATGTCATCATTGAATTATGAGCTTTCGATATACATTTAGTTGTCAGTGCAGAATATTGTTAATTGAGCTTGTTAGTTGGTGGGGGGAAACCAATTTAAGTTGACCGTTCTGCAGTTTCTTCATTGTTGAAGAATCTTGAAATCTGCTGTCCCCATAAGTTCCACTCTAGAGTTAGTGGCTGGTAACCAAATGAATTCCTCACTAATCTCTCAAGAACATCACAAAATTGTAATGTTTTAGATTGGCTGCTGTTGTCCTTTTGAGTGATGGGCAATAGGAATGGGAGATCCAGAAAATTGTGACCAATACCCATATAAGTTCATTTATCCCAAGAAGAAAAATGTACTGACAAAGTCTGTGGACTAATCTTGCATCACCTTATACTCGCTAAAGTCCTGGAAACTTTTATGTTGCAATTATTGGCTACTATTATTTTCCAGTTACAGGTTATCTACATTTTTATGTCATTTTAACAATCATTTCCATTACTTAAATTTAGTTCTGCCCTCTGTCTCACCAGTAGAATCTGTTATAGTTTTCTCCTCAGTATGATGCATAGTTCCTTCTTGCATTGTTTTCTAATTTGTGTATAGAGGCCATACCATTGGTGGAAGGGAGCTTTTCCAGAGTTATCAACTTGCTATGTAGTTGAAAGTATGATTAGTACTTTACTTCATGATGCAACATGTGATCACTAGAGGAAGGTATTTGCAGTAAATGCTTTCTGTGCTGCATTTGGCACTAGACAAAATGTGTTCAGGGTTATTCACTGTCGAGGATAAACTACTATTGTGAGTCCCAATATCTTGACTGCTGAGTGATAGAAGGGATTGTTGACAATGCTACCATGTGGCACTGCTTAGTACTGCACTGCCACCCAGTTTGGGTTCTGGGTCATTCATTACAGCCTTGATGCAAAAGAGCTGAACTCCAGTAGAATCCTAAAGCCATAGAAAAGTTACAGTACAGAAAGAGGCTACTTAGCCCATCATGATTGCCCCAGGCTGAATAAATCAGCTGCCCACTCCAATCCCACATCTTGTCCATAGCTTGGCAGGTTGTAGCATTTCAGGTGCAGCTCCAGATTCCTTTTAAATGAGTTGAGGGTTTCCATCTCAAGCTTCAAACTGTAGCATCAGAGGCTGAGGGGTGGCCTTTTAAAGGTTTATAAGATCATGAGGGGCATGGATTGGGTGAATAGACAAGGTCTTTTCCCCGGGGTGGGCGAGTCCAAAACTAGACAGCATAGGTTTAAGGTGAGAGGGGAAAGATTTAAAAGGGCCTAAGGGGCAACTTTTTCATGCAGTGGGTGGTACATGTATTGAACGAGCTGCCAAAGGAAGTGGTGGACACTGATACAATTACAACATTTAAAAGGCATCTGGATGGGTATATGAATAAGAATGATTTAGAGGGATATGGGCCAATTGCTGGCAAATGGGACCAGGTTAATTTAGGATATCTGGTCGGCATGGATGAATTGGACTGAAGGATCTGTTTCCATGCTGTACAGCTTTATGACTCCATGACAAATAAATTCTAGAAACCGACCACTTTTCGGTGAATAAAATTTACCTCTAATTCTTCTACCACCCATCTTAAACCTGTTCCACTAGTAATTAGCCTCTAGGCTAGGGCAAGTAGGCCTTCCTGTCCACTCTATCCAAGGCACTCAATGACTTTTATACCTCGATTAAATCACACCCCAATTTCCACAGTTCTAAGGGAAACAATCCCAGCCTATCCAATATTTCTTCATATCTTTAGATTTCAAAGGTAACACCCTTGTATGTCTCATTTGTACACTCTCTAGTGCTATTATGACCCTCTAGTAATGTGCTGATCAGATTGTACACAAAACTCTAGCTGCAGCCTAACCAGTTTATTTAATCATTATAGCATTATAGAGTCATACAGCACGGAAACAGACCCTTTGGTTCAACTTGTCCATGCTGACCAATTTCTGAAACTAAATTAGTCTCATTTGTCTGCATTTGACCCACATCCTTCAAAACCTTTCCAATTCATGTACCTATCCAAATGTCTTTTAGATGTTGTAACTGTACCTGCATCTACCACTTCCTCTGGCAGTTCATTCCACATACAACCCATCCTTTGTGTGAAAAAGTTGCTTCTAAGATCCCTTTTAAACCTATCTCCTGTCACCTTACAATTATGCTGTATGTTTTGAACTTACCAACCCTAGGGAAAAGACCGTTGCTCTTCATCTTATCTATGCCCTTCATGTTTTTATAACCCTTTATAGGGTCACTCCTCAATCTCCTATGCTCCAATGAAAAAACTCCCAGCCTCTGCTTATAACTCAAACCCTCCAATTTTGGTAACATCCTTGTAAATATTTTCTACACCCCCTCCAATTTAATAATATCCTTCTGATAGCAGGGTGACATTCCTGGTTTTGTATTCACTATCTTGTCCAATGAAGAAAAGCACCCCATATGTCACTTTTTCCATCTTATCTAGCTGTCCAGCCACATTCAGTGTCCTGTAGGCATGCATGCCATGGTTTCTCACTTTCTCTACCCCTAATGGCATCCTCCAATTTATTATATATTCCCTTGTTATGTTTGCCCTCCCCAAGAGCATAACCTAAGACTTCTCCAAGTTGAATTACAGTTGCCACTTTTTCTCCCACTCAACCAAACCATTGATATCATCCTCAATTGACATTGTCTGCACTATCAACAATAGACCAATTTTTGTGCTGTCTGCGCATTTCTGAATCATGCCTTTCACATTTAAGTCTAAGTCTTAATGATCATTGCAAACAGCAAGGAACCCAAAACTGAGCCCTGCGAAACACGGCAGAAGCTGCTCTGCATTTGCCAAAACATTTAAGCATTACGAGACAACAAGGTGCAGGATTGGATGAACACAGCAGGCCAAGCAGCATCATAGGAGCAGAAAGGCTGACGTTGCGGCTTTGTTTCCTGTCACTAAGCAAATTTTGGATCCAACTCATCACATTTACCCATGTTCCATGGCCTTTAATTTTTCTAGCTAGTCTGCTATGTAGGGCCTTGTTGAATTCCTCCCTAAGATCCATGTAGGCAACATTCACTGCACTATCTATCAATTCTCCTGATTACTTCCTCAAAAAATTCATTTAAGTTCATTAGACAAAATCTTCCCTTAACAAAACTATGCTGACTGCCTCTGATTAATCTGTGCCTCTCCAAGTACCAGTTAAGCCTACTTACTAATTTAAATTCTAGTAGTTTGTCCACCACCAAAATCAGATTTACAGGCCTATAAGTACTTGGCCTATCATTCTCAACCTTTGTGAATCATTTGCAGACCTCCAATCCTCTAGTACCTAGCCTGTATCTCATGCAGATTTGAAAATAATTGTCATACAACCCTTTATTTCCTCTCACACCCTAGGATTCAATTCATTCAGTCCTGGTGATTTATCTTTCAAGGAAATCACTCATAGCATAGAATTCCCACAGTGTGAAACAGGCCATTTGGCCCAACAAGTCCATACAGACCTTCAGAAAGCCATCCCACTGAGACCCATCCCCAATCCTATATATGCCAATAGCTAATGCACCTAACCTAGAAACCCCTGAACACTACAGGCAATTCAGTATGGCCAATCCACCTAACCTGCACATCTCTGGACTGTGGGAGGAAACCAGAGCACCTGGCAGAAACCCATGCAGACATGGGGAGAACATACAAACTCCACACAGACAGATGCCTAAGGCTGGAATTGAACCCAGGTCCCTAGTGCTGCAAAGCAGTACTGCTAACCACTGAGCCACCATACTGCCCCAAATTATTAAGAGTCCTTATTAAGTGTACTCATTAGAGAACTTTACTTATGTCTTCTGTATCCATGCATAAGTTACCATGTAGATCTCTGAAAGCCTCTAACCTTTCCTTAGTCATCTTCTTGCTCTTAGTGTACTGATAAAACATTTTTGAATTTACCTTGATTTTACCAGTAATTATTGTTTCGTGTGCTCTCTTTGTTTTCCTAATTTCCTTTTTCATTTCACCTCTGGACTTCCTATATTACTTTAAGCTTCCTGAAGTATGACGTTATTGAGATTGTCATAAGCTCCATTTTTCTGCTTGACGTTACTCTGTGCGCTTTCGTATAACCTGGGGATTATAAATTTGGCAGCACTACCCTTTCTTTTGTGATAATATGCCTGTACAGTGCTGTGAAAACTTGCTTTTGAATGCTTCTAACTGATTTGCCACTGATTTTGTTTCATGTAGCTGTGGCCAGTCCACTTTTGCTATACCATCTCTCAGCTATGTAAAATTTGCCTTGCCCAAGTTTTGCACCTGTTCTACTTAGTCCTTTTCATATGATGCTAAATCTAACTGTATTATGATCATTATCTCCAAAATTGTCACCCACTCCACTTCATGTATCTGACGAGTTTCATTTCCTAAGTCTAATTCTAGATATATAACCTTACTCATTTGTTTTGGCATGTGCTGGCTAAAAAGGTTCTCTTGATTTTGTGCCCACTGCAGATTTTACGATGTTTATATACCTTTTGTTATTTGGTTATTTGAGTCTCCAATTATTATTGGCATATTGTCTTTGAGGTTAGAAATTTGCCTACACGTTTGCTTCACTAACACTGTCCCACTATTTCTGGGGAGGGATGGAGGGTTCTATAGTACACATCCAGCAATGTGGCTGACCCTTTTTTCATCTGATGCCAACCCACATGGCCTCATAAGATGATTGATTTAGATACTACCCCTGCTCACAGCTGTAATCAATTCTTTAAACAATAATGTTTTGCTCCCACTTTTTTTATTCCCTTCTCTGTCCTACCTAAGAACTATATCCAGGGATGTCAAGCTTTCATCCTTGCCTCTGTTTAAGCCAAGTTTCCATTAAAACAATGATCTGGCTGATCCTGTTGCACCCTCAGCTCATCAGCTTTATTTGTTATACTCATTGCACTTACATAATAACATTGCAATAATTCTAAATTTCAGTGTCATACACTTTTTAATCTCTGCTTCCTCCATCTTTCAGTCATTTGCTAAGTTTCCTGCTCTGAGCTTGCCCTCATGGCCCCATCTCCCTGTCAATCTACTTTAAAACCTCTCCAAAAGCACTAAAAAATCACCCTAAAAGAATAATTACATGGTCCTCTTCAGATCTAGACATATTCCACCTTTGCCAGAACTGATCGCCATGCTCCAGAAATTTGATACCCAAGCTTTCTAGTCACACATTCATTCAGTGGATTCTCCTATTTCTATGCTCACTAGCATAAGGGATTGGGAGGAATCCCGAGACTACTGCTTTAGAGGACCTGCTTTTCAAATCTCTTTAGCATCCTGAAATCCCCTTCCAAGGACCTATTTTCATTCCTACCTAGTCATGGGTACCAAAATAAACCATGATCTGGCTGATTATCCTTCCCAAGGAAAATGTCCTGCAGCTATCCCATAACACCTTGGTACAAGATAGGCAACACACCATCCTGGGGTCACATCAACTGCCACATAAATGCCTGTCTGATCCTCTGACTATGGAATTTCTTATCTTATTGCACTTTCACTCTTCTTCTTCCTCCCCCTCACAATTGAGCTGCCTGTTGTTCCATCAACTTGGTTCTGGCTGCACTCTGCTGAGGAACCATTTTCTTCACTAGTTTCTAAAATGGAATTCCAATGAGCAACCAGGGTAGACATAGGGTAACCTGTCTGGTTTACTTGGACTGCTTGGCAATCAATCATTCCCTTTCCCCTTTGCACTTCTACCGTGCACTGTGACCATCTCCCTAGTTGCGCTATCTACATGGTCCTCTGCTTTGTGGATTCACAGCTGAAACCCAGAACTCCAGCTTGTGCAACTGATAACTCTTGCTGCAGATGTTTTTGTCTGGGACACATAATGCATCCATAACTTCACAAATGCTGTAGAATATACATTGTACATGGTTGAGCTGATCTGCCAGCCTGTTATTTAAAAAAATGTTTATTACCATTTGAATAGCAGTATAGCTTACCAATACTTACTTTCTTCATCTATAACAAAGTAAGAGCAAACTATAAGAGACTGAATATGAAAGAAGAACCCAGAAAGAAAAATATAGTAAAACTGATGAATGAGATATAGGAGTCTAACTCATCTTGTATACTTCAAAGTCCAACATAATCAATAATAAGGTATATCTTCAAGTATTTCTGGCTCTTCCAGGAACACCTTCTTCCCCCTCACTGAACTCTGTCTACCTCACCGCAGTATCACCTAACACTGTGCAACTAAAGCAGCACTCAGTGCAGACAAGGCAACACTGCTTGAGGACTTTACTTACACTTTCTGAAAACAACTGACTCAAGCTTCAAAAAAAACTGACAGCCAAGTACTATATAACTAGCTGAAACCTCTCTCAGGGCTTGTACTCCCCTTACTTAAGGCTGCAATAAAACTTGATATCTCTTAACATAAGGAATAATGTTTAATTAGAGGAAAAAACTAGACTTTAGATAGAAAATATCAAGATTCTCACCAGCTCACACTTCAGACCAGGTGAGGAAAGACAGATTGTTCTCGACTCATAGTAGCATTTAACTGCGTGTGGCATCCGGAGTCAATGGAAGTCAACAGGAAAGCTAGGTTGGAGTCATACCTAGCACAAAGTCTGTTGTTGATGGTGGTCAATAGTACCAGTCCCAGCAGGTGTTCCTCAACGTAGTGACCTTAGTCCAACCACTTTCATCATAAGATCAAAAGTGAGAATACTTGCTGATGATTGCACAATGTTTAGCACCAATCAACACACTTCCCAATACTGAAGGCTGCCCATATGCCCATATGCAGCAAGACATGGACAACATCCAGGCTTGGGCTGAAAAGCAACAAATAATAATCACACTAAATAAGTGTTACTATGATAGGTCAGAACATTGAAATACCATCAGAGCTTTCAGTTCTTATTTCCAAATTGTGTTTTGTTAAGAGGATGGCAGTGACAAAACAACTGCAAGTGTAAACTCAATGGCTGGTTAGCACAAATTCAGCATGAGACCATTGGGTTATGACACTTAAAGGTGTCAAAGAAGGAAGTGTCTGTTGACACTGGAACTGCGGGACAACTGTACTTGTGTGTTCACTGGGAAATACACATGAGCATGGTTTCAGACTCTGTACTAATGCTAAATAAAAAGCGAAAGAACTGCGGATGCTGTAACTCAAGAACACAAACAGAAGTCGCTGGGAAAGCTCAGCAGGTCTGGCAGCATCTGTGAAGAGAAATCAGAGTTAACGTTTCGGGCCCAGTGACCCTTCCTCAGAACCGGTTCAGACCTGTTGATCTTTTCCAGCAACTTTTTCTGCTTTTGTTCAGACTCTGTACATCGTTGTGTCATGTGTCATAGCCCCACCGCATAAGTGCACAAAACAGAAGTGACATTGAAACTGGAATCATATGGAGCTGGGTGGTTGGGGGAGAATGGACGGGGCAGAAACAACAACACTGAGGGAGGGAGTGAGAGATTGGGTCTGGAATAGGGGAAGGACAGATCAGCCAGGGTGGGGGTTGGTGGCTCGGGCAGTCTGCTCTCCTACCCCGGGTCCTGTCCGATCTCTCCCATCCCCATCCACCCCCGGCCTGATCTTTCCCCCCGCCCCCAATCTTTCTCTCCGGTCCGATCTCACCATTCTCCCTGGTTCATCCCTAACCCCTTCCCCATCCACAGCCGTGCCCATTAAAGTGCATGTGGCGAATACATCATGCTGTATGGTGTCAGCAAATGCAACCATGGAAGAAACTTCAAACAGATAGACTGTGACCTGTTGTGACTACAAAAATAATGAGAGGGTGACAACCCCTGCTCAACAGCAAGCCACCTGCTTCATAACACTGACAGCAGACTCATTTTGTAATTTTCTTTGTAGAATCCGTAATGACAGGAGTTAAAAATCCACTGGAGTGTGCTAAGAGACTGGATATTCTCAGGTAGGGTTTTAGTGCTAACGTGCTGGGAACATCACAGTCGAAGAATTAGTTATCCTCATATTGCAAGTAAAGAATTTCTCTCACTGTGAGTGCTAGAAATCAGCTCGCCAATATCCAGAAAAAAGGGAAACAGGATAATAAAAGGACTGTCTCTCACCTTCTCACCTTGAATGCTGGAATTCAATCACACTAAAAGGAATCAGAACGCGAGAATCTCAACCAACTGTAAAACTAAGAATCGTGAAAATGACTCTTGAACTACCAACATCAACCCTATAACACTCACTACAACAGACACAAGGTTCAACAGTCCGCTTTTCACAAACATTTTTAAAATTTTATCTTTTTGGACTCAACTTTTATTTCTAATCTCTGGGTATGTGTGTTGTGTTGGTATTTCTTCTTCTATATAGCAATTAATAAACTCGCTCTGTTTATTAATTTAAGAAAGCCTGACTGACTTGACTCCTTTTACAACATGAGTTTGTTTGGGTCTGGGAGAAAGATATCCACAAGGGAAGGAAACCATTTCAAAGTTACCTTGTTGTGATGGGCTGGCTGAATAAAGACATGAAGTTCAACTCTCCTAACCTGGTAGTTTAACAATTTGGAGTATCCTATCTGGAAACATAGAAAGGTGGAATACCTCGTCTGGGACTGCGTGTAATACAATTGCCAGGCAATGGCCATCTCCAACAAGAGAGAATCTAACCATCTCCCCTTGATGTTAAACAGCATCACCACCACTGAATTCCCCACTATCAACATACTGTGGGTCACGATTGACCAGAAATTAAACTAGAACTGCCATCTGAATACTGCGACTACAAAAGTAGGCTAGAGGTGAGGAATTCTGCAGTGAACAACTTCCTGTCTCCCTAAAGACCAATTACATACAGATCTTAGTTCTGTCTTCTTAAAGAAAGACACAATTACATCCCAAAAGTATTGGGGGAGCACAGGCCCTAATGCTAATGAAATTGAAAGAAATTAATTTTAGTAGGGAAATGGTGTTGGGATTACAGGCAGTCAAATCCCAGGGCCTGATAAACTTCATTCCAGAGTACTTAAAAACAAGGGAGACGGCGTTTAGGACCAAAATGAGGGAAAAATGTTTTTGCAAAGGGTTGTGAACTTTCAGAATTTGTTATTCCACAGGGCTATGGATGCTTAGTCTTTGAATATGTTTAAATTAGAGATTGACAGATTTCTGATAATCAGTGATGCAAAGGGTAATGGGATAATGTAGTAACTGGTATTGAAGTGTTTGATCAGCCCCCATGATTACATTAAATAGTGGAGCAGGCTCAATAGGCTGAATAGCCTACTTCTCTTCCTATGTTCCTAAATTCTGGCCTAGCCAGTCATGAAAATATCCTATATCCACTCTTCTGTCCTTTTCTTGTAGCCTGCAGACTTTTTTTCCATTGGATATTTAACCAATTTCCTTTTGAAAGCTTTGATTAAATCCCCCTCCACCAACATTCTCAGGCACTGCATTCCAGGCCCATCTATGACACAAAATGTTTTTTTCCTCAGCTACTTCCAGTTGTTCTGTCCATCACTTCATGCCTCTGGTTGTTGGGCTTTCCATTAATAGAGATAATTTCTACCTATCTACCCTGTCGTGAGTTTAAACATATCTATCACATCTCCCATCTATGGCAAAACACTCCCAGATTTGCTAATCTATCCACATAACTCAAATCTCTCATCCTCAGATCCATTCTGGTAAATCTTTTCTATAACATCCCAGTGCATTGGCATTCTTCCTAAAGTGTGACGCACAGCATTTGATACAATACTCCAGTTGAGGCTAAAGCATTGTTCTAGTTCAGAAATGATGCCTATGTATGAGATTTTATGGCTATTATATGGAATGATGTTTCACCCATGCTGGGCTGCAAAGCAGCCAACAATTGATCCAGTACATTATGACAAGAAGGGATTTGTAATATTGAGGTTGGTTGGCTCGCCAAGCTGGTTTGTTGTTCCGCAGACGTTTCATTACCGTGCTTGGTAACATCCTCAGTGCAGCCTCTGATGAAGCGTCGGTGTGTTTTCCTGCCTGGTTTTTAAACTCTGGGGTCCGTTGCAATGGATTGCCTCACTTCCGGGTTTCCTCCGTAGTGGAATGTATATGGGGTCGAGTTCAATGTGTTTATTAATAGCATGCTTCGTGGAGTGCCATGCTTTCAGGAATTCTCGTGCTTGTCTATGCCTAGCCTGTCCCAGGATCTTGGTGTTGTCCCAGTCGAAGTCATGGTTCTCCTTGTCCATGTGGATTGAGATGAGTGAGTATTGGTTGTGTCTTTTTGTAGCCAGTTGGTGTTCATGTACTCTTGTTGTTAGTTTCCTTCCTGTTTGTCCGATGTAGTGTACAAACCTTAGGATCTGTAATATAGAAATATTCTCTGCGAAGTCAGTATGATTCTCTCTGAAATATCTTAACATTGCTAGAACGCCTTCCATGACAGTCTACAAGGTAACTATATAATGTTGCATATGGTGTTTCAAGTCAGGACCACCAATGACCATGGCTACCACAACTTTAGATATAGAGTGTCTATCAACTTCCCACCCAGACTCTCCTAAATGCTTTTCCAAGTCAAGCTATGGTTGTTCCTGCATGAAAGATTACTAAACTGTAGGTGTCTAAGTATTTGTTCCTGTCTCTATGCTCAGCCGAATGTTGCAGTAACAATAGTCGTCTGTTACAATGAAAAGTATATTGGTGCTATAGAATCCTGAAGATTGGTTTTGTTCTATAAAATAGAGCCTAAGATTGCATATGCTCATGTTGTTAGAAGTAACGTTTTAGCATTGTTCAAATGCTAGTACTGATAGATAATTCTATCAATTAAATAATCTGTGATAGGTAGCAAGAAGATGTCTAATTCCCATTAAAATATTTAAGCTTTTGTCTAAAATGCAAAGGAAATAACATTTGCTACAGCCTTCATTTCCTAAATTCCAGTCAAACAGAATCTTTCCCAAACCATGGATATTTTGGACAATTTGGGTCTTTGATGATGTTGGCAGCCTTTCCACAGAAACGAGAGGTGCAAGTGAAAGCCATAGATGAAAGGTTGGCTTCCGTGATGGTCTGGGCTGTGCACACAATCTTCTGTAGTTTCTTATGGTCCTGGGCAGAGCAGTACCTGAACAGTATGCTTTCAGTGGTGCATTGGTAAAATTTGTGAGGGTCCTTACGGATATGCCAAATTTCCTGAGCCACCTGAGGAAGAAGAGGGATTGTTGTGATTTCTTGACCGTTGCTTCTACATGGCAAGTCCAGATCAAGTTGTCAGTTATTGTCACACCTAGGAACTTGTCACTGTCCACACTCTCAACCTCAGCTCCGTTGATGTAGGTGGGGCATGTTCTCCTCCTTTCTTTTTGAAGCCAATGATCAGTTCTTTAGTTTTGCCAATGTTGAGAGAGAGGTTGTTCTCCCTGCATCACGTCACCAAGCCCTCTATCTCCTTTCTGAATTCTGACTCATGACTGTTAGATATCCGTCCTACCAGGGTGGTGTCATCAACAAACTTGTAGATGGCGTTTGTTTGGAATTTTGCAACACAGTCGTGGGCGTACAAGTTGTACACTAAGGGGCTGAGGACATATCCTTGGGGTACTCCAGTGTTGAGTGTTATCGTGGAGGAGGCGCAGTTGTCTATCTTCACTGAACACGGAAAGCTGAGGATCCAGTTACAGACAGCGGTGCAGAGATCAAGGTCTCAGAGTTTTGAGATCAGTCTGGAGGAGATAACAGTGTTGAAGGCAGAGCTGTAGTCGATGAGGTGGAGTCTGACATAGGTGTCCTTGTTGTCCAGATGTTCCAGGGATGAGTGCAGGGCTAGGGAAATGGCATCCGCTGTGGACATGTTACATCGGTAGGCAAATTGTAGGGGATTGAGGCAGACTGGGAGACTGGAGTTGATGTGGGCCAGTACCAGCCTCTTGAAGCACTTCATGATCCTACCTTCTCTGTATTCTTTGATATAATCACATCCTTCCAAATTTGACTGCTTGGCTCCACTATGTAGTTTTAAATTCTCTCTACTTCCTTAGGTTGCAGTGCACAAGAACAAGAGAAGCCATAGAAACCCTACGGTACAGAAGGAGGCCATTCAACCTATTGAGTCTGCACCAACCCTCCAAAGAGCATCCTACCCAGACCCAGACCCCAACCTTTTTCTGAAACTCTGCATTTACCATGGTTAGTCAACCCATCCTACACATCTCCAGACACTACGGAACAAGTTAGATGGGTCAATCCACGTAACCCGCACATCTTTGGATTGTGGAAGGAAATAGGACACCTGACGGAAACATGCAAACTCCAGCCAGACAGTTGCCCAGTGCTGGATTCAAATCCAGGTCCCTGGTGCTTTGAGACAGCAGTGCTAACCACAGTGCTACCGTTGCGCCTATAATGGCCACTGTCTGGTTCATGTATAGACGTACCAATGGTACAGCCCCCACTTTTCCCAGTATTGGTGCAAGTGGCCTATGAATGTACCAAAACTTTTCCCTTACCTTGGCGCTTTGAGGCAAATATTCATCTTTCTAAAGTATGTACCCTATGCTAATTTGCATATGGTTCATGTAATAATCCACAGATCAGAACCTTCGAAGTTCTTCTTTTCAGTTTAGTCAATACTCCTCATACTCTCTATACAATCCTGGAGCACGGCCACTGGATCCTCTCCCTTCCACAGAAAGTTTCTTTCTAGCCTTGACCAAATTTCCCAAACCTTGGCATCTTTCACAATTTCAATATTTCCCAAAGCACTTTACAGGCAATGAAGTAATTTTTGGAGTATAGTCACTGCTGTTCAGGTAAAAACACACCAGCCAAATTGTGCACAGCAAGGTCCCATAAACAAGAGAACCCTGAGAGAGCAGTTGTATGGAGAGCAAAATGTGTTTAGAAGTAAACTGTACAATATAATTGTTTGCAAATTTATAGCTGTACAGAGTTTGAATTTAGCTTGAAATCACCACCAGCTTGACCCAAGACAGTCCGACTCCGAATTTGTGCCCCGAATGGAGTTTTCACCTGTAAGGTTGTCAGGATTGAGGATGACAAGAGATGCTAGGAGATGCCAAGTCTGCACACCAAGAGGAACTCATTTTGATTCAGTGTTCAGGGGCACTACAACTCATGCAGCATCAAGTGTAAAAAGATACACGTTACCAGAGTAGAATAGAGCTTGCTGTTTTTGGGTATCGAGTTTTCAAACTGAACATTGGGAATTGGTACTCAGAAAACTATTGTAGAAATCTAACCTTTCATGTTTGGACCAGAGTTTGAATCTATCGAAGGGAGAGAAGATTTTAAAAGATCAGTTTTTGATGAAAGAATAAATAATATAGGATGTTAGCACACTGCCTTTCATTCCTCAGACTTTATTTCAAATATAACCCAGACAGTTAGGATAAAAAATTTTTGCTGCCATGTCTCTTAAAGATCCATAGTGAAATGAGGTGAGGCAGTGTCAATTTAATTCCCAGTGGGTGTGAGTCCATACAACTGGCTTCAGAGAAAAAAAATATGGTAAGTGTTGATATTCTGCCAATTACTAGAACTGATGCATGCCTTACAGAAAGAAAACTCTAGCTTCAAGGGGAATAGAAACTCCTTGATGTTGGAAATTATTTCCTAATTGTTTGTCCAGGTTGCATCACAAAAGGATCAAATAACTCTTTTATATAGGTAGCATTTTAGACCATCCTACTGGAGTGAAGGACCCCTACTGTTCGACTGTTATTGGAGTGTGGACTGATGATTGTTTAGCATTACAGTCTATTGACCATATTCTCCAATGTCCTACTGGAGTGAAGGCCCCCTATTGCTCTGCCATATAGGATTGTTCAATGATGATTATTTTGCATTACAGCATATAACAGATGGCAAGAATTCACCACTTACAATGAATGATTGCTTTTTCATATCACCTTCATGTGAGATGGAACCATGGCGGAATGTTTTAATACCAAAATAATGGTTAAGCTGTTTATCTGACCACATCAATTCCTAACATTGTGTGAGAGTTTAATCTTGATGTATCATTGTTGTGGCAGGGTTGTCATAATTGAAGGATGATGTACTGAATGATAAATGAGCACTCTCGCAAACATTATCTTTGTGAAGTGTTACGGAACAACATGGGAGAAATATTTGGATGGGGGTCTTATGCCTAATAAAAATGGAAAGAACTGCGGATACTGTAAATCAGGAACAAAAACAGAAGTTGCTGGAAAAGCTCAGCAGGTTTGGCAGTATCTGAAAAGAAAAAAAAAATCAGAGTTAACGTTTCGGATCTGGTGACCCTTCCTGGGCCTGAAACATTAACTCTGACATTTTCTTTGCAGATGCTGCCAGACCTGCTAAGCTTTTCCAGCAACTTCTGTTTTTGATTCGGGTTCTTATGCCTACCTGACTATCAAAGGAATGACATAGAACTTGTTGATAAGGTAAAGGAATTATAAAGAAGGTTAAGACAAAGACATTAAAAGAAAGAAAATTATAATTAAAGTAACTTAATTTCAAATGATACTTTAATGGAGATTATTTGAAATTTAGAATCAATACAGTTTGGTGTAACACTCTTCGGTTATGGGCCAAAATCAAATTATGAGATATTCATACCCAGCATGTTAACACATTATTTTATCAACTATATTAAAGCAGGAATTAACTGTACTATTTTAAACAATACAATGACATAAATAACAGTCAGACTCATGAATTGCATGCAAACATTTGGGCTAAATATTCGCCTGTGCTGGGCTGCGTTTGGAGGTGAACAGAAGCACAGCCAGCAAGAGTACCAGTTGCCCAGCTCTGTCGTCCTCCAGACCTGAAAGCCATACGAGGGGCAGCGGGTAGCTGTTACAGCTCATTAAGAGCCACATATGACCAATTAAAGCAGGCATATTAGAATTTCCTGTCAGATTCCAGTTTCTCACAATTAAGAATGGAGATAGGCCCTTAAGGCTGGATCAACAATCCAGGAACTTCCAGCTGGAAAGGAACAGTGAGCTGTGCTGGCAGTTAAGTGAGTGAGACATTGCTTCAAAATGAAGGTACCCCTCACAGATGGCTCAGTGGCTCAGCAGTTAGCACTGCTGCTTCACAGCGCCAGGGACCCAGGTTTGATTTTGCCCTTGGGCGACTGTCTGTGTGGAGTTTGCATGTTCTCCCCTTGTCTGTGTGGGTTTCCTGTGGGTGCTCTGGTTTCCCCCAGCTGTCCAAAAATGTGCAGGTTAAGTGGATTGGCTGTGCTAGATTGCCCCATTGTGTCCAGAGGTGTGCAAGCTAGGTGGGTTAGCCATGGTAAAAGCTGGGTCAAGGGGATGAGTTGGAGGTGTTGGGTCTAAGTGGGGTGCTCTTTGGATGGTCAGTGCAGAACTGATGGGCCAACTGGCCTCTTTCTGCACTGTACGTTATTCTATGATACAACAACTTTTTAAATTGAAAATACCTCCTGCTTTAGGGCTATCACTGTTGCTGAAAGGGCATGGGTGGGGAGAATACCATCCACTGGATGGGCTGTATTTGCATTCACACCCAGAGAGGCAAACAGGAAGGATCATCAGACCTACCTAGATCATTGGCCCTTCTGGAATCCTCTTCCAAGCATCTAACAAAGTTGCTGGAAAAGCTCAGCAGGTTTGGCAGCATCTGTGAAGGAAAAAACAGAGTTAACATTTCGGGTCCGGTGGCCCTTCCTCAGAACTCAGAACCGGACCCAAAACATTAACTCTGTTTACTCCTTTACAGATGCTGCCAGACCTGGTGAGCTTTTCCAGCAACATTGTTTTTGTTCCTGATTTACAGCACCGGCAGTTCTTTTGGTTTTTATTTTCCAAGCATCTAAACTGGCTTCACTTATTGTGGGAAATGATGTTTTAAGTGGAAAATTCATGTTGGGCTCCATTAATTGCACATAATGATAGATCACCATGTGAGAGAGATAACCCTTTCAAATTGATTGAGCCTCTGTGAAAATGGCTGGCACTAGAAACAGCATCCTGGATCTGGATAACTGGTCAGCATTGGTATTATCAGGCCACTTCCATTTTTTACCCTTTCCCTTAATAAGTCCTGAAACATATCGATCTCGGAATATTTCTTTCACATCAAAGAACAAAGAACAAGGAACAGTCAGCACAGGATCAACCCCTTCAGCCCAACAACCTGTGCTCACACATGACGCCTTTCACAACTTGGTCACCTTGTGTACATGTTTCCATCGTGACGATTATATCTTAACAATTCTTTTCTACTTATCAACCATTTATCTTATTACCAGGGCTTCATACATTCACACAAAGAGATTTTGACTTTACATTTTTACTGCTAATCTCTGCATGAATCCCTTTCAGTGGTTACTGTAAAATTTTGTCCATTCTTGTCCCAATCTGCTTACCCTTAGCCAAATTGTACAAATTGCTATTGCCTTTATTTTCCACTTTAGATTTCAATATCTCTTTTGCTTGAAACCAATCCACCTTTTAATTTAAAGGCTGACCCACAACTTTCCCTCTTTCCGCAATGCTGAGGTCAGTGTCCATGAACTGAACCCTTGTCTTCCTGTATCACTCTTTGAGTCATATGCCATTATTCCTTAATTTGTTTCATCCTAAACAAATTGACGTGTGTCTCAATTAACAATCCTGAGATTATCACCTTTGAGATTAAACCAGAAATGCTGGCAGCACTCAGCTGGTCTGAATGCATTTTTGGAGGGAGAAACATAGTTAACGCTTTATGTCTGTGACTTTAAGTCACAATTTTCTTTTTATTCTTTCATGGGCCAGCATTTGTCCATCCTTAATTGCCCTTGAACTCCATCCCTATCAGTGTGTGATAGCAAATGAATTGCAGTGGTGAGCTGCTTTCTTGAACATCTGCAATCCATTTGTTATCACATAGTGATACGGATGGAGGTCCAGGATTTTGGCCATGCGACACTGAAGGAACGGCAATAAATTTCCAAGTCAGGATGGTGTGTGGCTTGGAGGGGAATTTTATGGTTATGATGTTTCTATATGCTGCCCTTGGTCTTCTATATGGAAGTAGTCATCAGTTTGGAAGGTGCTGTCTAAGGAGCCTTGGCGAATTTCTGCAATGCACCTTGTAGATAGTACACACTGCTGAGATACTGAGTAGACTGGGACTGTACTCGCTGGAATTTTGAAGAATGAGAGGGGATCTTATGGAAACATATAAAATTATGGATGGAAGAGATAGGATAGAAGCAGGGAGGATGTCTCCACTGCCGGGTGAAACTAGAACTAGGGGGCATAGCCTTAAAATAAGAGGGAGCAGATTTAGGACTGAGTTGAGGAGGAACTTCTTCACCCAAAGGATTGTGATTCTGTGGAATTCCCTGCCCAGTGAAGCAGTTGAGGCTACCTCATTGAATGTTTTTAAGGCAAAGATAGATTTATTTTTGAATAGTAAAGGAATTAAGGGCTATGGTAACTGGGTGGGTAAGTGGACCTGAGTCCACGAAGAGGTCAGCCATAAAAACCGAAATAACTGGGGATGCTGTAAATCAGGAACAAAAATAAAGTTGCTGGAAAAGGTCACTAGGTCTGGCAGCATCTGTGAAGGAAAAACAGAGTTAATGTTTCGGGTCCGGTGACCCTTCCTCAGAAGAGGTCAGCCATGATCTTATTGAATAGTGGAGCAGGCTTGATGGCCCAGATAGCCTACTCCTGTTCCTATTTCTTATGTTCTTATGTACTGAATACGGATGAAGAGAGTGATAGTTTGTGGATGTGATGCCAAATAAGTATCCTAGTTTGTCCTGGATGGTGTCAGGTTGAGCATTTGAGATGCGCTCATCCAGTCAAGTGGGGAGAATACCACAACATTCCCAACTTATGGCTTGCAGATAATGGACAGGGTTTGGAAAGTCATGAGGTGAGTTACTCACTGCAGGATTCCTAACCTCCGACCTGGTCTCAGCACCACAGTATTAATATAGCTGGTCGAACCCAAGTCAATGGTATCTGCAAGAATGCTGATAGCAGGGCATTCAGTGATAGCAATGTCATGCACATTGTTAGATTCTCTCTTGTTGGAGATGTTCGTTTCATTGCCTGATACCAGTGTGGTGCAAATATTAGACAACAAGGTGCAGGGCTGGATGAACACAGCAGGCCAAG
>NC_063341.1:55107881-55152617 GCF_021869965.1 Rhincodon typus | reverse complement strand
CAGCCCAAGCCTGGATATTGTCCAGGTCTTGCTGCATTTGGACATGGACTGCTTCAGCATCTGATGTGTCGCAAATGGTGCTGAACATTACGCAGTCATTACTTGAACATTCCCTCTTTTGACTTTATGATGGATAAGTCATGGATAAAGCAGCTAAAAATGGTTGGACTTAAGACACTACCCCGAGGAAGTCCCTCAGAGATCTCCTGGACCTCTAATGCTTACTACTATCTTTCTTTGTGCCAGGTGTGATTGCAACCCGTGGAGAGTTTTTCTCGGTTCCCATTGACTTCAGTTTTGCTCGGACCCCTTAATGCCGCATTCAGTCAAATACAGCTGTGGTATCAAAGGCAGTCACTCTAACCTCTCCTCTTTCGCCCACGTTTGAATCAAGGCTTTAATGAGGTCAGGAACTGAAGGCCTTGACAAAAACCTAACCAAATGGGACTTGTTAATACTTTTGATGACCCCCATCCATCATCATACTGATGATTGAGAGTAGGCTGATGAGGTGGTAATTTATTAGTTCAGAGACATCTAAAAAAAACACTTAACAGCTACTGGTGTTCCAGCAAACAAAAGGAACAAAATGAGGCACTTCCTGTCCGTCTACACCAACTTTCCACTTTCAAAAATTCTGATTTTGGGACTCTGTTTATGAAACATCACATGCTCAATCATTTTGTGCTTTACACTCTGTGCAGCGGCAAACATCACCTACTTAGAATCATAGAACCCCTACAAGTGTGGAAGCAAGCCATTCAGTCCACCAAGTTCATTCTGAAGAGCATCCCACCCAGATCCACCCCATCCCCATAACCCTCTGTTTACCATGGTTAATCCACCTAACTTACACATCCCTGAACACTATAGCCATTGGAGGAAACTGGAGCACCCAGAAGAAAGACACACACTCAGTCATCCAAGGGTGGAATCAAATCCAAGTCCCTGGTACTGTGAGGTAGCAGTGCTAACCACTGAGCCACCATGCTGCCCCGACTTATATGAAGAATTTATGACTCACACCCAAATTACAACTTCTAAGGCAAGTATCTGCTACAATAATTAACACATACTTAGTTGAGCACTTTTGGCTGCTTGAGAGTTAATTATCACTGTTACTGACAGATATTTGTTAATTCAATGTCTTGACTAGCTCATGTTTCTAACATTCTAAATTTGAAGCCAAATTTTAAACTTTAAACTAAATTATAGATTGAGAAATACTTTGCAGAGGGATTCCATTTGTCCTGAATTCCTTACTTTAAGACAGTTTCCTGATCACTGTGCTTACCACATTGCAAAAACTAAGTTGGAACTTAATAATATTGCGCCATAAATCATCAGGATTTGTTCAAACTCTAACAGTATGTGAAGAAAAACTGCTCAACAGCTTTGTACCATTTATTCAGTTATCTTAGTAAATAATTCATTCTAAACTTGTCTAAGACTGCAATATAATCTAATGGATTCTTTTTACTGCACAGGAAGAGACCCTTCAGTCCCTACTGTAATCCCATTTTCTAACACTCAGCCATCAATTCTATGGCATTCCAAGTGTTTTTCTAAATACTTCTTAAATAATAAAGGTATACAATTTCCAGTAGCTTGTACTGGTTTTACCAACACAGTTCACCTGAAATTAGGCAGACTGGTGCAAAGAAATCCAAGATTTTAAAATCACAAATTACATCTGGCACAAATCAAGATTCTGTGATTTATTTTGCTCTTGTTTCAAAACATCTTGCTAGAAGCTGCTACCATAAACTTGTCACATCCTCACATGATGTGCTTCTTAATCCAAGAAGCCACTTTAAATTTAGCTTTAAAAACTGGTCTCAGTAATGACAGCCATAAAAATATAATTAACTGTGGTAACAACCCAGCTTGTTTACAAATGGCTTAAGGGAGGGAAATCTACCATTTGTGCCTGGTCTGATCTCCGTGTCACTCATATAATGCGATTGACTTTTAACTGCCCTCTGAAATGGCCTGGCAAGCCATTCAGTTCAAGTGTCATTGGGGCTGGGCAATATATGTTGGCCTTGCCGGAAATACCCTCATCATATGAAAGAATAATGTAACAAATGGGAGTCACCAACATCATTGAACTGAAGACGTTATCATAGCAAACCTGAATTTGCAGAAAACATGTTTTCCCAAATTCAATCCCAAAGTCTGACCATGTTTATCACTGTTCAGATCTATAGCAAAACTGTTTCTACATTGTTCAATGCACTATACACAAGAATGCAACCTACTATACTACTGATATTATCCAATACCTACACCAGATATCCTGGTGTCACCTCCACATAGGCAACAACAAGTTGCTGATCAAGGAGGATTATTGCTTGTCAACACCTTAATAACTACACATCTTGCCCCATTAATATGTAGATTCTTATCTGAACAAGTGCACTGAGCAAACAGTTGAATGTAGTGCAAAACTAAATAAATTAACACAAACGTGAAATTGACAAACACTGCACTATCACTCAAGTGCCCTCAAAAGGTTTCTTTTTAATCTTACCATCCCTCGCACTAGATCGTAGTGCACTCCCTGGTTCTGTAGCTAGGATAGAGGATGCCTGCTCAGCAGTGGAACTGTTGATGCTGGAGGTTTGGTCAGGGAACTCCGGAATGTTGCTGTTTGGACAGTCCGGACATGCTGAGGGTCTTCTTGCCAGAGGCAAGTGGACTCTCCTTGGTTTGAACCTCCCAAGGTTCAAAGGGGCTGGCAGGGTGGAGATGCAAGGCCTGCCCACCTCTGGGATGTCCCGAGTAGAGATATCTATTTGTATTTAGTTCCTCCGGCTTGCCTTGTCTTGCCCTTAGGCACTTTGCTGTCTGATTCAGACAATACAGGCCCAAGTACTTCTGTTTTGCCCTGCCTTTTAGTGCAGGCAAAAAAAAGACAGCTTGTCATGTTTGCCAATGATGAAAAGTAAAGGGGGCGGACATGTTGGTGTATGGCACCAGGCTGCATCAATGTCACATCCAGGGTGTGTGGTAACAGTTAACAAGGTAAAACACTAAATGTATTTCAACCAAATGGCCATGTCTTGAAGTCTATGGGGTGTTGTCCCAGTCAAGGAACCTCTCATCAGCCAACAAATGGTGATAGAATGGGAATGGGGGAGATGCAATGAGACCACAGGGATTAGTGCTAGGACCGTTGCTGTAATGTACTTGGATGTGAATGTAGATGTATAATTAGTAAGTTTGATGATGATGTGAAAATTGGTTATGTTGCTGATTGTGAGGAGGATGATCTCAGGCTACAGTCTGATATTGATCAGTTGGTAAATCGGGCAGGGCAATGGCAGGTGGAAGTTAATCCCATTAGTGCAAGGTGATGCATTTTGGGAGGTTTAATAAGGGAAGGATATACACAATGAATGGTAGGTCCTAAGGGAGTACTGTGGATCAAAGGGAGTTTAGTGTATGAGTCATTAGATCCCTGAAGGTGTCAGCACAGGTAGACAGGGTGGTGAAGGGAGCATATGGAATACTTGCCTTCATTAGACAGGGCATAGAATATATGACCTCATAATACATTGGTTAGGCTGTAGGTGGAATACTATGTGAAGTTTTGATTGTCACACCGTCGGAAGGACATGATTACACTGGAGAGGGCACAGAGCAGATTCAACAGGATGTTGCCAAGGTTGAAAAGTCTCAATTGAGGAGAGACTGGATAGGCTGGGTTTGTATTTCATAGTGCAGAGGAAGCTGAGTGGGAATCTGATAGCGTATACAAAATGATGAGAGGCATACACAAAGTAGATCATGAGAATCTTTTCCCCAGGTGTGTTTAAGGCCAGAGGGCAAAAGTTTAAGGTGAGGAGCAAGTGGTTTAGAGGAGATCTGAGAAAAAAATTCACACAGAAGACAATAGAAATGTGCAACGTGCTGGCTGAGACGGTGGTGGAGGCAGGTTCTCCCACAACACTTAAGAAGTGTCTGGATGAGCACTTAAAATGCCAGGGCACAGTAGGCGATGCGCCAAGTACAAGTAAATGGGATTAGAGTAGTTTATTGTTTGTTGGTCAGCATTGAGAAGGTAAGCTGAGGGCCTGTTTCTATGCTATATGACTTTATGACCGCATGAGGCTTAGGTGTCCTTGTACATCAGTTGCAGAAAGTAAGCATGAAGGTGAAGCAGGCAATGTAGAAGGTAAATGACATGTTGGCTTTCATACTATGAAGATTCAAATACAGGAGCCATGATGTCTTGTTGCAATTGTACAGGTCCTTGGTGAGTCCACACCTGGAGTACTGCTTGCAGCTTTGGTCTTCTTACCTGAAGAAGGATGTCTTGACTATAAAGGGAGTGAAACAAAGGTTTATCAGACTGGTTCCTGTGATGGCAGGACTGATCATATGAAGATAGACTGTGCTTGTTAGAACCAAATTCGCCTGGAGTTCAGAACAATGAAAGGTTGATCCCACAGAAACTTATAAAATTCTAACAGGATTGGACAGGGTAGATGCAGGAAGGATGCTCCTGATGACCTGGGAGACCAGGGGTCACTGTAAAACAGGGAGGCAATTTAGGACCGAGATGAGGAGACATTTCTCAACTCAAAGAGTGGTAAGCTTGTGGAATTCTCTGTCACAGAAAGTGGCTGAGGCCAAAACATTGAATATTGTCAAGATGGAGATGGATACATTTCTTAAAGCTTGGCCTGCTGTGTTCATCCAGCTCTGCACCTTGTTGTCACAGGGTATTGAGCTGATTTTTTTTTCCTTTATTCATTCACAGGATGAGGGCAGAGCTGGCTAGGCAGCATTTATTGCCTGTAGGGCAGTTAAGCGTCAACCATATTGTTATGGGTCTGGAGTCACATGTAGGCCAGACCAGGTAAGGATGGAAGTTCCCTTCCCTAAAGGACATGAAGGAACCAAAAGGGTTTTTCCAACAATTGGCAATGGATTCATGGTCATCATTAGATTCTTAACTCCAGATATTTATTGAATTCAAATTCCACCATCTGCCATGGCAGGATTCAAACCCCGGTCCCCAGAATGTTATCTGGGTTTCTGGATTAACAGTCCAGCAATAATACCACTACGCCATTGTCTCCCATTGAAGCTTACAAAATTCTAACAGGATTGGACACAGTAGATGCAGGAAGGATGCTCCTGATGACCTGGGAGTCCAGGGGTCACTGTAAAACAGATAGGCAATTTAGGGCTGACATGTAGAGAAACTTCACTGCACAGGACATGCACAAGGCAAGATCAACATTAACAAGGTCAACATTATTTGAAGTTAGACACTCTAAAACAGCAGTGAAGAAGCTGTTCTTGAACCTGCTGTTGCGTGTGTTCAAGCTTCTGCCTGACAGAAGAGGTTGCAATAGAGCATTACTGGGATGCGATGGGTCTTTGATGATGTTGGCAGCCTTTCCATGGCAACAAGAGGTGTAAATGGAGTTCATGGATGGAACGTTGGCTTCCATGATGGTCTAGGGCTGTGCACACAACCTTCTATTGTTTCTTACAGTCCTGGGCAGAGCAGTTGCCATACCAGGCCATTATGCACGCAGACAGTATGCTTTCTCTGGTGCATCTGTAAAATTTGGTGAGGGTCCTTATGGACATGCTAAATTTCCTAAGCCATCTGAGGAAGAAAAGGCATTGTTGTGCATTCTTGACTGTCACATCTACTTGGGAAGTCCAGCACAGGTTGTCAGTTATTGTCACTCCTAAGAACTTGACGCTCTCAAACCTCTCAACCTCCGTACTGTTGATGTAGATGAGGTCATGTTCTTCTCCTTTCTTTCTGAAACCAATGATCAGTCCTTTTGTTTTGCCAACATTGAGGGAGAGGTTTTTATCATTGCACCATGATTCCAAACCCTCTATCTCCTTTCTGTATTCCGACTCATCATTGTTTGATGTCCGTCCCACCACAGTGGTGTCACCAGCAAACTTGTAGATGGCGTTTGTTCAGAATTTGGCTACACAGCTGTGGGTTTACAGGGAGTACAGTAGGGGGCTAGGAATGCATCCTTGGGGCCTCCAGTGTTGAGTGTTATCATGGAGGAGGTGCTGTTGTCTATCTTCATTGATCGCAGTCTATGGGTCGGGAACCTAAGGATATATTGAAATATATAACATTCTGAGGGGATTGACAAGGTAGATGTTGAGAAAATGTTTTTACTCGTGGGAGAATCTTGCACTAATGGGCATTGCTACAGATTAAAGGGAGACTCATTTAAAACTGAGACTTGAAGGAATTTCTTCTCTCTGGGGTAAAGATTGTCTAGAATTCTCTACCCAAGACAGTTGTGGATGCTGGAACATTGAAAGTATTTAAACAGAAGGTAGAAACATTTTTGAAATATCAGGGAGTTGAGAGCTATGAGGAGATGGCATAAAAGAGGAATTGAAGCTTAGAGCAGATCAGCCATGCCCTTGATTGTCTGGGCAGGCTTGAGCAGCCTACTCCTGCTCCTGTTTCTTATGCTCTTGTTCAAAAATCTTTTACATTTTTTATTTCATTCCCAGTTATACCAAGTTCAAATTACAATTTACCACTGTACGTAGTTACCTATGTACATTAGTTCCTGGTCCAGCAATGTCTTACCTTCAAAATTCTTATTCTCATGTTCAAATCCTTCTGTGGTCTCACCTTTCCTAATCTTGAAATCTCAAGTTTTACAATTCTCCAAGAACTCAATCCATATTCCTTCAAGAATCACTTGTGCATCCCCTACTCCATGTCAACCATTGGTTGCCATGCTGTTAGCTACTTATTCCCTAAACATTGAAAACACCATAATGGACCTCTCTGACTTGGCACATTTCTCTGTTCCTTTAAGGCATTCCTCAAAATCAACCTCTTTGTCTTTACTCAGCTGTCCTAACATCCCTTTCTTTGTTTCAAGGCCAGTTTTTGTTTGAATATGGTCCTGTGAAGTTTTGAGGTTTCTTTGTTACATAATTGGGGACAGAGAGTAGATGCAGTGGTTGATGTCAGTTGGCTAGAAACCCAGAAGACCAGACAATGCTCTGGCAAGATGGGTTCAAATCACACCAAGGAAGCCAATCAAATTCAAATTCAATGAATAAATCTAGAATTGCAACCTGGTCCCAATAATCGTGACCATTATATTATTGTCAATTCAAGAACAGTTGGGGATGCACAAAAGAATGCTGGTCTTGCCAGCAATATCCACATCCCATTAAAGAATAAAATTAAATAAAGGCATTGCATATAATACAATCTATTGATATTGCCAAAAGATTAATGGATTTACTTAAGTATTGGACCCTTTCCAGGCAGGCATTTTCGCTATAATAAATAAATCATGAATCTAAGCTAAATTGCTTAAATCATGTTTTATTACATTTTTTTTCCCAGAAACTGCAACATTTTCACTTAAATTTCTACAGGTGGGTTTTGCCACTAAACAACCAGCCACATTAACACTAAACCTTTGTCTTTCTTGTAGCCAATACTTTTTAGCTCCCTCTCATTTTTAATTATCAGGTACAGTGCATTATAAGAAAGAACCAAAGTACCCAATCCTTATCCGCAGTGAAACCTAAGAACTCTAAAGCTACACTGAGCACTCCAATTTCCCTTTTTCACATCTTAAATCATTTCCCAAACAGAAGTGTTTCAGTGGCTGGACTAAATTGCATTAAGGGAAAACAATAAGGAAAGTGAGCATCCGGGGGATTGGAAGCTACGAGGAACAAAAAAAAATCACTACATTAGTTTTGGTGTGCATGGAGCCAATTACAAAACAGCAGTTGCTAAAATGCCTGAACCTCTCAATCCAATACTAATCGGACATGGCTCAGAAATTGATTCCACAGATGGTGGAATTGGCCAGGTGCACCCCCTAGGAGAGCATTCTAACTCACTCATAGATTACGTGAAGATAATTTCCTTTTTCTCCTGTCTCGCACTAGACTGAATGAGATTTGCAAAGGTCAGGATTAAAAGGATGAAAGTAACGAGGTTTTTGCCACCACCCAAAAGCTGCACTGATCCTTTTTTTCACAGCCTCGCAATCATTCCTAAACTTATTTCAGATTCCTTTTTTAATCTAAGCTCTCTCTGAAGACTTAAATTATTAAGTCTCCACTAGGTAATATTTAAAGCCTCAGGTATAAGCTCTGAACTATTTGGAAGTGTTTAACTGGTTGCATCTTTGAATATCCAGACACCGTTCTCATAGGGGCAATGAGAACTGTGGCAATTTACTTGAAATTCTTCTGTACCTATCTCAGAAATAAGTAAGGGATCAAAGTTTCATTAATTCAGATATCATTTACTTTTGCTTTCTGCTGATTTAAATAGTACCCACCAACTAGGTTTTAACAGGCCTCTGAACTTCCTGCAATAATCTATTGAACTATCCTTCTCCAATTATGCAGACTCACTAATGGGGGTGTATAGCCCCTGTTTGATTCAGACTGCGTTAACGATAAGTGAACACATAAATTTTCACATGTATCACTGGTTTGGTAATCAAAATAAGCTGGGATAAACAAGCAGTTGTAAAAAATTGACATAAGAGAGTGAACCCCAAAGGAATTTTCACCCTGCTTGTCATTACAACCCTATAAGTCCTATTTCACCCCAGGATGAACCCAGTAGTGTGAAGCACAATCATATGTAGTCAAGTAAGAGATGACTTTGGAATCTTCAACGTTAATGCTGGTCTCCATTCATTCTTATGCGTTCAAGCCAAAAATAAACAAGGAAATTTTCTGTTGGTTACCCATACCACTGTCCCTCTGCTAATGCATCGGTACTACTACGTATTGAACACTACATGTAGGAAGCACAGAGGATAACAGAGATTTATACTGCAATCTAGGTCAGCAATTTCAATATCCACTAAGAAGAGTGACTGGGTCAAATCACTACTGACCGTACAGGTCAAGTACTGAAAGACATAGCTAACAGACTGGGTTTGGAGCAGTCAGTGAAAGAACCAACATGAGAAAATAGTAAATCTTACCCTGTCGTCAATAAACTATCTGTTGCATGTATGTCTCCCTGTGACTGTTGGACCTACCACCAGACAATCCTCACAATGAACAAATAAGCATGTTATATCATGTGGCAATACCGCTCTGCTCAGCTGAATGGATTAAGAACAGATAAAATAACTCAAAGCTGGGCACAAGATACTGTGGGTATCAGGAGCTGCATCACTGCATAGCACCACAATTAATAATGTTACTATTCAAGTTACAAAGAAGAATCATATAAGACTTGAAATGTAAACCCTGTTTCTCTCTCCAGAGATGTTGCCAGATTTGCTGAGTTTCTCCAGGATTTTCTGTTTTATTTTGGATCTACAGTATTTATCTTCTATATGATAATGTCATAACCTAGCTTATTTTTCACTTCTGCATCACTACCAAAATATATATCAATCCTGCTTCAGTGAAGAATGTAAAAGAATGTGCCAAAAGCAGCGCTGTATACTTGAAGATAAGGCGCCAAATGATAAATCACAATACAGACTACATACATATTGAACAGCGGAAGCAACAAGCTCTAGACAGAAGTAAGCAATCACACATCCAGTTGATCAAATTAACATAGCCCTTTCACATCCAGGCATGGTTTGTTATGGCCAATTAGGCAGCTGAAGGAAATAGGAAGATCCCCATCAAAGATGATAGTGGAGCTCAATTAGATGTGCAGAGTTAATGGTTGATCTTGGTGAAGATTGTGGATTCTTGATCATTCATCACCGATATTGTGGGTCCTTTCATGATCCCATGTATTGTTGATGACTGGTTCACCATGGCAAGGTATGCCTCTAGCTAAGTTCCTGCAATATAGCTACAATGCTAGTATTTAACAAACAATGTGGAAAATTGCTCAGGAATGTATTTTTCACATCACTGGGAATGTAGATATTTGTGAAGCCTTCCTCTTCAGAGAGTTGTTTAATTGCCCACCACCATTCATGACTGGATATGACAGGACTGCAGAGCTGAGGTCTGATTCACTAGTTTTGGAATCACTTAACTCTGGCCATCATTTGCTGCTAATGCTGATTGGCATGCGAGTAGTGCTGTTTTGTAGCTTCACCAGGTTGCAGGGGGAGACGATGGCCTGGTGGTATTATTGCTGGACTGTTAACTCAGAGACCTAAGCAATGTTCTGGGGACGCAGATTTGAATTCTGCTATAGCAGATGGTGGAATTTGAAATCAATAAATATCTGGACCTAAGCATCTAATGATGACCATGAATCCATTGTTGATTGTCAGGAAAATCCCATCTGGTTCACTAATGCCCTTTACGGAAGGAAACTGCCATCCTTACCTGGTCTGGCCTACATGTGACTCCAGACCCACAGCAATATGGTTGACTCTGAACTGCCCGCTGGGCAATTAGGGATGGGCAATAAATACTGCCTGGTCAGCAATGCCCTCATCCTGTGAATGAATCCAGAGACCCAGATAATGTTCTGGGGACCCGGGTTCGAATCCTGCAATGGCAGATGGAGGAATTTGAATTCAATAAATATCTGGAATTAACAATCTAAGGATGACCATGAATCCATTGTCGATTGTTGGGAAAAACCCATCTGGTTCACTAATGTCCTTTAGGGACGGAAACTGCCATCCTTACCTGGACTGGCCTACATGTGACTCCAGACCCACAGCAATATGGTTGACTCTGAACTGCTCGTTGGGCAATTAGGGATGGGCAATAAATGTTGCCTAGCTAGCAACGCCCTCATCCCGTGAGTGAATAAAGAAAAAAAAGGGTGATATCACATATGTAGCTATCTATGCCAGGTGCTGATCCTGACATGTCCTCCTGAATTCAATTGAACCAGGGTAATCTCCCAGGCTTAATAATGGATTGGAGAATATGACTAGCCATGATGTTGCTAATTCTGTTGGAGTACAATTCTACTGCTGTTGATGGCCCACAACACCTCATGCACGTCCAGTCTTGTTTTGCTAGATATGCTCGAAGTAAATCCCAATTAGCATGGTGATAGTGCTGCACAATACAATGAGGGTATCCTCAACATGAAGGTCGGACTTAGTCTCCACAAGGATTATGTGTTTGTCACTTTTATCAATACCGTCATGGGCAAATGCATCACTGGCAGACAGATTTGTGAGAATGAGTTCAAGTAGCGATGGACATTGAAGTCTCCTGCCCAGAGTACATTCTCTATCCTGCTATTCTCAGTGATTCCTCCAAGTGATGTTCAACCCGGAGGAGTACCAATTCATCAGTCTAGAACGGTCATTACATGATAGGAGATAGCCTTGAACACATTTGACGTAATGTCATGAGATTTCATGTGTTCCATTATCAATGTTGAGGACTGTAAGGACACCTCTCTTCGGATAGTACACCACGGAGCCACCACCTCTGCTGTGCCTGTCCTCTGGTGGAACAGGACAAAACTCAAGGATGGTGATGGTGAATACGGGGACATTGTGTATATTGTATGATCCTGTGAACATACTGCGTGAGTCTCTTGCTTGACCAATCTGTGGGACACTCCTCCAATATTGACACTAATCCCCCAAGTGTTAGTAAGGAAGACATGGTTAACAGGGCTGAGTACGCCATTGACTCCTCAGAAGTGAAAAGATCTGGCACTTCCATCTTGCACATCAGTCATTCCGAACATAAGCCGGTAGCAGGTAACTAATACATTTTTGATTTTGGAATGTTATACCATAGGGGAACAGTAAAAATAGAAAACATTGTTCCAAATCAGTAAAAGTTCATTTTTGGCATCATGTTCTGAAGATGTACCAAAAATGCTCTTCTTCTACCTCACTATGCTACAACCAAGATTTACTGCATGGAGGGTTGCTGCATTTCTTTCTTTCCTGATACTTCAAAGGTCCAGATCTCTCTTACTTTACTTTCCTCCTACAACCTTCATGTTTTTTAAATGCAATCTTAACATTATATTAATCACAATTATACTCTCCTGCTCCCTTGATCTCAATCGGCTTTTTAAATAGGGTTGTCAATTAAAAGAATAAGAAGTAATCTTGACTCTAGTTTCCTAAACCACCAAACCTCTCCACTATCTATCACCTGTGCCAAGGGAATACCACTTCTACCATGTTACCCGAGGCTTCCTGTGATTACTATTTACAGGCCCCAGACCTCTAGAGACAATGAGTTCTTTTTGTTTTGTCTTCCCAGCAAGAAGTATCAGGTATAGCCTGCAGGTTTGTACAACACAAATCACCTGCTGTCAGTGTCAGCATAATGAGGCATAGACTGGACAAATTAGCTAGGTAGTATCTTTCTGACAACCAACAGCTAGCCTGTAATTACTGGACCCCTAAATGCAGGTCATGAAGAACTGAAAGAAGACTAGATAGCAAAGAATAATCATCGTGTCCTCAATGAGACAGGAATCAAACGAACTGGCAGATGAGATGAAACTAAACCTGTGGACAAACCAGTAAGCACCAGTGATGAATCACTGAGCTATTAAGTAAAGCATGACACCCCCAGGCAGCGATTACAGCACTATTAAAAATTGTATTCTCTTTCCTGGGTGAGCTGAATGAAGAGAGAATATCTGTTGCAGAGAAAAACATAAACTATTCAGTGACACCAGCCAAAGCACAACAGCAACACTGATCATACAACCTGGAGATATGTTTGTGTATAGTCTGATTTTTAGGGACTAGATAGATGCATCTAACATGGTGCATAGGCCACATGTGCTGATTACCAGCCAAAAGTGTATTGCCTGCCATATAGGTCTGGCTTCCTATGAAAGTATTGTGAGTGCAGCGCAGAACTATTGAAAACAATTAATAATTTATGTAAATGTTGAAGACTCCTCTTCCTATTTATTGTATATTCCAAAACCTGACTTGCTATGTGCCAATCTTGCCCCTGTTACTGATAAGCAGAAAGAAAATTTCATCAAGGCTCTTTAAGGAGATGAAGCAATACTTATCAGTTAGTTTTTCATTTGTCATTTCAGACTGCTCGTTATTTTTTCAGTGTTTGTGGTCTTCATTCTCACACTGGAAAGAGTATCAATAATCTGATAAGCAATCGTGTTTCATATTTTTTATCAAGTTGTAAACAGTCTGAATCTAGTCACAAGTTACCTTTGAACATAAGACCACAAGAAATAGGAACAGGAGTAGGCCATTTAGCCCTTCAAACCTGCCCCACCAGTCATCAAGATAGTTTCTGTTCATTCATGAGACATGGGCATTGTTGGCTGGGCCAACATTTATTGTCCATCGCTAGCTGCCCTTGAGAAGGTGGTGGTGACTTGCTTTCTTGAAGTAGGAACAAAAACAGAGGTTGCTGGAAAAGCTCAGCAGGTCTGGCAGCACCCATGAAGAGAAAATCAGAGTTAACGTTTCAGGTCCGGTGACCCTTCCTCAGAACTGTTTTTTCAGATCGAGTGCAGGTAAAAGGCCAGAGGGAAGGGTCCAGGTGGAGGGAGAGTGTTGGAACTGGGCAAAGGGGTCTGTGGGTGAGGTGGAGGACTCTTGCCCAAAGAAATGGTCACGGAGGCGAAGACAGTGGAAGAAGAGTTTGACATCATGTCGTGCCTGAAATTCATTAAGGTGGGGACACAGGGGAATAAAGCTGAGGCATTTGCTCAGTACAGAACGCTCAGCATCGGAGAGCAGAAGATTAGGAGGGATGGTGAATACCAGACAGGAGGTGGGGGGGGGGGGGTGGGGGGGTGGGGGGGGGGGGGATGGAGTCAGAGGGAAGAGGGGAGAGGAAAGTTCCAGAGGGCCGTGGGTATCTTTGAGTTGTTGCATCTTGTGGGCCTTGATGACTGAAAGGAAAAGAAAAAGTTTCTTGTTAGCACAACGAATGAGCCGGAGGATGAAGTGGAACTGTGGAGTGGGGCAACCCTGAGACATTGTGTTGCAATGCTGTTGGAGAGAAAGGTCAAGAGTGTCCATGTGATCCCGCATGGCACTAAGTGTGGATCTCAGGATGCGGCGAGAGGAGCTGTCTGTGGAACGTTGAACATCACAGAGATATCTGTGATCCTGGAAGGATTCAAAACATGAGAGATGAAACTTCAGTTCAAATCCACGTGGGGTGATTCTGAGCCAGAGGCAGTCACTGAGGAATGTGATATGGCTGTGGAAACAAGTTTTGGCAAATACTCGGTCAAACACCAGGAGTGACAGTGAATGGAGATACCATTCAGGATGGTGAATGGCTTAGAGGGGAACCTAACTCTATCGCAGGTGTTTTCATCTATCTGCTGCCTTTGTCCTTCTAGATGGTAGTGGACATGGATTTGGAAAGTGCTGTCTAAGGATGTTTATTGAATTTCTGCCATGCACCTTGTAGATAGTGCACATTGCTGCTACTGAGTGTTGGTGGTGTAGGGAATGAATGTTGGTGGATATGGCGACAATCAAGTGGGCAGCTTTGTTCTAGATGGCATCAAGCTTCCGTGTCGTCGGAGGCTGCACTCATCCAGGCAAGTGGGGAGTATTCCATCACACTCCTGACTTGTGCCTTGTACATGGTGGACAAGCTTTAGGGAGGCAGGAGGTGAGTTACTTATCATGGTATTCCTAGCCCTTGACCTACTCTTGTAGCCACTGTATTTATATGGCTAGTCCAATTGAATTTCTGGTAAATGTAACCCCCAAGATGTTGATATTCAGTGATGGTAACACCATTGAATGGTCGTGGTTAGATTATCGACTATTGATGTTCATTATGGCCTGGCATTTGTGTGGTGTAAATGTTACTTGCCACTTTTCTGCCCAAGCCTGGATATTGTCCAGGTCTTGCTGAATTTGGACATAGACTATTTCAGTATCTGAGGTGTTGCAAATGGTGCTGAACATTGTATAGTCATCAGTGACCATCCCACCTCTGACCTTATGATTAAGGGAAGGCTATTGATGAAGCAGCTGAAGACGGTTGGGCCCAGGACACTACCCTGAGGCACTCCTGTAGAGGTGTCCTGAAGGTGGGATGATTTACCTCTAGCAACCACAACAATCTTCCTAAGTGCCTGGTATGACTCCAACCAGCAGAGAGTTTTTCCCTGATTCCCATCGACTCCAGTTTTCCTTGATGCCATAATCGGTGAAACATGACTGATTGCGGTTGATCTGTTCCAGGCCTCAACTCCTCTTTCATGCTGGCTCAGCATAGCTGTCAATTCCCTGATATTTCAAAACTCTACCTAGCTCCTCTTTAAATACTCTTTGAGATCCATCATCCATGGTGTTGAGACTCCCAAATATTCCCTAACCTCCAGAAGAAATTCCTTTGCATCTCAGCTTTAAATGAGTGTCCCCTTATGCTGTTTCTATGTCCCCTAATTCAAGATTCTTCTACTAAGGGAAACATCCTCTTAGCATCTAACTTTTCAAGCCCCCTCAGAACTTTGTGTGTTTCAATAAGACCACCCCTCATTCTTCTAAACTCTAACAAATGAATGAATAATGTTTAGCTGTTTTTGATAAGTCAACACCTTCATCCCAGGAATCAGCCTAGTGAATCTCATTTGAACAGCCTCCAATGTCAGTATGTCCTTTTTCAAATTGAGGACCGAAATTGTTGAATTGAATTAGTTTTATTGTTGAAATTTTTTATCGAATGGGTACAGTGAAAAGTTTGCAATGTCGCCACTTACGGAGCCTTCTTAGTTACAAGATACCTAGCTACAGATACTTAAGTATTTGGTATAAAATAGAAAAAGTAATAAATAAGAATTCCAGCATAAGAATGAAAAGAAAAGAAATTTTAAGAAGTACTCAATTTACAGTCCTTCCACCTCAGTTCGTGCTGGCACCGAGCCTCCAGGCTTCAAAACTCAAGGCCTCGCCTTCATTTCTCAAAGGGCCTTGCCTCTCCATGATGGGGCCTTTCCTCCCCGCAACAACCTCCAGTCCAGGACTCACCTCCCAGTGACAGCCGTGCAGCCCAGGAGTCAACTCTCTACAATAGCCTCTGGTCCAGGTGTCACCTCCTCCATTCCCATCCAAGTAAGTTTAAAAAGTTAAAAAATTTTTAAAAAACACATTTAAAAAAAATTATACACAGTACTCTAGGTAAGGCCTCACCAACACTACGTATGGTTGGAACATGACTTCCCTATTTTTAAACTCCAACCCACCCCCCCCAACAATAAAGGACAAAACTCAGAAAATTTGACATGTCATAAAGTCCCTCACCAGCTCCTACAGACACACCATTGAAAGCATACTGTCCGGGTGCATAACGGCCTGTTGTGGCAACTGCTCTGCTCAGGACTGTAAGAAACTACAGGAGGTGGTGTGCACAGCCCAGACAATCACAGAAGCCAACCTTCCAGCCATGGACAGTATTTATATGGTTCGCTGCCGCAGAAAGGTGGCCAACATCGTCAAAGACCCATCACACCCCGATAATGATCTCCTACAACCTCTCCTCTCAGGCAGAATTCTCAGATACAGAAGCCTGAACACATGCACACAAGCAGGTTCAGGAACAGCTTCTTTCTGGCCGTTATCAGACTGTAGACTGGACTCTAGCCTCAAATAATGTAACCTGCAATGTAACCTGTATGCCTCTAAGATTTTTTGAACTGTACATCCTTTCCTTGCTGTGATCTGCCTGTACTGTTTGTAACCAAAGCTTTTCACTGTATTTTGGTACATGTGACAATAAAATCAATCAATCAATTTTCCTTCCTACTACTTGCTGCATCTGCACACTAACACTTTGCATTTCATGTAAAAGAGCACCCAGATTCTCCTGCACTGCACCCCCCATTTAAACAATTGTTTGCCTTTGATTCTTTCTACCAAAATGTATGATATGACAATTTCCTAATTTAAACTCCATCTGCCAAGTTTTGCCTACTCATTCAACCATCATTTATCCCCATTCAGTTTCCTTATGCCTTCATCACAATTGCCTTCTCACCTAGTTATATATCATCACCAAATCTGGATACATTACACTCTGTCCCTCCTCCAAGTTACTAATATAGATAGTAAATAACAGACGCCCTAGGCCTGATCCTAATGGCACTCACTAGTTATGTCTTTTTAAGCTGCATGTTAACCAATCCTCAATCCACACCCGAAATACTGTGAGCTCCTATCTCATGCAATAACCTTTTATGTGGCACCATATCCAACACCTTCTGAACATCCAAATGCATTAGATCTACTGGTTCCCACTCTGCTTGGTATATCCTCAAAGAAGTCTTCCAATTTGTCAAACATGATTTCCTTTTCACAACACCACATTGACCTGCCCCCGTACCTCCTCCCTCACCCCCATCCCAGGCCCCAAGAAGACTTTCCACATCAAGCAGATGTTCACCTGCACATCTGCCAATGTGGTATACTGCATCCGCTGTACCCGGTGTGGCTTCCTCTACATCGGGGAAACCAAGCGGAGACTCGGGGACCGCTTTGCAGAACACCTACGCTCGGTTCGCAATAAACAACTGCACCTCCCAGTTGCGAACCATTTCAACTCCCCCTCCCATTCCTCAGACGACATGTCCATCCTGGGCCTCCTGCAGTGCCACAACGATGCCACCCGAAGGTTGCAGGAACAGCAACTCATATTCCGCTTGGGAACCCTGCAGCCCAATGGTATCAATGTGGATTTCACAAGTTTCAAAATCTCCCCTCCCCCTACCGCATCCCAAAACCAGTCCAGCTCAGCCCTGCCTCCCTAACCTGTTCTTCCTCCCACCTATCCCCTCCTCCCACCTCAAGCCGCACCTCCATCTCCTACCGACCAACCTCATCCCGCCCCCTTGACCTGTCCGTCCTCCCTGGACTGACCTATCCCCTTCCTAACTCCCTACCTACACTCACCTTTCCTGGCTCCATCCCCGCCTCTTCGACCTGTTTGTTTCCTCTCCACCTATCCTCTCCTCTATCCCTCTTCTATCCGCCTCCCAATCTCTCCCTATTTATTTCAAAACCCCCTTCCCCTCCCCCTTTTCTGATGAAGGGTCTAGGCCCGAAACGTCAGCCTCTCTGCTCCTATGATGCTGCTTGGCCTGTTGTGTTCATCCAGCCCTGCACCTTGTTGTCTCGGATTCTCCAGCATCTGCAGTTCCTACTATCTCACCACATTGACTCTGTTTGATTGCATTAAACATTTCTAAATGTCTTGCTACTTCTTTACGACTGATGGACTCTAGCATTTTCCCAATGACATACATATTAAGCTAACTGGCCTATTGTTTTCAGATTTCTGTTTCCCTCCCTTCCTGAACATGCATATCATTAACAGCTTTGTAATCCACTGGAAACTTCCTTGAATCCATTGACTTCTGGAATATTTCAACAGGAGTCTGCAATATCTCTTCAGGCACTTCCCTTAAAATCCTAGAATGCAGGCCATCAGGTCATGGTGACTTGTCTGCCTGTAGACTCATTAGTATGTCAAATACTTAGCACCTCATGATAGAGCCTTTTACAGGGTCTTTTGCTCATTAGCACCTCACCTACCTATTATCTTTGGGATGTCTATGGTGTCCTCCACTGTAAAGACCAATGCAAATATTGGTTTGTATTATTTGCCATTTCCCTGTTCCCTGTTATACGTTCCCAGTTGCATCAAAAGGTCCCATACTTTATCTAATCTCTTTCTTTTGATACACCCATAGAAGTTCTTTCTATTGATTTTATGTTTGCTATGCCCTTAAGGATCTTAACAATAAGAACTCATTATTTCAATGTCATTACACATTAGTAGATCTAAGCTAGCCTGTTCCCAAGAAGGTTCTGCAACATACTGAGCTAAGATACAATCCCTGATGCACTCGAGAAATTTGTTCTTCCGTGTCAACATTTTCCATCCGATTTGTCCAGTCAATACACAGATTAGAATCACACAGGACAGTTTTAGTGCCTTTCTTACATGTCTCCATTATTTACCAATTTAAACCTGTCATAGAGTCATACAGCACAGAAATAGACCCTTCTGTTCAACTAGTCCATGACAACCATAATCGCAAACTATAGTAATCCCATCTGCCTGTGCTTGACCATTTCCCTCCAAATATTTCTGATTCATGTGCTCACCTAAATGTCTTTTAAATGTTGTAACCGTACTTGCATCACCACTTCTTCTAAAAGTTCATTCCACACATGAACCACTCTCCATGTAAAAAAGTTGCCCCTCATATCTTTTTTAAATCTTCTTTTCTCATCTTAACAATAATCCCCCTAGTCTCAACCCTAATACTCTATCCTAGGGAAAAAAAAAACCTGCTATTCATTTTACCTATGGGGGCTTTTTAATGACTCCCAAGCATGACTTCTTTGCGAACACTATTTAAAAGGGCAACAACACACTGCAGCAACACGGAACTACTCCAAGAGGAGGAGGAATGCCTCTTCCAAGTGTTCAAGGATAATGGATATCCAAAGAACTGGGTCAGGAGATGCCTACAGGAACAGCATCAGAAAGATTCTACACGCCCCGACACACTCATCACACTACCCTACATCAGGAACACGTCAGAACTCACCACAAGACTTCTACGACTGCTGGGCATCAGAGTGGCACACAAGCCCACATCAACCCTACGACAACTGCTCACCCGAACTAAAGACCCACTCCCCGCCATGGACAGAACCAATGTCATCTACAAGATCCCCTGCAGAGACTGCGAGAAACACTACATCAGACAAACAGGAAGGAAACTAACAACAAGAGTACATGAACACCAACTGGCTACAAAAAGACACAACCAATACTCACTCATCTCAATCCACATGGACAAGGAGAACCACGACTTCGACTGGGACAACACCAAGATCCTGGGACAGGCTAGGCAAAGACAAGCACGAGAATTCCTGGAAGCATGGCACTCCATCAAGCATGCTATTAATAAACACATTGAACTCGACCCCATATACATTCCACTACGGAGGAAACCCGGAAGTGAGGCAATCCATCGCAACGGACCCCAGAGTTTAAAAACCAGGCAGGAAAACACACCGACACTTCATCAGAGGCTGCACTGAGGATGTTACCAAGCACGGTAATGAAACGTCTGCGGAACAACAAACCAGTTCAGCGAGCCAACCAACCTCAACACCCACAACCCGAGCTACAGATCTACTCCAAAACCTTAATGACTTCTTTCCTTTGCTATTCCTTATTTCCACCCAAACTAATTCCATATCATGATCCATTGCATCTATATCACTGCTCATCCCCTCACTAATATCTTCCTTTATTAACAAGGCTACCCCATCTCCTTTTCCTTTTTACTGATTCTGCTGAAATGTTGAATACTCTTGAATATTGAGTTCCCAGACGTGGTCACCTTGTAACAATATCCCCATTATAGCTACCAACTTATATTCATTTACTTCTATTTGTGCCATCACCTGATCTATCTTGTTACAGAGTCTGCATGCATTCAGATAAAAATCCATAAGTTTTGACTTTTTACCATTATTACTCTCTCTGATTCTACTTCTGCTGCATATTTTATTCAGAACACTGGTCCCAGCATGATTTAAATGAATTCTGCCCTAACAGAGCAGTTCTCTCCTTTCCCAGTGCTGTTAAAAGTGCCCCATGAATCAGAACTGATTTCTCCCACACCAATCTTTGAGACTTGCATTTAACTCTCTCATCATATTTACCCTTTGCTAATTTGCACATGGCTCAAGTAGTAATTGGGAGACTATAACATTTGCGGTTGTGCTTTTTAGTTTAACTTGAGATGTTTGTAATCCCTCAGCAGAAGTTCTTTCCTAGTCCTACTCATTTAATTGGTACTCACATGAACCATGGCAACTGGATCCAAGTTCCTCTCCAGCCCAGAGGAGACTTCGAGAGATAATACAGCCTTCGGGACTCGTCTTTGCTGCACAGAACAGTATCTATTCCCCTAATTATGTTATCCTCTATTATTAATACATTTCTGTCTTCTCCCTCCACTTGAATGGCACTCTGGACCATAGTGCTGGGATCAGTTTGCTCATCCTCTCTACAGTCTGTGCCCTCGTCCACATAAGGAACAAGAATCTCATACCTTTTGGATGAGACACTGGCTGAGGGTCCTCCAAAGCTAACTTCTGGATCGTCATACCTCTCTCACGCAGGAACACTCCCCTATCTCTGCTAAAATTTGTCGTAATTAATCTAAATGGCGCGACTCCCTCCCAAACATAATGTTCAGATACCTCTGCCCCTCCCTGATATATCAGTTTCAGCAGCTCAGACTCTAACTCATCGACTCTGACCCAAAATTACTTGATTAGTCAACACTTGCTGCAGATGTGGTGTTCCACAGAGATCAGTACTGGGTCCACTTTTGTTTGTCATTTATATAAATGATTTGGATGATAATGTAGGAGGCATAATTAGTAAGTTTGCAGATGACACCAAAATTGGTGGTATAGTGGACAGTGAAGAAGGTTATCTAAGATTTACAAAGAGATCTTGACCATTTGGGTCAATGGGCTAAGGAGTGGTTGATGGAGTTTAATTTGGATAAATGTGAGGTATTGCATTTTGGTAAAACAAACAAGGGGAAGGACTTAATATATTGATTGATAGGACCCTGGGTAGTATTGTAGAATAGAGAGACTTAGGGGTTCAGGTACATAATTCTTTGAAATTTGCATCACAGGTAGACATAGTAGTTAAGAAGGCGTTTGGCACACTTGCCTTCATTGCTCGGACTTCTGAGTATAGTAGTTGGGATGTCATGTTGCGGCTGTACAGGACATTAGTGAGGCCTCTTCTGGAGAACCATGCCCAGTCTGGTCGACATGCTATAGGAAGGATATTATTAAATTGGAGAGGGTTCGGAAAAGATTTACCAGGATGTTGGCAGGAATGGAGGGTTTTGACTTATAAAATAGACTGGATAGGCTGGGACATTTTCCTCTGGAGCGTAGGAAGTTGAGGGGTGACCTTATAGAGGTTTATAAAGTCTTGAGAGCACAGATAAGGTGAATAGGGGGCGTATTTTTAAGATAAGAGGAGAAAGTTTTAAAAAGGACATGAGGGACAACGTCTTTTACACAAAGAGAGGTTCATGTATGGAATAAACTGCCAACGGAAGTGGTGGATGCAGGTATAATTATAAAATTTAAAATACATTTGGATAAGTGCATGAATAGGAAAGGTTTGAAGGGATACGGGCCAAACGCAGACAAGTGGGACTAGTTTAGTTGGGAATCTGGTTGGCATGGATTATTTGGACCAAAGGGTCTGTTTCCATGCTGTATGACTCTATGGTCATTGAGAATTGCACTCGCATCCACCAGCTCCCACGTACTACAACTGCAACACATCGCCTTTCCAGCCATCTCTATTTTGTTCAATTAATTAATTTTGATGTTAAATATTTTAAAGATGAATTTCTTAACTGTTCTTTTCAGCTTTAATAGTGTCTCTTGATTTAAATTGATTGGTCAATGGAAAAACATGAAAGAAATACCCACAAATCACCTATGTAATTTTCTGTGATGTCATACTTATGCATTCATTGAGAAGAAGTTTAAGGCCCTCTCTGTCACCTGTTTTATTCCTCACCATTGCTACCCTTCTCATGCAGATCCATTCTTCTCTTTATGAATCTGCTGACCTGCTCTCCCACATTGTTTGAGCAGCTGTTAAGTCTCTTCTATCTCCTGCTCTTTATGAAGCTGCTTTCCCCGCTCTGATGTGCTCTTTATGAAGCTGGAGTCCCTATTCTGTCTTGTGCTGATTCAGAAATACATGCTCCTCCCTGCTCTTGCTCAGTCTGCTTCACAGCAATGCTGACTCTCTGCACACTCCTGTCAGTTCAATTCACAGTGTTGCTAACTTGCTGCAGCATAGTTCTCCCAGTGTGTTCTCTAGTGATTATGACTGCTGCACACTTCTCCCTGTCCACATCCCAGTGATGCTAACTCGCTGTACACTTCTGATCTGCTTCACAGTAATGCTGCCTTGCTGCAGCATACTCCTCCGAGTCTGCTTCACAGTGATTCTGACTTGCTGCACAGTTCTCCTAAAACTAAAATCTACCTGTTGCTATCAAATGTAAAAAATGTAAAAAAAGTACCCTTTCCACTCCACCTCACTTGATCATAAAGTGGTTTACGTAAAACATACCTTCCACCCCCATTATACAAAGAAACAATGTACAGTCTTTGTCCTTCTATAACCAGCCAATTGCCTTCCTTCATATTCACTTCACTTCTAAAGCGATCACTGACTCCAAATCCAGAGCAAAACCAAATTAATCAAACAATTCAATTCCATTTCTATTGAACAACTAAGAGATATTATTTATGAATCATCTTCTGCGAACTGAAAACAGCACAAGGTAGAATTTAATAAAATAGAAGAAACACAGCAGTTACTTTATTGAGTCTCCACAAGGAGGAACCTTATAGTAGCAAGAATATTACAAATCCCCCAGATATCAATGGCATTTGCAAAAAGGTGTAAACATCAGAAAGTTAACTACTAAATTCTCTGACATGAATTGGAAGGCTGTAGACATCCTATCCCAATTTCAGATCTTTGACCACATTTTTTAGCTTCCTTTTTAGATTTAACTGTTGCAGGAACAGATGAGCAAACAGTGAAAATAAAGACATCTTTGGAAATGAAGGGTTAGACAGAGTCAATACCTCAGGCTTTTTCAAGAGGATCAAAGAGAGCTTGCTAAGCTCTGGGAAATGTTAGAAAGTCAACTTTGTATAAAGTAAACTTTAGAATTCACAATCAAGAGCGGACATATTATAGATGACAGCTGAAACTCAATTGATCAGTTTGTAAGTAGGTGCTGTAACAAAGATGAGGACTGTGACTTCTCATAGATTGAACTATTTGAGCAGACTTGTTTATGGCTGCAGCATCTGCTGGAGTTTTCCAGAAAGACCTCTTAAAGGGAAAGAATGGTCATTACATAAACACATTACTTAAAGATGGCAAAAATATGAAATCATTGTGGCTGGAGAACATATGCAAGCATTAGGTTTGGTTACTGATATTGGCACAGTAGTCAGGATGCAGAAAACAAGCAAGCTCTGTGTGAAATGTGGTTGGTTGTATTCTCCATGAAGCTGTCCCACATACCAGGAACTTTGTAGGTCATGCACTGCAAAAGGACACTGGGCTCAACTCTGCAAGAAATCTGCTTCGAAAGATGCAACAACAGACTACAGTAGGATGCAACTAAACAATGTGCGGCCTACTGGTAGCAACAACAAACAGTTTTCCAGAGACCTGCATAAGCACAAGGTAGCTCAGGGTGGAAGAACCTTCAACCAGAAGGTGAACATTTTTCCACATTGTGAAAGTGAGACATTTCGTGAATGAAGTCAAACAGTTAGAATGTTTAGCTACTATGAAAATCATACGTTTGAAGAAATTTAAAAAGCTCACACTTAAGACAAATATCAACGTGAAAGCTAATGCAAATGTCCTACCAGTTAGAATTCTGAAGGATATGTATCTCAACTATCAGAAGTCAATTATACAGCAACAAAATTTAGTGACATAATGGATTACCCATTCCTTGCATTGGTACATTCACAATGGAATGCAGTTGGGCAATTCTACAAGAATGCCTCAAGTATTCTTCCTAGTGGACAAAAAGCAATAGTAAGATTAACCTGCACATATGTATCTCAATATTGTGATCATTCATGAGATCAGCAAGGTAACAACTGCAACAGAAGAGAACAAGAATATGCTTACTAAGTTCAGGACTTATAACAATGGTACCCAGTCAGATATGACAAACAGG
The DNA here is from genome assembly GCF_021869965.1 of Rhincodon typus. Lineage (NCBI taxonomy): Eukaryota > Metazoa > Chordata > Chondrichthyes > Orectolobiformes > Rhincodontidae > Rhincodon > Rhincodon typus. The sequence continues at coordinate 55,127,887 of NC_063341.1, read as the reverse complement.
AAATTTCAAAGGTGATGCTGTATTGCAACTCAAAAAAAATTGAATTCTGTCAATTAACATCCCAAATAGTGTAATGTTCCTATAAAAGAGAAGCTTAGGAATGAACTGGACAAGATGGAATGTAATGGCATTATCTGTTATGTATATCAACACACAGACTGATGCAATTCTATTACATGTATGCTATTACATGCTGAAGAAAGAAGGCATGATCAGGATATGTTTGCACCCAAGTCATATAAACCTTTCTCTAAAGAAATGCCCACGCATAATTCCAAAATTTGAATCCCAAATTGACAGGAGCTAAATTGAGCATCACTGAAAAGAAATACATTTTGTTGAAGGTTTTCATCTTGCATTCATCAGGTTATTCTCATGAATACCAATATAAAAGGCAACAACATTTTTACACTATTTGAGAAGAGAATGCTTCATAGAGTTCATAGAATCCCTACAGTGTGGAAACAAGCCCTTTGGCTCAACAAGTCCACACCGACCCTCAGATCATCCCACCAAGACCCATCCCCATATAACCCACCTAATCTACACATCCCTGAATACTACGAGCAATTTAGCACGGCCAATCCACCTAACCTGCACATCTTTGGACTGTGAGAGGAAACCGGAGCACCTGGAGGAAACCCCCACAGACATGGGGGGAATGTGCAAACTCCACACAGACAGTTGCCTGAGGGCGGAATCGAACCCAGGTCCTGTGAGGTAGCAGTGCTATCCACTGAACCACCGTGCCGCCTGTGCTGATTCTTAGCAAATGGCCTCTGACTGATAGAAGATGTACCGGTTAGGTGATGACTGACAGTCACATGCCAAGCTTAATTCAAAATTAAACCACACAAGTTGACTCTGATTGGTCAAAGTGTTGCTCTGTGGAATGAACTAAGACAACTTTAACAAGGTGACAGCCATTGACTTAATGTGCTTCATTGAATCCGTGAATGTAACTATTGCAGAATGTGGACTCAGGAACTTTCCAAACCTGTTTTTTCTGGTAACGTAATCAGCATTTTCTGCTAAACAATAACATTAAAATGTTCAATGAAAGGAATGGTACAATGTACCCATAATACTTATCTCTTTAATGGGGGCTTTTTAAAAGAAAATTAGGTCCCAGTTCTTGAGGCATTTTGTAAAACAAAATGGTTGATGACTTGATGTGGTTAATTTTTGTGACAAGACTTGCTTTTTCACGGAATTTTAGAAATTCTTACTGATGGTTTTAGTGCCCCAGAAACAGATGGAAGGAGACTAGAATCAAAACACTAAGTGGTTGAAGTACCTACTAGGGCAATAGTTCCAGTTTTCAGGTTGCATCTCATAAGTATAGTAAAGCTGTTCTGCCAGTTTAAAACATGACCCACCCCCCACTCCATAACCAGTATTGAGCAATAAATGTATTTATGGCAGGGACTTAGGCTACTGGCTAACACATTGATTAGGCCGATGCTATGTTAGCTTGTGTATGAGGTACCACAAAACACTCCTAATCAACACTGAAGAGAACTTGCTGAAGCCAAAGGGCAAGTTTATGACTTGTCTGTACATACTGCTGCTTATTTAGGAATAACAACAGTTTTAAGCTATGATTGGCATATTCTGTCAAGGGTTGCAACACACAGCATGATGAGCATTCATTGAATCATCTTGGACCGCATAGATGTTACTAATACTTTCAAGTCAAGTATCAGGCATATGCAAACAAAGAACCAATCACATTTAGTTGATAATTGAACAGTTTGTAGTGTAAGGCTGAAGCCACCAAAAAAAATCATTCCAACAGCAGAGAAATGATACTCATTCATTTTGAAAATGAACATTTCCCAGAGTTAAAAGAAAATCACTGTACTCAATGCCCAATTTTATAATGACACCACACAGCTAATTCTAAAGTACTTGCGGTGGATTTAAGCTAGGAAAAGTAAGAAGAAAGGAACCTGGTCACTATGGACCATTGACGAATTCTCTTTCTATTCAGCAGCTGTCAGGCACTGTAAGAATATGATATTAATCCTGTTTCGAACATCCTTTTTGTCATTCAGCGTGGCAATTCTCTCCTGCATTCTTCAGCCTGTCATTTACCAAATCCCTCAAACGGCATTACGGCACTGATAAGCATCAAAGAGTGCTTAGAAACATACAATAGATAAAACAAGGAGGCCTGTCAAGTAAAAGAACCTGTGTCTGGTGGAGCACAGAAATGGGAATTAAGCGAGTGTTTTGCACTGACCCAAAGACTCCAAGATGAATTCCTTTCTTCAAATAGCAGGATACAGGCCTGTAACCTAATATAGCTGCACTGTTAATTTAATTCTGAGAAGTAATAAACATTCTGTTCACTAGAATGGGGCTAAAACAGACATGCTGTGATCGCTAATTTACATTATTGAGCTTAGTAAGCCGACTGTCAACTGATCAACTTGTGAAAGTGATTTTGCTTTTCTTTTAGTTCCCGATTTCTGATCAACCCGACACAACCCAACCATCATTAACCTCTTTCTTCCCACCCCCTGACCCAGCATCTCCACCCACCCGCCCCCATCCCATTCCACATTCGCACCACCTTCCTCAGAAACTGTTGGTCAGACTGGCAGAACTATCACAGAAGTATTCAAGGAAACAAATTAATTTTGACTGACAAGCACCCAACTCTCGAATTGTGCAGGAAAGAACTTTCTGGCCTCCCACTTATTGGGCTGAACTAAAATCTATAGGAACAGCAGTCAATACCGAGCTTTTTGAATGGGATTTTTCGAGTTTAAGGATGTCAACATTTTTACTAACCTTAGATTTGAATTTTTCTCAAAACAACAGTGCTGTGGTGGAATGTAAACTAGCCCTTCCCCTCTTCCAACATCTTAATCTCTCTCATTTGCATTTGCACAATGTGCATAGTGGATTGATGATAGAATTGATCTCAACTAAATTATTCCATTGTTATATATTCGTGGTGTGCCCAAGATTATACACGAAACCAGGTTATAGTCCAACAGGTTTATTTGAAAACACAAGCTTTGGGAGCCTCACTTCTTCAGGTGGTAGTGAGAGAGGTGGCATCAGACACAGAACTTATAAGTAAAACATCAAAGGGTCACACAACTGATGAGGATGCATTAAACAAACCTCAGATGCTGTTAAATCTTTAATCAGTTAGAAGGTTTTAATTGACTGATATACATATGTAAATCCCCAAATTTCTTTCAACTAAAGGTTTTATCAGTGTAAGGAGGAGGTGACATTTTAAGTCAGACAATGCATGTTAGGTGTGAGGCCTTGTTTAGAATCTGTTTGCATTTTGGTTTGGAGTCAGACTGGCTTTATTTCTAAAGTGTCCACACTGCACCATCTCAGTGCATGTTGCTGGTGTGCCCCAGAAGGCAAGTTTAGAGTCTAGATCTCACTGTCATAAAATAGTTGAAGGACAAATTAGTTGTGATGAGTTGGCAGATGCTGGATGCCAATGTCCATGGAAGTGGATTGCACGTGGTGAGTGCTCGAGGATTGTGCCCTGGGCTATGATTTGGTTGCACACAACATGGAGGTCATTCAGAGCAAGTAGTGAGCTGAATCTGCCAGGTATATACTCTGGTTTAGTTGTCAAGCTTTCCTAACATTGAACATGATTGGCAAATGCAATAGGTAGGAGTGTAAATATTAATGAGATAAGTTGGTTTGTGAACAAGGCACTTAACAATCAATAATAGTCATCAATTGACATCTCACTGTTGCCTACTGCCAATGAAAATCATAAAGGATACAACGAGATGATCTCAGCATTAAAATGAGCCTTGCTACACTTAGAAACATAGAAACACAGAAAATGGGAGTAGGAGACCCCTCAGCCCTTGAAAATGTTCAATGTTTTGGCCTCAACTTCTTTCTGTGGCAGAAAATTCCACAAGCTCACCACCCTCTGGATGAAGAAATTTCTCCTCATCTCAGTCCTAAATGGCCTAAACCATATCCTTAGATTGTGACTCCTGGTTCTGGACTCCCTGGTCAGCAGGGGCATTCTTCCTGCATTTACAGTGTCTAGTCCGGTTAGAATTTATAGGTTTCTATGAAATTCCCCCTTCCTTCTTCTAAACTCCAGTGAATGTAGTCCTAACTGATCACATTTAACTTTATACATAAGTCCTGCTAACCCAGGAATAAGTCCTTTGGTGCACTCACTCTATAGCACAAACATGCTTCCTCAGATAAGGAAACCAAACATGCGCACAATACTCCAGGTGTGGTCTCACTAAGGCCCTGTACAGTTGCAGCAAGACATCCCTCAATATACTTGAACCCTCTCACTATGAAGACCAACATACCATTTGCCTTCTTCACCGCCTGCTGCATCTGCTTGCTTACTTTCAGTGACTGGTGTACAAGGACACCCAGGTCATGTTACACCACAAGCTCACCACTCTCTGGATGAAGAAATTTCTCTTCATCTCAGTCCTAAATGGCCTAAACCATATCCTTAGATTGTGACCTCTGGTTTTGGACTTCCTGGTCATCAGGGACATTCTTCCTGTATTTACACTGTCTACACTTTCTCTATCTATAGCCATTCAGATAACAATCTGCCTTCTGTTTTTTTACTACGGAAGTGGATAACCTCACATTTATCCACATCATACTTTATCTGCCAGGCATCTATCCACTCATTCAACTTGCCCAAATCACACTGAAGCATCTCTGCATCCTCCTCACAGTTCACACTCTCACCCAGCTTTTTCTCAGCTGCAAACTTAGAGATATTACGTTTAGTTCCCTCAACTAAATTGTTAATTTGTATTGTGAATACCTTGGGTCCAAAAACAGATCCCTATGCTACCCCACTAGTCACTGGCTGCTGCTCAGAAAGTGATATGTTTATAGTCTGCCAACCAGTTCTCTATCCATGTCAGTACATTATGTCCAATCCTATTTGCTTTAATTTTACATGGTAATCTCTGATGTGGGATCTTATCAATAGCCTTCTGAAAGTTCAAGTAAACCACGTCCACTGGCTCTTCATATCAACTCTACTAACTACAACCTTGAAGAATTCGAGTAGATCTGTCAAGCATGGTTTCCCTTTCGTAAACCTCGCCATACCCCATGTTGCTCAGATCCCTATAAAATTCTGCCCAGTGTTTCAGGTCTGTGATCTCTTATCAGAACCCAAGTGCAAATTCTTTGTAGAGAAATTGTACTTGTGTGTGTAAGCATCTACCCATGAATTCTCTCTCCACCACCAGAACTCCATATTTCTGGCACATAGTTCACTTTGGACTGAGAATTTACACTAGGAGGAATCTTCAGGACGCTTTGTCAAGTTCCCTCCCATTGCTAGTATCACAGAATGTATTTCCTTCCCCTCAGTGTCTCCACCACCATTGGGTTTTGAATTGAGCAGCACCACACTTGTCAACAAAGAATCATGTATAACGTTGACAGAATAAAATCAAGCACTCTTTCGAAATAAAAAAATAGAAATAGTTGCAACACGGATTAGCGTTCATTCTGCTTTTTTATCTTTAATAGACCTGTGTTAATAAAGTGAGGGATTATTATCAAGTTCATATTTGAGGTCACTCTATCTCATGCTGATTGTTGATCTGGGATGATAATCATTGCAGCATTTATTAAAGCAACCTCAAAACGGTACTGTGGCAATAAATACATTAACGCGACAACAGAAATTGCAAGCCAATTTCAGTCCAAAGTTTGGGCTGGATTCCCTCTACAAGTCATGAGAGTGAGATTTAACATGTACAGTCGTAATTTTACTAACTAGAGTGACAAGGCTCAGGGTTTGCTACATTGAGTTGGAACCATTATGTGAAAATGTAGCTCTGTAATGTTTTACAGGTCTGAGAGCAACCCCCTGCTGTTGTGTAATTTCACGCTGGAGAGACTGATAGGGCTTCCAACAGAGTGATCCTTTATGGATCAAATAATTCTCTAGTGCCTTTCCTAGGGCAATGAAAATTATCTATTTCATTAACTCTTTTAAAGCGACATCTCCGAGCTAAATGTTGACTGCAAACTTTCTCCATGCTAACAATGAATAGATTCCCTAAGAAAAGGAAGGTGGTCAATTATAAGCCAAAGGTGGACTTTTTTGGACAAGAGTAGTTGCCAAATGAGCTAGAAACCTAATTTTCTGGAAAGATTCAATTCAGATGGGCTTCCTTATTTTGCCAGGAGCTGGTAAGAATGCCTACAACAAAAGCAGTCCCTCTGGGGCTTAAATCATTATTGTGGTGCTCAAAATATACAAGAAAGTTTGATATACTGCAAACCAATTTTGTGAGACAAAGACTGACATCTGATCTGCCTGGACATTAGGACCACTGTTAAATTATTTGGGGCACCTTTTATTTAGGCGGCCATTAGATGAGCACAGACCTCACAGCAATCTTGAAATGAGGCTTCTGTCTCCCCCTCAGATCCAGAATCCTGAAATAATTTAGCCTAATTAGAGCTGACACTGTGCAACAAGCCAGGTTTCCCGAACAGACTTCTCCCAGTTACTTCCTCTCCCAGTCACATCTCCCTCAATTATCTCCTCACCCAGTCACCCTGCTCTCCCAGTTTCCCCTTCTCATAGTCACCCCTCTCTCACAGGTTCCTCCCTCTCCCAGTCTCATGTTGGAAATGTACAACACTTTGGTTAGGCCACAACTGGAGTAATGTGTGCAGTTCTGGTCCACCACACTATAGGAAGGACATGATGGCACTGGGGAAGATGCAGAATGTTGCTTGCTTTGGAGCATTTTAGCAATAAAGAGAAACTGGATGGGCTCGGGTTGCTTTCTTTAGAGCAGAGAAGGCAGAGGAGGGACCCGATTGAGGGGCATGGACAGGGTGGATAGGAAGCAGCTGTTACCCTTAAGTGAAGTGTCAATAGCAAGGAGGCATTATTTTAAGGGGAAGGCAGGAGGTATCAAAGGGATACAGGAAAAAACATTTTCAAACAGAATATGTTGGTAATCTGGAATGCACTGCCTTGTAGATCAGTAGAGGTGGGAAACCTCATAGTGTTTTAAAGGTATTTGATGACTTCTTGAAATGTCAAAACATTTGAAGGTATGAACCAAGTGCTAGAAAGTGGGATAATGTAAATAGGTGACTGCAGACTTGATGGGCCGGAGGGCCATTTCTGTCCTGCATGACTCTATGACTGTGACTTGGTAGCCCCTACTCTTGTAAACCCTAACTATGCTACAAACAATGGCCAGTAATTGAAATCTTTTCTGGCCAATAGCAGATGCCTGTTGGTCTAATATAAATGATATTTGATACCCAATATCAAGTGGACTCTGGCACACACATTTCAGCATGGAGGCCAATTCTTGCTTGAGAGGGTCAGGCCAAATCAATTTCAAGGCTAACACCTTGTTTTTATTTTATTTTTATTATTCTTTCGTGGGAGTGAGTGTTGCTGGCAAGACCAATAGTTCTTACACATCCCTATTTGCCGTTGAGAAGGTGTTGGTGAGATGCCTTCTTCGACCTTTGTAATTCATGTGGTTAAGAAGGGAATTTCAGAATTCTGGTCCAGAAACAATCATCAAGCTATGGCATAGTGCCATGTCAAGATGATCTGTCAGTTGGAAGGGAACTTTCAAGTAGCACTCTTCCCATAAGCCTGTCATTCTTGTAGGTAGTAGAGATCATCGGTGGAAAGTGTTGTAGAAGGAGCTGTAGCATTTTGCTGCAAAGCATCTTGTGGTATGCACTGCTGCTAATGTGTGCCACTAGTGGAGGGAATAAATCTTTATTGTAATAGATAAGTCCTGATAAAGCAGGCAGCTGTATGGTGTTGATCTTCTTGAGCAGGGCTGGAGCTATAGGTATCTGCAACCCAGGATGATGTGGGAAATTTAACAATGGTAATGCAATTCAATGTTCATGAAATGGGTAGATTCTCTTTTGTTGGAGATTGTCATTTCCTGGCACTTTTACAACAAGATGAATATTACTAGTCAGCTATGAGCTCAAGCCTGAAAAGCATCCAGGTCTTTCTGCATCTGGACTCAGACTACTTCAGTCTCTTGGGAGTTACAAATAGTACTAAACACTGTGCAACATCTTGATGTTATGATGGAAGGAAGGTCAATTACGAAACAACTGAAGATGGTAGGACCGAGGGCACTATTCTGAGGATTTGCTGCAATGCTATCAATGTGAAATAGTTTGTCCTGCTGTAACAGGTTTGTAGGATATTGAAAGTCACACAATGGTTGCAGTATCAATTAAATTTTTTAAAAATGTAAAACCTTGTAAAATGCAAAATGTCTAGCTATAGCAAAAGAAATTGTGCTATTATCCATTTCAGGGACGCAGTCTTCCTTCACTAATAACCTGAATAAGGAGACTAGCAATACTGAATAAATGGCATAACTAGAAATCAATCTATTCTTTATAAGTGACATTATGGTAGAAACACGTATTGTTATCACTTTTTGGTGTGCCAGCACATTTGATGAGTAGATGATTTACCCAGCTCTGGCAAAATTAAACTTGAATTTCAATTGCTTTAAGAACTAAATAGTGCTCTAAATGATGAAGTGAAAGATGTCCCATTTCCACAGATAGTCGTTCCTCAAATTAATGAGGCCAAGCACCCAGGCACACACATTCCCTGAGACACTCACACGGCTAAAAACAATAGGAAGGAGAAAAGACATACATTCATCCATTGACACAGACAGATACATGGAAGCAGATAAGATACATATGTAGCTGTTTTTATCTATCACTATTTTGAGAACTACATAAAGAGAAGCCATGTATAAGGTAAGGAAAATGCAACAGACAGAAGAAGGGATGGGATGCAGGCAACCTCGTGACAGTTTTATTTAAGCACTTTAGACACATTTTTACACCAACATTTGGAAAGGATAATTCCACAAACAGCCAAAGAAACAGAATTCATACAAGTATTTGTTAAATGAGGTGTCTTGTATTTCTTATAGCCATTTGAATACTCACTTTGTACCTCAAGTAGGCATCCAGCATTTGACTCTCAGCCTTGAGGCTGCTAAATCCTATTTCAGCAGACTTTCATCATTGCTGCATATAAAGGCCATAGACACCAAATTTAACAGTATAAACACCAGGAAATATTTTAATATAAAGACCACTTTTTCAATGCTAAGTTCTCTTCAACCCTATTTAAAGAGCTATTCTCAGTATATGACTTTGCCTTAAAAAATGAAACTCGTCATTTGAATTGCTTTTAAAGGCAAAGGGCATCAATAATGTACATGTAATTCCCTTTACATTTACTGAAGACTTTCAATTTTACAGCTACAACCAGTAAAACCAATACTACGTTGCAGTCACTTCCAGACCAGTCTCTCCAATATCAAAAACAGAGTGCACTCGAGAAACACAGCATGTCTGGCATCATCCGTAGAGCCAAAACAGACTTAATGCATTGAGTCCAATAACCCTTTGGCAGAATATTCCTACAAAGGCTCACCAGTCTCTCTACAGATGCTACCAGACTTGCTATGTTTCTCTCGCACTCTGTTTTTATTTCAGATTTCCAGTATCTTCAGTTCTTTGAGTTTATTTCACTCTCTCCAGTGCTCACCTTGCCTGTCACCTTTCACAGGATGCGACTTAGCTGCAACTCTGATGCTTGAAATCTCTTTTCTAATATTTCCCATGCCTCTATTGTTCATAAGTTCATAAGATATAGGGGCAGAATTAGGCCACTCAGCCCATCAAAGTCTGCTCTGCCATTTTATCATGGTTGATATGCTCCTTACTCCCATTTTCCTGCCTTCTCCCCATAACTCTTCAGTCCATTACCAATTACAAATCTGTCTAAATCGTCCTTAAATTTACTCACTGTCCCAGCATCCACCGCAATTTGGAGTAGCAAATTTCACAGATTCACAAGCATTTGAGAGAAGTAGTTTCTCCTCAATTATGTTTTAAATTTGCTACCCCTTATCTTAAAACTATGACTCCTTGTCCTAGAATGTCCCACAAGAGGAAGCATCCACTCCACGTCTATTTTATCCATACCTTTTAACATCTTGAATACCTCAATTTGATCTCTCCTCATTCTCTAAACTCTAGAGAATATAGGCCTATCCTGTTCAAGCTCCCTTCATACGACAAACCCCTCACCTCTGGGATCAATCTAGTGAACCCCTTCTTAACTGCCTCTAATGCCACTACATCTTTCCTCAAATGAGGGGACCAAAACTGTGCACAATACTCCAGGTGTGGTCTCACCAATGCCTTGTATAGCTGCAACAATACTTCCTTACCTTTATATTCTATTCCTTTAGCTATAAAAGCCAACATTCCATTCGCTTCAGAGATAGTAGGAACTGCAGATGCTGGAAAATCTGAGATAACAAGGTGTAGAGCTGGATGAACACAGCAGGCCAAGCAGCATCTAGGCCCGAAACGTCAGCCTTCCTGCTCCTATGATGCTGCTTGGCCTGCTGTGTTCATCCAGCTCTACATTTTGTTATTCCATTCGCTTTCTTTGTTATCTGCTGTACCTGCATGGTAGTTTTCTGTGGCTCATGAACGAAGACATCCAGATACCTTTGCACCAGAGCACCCCGATGTCTCTTTGCATTTAGATAATAAGTCGCCTTCCCATTTTTCCAACCAAAATGCATGACGTCACATTTATCCATATTAAACTCCATCTGCCACAGTCTGGCCCACTCTCCTAACCTAGCTTTATCCATTCATAAGGTTCTTATTTCCTCATTTCAATTTACTGTCTTGCCGATTTTTGTGTCGTTCGCACTTTTGGCTATAGAGCTTTCTATCCCTGTATCCAAGTTATTAGTGTAGATTGTAAATAGCTGAGGTCCAAGGACCAAATCCTGTGGCACCCTACTAGTTATTTCTCACCATCCAGAAAAAAAATTATTTATCCAGACTCTCTGTCTTCTGTCCTTTCTAATCCTTCACTGGTTACCTACTCCCCAATACTTCAATTTCACAATGATCATCCTCACCAGCATGTTTCTACATTGCCTCAGCTTTCTCTATAGAATGGAGCTGGAGGAACACAGCAGTCCAGGCAGCAACAGAGGAACAGGAAAGTCAATGTTTTGGGTTGTGACCCTTCATCAGAACTGGGGAGGAGGAAGGGAGCTGGGAAATAAATAGAGGGAGGAGGGGTGGGGCTGGGGGAAGGTAGGTGGGATAGTGATAAGTGGATGCAGGTAGGAAGTGGTGGGGATTGGTCTGTGGGAAGGGTAGGACAGATAGGTGTGGAAGAAGATGGACAGGTTGTGTCGGGTCAAGGAGGCGGGGATGAGAGGGAAGGTTGGACATGAGATGAAGCCGGCGGCGGGGAGATTTTAAAACTGGTGAACTCTATGTTCAAGCCACCGGGCTGTAGGCTCCCGAGGCACAATATGAGGTGTAGCTCCTCCTGTTTGCGTGGCACTGAAGGAGGCCCAGAATGGACATGTCACCAAGGGAGTGGGAGGGGGGAGTTAAAATGGTTAGTGACCGGAAGGTGGTGTCCCTTATTGTGTATAGAGCGCAGATGCTCCACAAATCGATCTCCAAGCCTGTGCTTGGTCTCACTGATGTAGCAGAGGCCACATCAGGAGCAACGGGTACAGTAGACCAGGTTAGAGGATGTACAGGTAAACTCTTGTCGGATATGGAAAGTTTGTCTTGGGCCTTGGACAGAGGTGAGAGGGGAGGTGTAGGGGCAGGTTAGCACATCCTGTGGTTGCAGGGAAAAATGCCGGGTGCGGTGGGGTTAGTGGGGAGTGTGATGTTGACGAGGGAGTCGCGGAGAGAACGATCCCTATGAAAGGCAGATGGGGTGGGGAGGGAAATATCTCTTTAGTCGTGGGATTGGATTGTAGGTGGCGGAACTGGCATTGGATAAAAAGCTAGATGTGGAGGTTGATGGGGTGGTATGTGAGGACCAGGAGGATTCTGTCTTTATTTTTGTTGGGGGGAGGGGATTTGAGGGCAGAAGTGCAGGAAGTGCAAGAGATGCGATCGAGGGCACTTTTGATCACCAGAGATGGGGTGTTGAGATCCTTGAAGTAGGAGGACATTTGGGATGTCTGGGAATGGAATGCTCCATCTTGGCAGCAGATACGGTGGAGGAATTGGGAGTAAGGGATTGCGTTCTTGCAGGAGGGCAGGTGAGAGGAAGCGTAGTCCAGTTGGCTATGGGAGTCAGTGGGTTTGAAATAGACATTGATGTTGAGACGGTTGCCAGAGGTGGAGACAGAGACCCACAGACCGTTCCCCACCCTTCCCACTGACAAATCTCCACAACCCCCTACCTGCATCCACCTGTCACCATCCCACCTACCTTCACCGAGCCCCACCCCTCCTCCTTCTATTTATTTCCCAGCTCCCTTCCCCCTCCTCAGTTCTGCTGAAGGGTCCTGCCCTGAAATATCGACTTTCCTATTCCTCTGATGCTCCCTGACCTGCAGTGTTCCTCCAGCTCCACACTGTATTGACTCTGACTCCAGCATCTGCAGTTCCTGCTATCTCAGCTTTCTCTATTTATGCAATCTCCTTCAGTTCTATGTTTCAGCATGTCTACTCTCCTTTTCCACTTCTTTTGTGATAGAACTTTTAGCTATTTCAGTTTCACATCAGGAATGTTGTCCTTAGTCGATACATGTCCACAATAGAAAACTAGTCATAATTCAGAACTTATTGACAGTAAATTGTAAATCACACCCAGTACCTAGTGTTGGAAGTAAAAATGCTGTAGTGGAATTGGGATTAATTCAGTGGTTAGCATAAGATGGAGGGTGGTTTCTCCATTGTTATGACAATGATAGGCATGGACTACCAACTTTCAATTTCTATCAACTGATTTTAATACCCAGACGTTCAATGGACTGAAGTGATCTTTGAACAGGACAAATACTGACGTAACATGGCTACTCTGTAATCATCCGACCACAAACTGAGGCAAGCTGTTTGAAACTAGTGTGAGGAATCGAACATCTGTCTGCTCTGAAGTTTAGATTTCATCCAAAGACAGTGAAACCAAGCATTGTGAAAGTCAACATCATGAAAGATGCACCCTTTGTTTAATTCACACTTGCATGATACATTCACGTATTGTGAGATGAAAGGTTATCTGTGGAGTATCAAAATGGAGAAAAATAATTATGAACTGATAACAGGGAGCTGAGGATTTGTCTTTCCTGGTTTTTCTTTCAACATGGAACCCTGTGCCCAATGAAAAAGCAATTTTCACACAATTTCTGTTTTTGTTTCTGATTTACAGCATCCGCAGTTCCTTCAGTTTTTATTTGGACAACAAACATTCACTGAAAATTCAAACCTTGCAACTACTGCAGAATACAAGTCAACAAACAACTGACCTGAGATGTAAAATCAAATACCTTAAGGATTCTAAGGACTTTAAACCATATTTATCTTTACCTTTCAGTCTATACTAAACATATTCCCTGCTCCTTTTTAAATTTATTACCCGTGCTTGTGTATAAGAATATACAAATATAAGAGCTTGGAGCAGGAATTGACAATTCAGCCCTTCGGACCTGCTCCACCATTTAATGGCTGATTTCATCAACTCCACTTTCCTGCTCGCTCTTCATAATCCTTCAACCTATTTCCAATAAAAAATTTGACTATCTCCTTAAATTGATTCAAAGTTCCAGCATCCACCACTCTCTGAGGTAGTGAACTCACAGGTTCATGGCCTTTGAGAGAAATAATTTCTCCTCATCTCTATATGTATTTAATATCTCAATTTAGATGTTTTCTCAAGGTTAGAAAGTAATAAAATTCCTTTCTTATGCAAAAGAAAGCCTGGCAATTTGGCTCCAATATTTTGATCTAGTTAATTAATTTTAATTGAAGTGTAATAGTTGCACATTAGACAAAAAGCAAAATTATTTGTTAAGATTGGCCAAGAGGATGTTAAAAGAAGGAGAATGAGTTTCTTCTCCTCCCCACCTGGTCTTAACACCATATATTTACCCACCATATGCTTTCACAGACAGTTTCACTAAGGAAAATGCTGGGGTAAGTGAGAATACTTACCATTCCCCAATTCACTATTTTTTTTAAACGATGAGCTAAGAATTTATCTCCATAGAAAGTGATTGCTATTGACTAAAAACCAAGTGCAAACAATTCACTGCCAAGCTTGAAGGTGTCTAATTAGAGCCTCTTGTGGAAAGAAAATAAAACATGTTAAAAAAAATGTTGTATTCAGTCCAGCAGAGGGAGGGTTAATTGATGTACTACAATGATTTTCTGCTCAGTTACGGTCGTTTTAAGCAAGGGCTTGGATAAATAGTAACCTTAACAGTAATAAATGGATTGCAGAACAACAAAATGCTTCATTCAGCTAAACCTATCAGTGCGTTGCAGACTCCATGCATTATATTATCTCTAATATTTCAGCAAAGGTTTAGGCAGAATAAGCAAAATCCTATAATATTGCAAATAGTCAGTCTCTAAATTGGTCATGGAGCCCCACAGACAGATAAGTGGGCAGTTGGTGGGTACCTGCTGAATACCACTTTCCATCCTGTCAACAAGAAAGTGCTTCATGATGTGAGCATTATGACTGTTAACCTTCATGACTTTCTGTAGTTACACATTGAATGTTCCTGTTTTTACCAGAGATTCCGAAGATATTTTCTCCATGTATATTTTTTCCCTTGTTATTAATGAACACGGCATTAACCACTGAGATTACAATAGCATTGTTAAATTTGTCATGGACTGAGATATAATAACTGTACAATTCTCCTCTGGTGCCGAAACTGAAGGAAGAAAACAAGCAGTAAGCCCAAGTCAGAGGAAGTCCATTTCCAGACCAGGTGGTATAACTAGAAAAGATCCAAATAAGATAACGCTACGGTAGGATTTGATAATTAAGAATGACAGTTCTCTAAAGGAAGCTAGCTTTGGATAAGGCAGGAGAGAGCTTGGGCCAACGAATTCTGGATAGTTTGTGAAGGGTGAACATGTCACAATTAAATGGGTGACTATTTATTTGAGAAGTTAATATTGAGATAATGCAGGGAAAGATGAAGATTTCAACAGCTGATAGGTGAGCTTTACTGTGTAACACCTTCATTTCCAAGATCCCTATTTTTATAATTTGTTTCAATGACATGATTCCTTTACTATCACTAGGTCACAGAGCTGGAGGTCCTTAATTAACACCATTAAAGACACACATTAACAACAGGGCAATGAGGAGTGGGTAATAAACTTTCCCATATACTTGAGAATGATTGCAAAAAAAGGTACAGTCAAACTCTCAAGATAGAAAAAGCCACCTCAAAAGATTTGGTCAGATGTCAGACAACACAGTGGCTCAGTGGTTAACACTGCTGCCTCACAGCGCCAGGGGCCTGGGTTCAAAACCACCCTCAGGCAACTGTCTGTGCAGAGTTTGCAGATTCTCTGCATCTGTTTCCTCCAAAAGTCCAACGATGTGCATGCTAAATTGCCCATAGTGTTCAGGGATGTGTAGATCAGGTGGTTTATAGGGGGATGGGTCAGGATGGGATGCTGTGAGGGTCAGTATGGACTTGTTGGGCTGAAGGGCCTGTTTCCACACTGTAGGGATTCTAAGAACACCATGTTATTGTTTTCACCTGACAAAGGGGCAACGCTCCGAAATCTTGTGATTTCAAATAAACCTGTTGGACTATAATCTGGTGTTGTCTGATTTCTGACCTTGTCCAACACTGGCATTTGTGCATGGACTAGGAAAGTAGAATCGCAGCCACCTAAGAAAGTGTAGGTTTGACACAGAGGGTTCATGAGGCTGATACCTAGGATGACAGGACTATCTTTTGTGGAGGGATTGATTTGACAGAACTTGTATTCACTACAGTTTAGAAGGATGAGTGGAGTTTTGATCAATATGTACAAAATACCAACAGGGTTGGACAGACTAGATGCAGGAAGGATGCTTTCTCTGGTTGGATGTCATAGTGCCAGTACGTGGGGTAATCCATTTCAAACTGAGATGAGAGAAAAGTCTCCTCACTCAAAGGGTAGAGAACCTATGGAAGTCTGTAGTCTATGGAAGTCACTGAATATATTAAAGAGATTTTTTTTAGATTTTAAAGACATTAAGGGGTCTTGGGAGAGAGCGTTGAGATAGAGGATCAGCCATGATCATATTAAGTGGCTGAGCAGGTTTGAAGGGCTAAACAGCCTACTCCTGCTTCTAGGTTCTATGCTACATTCATAAAGTTAACTGCACAAGAAGCTGAACTTTAGATTGTTTGACAAACCAAATCTCATAGAAAACACAATTTGTCAGTGTGGAATTAACAATGACCCTTCATTCCTAAAAATGCAATAATGCACTGTTTCTAAACAATGACTGAATGTTCACTGACCTATTGCTTCTATTCTCATGAATGATATTCTCAGAAGGAGCAAAACATCCTGCAGCTACAATGTTCAATGTGTAATATTTCACAGTTTCTATATTCATAAATAGTGTAATTTATTTTTTTGACCTATGGTACAATGTCTTATCCTTATAATAATCCACTTTACCTGTACATACATGCAGAATAATAATCTTCTGACTCTAAATTTATGTACTGTGCTATAATTTGGATAACATGGCAACCCATTACTCTCTACCTCATATAGCTTATAGCACAGCAGCACACTGCTCTTCTATAATAATGAAATAGCCAACTGTTTTATCCCTGTTTGCAACTGAATAATTATTCTCCCCATCATTTAACATTTCCTAACTGAATAATGGCTGACTCCTGCAGCATGGTATCTCAGTGGTTAGCACTGCAACCTCACAGCACTAGGGATGCAGGTTCAATTCCAGCCTCTGGCAACTGTCTATGTTGAGTTTGCACATTCTCTCTGTGTTTGTGTGGGTTTCTGTCAGGTGCTCTAGTTTCCTCCCACAGTCCAAAGGTGTGCAGGTTAGGTGGATTGGCCATGCTAACTTGCCTGTAGTGTGCAGGCCAGGTGGATTAGCCGTGGGAAATGCAGGGTGATGGGGTGGGTCTGGATGGTACACTACTTGCAAGGGTGGTGTGGACTCGATGGGCTGCATGGCCTGCTTCGACACTGTAGGAATTCTATGATTCTATTGCTGTACTCATTTTATGGTGTAATAACTTAATGCATACTATAATAATTCTCAATTTCTGTGCTCATGGAAGTAAAATTCAGGAGTGATGCATAACTGGCTGCTGATTCACTATCATATATTTTATACTACTGACCAAAGATTAACTTCATTGTTTCTAAGCTCACATGCTGCAATGGGCTAATTTTACCTGGATAGGTGAGATCAAAACCACTCAGGCCAATGGCAGGGTCCAGAAAGGCATTTCTCTGGTGGTTTCAGCCTTAAAAGATTCCTGCACAATCAGAGGGACAACAGCTCAGCAATGTCAGCAGCACCAGAGCTAATAGTAGCCAGTGCTGAGGCTCCAGTGATGAGATAAGTGTTTGTTGATAGCCATACACCCTTGTTGGAAGCTAAGGGTCTGAAATATTGGATGAAATCTTATAGATGTAATGGGGGTGTTGGATGCTGGTTGGAGAGCTGGTGAGAACCCCCTCACCCCACCACATCACTGTTCGAAAGGAACACCCGCTGCATCATGTGGCACTTTGACATTTTACAGTGCTGTAGCAGGACTTTCCCTTGGATCAAGGACTCCAAGGGCAGAGTTTCTCTCTAGAGCTTCTGACCAATCAGAGGCAGGGTTCCCACATGACACATTCCCACTCGTATAAATGCCCCTCTGCCAGGGGGACGGCAAAAAATTTCACAATTAGGGAAGAGCTATAAGCGGTTGAGGTAGGCCGGCTATCTGAAAAAATAGGAGCTGTGATTATGATCAGAAACTGATTAATTCAATCCTGAGGTTTGCAGGTTGCAGAGCGCCTAGTTGAAAGGTGAGGAGTTGCTCCTTAAGCATTCTTTCAGCAGCATTAGCACAAGATAGGAGGCCAAGGAAACGGAGATCAGAAAGGAAGTGGGATGGAGAATTAAGAAGCTCAGTGTCAAGCTGACAGTGTGAAAGGGGGCAAAGCAATCCATTCATCTGCTGGTGGTGCTTCAGGGGAAGAGAAGTGAAAGGACAGTCGTTGCACATTCAGTTCTCATGGGGG
The DNA here is from genome assembly GCF_021869965.1 of Rhincodon typus. Taxonomy (NCBI): domain Eukaryota; kingdom Metazoa; phylum Chordata; class Chondrichthyes; order Orectolobiformes; family Rhincodontidae; genus Rhincodon; species Rhincodon typus. The sequence goes on along the minus strand of NC_063341.1, from coordinate 55,109,752 downwards.
TGCTCCGAGCTTACCAGTCCTACTGAGGGTTTCTCCATTCTCTGTTTTCTCCATGCTCATTTTTAAAGGTTTAAGGCAGAGTGAAGATTTAGCAGAATAAGAGAGACTTTAGACAGAATTATGAAGAAGGGAGATAGACCCAAGCATTAACCGCATAAAATTGATTTTGGTTTTATTTCTGGTTTTGTTTTTCTCTTGCTTTATTATTTAAGACACCATAGTTGACAATGCAAGGGTTGAGCCAGGGAAATTCCTCATTTGATTCTTAGAGTCGTAGATGTATACATCATGGAAACAGGTCCTTCAGCCCAACTCCTCTGTGCTGATCAGGTTTCCTAAACTGAACTAGTCCCATTTGTGTCCATTTGGTCCATATCCCTCTAAACTTTCCTATCTATTTACCTATCCAAATATCTTTTAAATGTTGTAATTGTACCCAGCGCTACCACTTCCTCTGGTAGCTCATTCCATATAGGCACCACCCTCTGTGTGAAAATGTTGTCCCTCAGGTCCCTTTTAAACCTCTCCCCTCTCACTTTAAACTTAAGCCCTCTAGTTTTGGAGTCTCTAACCCTGGAGAAAAGACCTGGGCTATTCACCCTGTCCATGCCCCTCGTGTTTTATAAACCTCTCTAAGATCACCCCTCAGCCTCCAATGCTCTGTGGGCTTGTAACCATTTCAGGGGCCTCTGAATGGCCATTATTCATTCTGAATCTATCACCTAAAATAAAACAGCATATCCACACGCCATACACTGTATCTAGTTCACAAAGTTATAAGTATATAAGTTATCCAAATGAAAGAAGCACTGAAGTTGGCAAGAATATTTCCTGGGTGCGGTTGTCAACGTCCATCATCAATATTTTATGTCTCACAGCAGATGTGCAACACTTTTGTGACATACTCATAATATCATCACCATATCACAGTATATGTCCTGATATAAAGCTTGCAGTATCCATCTGTCTGTGCTCTGTTCTCTTGTAGCATGATATGCAGAGGGAAGCGTGTGTCAGCATATATGAAATGCTTAGCTTGAACCCAGTCATACAAGTGCTTGTGATCAGTGTTCCCTCTAATTCCTTTCTGGCTGCGCGGGTATCTGAGTTCTGTGCTTTATATTGACTTCTGGAACTGGAAGTTCCAGAAGTTCGCTGATATCAACTGCTATTCATGAATCCTTGGAGTGACTGCAATTGCATGCAGCCATGCACTTTAGAGTGAATATTGCCTGTGATTGTAATATATGTATGCGGTACCAGGTGCTTTAATAAAGGTTCATTGCACTCTTTGCTATTGTGTGATAGTGGCAGATCAGGTCAAGTTATATCACATCATGATGAGATATCAGCTCAACCAAAATTGACTCAGTTGTGCCACAAATAACTGAGCTTCCTAAATCTAAAGGATGTAGCTGCTGGACTAGATCTCTGGCACGTCGTGAAGGAGAAGAAAGTTATTTGACTTCATCATCAACAATCTACCTGTTGTATATAAATCTGTCCATGTCAATATTGGAAGGAGTGACTATCTCACATCCTTGTGGAGACAAAGGCCTTTCCTCACATCCCTCCATCATGTTGTGTGACATTACCGCTGTCTGAAATGGTATAGAATTCAAGCAGAACTACCAACTCAAAACTGGGCATCATGATGCACTGTGGGTCATCAGCTACAGTGGCAACACTACAGAAGAACTTCATTGAATGTAAAATAGATTGAGGGCATCCAGAAATCATGAGAGATGCTATATAAATGCAGAGATAGTAAGAACTGCCAATGCAGGAGTCAGAGATAACACAGTGCAGATCTGGAGGAACACAGCAGGCCAGGCAGCATCAGAGCAGCAGGAAAGCTGATGTTTCGGGTC
>NC_063341.1:55086586-55107481 GCF_021869965.1 Rhincodon typus | reverse complement strand
GACCCGAAACATCAGCTTTCCTGCTGCTCTGATGCTGCCTGGCCTGCTGTGTTCCTCCAGATCTGCACTGTGTTATCTACATAAATGCAAGCATTTTTTATGAGGAGTAAAATTTCTTCACTTTCTTGGCAGACTGTAGTAATAGAAGTGCATTGCTTTTTGAGCAAATTGCAAAATTGAGTTATAGAAGTCAGAGGGTTTCAGTGGGTGAGTGTTGGTTACAGAGAGTTTCCTGTCCTGCTTCAGCAGTGTGAGGCCACGACAATTATAATTGCTGGCTCTCATTAACATGTTTTGGTACATCTCCTACCCAGAGTAGACAGTGCATTGCTGGTGAGCTCTAGGAGTCCTGTGGTAGGAAAAGAGAGATTTCTAACAGAGGGGAGGCCGAGGCATTTCCTCTTGGGCCTAGATGCAGCACACTTGCTCCTTAGGCCCCCTCGGCTTCCAATCCTCTTCATGTATTATTCAGGAAGTCCTGGCAGATTTCCTGCTCGCTTTGGGCCTTTATGATGAATTAAGACACCGTCACCTTTCAGTAGTGACCTAGCTGTCTGTCCAAAAGCACTTGGCAAAACTAAAGGGCAGAATCTGGACAGTAATTAACCAGACGTATTCCAGTTACTTACCTCCAAGGTCCCACCGTGTTACGAGGGTAAAAATCTTCCATGTGTTATTTTAAAATGATCTTTTTTTTTAAATATCACAAACAAAATCATCATATCACCTTTGGATTCGTAGAGGCAGTGCGGCTCTGGCCTTTGGCAACTGTTATGATAATTTACATTTCACTTGCAACCATTGTTTGATGATCTCCTGAGCTGGCTGGTACAATTGTTAACTTATAATTTTTGCTTTCAACGAAATACCCAATTCTAAAATCTTCCATAATTTTAGCTTTTCTTTTAAAAAAATGGTTTCCATTATAATTTAGAACAACTTTATAGTGCCATTCACTACAGTTATAAAGCGCTTTCACAGTTTATTACTCTTATTCTTCCATAGTTTATATCTCAGAGTTCAAATGGTGAGGATAGAATCATAGAATCCCAAAAGTGCAGATAGAGTCTATTTGGTCCATTGAGTCTGCCCTAACCCTCTGAAGAGCATCCCACCCATACCCAACCCTATAACCCTGGATTTATCTTGGTCAATCTACTTAACCTGCACACCTTTGGACTGGAAGAAACCAGAGCACCCAGAGGAAACCCAGACAGACATGGGGAGAATGTGCAAATTCCGCACAGACAGTCACCCCAGGCTGAGATGGAACCTGGCTCCTTTGTGCTGTGAGGCAGCTGTGCAGCCCATGAAGAAGTGTAAATTCCATTTATACACATGACACTATGATAGCAGAGTAAAAACTCTGAGAGTGCTTTGAGGGTTAATTTTGTATAAACCTCAATTTATTCAGGCATTCTGGCCATCATTATTGGCCCTGAAGTGCTCACTGCAATGTAGAAAACACCTTGGGGCTGGTAATGACCATAATGATTGAACTGAATAATGTTATCACTATTAGGATATGTGTACTATATTCAGCATTTTATAAAAAGGAAAAGAATGTTGCAAAAAGAGGTGCATGAGTTACATTAAGTGTCACATGATGCTGCATTTGTTGAGATCAGACATTCTTTTTCTGCTGTGTTGTCCAATACAATAAGCATTATAATGAACAACAAAACCTATAAGTTTATACACTTCCAATTTTTGAAATATATATTTGATAAAGTATTTAATAATGGAGCCAAGGTGATGCAAAATATTGATGTAGTGCTCCAGAGAGCAGTGGGACAACTGTAATATGTATTTCACTCATGGATTAAACATGCTGAAAGGCCAGTGTGGGTTATATGTCCAAATGAAAGTCTCTGCGAAAGGGGTGAATAGTTTTCCTGGTCGCACAATAGAGTCAAAAGGACCAATTAATTCAAAATGACGTTAGTTAATGTGATAGTGGAATATGCAGCAGCAGCAAGAACTCCCAGTTAATGGTTGAGGTGGAGTGTGCCAGCCATCACTTTTCTACAGTGGATCCAAGGGCCTATTTGGTAACATGGATGAAGAATAAACTACTAATAGGTCTTAACAAGAAAAGGAGCTTACTTTAACAAGGTAAAGTTTATTGCATGATAGTGATAGGTACAAACTGCACAGACTAAGTAATTATGCCTATCTAGTCAATCTGGGACCATCTGACTCCATCAGGGTCTGGAGCTTGGTTCCAGATTCTTCACCCAATATCTCATCAGATCTGCTGGAGCTCAATGCAGTCTTAAACATTAACCTTTTCATAACTTTTAACTTACAAAACAGAATTAAATGTCTGTATGCCCTGTTTGTTGAGCTAACTTGAGGCCCAATGGCCTCATTAATCTGTAATTATCTGTAATTTGTGCCTTTTGCTGAAGTTTTCACTTATACTAACTGTTCAGTGCTAAAAGGCCAATAGTAATGAAGGAAAAATCAAAGATCAGAATTGAGTAATGGTTACAGTGGTGAAAATAACAGAATCCTGCTCAGTTGTCAAACTACAGAAGGGGTAAAAAAATGAGAATAACATTTCTAAGGCAAAATCCCAATTGTTTAGTCCATATACAGATCACAGCTAGTGAGTGGAGCAATACAAGATCACAGAGCAGTAGACAGCTGCTAACAACATCAATAGTGAGTTACTGGGGTTCATAAACATACGCACCGCAAGCTTTAACTCAATTCCAAATATTTAAAATTTGCAATGAATAGTTTATTTATTGTTAAAGTTTTATTTTTAGATGAAGGTGCCATTATCAATGAAGCACACAACTGGCATTTTGTGATGCAGGTCCAGATGGATGCTTTCAAAAGAATAAAGCAAATGTCAGTACTGTCAGGTTATCCTTTTGTTTTAATTCATTCACGGGATGAGGGTGTCACTGGCTAGGTCAGCATTTATTGCCCATTCCTAACTGCCCAGCGGTCTGTTAAGAGTCAACAACATTGCTGTGGGTCTGAAGTCACATGTAGGCCAGACCTAGGTAAGGATGGCAACTTCCTTCCCTAAAGGACATTAGTGAACCAGATGGGTTTTTTCCCCTGACAATCAACAATGATTCACAGTCATCACTAGGTTCTTAACTCCAGATATTTGTTGAATTCAAATTCCACCATCTGCCATGGCGGGATTTGAACCCGGGTTCCCAGAACGTTATCTGGGTCTCTGGATTAACAGTCCAGTGATAATACCACTAGGCCATACCTCCCTGATGACCTTGAATCTACTGTCGATTGTCAGAAAAACCCACCTCATTCACTAATGTCCTTTAGGGAAGAAAATTGCCATCCTTACCTAGTCTGGCCTACATGTGACTCCAGACTTACAGCAATGTGGTTGACTCTGAACTGCCCTCTGGGATTAGGGATAGGCAATAAATACTGCCTAGCCAGCAATGCCTTCATCCCATTAATGAATAAAGAAAACAAAACTATCCTTTCTTGCTGATTGTTTTGTTAGAAAATTGTCCCGAAGAAGATAATAATCAGTACCTGTATAACAGTGAATCGAGGCGAAACACCAAATTCCTGGTGAGTATTATGTGAGAACATGAAGGGGGTGGGTGCTGTAGACACCGCCTGTGCAACGCTCATGTAAACTGGCTGGAACGAAATGGTATTCAACAGAATAAGCCAGCTCTCAATATTGAGCTCTGTCTACCACCTCATTTCATCCATTCGCGCCTTATTAAATCCTCATAAACTTGTCAGTGAGGACAGTTAGCATTTGTGCGTAGTCCATTAGCTTAGTAAAATAACGAGACACAAAACATATGTTCTGGTGTTAGGCACTTGTGTGACTGGTACATGCTCATGAACTAAATACCAAACCGAATTGGGATAATTGTTTGCAAATGGAAAATTTTCATTTAAAAAAAATACAAAAGCCAACAACGATTCATATCATCACAATTCCACAATACATATACCACACTTGAATACAGAAGTAACAGACTGTGTGCATACACAGGATTAGCAACTTGTTACAACGCATTGTGGGAACAGGATGAAGGAGTTAACAAACCACGTGTGATACAGAGAATTATTTACATGTTGGAGTGGAAAGAGAGAACATGGAACAGAGTGGGAGAAACAGTGAGGGCATCTGGACAGAGAAAGAAGGAGAAACCTCGAGGACTCCAGGGAGCAAGGAGGGGGGAGAAACAGTGACAACTCCAGGGAGACAGAGACAGATGGAGAAATTTGAGGAGCCCAGGGAAAGAGAAATGGGGAGAAACAGTGAGAACCACAGGGAGTGGGAAAGGGGGAAGAGAACGGGAGAAATAGAGGCCACCCAAATGGTAAATTTCAGATGAAAATATCCATGGATGAGGGATGCTTGTGACTGGTGGCCATGGATAGTTCACTGTGATGCGGTTAGATATTGAGTAACATGAAGCCTGGTTGCAACAAGTGGCAAGCTGAAGTCACCAGATACCCGCTCTATTTCAAAAATTCTTAATCTCTAGCTTGTTTCTGTGTTTCGTAAGAGAGGACACTGAATATTAATGAGGCATTACTAAGGCATTTGAAAAACTATTCTCCCCATTGGTTGGCAAATCAGCACTCAGCTGTTGAATAAAAGACACAGCAAGATGCTTCCAACATTGAGATATTCCTCATTGGACTTCTCAAATGATCCTGCCACAAATTTTGCGTCACTCAGACCCCAGTAAGATTCCACCCTAGTCCTTCACTTAAAATTTTCCGGAAATTTAAATCTATTGTTGCCAGAAATAATCACCTATTGTGTTCTCCTTAAATTTAAATCAAATAAAGTAGCCATATGGAAATCATTTGGCAGACAGCATTTGGAATACTCTGTGCCATTCTGGATACCCTGTCCTTTAAACAGACAGTGATATTTTGCAGATGGCTATAAGAAGAGCAACAAGGTTAATTCCAAGACGTGGGATGAGATCCTGGGAAAAGACGAGTGCTTCACTAAAATGTAGTTATGAGGAACATCATCCAGCCCTTTTAAAATGATATCAGGCATAGATAATGCAAATCTAAGCAACCAGACTTATTAGGGGAAGATTAGTGAACTCAGTGAGGGAAAAGTAACTCTCCACCAGCCCCATCCCCCATGGATTCTGATATGTGGAATGAATGATTAGCAAAAGTATTCGACCTCTGGACTGTGGGTAGATCCATGAAAATTTCAATACTTCTGAGCCTGATATTTCATTTTTTTTTGTGAGAGACACACTGCAAGAACACAAACCACAGCATTTCACAGATTGCTTTATTGTTGGCATGTTAATCCTGTATTGGAAGAGAACATACACTTAAAAATTAAAGAAAGTGTAGGTGGGAGTGAGTACTTTCTATGCATATCATGGAAAGTTATTGTTCACTTTGACCTTGTTATTTGGGCTGGTGAGTTATGACCTGAAGAATCCAGTATACTGTATCATTTTATCAATGGCAATTAAGCATCCAGAGTGGGTCCATTAAAAGCAATACCTATTACCTCAGATCAGCCTGACACTGTCCAAGCCAGACGACATTGAGGATCCAGTGAAGTGGACTTTGAGAGTGTTAATTATGTACATGAATTGGAGCTAACCCAGTCAGGAGTGAAATCAGGAAGCACTTTGACAGAGAGAAAGTAGTGAAAATCTGAAACTCCCTTCAACTGCAGAATTAATTTTGAACTCTTGAGGTTTATACATTTTTGGTAAACAAGAAGAGTGAGGAAGGGTGGGTAAATGAAGCTGTGATACAGATGGGCCAGATCAGGTTCAACTTACTGACTGACCAATTCACGTTCTTATGTATTGGTATGTATATATTTCCACATTTAAAAAGTTATGAATGCATGAATTCCACTTGCAAAACAATATTTTTAAAAGTAAATAATTTGTTGATGGGCTCTTCAGCTCTTGGGAATGAGTCAGCAATAGAGAACATTACTAAACCTGTTAAAGCCAATGACCCTCTCATTGACTTTAGGGTTTCTGCTAAAGGAATTGACTTCTAAATAACTTCAAAACCTATTTACTGCGATTAGACCTTATGGTGCTAAGGATATAATGTACAATTCTGTTGCTAAGGTGAAGCTTCATGTGTTACAAGATATAAAGCTTCTGTCCCTGTAAAATATATCCTCTAATATACTGTGAGTAACACTCTAGCCTATTTACTAGCCTTATACAATGACATGGAAAGTATTTACTCAACAGATTCTCAATGGGATTCACTATCATTTGAATACAGCTTATGGGGACACATGCAGAAAGTATGCTGCTTCATAGCTGTTACTAATTATTGACCCCAGAGATGGCATGATAAGCAGGACTTTAAGGGATGCCCAGTATCCATCAATAATAACGTCAAAATAAAACACTCAACCAAGTACAGCACAGATCCCAATTGTATCCCAATATCCTCTACCAGGGCATTCTATTTCCACACGAACCAACCAGAATTTCTGCAAAATGTTTCATTTTATCATATAGTGCATTTTTGTATAACCAGGTATATATTTATGTGGTATTTAATTACTGTGCTCATAGTATTTTTTGTAGGATTTTATTCTTTCAGTTTTGAATCACAGAATCACAAGATTGAGAGAAACTGAAAAAAATCCACCCATCAGAGGTCCCCCAGTCAGGAAGAACTGACTGTCAACTCATCAGAGAAATTGTCGATTGCATAAATAATTCTGGAGTTTGTTGTTTCCACTATTGATTCAGATATCTGTCCAACACTGATTGTATTTTACATGAAGGTTTTCACCACTGGTTTGAACCTATATTTGTTGTCCTGATGTCATGGTCTAACTTGAAAATTGTGCTTAGGATTTACCTCTTCTTTCTCATTCACTCTCCTTCATAAATCCTCATTTAGAAGGTGCAGAGCCACACGTTTTTCCAGCCTTTCCTTATGACTGCACAGACTTTTCGGTTTGATACACTAACACACCTTCACACAACACCCATAGCTTGAAGGTCACTCTTATACCTTGGTATGAAAGTTGCATTTCTATTTACATATTTAATCCAACTTGTTTTTGGACGCCTCTTCAGATTCAACAGACTTCCTGTCCATGTACCCACCCTACAGTTTAATATCATTGGATCAGAATGCATCAAGCTCTGAATCAAACTATTAATATCAATTAGAAACAGTGGGCTGAACTTTCTCATTGGTTGAATTTTTTGACTGATGGTCATGGTGGGCAGGCCACATTGGCTCATGTCATCTTTACACTGCTGCTCATTAATTATGCAACTGGCCCCTTCAGCACCAGTTTTATGGAATCAAGCAGCTGGAGGGCGAGAATGATGATTACTGCTAGGATGGTGCAAATTTCATGCCATTGGCACCACATTTATATTTTAAAAAAATCAAGATCCACAGTGTTTCAGATACTGCAGCCTAAGGATTGTCCTGCACTCTCATCCCAATCGAAATGACCCAGGAAGGCAAGTTAGCCCTTTGCTTCACACCAAATGACCTGGATGTACAGGTGAATGGGATGTCAAAGAAAATGAGTTCTCAGTGGGGTCAAGCAGTAGATAATCAGGGACCACCACCATACTCAGTCAAGGTATCCATCCCATCCCCACCCTGGCCAATGACCTCATGCAGACATTCCATTGCCCAGCTCTGTGGCTCTCCAATTAGGATTTCAGGAAGCTCCTTTGCATTGATTATACCTTCCTGTCTTCATCCAAACCACAAATGAAATAACGTTACATGGTGCCACTCTCACCTATTCAAAGTTGACCCCACCCCCCCAATCCTGGCTTCTGCTTCTTCTCACTTACGTATGATCCCAGGACAGGGACAGCCTCCATCCTCTCTCCACCACCACACATGGCACACAAACCCCGCCCCCCACCACCACCACAAAAACAAAGTGCAGGGCTCAGAGCAGTTGCCCTGACTTGTTCTACCCTACAGACTGCTCTGATGACCAGCAAAGGAGTCCATGCTATCAGACTCAGCCAGCCTGGAGTGAGTGAATGGCCTGGGTCAGTGCAGTGTCCTGGCTGAAACTTAATGGCCAGTTGAGGAGGGAGGTTAATAATCTTCTGCATTCCACAACCATAAAATGTCAGCATCTTCTCTCTGCTATCTCACATTCACAGGTCCACCATTCTCTCTAACTGCAGCATTTCACCATGGGTCATGGACTACAACTTGCAGTATTGCATGCATCATGTCCATGAAATGCCTCTCACTCACCTCATTATTTAACCTTCCTGTCCTCTTCGCTTCCTATCCACTCAATGGGAATAGTTCACCACTTGTCCTGCTCATGCATCACCACTTCCTTCTCTTGTTCCCATTTCTTTTATTCTCAATTCCTCTCTTTGTTTCATAAAGAACTGCCCTCCCCTTCCTCAGAATGATGTGTTAACAGCACGGCCAACCCCCAAAACTGGAATTGAACAAACCCCATGACTGATTGTAGCCTGCCTGATTATCCGAGGTTTCCCTTGTCCCCACCAACAACTGGTTCTCTTTGACTTTCAGACATAGCCACTTGGCTGAAGCACCTACAGTGTGTTTGCCTGTAAGCTGCTGGCACATTCTGCAGGGGTGACACTGACATAGCACAATGCTGTACAGTAATATGTCTAACCCCTTGACTATGCAGCATTCTGAACTATGACAAGCTGCCTGCCTTTCCTTCTGTGCTAAAAGGCAATGCAAGTCACAAAGGCTCGCAGCCTCCAAGTGAAAACTGAGTGAGCACTAAGAAAGAAAGCTAAGAGCTTTGAGATTCATCCTACATAGATGCACGCTTCCACCAAGTTGCTTTGTGCACAGTGGCAACCATGCAAGTCGTAGGTGTCCCTGAGATCCAAAGTCTTAAAGATCTGAAGTGAAATGCATTGGTCTAAACACAGTTGTGATGATATGAAGAGGCTGGTAGTGTGGCGATGCCACCTTGTGTGGACGAAGGAGGTCTGAAGTATGCAGGGAAATGTTGGTGAAGGTGGAGCTGTCTGAAGTCCCGGCAAAGCAAGCGACGAGCATCTGCTGCCAGTTAACAGCTCTGACTGCCATGTCGGGAATTGGCACTGTCTAATTTCCCAGGGAAAGCTGGGAGAATCGGGAGTTGCTTAGAAATCAGACACGTTTAGCTAACAATGAGATGCAAATGCATGGAAATAAGGTAGTCACCACTCATTAGCAAGATTTGCAACTAACTGTTTAAACCCTAAGGGGAAATTGGAATCTATTTTCTCAACATTAAGAATTCAATTTTTCATTTTCTCCTTGTTTTTCCAAATTTTTCACTATTACCCATGTCATTCAAGGCTATGGAAGGTTCCATCCAGTAACCAAAAATCTATACTAATATAGAGTGGTGTATCACATGAGACATTCACAGATTCCCAACATCAGTGTTCTAATCAGTGCCACTTGCCAATCATCCTTCAATCTCTTAATTTAAAGGCTTATTCCAGATTTGAATAAACTTGCACATTTCAAAGAATCCCTACAGTGTGGAAGCAGGCCATTCAGCCCATTGAATCCACACCACCCCTCCATCCCACCCATACCAAATCCCTGTAACCCAGCATTTCCCATAGCTAATCCACCTAGACTGCACATCCCTGGTCACTATGGGGCAATTTAGCATGGCCAATCCATCTAACTTGCATATCTTTGGACGGTGGGAAGAAACTGGAGTTCCTGAAGGAAACCCACGCAGACAAAAGGAGAATGTGCAAATTCCACACAATCGCCCAAGAGTGGAATCACACCTGGGTCCCTGGCGCTGTGAGGCAGGAGTGCTAACCACTGAACCATTGTGCCACCCATATTAATGCAGAACTTTGAAATATTTTGGGCACACACATACACACAATAATTCATTCCACTTGGGATAAAACATTATGTTGAGGAATTTGATCAAGTTCCATCTTCCCTATTTAAAGTTGGAGTAAATTCATTTACCGATTTATTCATTTTGTCCTGACCATGGTTGTCAAGGGCCTCTATACTATATTTACACCAGGTAATATTCACATTTGAGGTAAATAACTAAGATGTCATTACAAATGTCAACAATTGATTTGTAGCTGATTACTACGTACGACCTGACAAATGTAGAATCATAATTCCACTAACTAAATTATACAGACACTGTTCTGATGTCAGACATTTTCAGAAGATTAATTGATTTCTGATTTATTTAGATCACAAATATTAAACATTACACAATTTGGAACTGTATATGTTCATTACCATTAAAGCATTCCAATCAACTGAATTGGACTAAATTGAAATCATCACAGTATATTTAAACACAGGCTCAATAATTGAGCAGACCTAAGTGTATTGTATGTGAGGCTTGTATCATTGCTGTTCTCTTGGAAGTAAATCCAGTCCCTGGGCATTCACCAGTATTTAAACATGTACAAACGCCAAACTATACAATTGTTCATGCCCAAAACCATCTCACTAATCACTATAACAAATGATAGTTGGCTACTGAGACTGGAGGAAGATGACCAGCGCCCTCCGGTGGCTATTGCCTACCAGCATTTCAGTTTATTTAATGGCAAGAGACTGAGCCAAATCTTGATGGAGCATTTGCCATTAGATGGATATTTTCCTTCACTTACTCAGTTCAAACATGTGAAAGTAGAAGCTAATAACAGAGCAGTTTGATATCTCAGTGGATCTTAGTGAAACTCTGAATGATGGAACCAACACTAACTTAAGGATCAAGAGAGGAACAGAGGAACAACACAAAAAAATTGATCAGCATTTAATCTGGTACTTGAAAAAAGATAAAGAACGAACAACTAGGTTAATAGAGAAACAAAAGGAAAATCAAGAAACAACTTCAAAGTCATAAATTCTTTAACTGCAATCCACTGCTTGTGGGAATGTAACTCGCCGATTTCAATTGTTCCCCTGGTATTATTCTGTAATACAAGCTTCTATTTCTTGACTTAAGCTGAGTTCTGTCCCTTTAACAGAATGCTAACTTTGCATTCCCTCATCCTCCAGAACCACAAATCTCACAGTAGTGTCCCCAGGTGCATTTTGCAAAAAACTAGATGTAACATTTGACCAACCATACACCTCAATACAGAATCTTCATTTACTGCATATGCCTTGGTGAAACAACTTCAGATATAGGTGTGAATGCATGTCATTCTTTCAATTCCTTTCATACTTCGTAATATTATTTTTCAATATGTCTTACATTAACATAATGCTCTCATGCAATATGCTCCAAAAAAGGCATTGCACTGTGTTAGGAGGAAGTCTGTTGGTCCTGTAAATGGCATAGCTTTAAAGCGAATACAGGATAATCTGCATTTTCATCCATATAAATTGATGGACAGAAACCTGCAATCCTCTCCATTAGGTTGCTTAAATGGTGATAAGGCAGTTCAATAACAAATGGTTCAGAATAGGAAAAATCTGACCCATCAACATAGCTGTCAGTGAAATTCTGTCATATTTCTCGTACCACTCAATAAACTGCATCATAAACCAAAATACAATGCACTAGTATACTTTCCCATACATCGCTCTTTTGCCTTTAGATCAGAAGGTAGTGAGTTAAAGTCGAGAATCTTGAGCACATAATTTAGGCTGATATTTCAGTGCAAAACTGAGGTAGTGTTACCATGTCAAAGTAGCTTCAATCAAAACAAGGCATTATATGCCTTCTCAGATCTACAAGATTGCATGGAACTACTGAAAGAAGGACCACTATTCATGTCGCACAGGGATAAAACTTGGCCTCCTTATAGCTCTATCAGCACAAGAATTCCGGCAGTTCTGAAAAACAGCTCATGTCATCTTCTTGGCATTACTTAAAAAATAGCCAATAAATTTTAACAATCAAATAAAAACTCCAGAAGATTAATAACTTAATCTTATTCCGTTGATGAAATTTCCTTTGTTTTAATAAACTGGAACCATTGAGCTCTCTAGTGCATTTGATCAGCTAGAAAGAACAAACTGATTTCTTTTTGTCAAACACATTTGGAGATCTTTAGTATTATACCCCCAAGATCATTTGAATAGATTGCCAAAAAAGTCACTCCTAAAGCCAACTCACTAGAATGTGCTTTTCTGTTTGAAAATTGCAAGTTAATACTACAAATAACCTCTCAAGATTGTTGGAGATGTGATGATGGAAACATAGGCACAAAATGACATTTATACCAGGAATACTCAAGGTCATTTCTTTTAGTTTGCTGCACCAGCCGCATCAGCAAACATGTGATTTGTTTGTCGCCTTTCACCTCATGATTTGGTTTGTAACTGCTAGGAGAAAATTCTTACTGTCTGCTTATTGCAGAACCAGCTAACAGAACTGTAATACAAGAAGGGCAATCATCAGTAATAATTGGGTGCACGCACATGTTGAACCAAACATCACTAGAAAATAAATTACATTCAAATTAGAAAAGTCACATTTTACTAAAACCTAAGCACCTTGTAGAGAACAATATAATAACCCAAGGACACTTCTGATTTGAATTGAATGCTCCTTAAAGGAACACAGACTGAAACATATGAACCTTTCTCCACCAAAGTCTGACCGTGCATCTTATTGCTATAGCTACACTAATGCATTTTGAATGTGCTAACGCTCCATTTTCTACTGCCATTTAGGGGTGAATGCTTATTATATATCAATAGAAAACTAGAAATATTATAGTGATATCCTTCATGGTTATAACATAAGAAAGAAATCAACAAGAAAAGGTATTGAGCATGTCAAACTCATTCCTTCCATACAGCATGTACAGCCAACTTCGCCATGAAGCATATTCCCTCAATTTAGCATTCTGAGATAAAGCCCTGTATAAATATTCCCTGATCCTCAGTTGTAAATCTGCAACATTGACGATTTTATTAACTCCCTGTTCTACCCTCTGTTCAAACTTTGAAATTATCACAATGCATTACCATTGTCTATTACATAAAGCTCCTACTTCTTCCACACTGGGGTTTGGGAAAGGGCACCAAAATTTTATTTCTTGTATTACCATATGTTATCTTTTTCCCGCTAAAGTGCAGGTTAAAGTGATAAGAAGAACACTGTTAAATGCATATAATGGGAAAAAAATTCAAAGAATATTTACACATTTCAATCCAGCCAGCTCAGCGTAGTAAAAACCCAAATAGTTTCATGTGTCATTAATTCTTCAGAGGTCCAAGCTGCATTCTATTACTATAATAAGTACAGTAATCATTCACAGACATTAATATAATTATATTCACTGAGCCACAGCAGACCAAACCAAGGCTAGGTTACACATCTTATATTGTATGTTTTATCAAGTGCTGACAAAGTGAGAAACAACAAATAAGGAATGAATACTGTCATTAGATTAGACATGATCCTTAATTCTCCAAGTGACTAAAATAAAAATCAAATACAATGAACATTAGAAAGTTACACAAGTTGTTTTATTAAAATCAGTGGTCAGGTGTACAACCTGTCTTAATCCAAGATGTGTTGCAAAGGTATTGTGGTTAATCTTATGTCTGAGTTCACAATTGCCTTACGAGTGAAAGAGATAGGTTCTGCTAATTAATTCAATGTATGCTCCAAGAAAATAATAAACATGCTAGATACTATTAGAGGGTGGAACTGAGGCCATTATATATTTAGAAAAGGTACATTTTCCATATCAGTACAATACAACACATTTTAAATCAATTTATCTGCTTAAATGGATACAAGAGGTTCTGCTGATTTCAAAATATGCATACAGCAGTTCAAAAACTTCTTAACTCAGAACCCAGGGCAAAAGGGGGTTTAAGATTAAAGGAAGAGTCTGGACTTTGCAGTCACCAGTGGAGAACTGGCAGTCACCCATGGTCACTTATCCAACCTTCATATGTTCTAACAAGCACAGTATGGTATTTAGAGATTCTGTTGGACAGAAGGCCCTCTGCAGGGGACATATGGCATGAGCAAGCAGGACAAGCAAGAGCACCACTCATCAAACAATCAGATCGAAGAATCCTTACCATGACATGCCAAGTTAAAATCAGAAGTATAAATTATAGAAATTCATTGTAAAATCATGTACAGAAAACTAAGATGATAAAGATGGGATAAAGAGAGAAAGATAAAAGAGAGCATTTTTACTGAGATGGAAGACATGTATTGACTTTGTACTTCCATTACTTCACAGTTCAGAACATTAATTTGATTGTTTTAACCTGTTCAATTTGGTCAAGTCATGTACTTTTTCTAAATTAGATTTAAAACGAAAGATCATTCAACCAGTTTCTTCAATAAACACAGATTTCTTGATTTATTATAAACAAAACCTATTCAATGATGATGCAAAACTGGCTAACCGTTTGTAGTAAGACAGCACATTTATAAAACCCAGAATATGTACATATACAACAAGTAAAGTTGAAGAAAATGGATTTCTCTCTGTAGAGGTTTATTTTAGGAGAACAAACATGTCTGACTAATTAGTGTTAGTTCTGGAAAGCAAAAATGATAATGTGTGGATTGAGGAGGTTGTTGCCAGTGTGACATTATGGCACGCAAAGACAAAGGTCACCTAACGCATGCAGGTACCTCAAAGGCCTTTGCCAATGATGGTTGTTCTTGAAATATGGTGTCAAGGATTCTTCTAGGTGCTTTTGATGAGAGGGATAATCAGAGTTTAAACACACCCAGGGAACTTGGCTACCTGTTCCTAAGAAGAGTATCTGCTGTTTAATTTTATAACGTATGATATTAGACCAATGACACAGCGACAATCAGCAGATGGTAAGGAAGGCAAATTGTATATCGGCTTTCATAGCGAAAGGATTAGAGTGTAGGAGCCGTTATGTCTTGCTACAATTATAAAGGGCCTTGGTGAGACTACACCTGGGATTGTGGGGGCAGTTTTGGTCTCGTTATCAATGGATGTTCTTGCTATAGTGGGAGTGCAGCAAAATTTTACCAGATTGGTTTCTGGGATGGCAAGACTGACATATGAAGAGATATTGAATTGGTTGGGATTACATTTGCTAGGGTTCAGAAGAATGGATGTGGGGGAATCCCACAGAAACGTATAAAATTCTAACAAGACAAAACAGCGTCAATGCAAGAGGATGTTCTTGATGGCAAGGCAGTCTAGGACCAGGGGTCACAATGTAAAGCATCCGCACTAGATGAGGAGAAATTTCTTCACCCAAAGAG
This sequence comes from Rhincodon typus, assembly GCF_021869965.1. NCBI lineage: Eukaryota > Metazoa > Chordata > Chondrichthyes > Orectolobiformes > Rhincodontidae > Rhincodon > Rhincodon typus. The sequence goes on along the minus strand of NC_063341.1, from coordinate 55,092,288 downwards.
TGGTGTGCCTGTAGAGTTTGCTACAACAGAAAGCAATCAAGGCCAAAACATAATATGATTTTTGACGGAGTTGGATGGAGCACATGGGGCTAAAGTGATCAAAGGTTATATGAGAAGAAAGGGTGAATGCACTACTGAGTTGGATGAGCAGCCATAATCATAATGGATGGGACAGCAGGCTCGAAGGGCCAAACGGCCTACTTTTGCTCCTATTTTCTATGTTTCTACGCAGCCCAACGCAAGCATTCAAGGATCACAGTGAAAGGTATGCAGCTTAGCTTACATCTTTCAAATATATGAAATACATCACCATTTGATTTAAAGTATTTAAATCCTTAAATTATACTAATTACTGTCAAATAGATAATATGCCAAACTATGCATCTAATTACTGAAAACTTGTTGCACCGTCCTCCACAAGTTGAGCAGCATCTGCATGCTGGTTCAGTTGGAAGCAGCTTTTTTGAAAGCTTGCTTCAACAGCTGAGCTCTTTAAACCATCTTCTTCTTTTGAGTAACTCTTTCCACTTCTTTCATCAAACGCAGGCAGAGTTCATCCTGCCAAGGCAAAGCTACACATTGCACAGCTAATGGAAGCCCAACAGCTCCTGATACGCCCTGAAACACAGGAAAGAAAACTGATCATGTGCACATAAACAATAAATCTCTCTGCAAACTGCTATCATCTTAAATTGATTGCACTGCTAATGCATTAGTTAGAATAGAAGGACATTTAGTTCGCAGAGAACTGTGCTAGTTTATAAAGGCAAAAGGAAAATGTGAACATCATTTGCTGCCCCCATTCATTCTCAAATTTGTTTAGGACAACTCACTTTTTAAGTATGGTTAAATACGAGGTAATCTTCCTCCAGACTTATTGCCCTTTATTCACGCTGATTCAGAGACAGTATAATTTAAACACAAGGTTCATGTATAATTTCTCATTAAGCACTCCAATGCCCAGTATGCAATTTTCACTCTAACTCAATTCAGATGAGCACTGTTAAACAACATGTTGGTTCCATTCTTGTTAGAAAGGATCTGCCCCACATCCCTGAAGAGAAAATTATCATCTCTCAACCCTACTTTTCCCAGATAATCACTCAAATTTCCCAAACAGTCAGTATTAAGACTTGCATTCAAGACTAGAGATAACACAGTGTGGAACTGGAGGAACACAGCAGGCCAGGCAGCATCAGAGAAGCAGGAAAGTTGACGTTTCGGGTCAGGACCCTTCAGAAAAAATTCAAGACTGCCGATTTAATGCAAGTCATTCTCACTGGGGACCTCCACATCAAAATTGTAACAAAGGCACCTTACCAAGAAGGAACTCTGGTCAGGGGTAAAATGGTATTCCTGTCAAGGGGCCAATTCATCTTACATGTGTAGAGAATTTCAGGACATTTCAGATTGTTTACCAAATGTTGTCACTGTCAAGGAACTCAGGCATACTCAAGGCACACCAGAGCAGGAGAGTACTTTGGTCATGGCGAGTTATCCTGGCAATGCACAGAGTAAGCTCCTCTGTTTTCTATATCCCTTCATGTGAAGTAACACCAGAATCCCAGAATTGCTACAGTACAGAAGGTCTGATATGCCTGTGTTGGCCCTTCGAATAAGTAATTTGTCATATGCGAATACATATTTAACCCAAAATACACACACAACAGGTAAAGCCTTCTCATCATAATCCTGCACATTCTTTTCTTTTCAGATAATTTAATTCTCTCTTGAATGGTTCAGCTGAAGATAACTCCACTGTACGCTCAAGCAGCACATTCCAGAGCTTTAACCATTCACTATGTGAAAGGGTTCCTCATTGTTGCTTTTGCCAATTACTTTAAATCTGTGCCCGTTTATTCTCAATCCTTCTTTCAATGGGAACATTTCTTCCCTATCTACTCTGTCCAAACTACTTCATCTTTTGAACACCTCTATCCCCTCCCAATGTTCTCTTCTCCAAGGAAAATAGTTCCAACTTCACCAATCTATTTAACTCCCCTGTTCTTCATTGAATTAGAGCCTTATTTGTCCACTTGAGAAAATACATAGGACCTCAATTTAAGAGCTTATCTAAAAAAAATGGCACCTCAGCATTGTACTGAGGATCTGGCTAAATTTCTGTGCTCAAGCCTCCAGCATGGGACCCTTTGACACAGAGCTATGTGTATTACTACCAAGTTAGCAACTGCTAATGTCCAAGCATAAGTGAGGACAGCTCATGTCAGGCAAAGAGCTTTTAATGCGACAGATATGTTAACTTTAAGTTTATTTTAAATTTTGAGTTAAGGAGGGAGGGACATGGTTTTAGTTTTATTTTTGAGCTGTTCATGTTGACTTGGTACATAAACTCTGGATACCTGTTTGCTTACATGCCTCTTGAGGTTTGACAACCCTCAAAGTGAAGAGATGGGAGTTTGTGTTTAGTGTCTGAACAAAAAGTAGAAAAAATAGCTGTTGCCTAGTGCTAGGGGTGATTTGATTTGATTCCGTCTATACTTCCCACTGCCTCGGGAAAGCAGCCAAAACAAAGACCTCTCCCACTCTGGTTATTGGGCAGAAGATAACAAAAGTTTGAAAACACATACCAACAGATTCGAGAACAGCTTCTATCCCACTATTACCAAACTTATGAGCAGACCTCTCATATTAGAGTTAATCTTTCTCTGCACCTTCTCTGTAGCTGTAACACTATATTCTACATTCTGTTCTATACCCCTCATGTACTTATGTAAGGTACGATTTGTCTAGATAGCACGCAAAACAATACTTTTCACTGTATCTCAGTACACCTGACAGTAATAAATCAAATCAGAACCATCCAGAGTGGAATGGGTCGGTCTGAGTGTGGGTGTGCAGGAGAGTGCAGCCCAAAGTCAGAAATCCTGTATTACAGCTCAAAACTGAGTTTAGGGACTCGAATGTCTGTTCTGAAGTTAAAGTAATAGTGGGTTTAGCTGGAAGTTTGTTTTTTAAAGTTTCTCATGGGAGATACCAGCTGAAGAAAGTAGTGTCTAAATGAATACACAAAAATTCACCAAAGTGAACCTAGTACAGTTGTGCCAATCTGAGCCTTGGTGTGGAGCTGGTGTTAAATCTTCACTGTGATTTGGTTTACGACAATATTTCTATAACATAAGGAATACTGCAAGCTTGATTCCTTTTCTGGATTTGTAATAAAAACTTGCCAACCTTTTTGCCAAGCATAATATCATTCATGTTCATAGCTAATCTAATAAATACTTTCTTGTTTGGGCAAAAAGTACGCCTGTAAAACTTTACGAAATAGTTCAAGAACTGAGCTCCATGGTTAGAAGATGATAAGGTTTCAACTCAATTGGACTTCTGTATTAAGATCAGCTGCCATTGGAACAGTATCAATCAGCAAAATTGAAACCAGTGGAAAGGAAACACATGGGCTGCCATGCCAAAAGGAAGAAGTCATTGTGCAATGTCAAGATACCAACAAAAGCAAAAAAGATGGCAGTGTTCATAAAAGGTTGGTATAGGCAATTTTAAAATGAACATTGCTGCTGTGACATCTGTTTCATTATTAACAACATGTGGGCGCCAGGCAAGCCATTTCAATGCATGAATGAGGCCTTCGCTTTGCATTCAAAGCAAATAGCCAATAGACAGCCTCATTCCATCAGAAAACTCAGGTCAATTGCAGTTCAGTAAAAGGAGATGCCAGATTTCCATCCTTAGCTTGTCAGCACTTGGAATGAAAATTCAGCATCAGATGTGTCAGCTCAAGTTAGACACCTTCAAAGATCTAACTCTTAAAAAGTACAAGCTGATGGAGGGCCGTGCTACAAACAAGGAGGCATGACTTTCAAATCTGATGAGATTGCAACTGAAGTATCTTGGACTAATACTTTAGTATTGTTGAAAAAAAGGAGACAATTTGTTAAAGCTTTATGTTAATTACTCATCAGAACTTTTACAAGAATCCCAATGTAAAGGAGAACAATAGATTTAATTCTGTATGAGAAGAGTGTGCTAATTATTTGGGAAATGGAATTTGATTGGTAGAGATGGTGTCATGGTGAATGCACTAGTGTCAAGACTCACCAGGCTAGTCCCAGAAATCACACTCCACTATTCCTTGTGTTATCAGAAAATTTGATTAAAACAGCAAATTGCCCAATTCGGCCCAACCACATAAATCATGTTAAAAAGAATATGCACACTAGGGTTTTCTATTAACAAGAAAACAACCACTTACTGTAATCAAACACAGTTTGTTAAACAATGGCAACAAGTTCAATTTCTAATCTGTAATTTAAGCTCATCATCTTTCTTAAAATTCCCATACACGAAAACACAAAGAAACAAAGGCACAAATATTATGGGTGGGGAAGAAAAACAAAAATCAGAATCACAGTTCTGGCACCGGTCTGGATCACAGACAAACAATTGTTTTATTTTGGTCCTTTTGATTCCTTTGGTTTTTTTTTTCACTGATGCTATGAGGTTGTAGATGTACTGTGGATTTGACCCTTCAATACCCTGAAGGTGATTTTTCATCTTTTACTTTCAATAGAGGATTTGCAGAGGGAACTCCTTAGAGAGAAAGGTGAGGGAGAGTAGCTAACCACTAGGAATTTCCTTTACTTCCCCATTCAGATAAAAGCTGGGGCGGGTGCGGAGAGAGACAGAAAGAAAGAGAGAGAGAGAAAGTGGGGGGGGGAAGAGAGAGAGGAGAGAGAGAGAGAAAAAAGGAGACAGAGAGAGAGAAAAGGGAGAGACAAAGACAGAAAAAGAGAGAGAGAAAGAAAGAGAGAGTGAGGAGGGGAAGGGGAGAGAGAAAGAGAGAGAAGGAGAGACAGAGAGAGAGAGAGAAAAGGGAGTGTGACAGAGAGAAAAAGAGAGAGAGAGAGAGAAGAGAGACAGGTTGTTGACTTGTTTTGTCACCATGCTAAGGTAACATCATCAGTGAGGCCTCCAGTGAAGTGATGTTGATCTACTCCGCTTGGAATTTATACTGTCCGGTCCGTTATGGTGAGTAGTGTCATTTCCAGTTTTGATCTGTATGGGTTTGTATATGGGGTTCAATTCTATATGTTTGTTGATTGCATTACGGGTGGAGAACCATGCCTCTAGGAATTCCTCTGTGTGTCTATGTTTGGCTTGGACTACTGTGGTTACGTTGTCCTAGTTAAACTGATGGCCTTCATTGTCCGAGTGTACTGATATTAAGGAAAGTTCGTTGTGTCATTTTGCTGCTAGTTGATATTCGTGTATTCTGACAGCTAGTTTCCTTCCTGTCCGTCCGATGTAATGTTTGTGGCAGTTGCTGCATGGTATTTTGTAGACTACATTGGTTCTTCATATTGTGGGAATGGGGTTTTTAATCCTTGTGAGTGTTTGTCATAGAGTGGCTGTGGGCTTGTGGGCCACAATGATTCCTAGTGGTCGTGGGAGTCTCGTTGTCAGTTCTGATATGTTCCTGATGTAGGGCAGTGTGGCCAGTATGTTAGGATGTACTGTGTCCTCTTGTCTATTTAGCAGGCACCTGCAGATGAAGTTGCAGAGATATCTGTTCATAACAACGATTTTGAGTCAACAACCTCACCCACAACCGGAGAAGAGAGAGATAGCACCCGAGACAGACACAGAGGCAGGGACAGGGAGGAGAGGCAGGGACGGGCAGGAGAGAGAGGGAGACAGAGGTGGTGGTGGTGGTGGTGGTGGTGGGG
>NC_063341.1:55012811-55086186 GCF_021869965.1 Rhincodon typus | reverse complement strand
CGCTGTTCAAATAAAGTAACATTGTTATACAAGTAACAAATTGCTCTAGTAACTTGTTTTTGAAAACAGCAAACAGCTTCTAAACAGTTTCCTCAGGTTAATGCCATATCGTGTTTTTTTTGGACTATGGATAAAGTCTTTACTCCAGTTAGATGACGACTGATAGTTAACTGCCAAGCTTTGTTTAAATTTAAACCATGTAGTTTGACTCTGGTCAAGGTATTACCTTCAGGAATGAAACAGAGAAAAGCTGTCACTTATTTATTGTGTTTGAACAAGGAACAATATGTGTACATGTTCTCTGTCTGCAATGAACAGGACTCTGTAGATTAATAAATGTAGCTTCAGGTATGTGCCAGATTGCAAAGCTGATTAACAATCTTACATCGATTGCTAGCACAATTCTTAGAGCATTCGTTGTTTAGCAAATGTTGTCCAATCATGGAATGGCACCCAATACTGGATACTTTTGTTTTGAGATTTGTAAACACAGACTCATTAGGTACAGTCTGTGCACATTTTCTGGACAGTAATGAGTGTGTCGTTGCAGAAATTTTTGTTTCAAAGTTTGTTTTTTTTTCTCTAATCAGGTCCACTAACCTCTTTGAAAGTCCTGTCCCAAAGATCATTACAGTAGCCAACATAGCTCTTCAAATCCTCTTCATCCTGCTCTGTTACTGTACTGACTGGCACAACACCAGATGGGACATTTAATACGTTGAAAATAATGTTGCACGAGGATGAAGCTGTACAGAAAAGAAAATACAACAGCTTTATCAATGTTTTTAATTATCTTCAAGTGAATGTTACAAGGTGTCAGGAACGGTTAAAGTTAGAAGATGGCAATGTCAAGGTGATGTCTATGAATGACTTGGGGAGTTACATGGAAGGAGAGATTATGGGAGTTTAACAGGACAGTGAACCCAACAGAGAGAGCTTGAGAGGGAGGCTACATTTGCCTGGGATGCAAAATGTGTTTGGTTCAGAGGCTAAGGGGGAGAAACAGTGAAAATATCTTAGTGAAAACAATTTTTAAATCATGTTGACAATGCAATGCTGTGGCTGTCACACAGCCTTCATAATGGAAGAAAGTTTTGCCTTTAAAGAAGTCCTGCTCAAACAACATGCCAGAGCTGGAAATGATACAGTTCAGCCCAAGGCAGTGGCACAGACAGAACAGCATTACTGACAACGGAGAGAAGTATGTGGTGATGGTGAGATTATAGAGAACCTAAAAATATTCTGAAGCATCATCACAACTTTGGAAGAGGTACTGCAGTTTATATAGTTCTGTAATCTAGTGAAATATACTTTGTTTTTCGTGCCTCCAATAATGCTACATCTTAGTAAATCTGATTCACAGTTTATATGTAATAATGGTCTGTAAGTGTCAATTATGCATTTGTCAGCAAACTTCAAACACTTGGGGAATTTTGTACTTTGTTGATTAAGGTCATCAGCAACATAATGGCTTCATTGTTAATCTCAAAATACTACCTTACTGATTCCTGTGCCTTTGAGCTCATAAGGAATGCCAGTTTACCCAGTGAATTTGTGCATATTATTATCAGAACTCTGTCAGCTTTTAACATCCATTTCAATCCCAGAAACTAATCTAACATTCATGTCCCAGTGATTTAGGCAAATGTTATAGATCCCACTGAAATAATCAAAGAAAATGAACAAATTCTCCAAGTTCCTCAGATAATGATACTTCTCTCAAACAACACTTCCAACGATAGATAAACTAGTCTCTCATCTGATTATTGCTATACGACATTGCTTTGTAATGACTGATAGCTGCTTTATTTGTCTAAATAACAGTGATTGCACTTTGAAAAATAAATTCAAAGCACTGAAATATAACTTTTAGGTAGCCCTATATAAATCACTATGTCAAGATCAATGCAGTTCTTTTATTTCACTAAGAGTCTCCCAACCACTTTTGCAAAGTGAGTCACATTTTGGGCACATGCTGAATATTATATAAACTAACAAAAACAAAAAATAAAGTCAAATGAGAATTACGTCAGAGTCCATATACATGACTCAGCTGGAAATTTAAACTTTGCTTTCCATACAGAATTCCACACATTGCTGCTCAGCATGCATGTGTAAAACCATGTTCTCTCCAGGCAGTTCAATGTTACATGATGTTAAGAGTGCACCTGCTCCAAAGTGGAATGGAAAGAAGAGATAGTAGGAACTGCAGATGCTGGAGAATCTGAGACAACAAGGTGCAGAGCTGGATGAACACAGCAGGCCAAGCGGCCTTTCAGTTGTTTCAGCGGCGGGAGTCCGGGAGGAAGCGCGAGGGCAGCCTGGGAAGGTGAGCTTTTCGATTATAAAAGTCTTACCTCGCGTGACTCCATTTTTGGAGTAAGTGAGGTAATATATTTGGGCGGTTGCTTTACCCGAAACACGACCTAGATAGTGTCTCCCACCCATCCTCCTCCTCTAACCAAAAAAAAAAGGTTCTGAGCACTGATTTGGTAAGGCTACTAGTATTTTTTTTTTAAATTTGTCTGTTTGGGAATTCAGAACAGTGGGAATGGCTGTTAGGGCAGTTGTATGCTCCTCCTGTAGAATGTGGGAGGTAAGGGTCACCACTAGTGTCCCCAGTGACTTCATCTGCAGGAAGTGCACCCAACTCCAGCTCCTCGAAAACCGTGTTAGGGAACTGGAGCTGGAGCTGGATGAACTTCGGATCATTCGGGAGGCTGAGGGGGTAATTGAGAGGAGTTACGGGGAGGTAGTCACACCTCAGGTACAGGAAAAAAGTAGATGGGTTACAGTCAGGGGACAGAAAGGGAACAGGCAGACAGTGCAGGGATCCCCTGCAGCCATTGCCCTCAAAAACAAGTATACCGTTTTGGATACTGTTGGGGGGGACGACTTACCAGGGGTAAGCCATGGGGTACAGGTCTCTGGCACAGAGTCTGTCCCTGTTGCTCAGAAGGGAAGGGGGGAGAGGAGGAGAGCATTAGTCATTGGGGACTCCATAGTTAGGGGGACAGATAGGAGATTCTGTGGGAACGAAAGAGACTCGCGGTTGGTGTGTTGGCTCCCAGGTGCCAGGGTCCGTGATGTCTCGGATCGTGTTTTCGGGATCCTTAAGGGGGAGGAGGAGCAGCCCCAAGTCCACATAGGCACCAACGACATAGGTAGGAAAAGGGATGGGGACATAAGGCAGAAATTCAAGGAGCTAGGGTGGAAGCTTAGAGCTAGAACAAACAGAGTTGTTATCTCTGGTTTGTTACCCGTGCCACGTGCTAGCGAGGCGAGGAATAGGGAGAGAGAGCAGTTGAACACGTGGCTACAGGGATGGTGCAGGAGGGAGGGATTCAGATACCTGGATAATTGGGGCTCATTCTGGGGTAGGTGGGACCTCTACAAATGGGATGGTCTACACCTGAACCAGAGGGGTACCAATATCCTGGGGGGGAAATTTGCTAATGCTCTTCGGGAGGGTTTAAACTAATTCAACAGCGGGGTGGGAACCTGAATTGTAGCTCCAGTGTACAGGAGGTTGAGAGTAGTGAGGTCATAAATAAGGTTTCAAGGTCGCAGGAGTGTACCGGCAGGCAGGAAGGTGGTTTGAAGTGAGTCTTCTTCAATGCCAGGAGCATCCGGAATAAGGTGGGTGAACTTGCAGCATGGGTTGGTACCTGGGACTTCGATGTTGTGGCCATTTCGGAGACATGGATAGAGCAGGGACAGGAATGGTTGTTGCAGGTTCCGGGGTTTAGATGTTTCAGTAAGATCAGGGAAGGTGATAAAAGAGGGGGAGGTGTGGCATTGTTAGTCAAGGACAGTATTACGGGGGCAGAAAGGACATTTGATGACAACTCGTCTACTGAGGTAGTACGGGCTGAGGTTAGAACCAGGAAAGGAGAGGTCACCCTGTTGGGAGTTTTCTATAGGCCTCCGAAAAGTTCCAGAGATGTAGAGGAAAAGATTGCAAAGATGATTCTGGATAGGAGCGAAAGTAACAGGGTAGTTGTTATGGGGGACTTTAACTTTCCAAATATTGACTGGAAACGCTATAGTTCGAGTACTTCAGATGGGTCAGTTTTTGTCCAATGTGTGCAGGAGGGTTTCCTGACACAGTATGAGGCGAGGCCACATTGGATTTGGTACTGGGTAATGAACCAGGCCAGGTGTTAGATTTGGAGGTAGGTGAGCACTTTGGTGATAGTGACCACAATTCGGTTACGTTTACTTTAGCGATGGAAAGGGATCGGTATATACCGCAGGGCAAGAGTTATAGCTGGGGGAAAGGCAATTATGAGGCGATGAGGCAAGATTTAGGACGCATAGGATGGAGAAGGAAACTGCAGGGGCTGGGCACAATTGAAATGTGGAGCTTGTTCAAGGAACAGCTACTGCGTGTCCTTGAGAAGTATGTACCTGTCAGGCAGGGAGGAAGTGGTCGAGCGAGGGAACCGTGGTTTACTAAAGAAGTTGAATCTCTTGTCAAGAGGAAGAAGGAGGCTTATGTAGAGATGAGGCGTGAAGGCTCAGTTAGGGCGCTTGAGAGTTACAAGTTAGCCAGGAAGGACCTAAAGAGAGAGCTAAGAAGAGCCAGGAGGGGACATGAGAAGTCTTTAGCAGGTAGGATCAAGGAAAACCCTAAAGCTTTCTATAGGTATGTCAGGAATAAAAGAATGACTAGAGTAAGATTGGGCCTGGTCAAGGACAGTAGTGGGAAGTTGTGCGTGGAGTCCGAAGAGATAGGAGAGGTGCTAAATGAATATTTTTCCTCAGTATTCACACAGGAAAAAGACAATGTAGTCGAGGAGAATACTGAGATACAGTCTATTAGACTAGAGGGGATTGAGGTTCATAAGGAGGAGGTGTTAGCAATTCTGGAAGGTGTGAAAATAGATAAGTCCCCTGGGCCGGATGGGATTTATCCTAGGATTCTCTGGGAAGCTAGAGAGGAGATTGCAGAGTCTTTGGCTTTGATCTTTATGTCGTCATTGTCTTCAGGAATAGTGCCAGAAGACTGGAGACTAGCAAATGTTGTCCCCTTGTTCAAGAAGGGGAGTAGAGACAACCCTGGTAATTATAGACCAGTGAGCCTTACTTCAGTTGTGGGTAAAGTGTTGGAAAGGATTATAAGAGATAGGATTTATAATCATCTAGAAAGGAATAATTTGATTAGGGATAGTCAACACGGTTTTGCGAAGGGTAGGTCGTGCCTCACAAACCTTATTGAGTTCTTCGAGAAGGTGACCAAACAGGTGGATGAGGGTAAAGCGGTTGATGTGGTGTATTTGGATTTCAGTAAAGCGTTTGATAAGGTTCCCCATGGTAGGCTATTGCAGAAAATACGGAGGCATGGGATTGAGGGTGATTTAACGGTTTGGATCAGAAATTGGCTAACTGTAAGAAGACAGAAGGTGGTGGTTGATGGGAAATGTTCATCCTGGAGTTCAGTTACTAGTGGTGTACCTCAAGGATCTGTTTTGGGGCCACTGCTGTTTGTCATTTTTATAAATGACCTGGATGAGGGCGTAGAAGGATGGGTTAGTAAATTTGTGGATGACAGCAAAGTTGGTGGAGTTGTTGATAGCGCGGAAGGATGTTGCAGGTTACAGAGGGACATAGATAAGCTGCAGAGATGGGCTGAGAGGTGGCAAATGGAGTTTAATGCGGAAAAGTGTGAGGTGATTCACTTTGGAAGGAGTAACAGGAATACAGAGTACTGGGCTAATGGTAAGATTCTTGGTAGTGTGGATGAGCAGAGAGATCTCGGTGTCCATGTGCATAGATCACTGAAAGTTGCCACCCAGGTTGATAGCGTTGTTAAGAAGGCGTACAGTATGTTAGGTTTTATTGGTAGAGGGATTGAGTTTCGGAGCCATGAGGTCATGTTGCAGCTGTACAAAACTCTGGTGCGGCCGCACTTGGAGTATTGCGTACAGTTCTGGTCACCGCATTATAGGAAGGATGTGGAAGCATTGGAAAGGATGCAGAGGAGATTTACCAGGATGTTGCCTGGTATGGAGGGAAGGTCTTATGAGGAAAGGCTGAGGGTCTTTAGGCTGTTTTCGTTAGAGAGAAGAAGGTTAAGAGGTGACTTGATAGAGACATACAAGATGATCAGAGGATTAGATAGGGTGGACAGTGGGAGCCTTTTTCCTCAGATGGTGATGGCTAGCACAAGGGGACATAGCTTTAAATTGAGGGGTGATAGATATAGGACAGATGTCAGAGGTAGGTTCTTTACTCAGAGAGTAGTAAGGGCGTGGAATGCCCTGCCTGCAAAAATAGTAGACTCGCCCACTTTAAGGGCATTTAAATGGTCATTGGATAAACATATGGATGATAATGGAATAGTTTAGGTTAGATGGGCTTCAGATTGGTTTCACAGATCGGCGCAACATCGAGGGCCGAAGGGCCTGTACTGCGCTGTAATGTTCTATGTTCTATGTTCTAAGCAGCATCATAGGAGCAGGAAGGCTGACATTTCGGGCCTAGACCCTTCATCAGAAGGGAATGGAATGGAAGGAAGTTTACTTCAATAAGTACACAGAAGGACCAATAGACTTCAAAGGCCTTTGTTTGAGTTATACTCCTTACTGGACCTCCAAATGATGGTGGCTGTATTTGTGAACATGCGAGTTTGACTTTAGAGCAAATTAGTTACCTTTGCCATAGTCATTTAGCAATTAGATTTCACCTACATACATCACCAGGCTCCTCAAGTCAGTTCTGCCATTTGTTAATATCACAGCTGTTTCAATTGTGGGCTCAAGTCTACTTTCCCATCTGCACCCTTCGACTTCATTTATCAATGAAGAACCTATCTAACTCAGCCTTAGAAATATTCAATGACACTGCCTCCACTGCTCTTTGGAAAAAAGAATTCTACAGACTAACACCCGAGAGGAAAAATTACACCTCATCAGCATCTTAAATGACAGACCCCTGATTTTTAAACTGTATTTTCTAGTACTAGTCTCTGTCATAGGAGAAGCATCTATCCTGTCAAAGTGCCTTCAGGATCTTAAATATTTAAAGAAGATCACTTCTTATTCTTCTGAACAGCAATGGATACAGGCCCAAACTATCCAACATTTTCTCATAAGCTAAGTCCTTTATTTCAAGTATCAGTTGAGTGAACTTTCTCTGAATTGCTTTTAATGCAATTTCCTAGAGACCAAACCTGTACACAGTCTTCCAGATGTAGTCTCACCACAATACAGTACAGCTGTAGCAAATAAGTTAATTTCATATTCCATTCTCCTTGCAATAAATAACCAACATTCCATATGCCTTCCTAAGCACTTGCTGTATCTGCAAGCCTAACTTTGTAATTCATGCAACAATATATCCAGATAATCTCCTTACTAAAGATGTCTACAATCTCACTCTATTTAAATAATTTACTGCCAAAGTGGAACAGGTTCACGTTTTCCCACATTTTATTTCATCTGCCAATTCTTTTTTACCCACTCACTTAATCCATCAGACTCATCGCGTCTTCTTCACAACTTACTCCCTTCACTATCTTTGTGCTTTTTTTTATTCATTAATGGGAAGAGGGCGTCGCTGGCTAGGCAGCATTTATTGCCCATCCCTAGTTGCCCAGAAGGCAGTTCAGGGTCAACCACACTGCTGTGGATCTGGAGTCACATGTAGGCCAGACCGGGTAAGGATGGCAGTTTCCTTCCCTAAAGGACATTAGTGGGTTTTTCCTGACAATTGACAATGGATTCGTGGTCATCGTTAGACTGTTAATTCCAGATATTTATTGAATTCATATTTCACCATCTACCATGGCGGGATTCGAACCCAGGTCCCTAGAACATTACCGGGGTTTCTGGATTAACAGTCCAGCGATAATACCACTAGGCCATTGCCTCCCCATTATCTGTAAATTTAGTAACAATACATTTGGTCCCTTCATCCAAATCATCGATATAGATTGTAATATAGTTGAGACTCCAGCGGCACTGATGGAATGGCAATACATTTCCAATTCTGGATGGTGAATGGCTTGGAGGGGAACTTGCGTGTAGCGGTATTCCCGTATATCGATTGCCATAGAGCCATGCAGTTACACAGCATGGAAACAGATCCTTCAGTCCAATTCGTGTATGCTAACCAGATACCCTAAATTAATCTAGTCCAGCATTTGGCCCATATCCTTCTAAACCCTTCCTATTCATATACACATCCAGATGCCTTTTAAATGTTGTAATTGTACCAGCTTCCATCACTTCCTTTGGCAGTTCATTCTATACACACACATCCTCAGCGTGAAAAAGTTGCCCCTTGGGGGTCCTTTTAAAATCTTCCCCTCGCACCTTAAACCTATGCCCTCTAGTTTGGACTCCCCTACCCTGGGAAAAAGACCTTGGCCATTCACCTTATGCATGCCCCTCATGATTTCATAATCCTCTATAAGGTTCAGCCTCCAACGTTCCAGGGAAAATAGCCCCAGCCTATTCAGCCTCTCCCTGTAACTCAAACTCTCCAACCCCAGCAACATCCTTATAAATCTTTTCTGCATCCTTTCAAGTTTAACAACATCCTTCCTATAGACCAGAACTGAACACAGTATTCCAAAAGTGGCCTAACCAATGTCCTGTACAGCTGCAACATGAAATCCCAACTCCTATACTCGGTGCACTAACCAATAAAGGCAAGCGTACCAAACGCCTTCTTCACTATCCTGTCTACCTGTGACTCCACCTTCAAAGAACTATGAACCTGTACTCCAAGGTCTCTTTGTTCAGCAACACTCCCCAGAATCCTACCATTAAGTGTATAAGTCTTCCCCTCTTTTGCCCTACCTAAATGCAACACCTCACATTTATCTAAATTAAACTCCATCTGCCACTCCTCGGACAACTGGCCCATCTGATCAAGGTCCCTTTGTACTCCGAGATAACTTTCTTCACTGCCCACTACACCTCCAGTTTTGGTGTCATCTGCAAACCTACTACCCGTTCCTCCAATATTCACATCCAAATCATTTATATAAATGACAAAAACCTGGACCCAGCACTGATCTTTGCGGAACACTGCTGGTCACAGGCCTCCAGTCCAAAAAACAACCGCCCTAACACCACTCTCTGTCTCTTTGTCCTTATTGAAATTTCCCACAATAACGTATTATTCTGATAAAAAAGTTATTACCTACCTATTACTTTTCCAACATATCCAACAGTGAGGGCTGGACCAAACTCTGGACAAAGTAAGACATCAAGTTTTGCACTTTTCCAATTGTCAATATACTCATCACAGTAAGCCTAGACAAAATGCAAAAGAAAAACCTTAAAAGCTTCTTTGGTGATGACAGTTTATTTTCTAAAATGTTTTCTGCTACAGCATGCAGACAATCTTACAGATGGAACCTTGTTTTAATCCAAGTCTTACCTGCTAAAGGGGAACGTGGGCAGTTAAAGTTATAAAAATTTACTTACTGGCCCTCTTCAGTTATCAATGGAGTAGAGTCAGGCCACATATGCACCAGCCAGAAAGTCCTGTGAATTGCTTCAGCCGAGAGTCCAACTATAGCACCTCAAACCCTGATGCTAATTTAAGTCCTGCTCAAACGTTCTAAGTGAAACGGAGTGACATATGCTTCACAAATGGCTAGACACTGGATTTAAATGAGCAGCTGCAAGAAACACCAATAATAAAATGCCTGCATTTCCAAGCCCATTTTCAACTTGCTCCCTTCTAATTTTCATCCCCTTAACTATCATGACTAAGCACTCACTGGTTATCATGTACAGATAAACAGGAGCAATAACAAAGAACAAAGCAAGCAGCAACTGAGGTGGGAGTGGTGGGGCACAGTGGTTGAGATTTCCTTGTCAAAGATCTTACCCATTCCACTGGCTTTATAGGGGTCAATGCTTACTCTTATTTTTGCATGATACAGGGGTCCCCCAATTTACAAAAGCAACTTACGAATGCTCGTACTTATGAGCACTATCTTGTACAGGGGTGTAATTTTAAAGACCTGATATACGAACATTTCCTGTACTTATGAACAGCCCCCTTATGTTGTCCTGCAACAAGTCAAACCACATTAATTTGCTAACGGCATACAGAACCCATTCGCAACCGAAGGATTGCTTGTAGTTTGCGCTCAGAATCCAGGTCACGTTGTGGTTAAATCTGACACTCCACTGCCTTCAAAACCAACAGTGAAGTAGCCAGAACTGATCACAGTTCTCCACGTGAGGCTTAAACAGGGCTTTGTAAAGATAAAGTAGGTCTTCTTCCTCCTTGCATTCCATTCCACTAGATACAAAGACAGTATTCCATTAGCCTTTTGGATTACTGGCTGTACCTCTTCATGACATTTTACTGATCATATACCTGGACCTCAAATTTCTACACACCAGTTATTCTAGCTTTTCACTGCTTGGAGATTGTTCTCTTCAATTCTGCATTCTAGAAAGTTGGCCTGTCCTTGAACATTGCCAAAACAAAACTCAACAACCACAGACTTGGTCAGCCAAATATTCCACTTCCTATTTATTTGAAGGAGAAACTGTGATACATGTTGAGTGGGTTGGTTCTGTTACAGACCAAGGTAATGCTTTGGGGTCACAGTTTGTAAAAAACCCAGAATTAAAAGTCTAATGATGATTATGAAACCATTATCGATTGTCGTAAAATCCACCCGGTTCTCTAATGTCCATTAGAAAAGGAAAACTGCCATCTTTATCTGGTCTGGCCTACATGCAATTTCAGATTCACAGCAAAGTGGGTGATTCTGAACTGCCCTTTGAAATGGTCCAGCAAACCATTCAGTTGTATCAAATGCTAAAAAGTCTCCAGAAAGAAAGAGGAATGAAATTGAATGGACCACCTTGGAAGCACAGTTGCATTGATATATAAATCATGAGTGTTACAAAGTAAGAGGCCATTCAATCCATCGTTCCTGCAGCAGCTCAATAAATGAGGATCATTACCTAATGCCAAATCTCCTGTCCCACTTCCAGTCCAACTTACACCCTCAACTTGCCCGCAGGCTGATGCAGGTTTTCACCCCAACCTGAGACTGAGTCTCAGTGTCTCCCACTCCAACCTTGCTATGGGTTTCAGCCCACCTGCAAACTTCTCATCTTATTCAGCTTCTTACCGTTGGGAGAGACACAGTCTGTCATTGGAGGAACTGGAGGAATCAGTGTGGAAGAGATGGAGTGTGTAATTGGAGGAGCAGCTCTGTCTTTTCTGCTTCTCTCCAACAACTGCTCTGGTGTCAACTTCCGTTCTCAGCGACAGTCAACGGTTTTATTTTAGAAGGACCTGATATTTACTGACAGCAGGGGAAGATCTGACAGTTCCAATTATTTTTAAAACCTGCTGGTAAGCTATGATGCTCCCTCAAGTTCAGAATCAGCAGTTTCTATTTGCTGCAAAAGTCGGGAAATCTGACAGTTTTGATTTGTTTTTTAAAGCCAGTGTTTTGGATCTGAAGGTTGGAAAGGAAGATGTCAGCGGCTGATTTCTGAAACCCGGGTTTCCAAAATTTTTCCGGATTCTCATGAAAATAATGCAGTTTTCTTGAGGTGCAATCGAGTTTTGCTGCTCTAAGCGACCAGCTTATTGGCCTAAGCAGCTGCCCCAACATGCCAATCATTCAAAATAGTGATAACCTGCCCAGCAAATGCATTAAGCTTTGAGGCACAGTGCGTTAATAATCAGGCAAAGTAGTAGCACAGTAAGAAAGAAATGGAAGCAAATCCTAAATTCAGATCTCACTACCTCATGGGTCTTCCTGCTCTGCGTGTCTGAAGATCTGTGGGCTGAGAAATTAGCCTCTTCAGGCTCAAAGTGATCAAAGCTAACAATGCTATACAAGACTCTATATAAATGTCATCCCCTTTTAAAGACAAATGAAAATACTTTCCAAGTTGAAGTTGCAATCCAATTTTTCAGTTTATCCCTTACATTCTATATGTATCTGTAAATACATCTTTTTGCCTCTCACTACTTGCTCATTCTAAAGCACTATTTTTCACTACCACTCAATTTCCCTTCCTTTAATTCATTTGAGCTATTATGAGAGCTACCTTTCTCACCTGACCCCTCCCTAATTTGTGTTTGAATTCCTTGTGACACTAAAACCCTTAACTATAAGGGTTAACTATAAGCATTCAACCTTGCCATTAAAATCTGGTCCCAGGTTAGTTCAAGTTCATCAACACCTAGGGAGTCACTATTGACTAGAAACTTAAATTGGACTTAATCTTAACCCTTCCAGGAATCACCAGCTATCAAAGACTCTGCCTCCCCTGCACTAGATAACTAGTACCCAAGAAGAAAGCAATAAGAAAATATTTGATAACACAATGTGGAGCTGGAGGAACACAGCAGGCCAGGCAGCATCACAGGAGAAGGAAAGTTGACGTTTTGGGTCGGGAGGAAGAAGGGTCCCAACCTGAAACATCAGCTTTCCTGCTCCTCTGATGCTGCCTAGCCTGCTGTGTTCCTCCAGCTCCACACTGTTATCTCAGACTCCAGCATCGGCAGTTCTTACTATCTCTAAGAAAATATTTGACCCTGACACTATTATCTGTGATGATCTTTGACATCGGTACATTATTTGGGGAGAACAAGCAACCTACTACTTTCTTAGGCAACATTCCCTTCATTCATCAGGAGAAATACAAGGTTTCCAATTATTAACTACTTCTCATGCACTAGTTGAGACTAAGAACTGATCTCTTGGAAATTTCTTAGTAGGTATTTCTATCACATTACTCTTTGCTACACTACCTTGGTTCCTCATAGTCACAATATATAAATGTTATGGGACAGGACAGTCACTGCTCTTCCAGCCAATGGCTGATGGTTGAGCTGGGGATGGAGAGTGGAAAGTTGATCCACGCCTCTGCTAACTGCCATGGAGCAATGTTAATGGGCTTGAGGTGAGACATCAGAAGGAAGACCTGCTCTAGACAGCTGCTGCCAATGCCGAGTAGCTCTACAGTCCTAACAGCACCAGGGTTGGGCATTGGCCAATGCTAGGACTACAGGCAGTCACAAAAAAGTGGAGCCTAAAGGGACAGGGGGCTGGGTTAGAGAGGCTGGGCAAGTTGGGAGGTAGTGGTGGATAGGAGAGGGGTGTTAAATTGAATGGTATGATCTTGACGGGAGTTGCCTCAATGGGTATACACATCCAGAGAACACTCTTGACCGGTGTCAACCTGCAACTAAAGTTGTCAGGATACAAAAATAAAGTGCTGGAAAAGCTCAGTAGGTCTGGCAGTATTTGCGTGTATCCGAGCGGTTCTTTTCAATTCAGGTAAATATAACTAAGAGAAGGCTCAACAACAGCAATTTCCTTAAATATGAATGATAATGAGTAGTAATAAATAAGTATAGTGGTCATAACAAATGGAAGAGAAAAGGGGAAAAAAAAAACCAAGTCTCACACCCTTCTGGAAAAAGCAACAAGTCTCACGCCCTCCTGCCTATCAGATAGTCTCAAATCGATGGCTGGTCTGCAGGACTAAGTTCATTCCTGGCACCGTTCGCAATTCCAAACTGAGGCGAAGTCCGGCGGCCTGGAAAGAAACTCTCTCTCTCCCATACAGTGTGACAAACAGCCGGCACAAAGAAAGCAGACACAGAAGACAAAACACAGCTACAGAAAAACAAGTTGCAGGTGCTGTCTTCGGCCCGTGATGGAAAGTTAACAAGACTCATCCAAGGTCATGCAGCTTGTTGAGTATCATCAACAATTTTAGCCATACAGCACATCCAATACAATCTATCTTCTCATGCACCTGTCGAATATCATCGTTTGCTTTTAGCCCTTCATCCCATCCTATACACGGGGAGCGGGTAAGGAGTAATCGATAGGTGGAGATAGAGCCCAAAGAAGAGAGAAAAACAGTTGGACAGACAAAGGAGTGGATCACCATCTGCCTAGGAGGGTGAATAGCTGTTAATGGAGGCTGTTAGGGTTGTGTGTCAAATGTGATCACAGGGCTTGATATGTGGGGGTGAGGGCTCGTACATAGGGGAGGTCAAGGCCTAAAGTTATTGAACTCGATATTGAGTCCAGAAGGTTTCAGCATCCCCAAGTGGTTTACCTTATTCCACCCATATACTTGCAAGTCCTCAAAATTCTAGGACTCTAAAACAGGTAAAGAGAGATTATGGGTGTTAGCAAAAAGTACTGATAGCAGCTAAACATTGAAACCAAACAGTAATTATTCAGACATACTTCATTACAAACTAACATAAACCAACATTTTCCTAGCTGCCATCAGTTCTGAGGAAGGGTCACTGGATCTGAAACGTTAACTCTGATTTCTCTTCACAGTGGCTGCCAGGCCTGCTGACCTTTTCCAGCAATTTCTGTTTTTGTTTTTGATTTACAACATCTGCAGTTCTTCCGGTTTTCTTTTGTCAGGATACCTGTTGGCGGAGGCCATCCCTGTTTCAGAAAGACTAGCAGTTCACAGCAGATGACCCTGAAGTAGGCATTTAGTAGCCACATAGGGACCTAAAAAGGCCAAGGATGAGCAAATGCCTTGAAGACCCCATAAAATTTGAGTTAAGTATGAGACAGTCGGCAGGTCACACATTTCAATTTAGGAATTCCATCCCTTTCAAACTCAATAGAGGTTAAAATCTTGTCCCATGTAACAAAAAGTGCATTTCCAAATAAATTCACAAATCCTCAATGGCGTCTCACAAATTGACATTCAATAACATCAAAAACATTAGCATGTTTACATGTTGCTTAATTATTGTTTAAGTGAAATTCACCTGTCTTGCAGCATGCAGTTTCCACAGTTCATGGACTGATCTAAAAGAACACAAAAAGACACAATTAATTCCCTTTTCTTGTGAATTACAAGGTTTGAATTAATTGCATTCATAGTAAGTCTGGAATGCTCTAATATTACCAATAACAGTTTAAAAATATCAGCAAATGTAATTATAAATAATTGGAATATTCAAAGTCGAAATGTCCTTTTGATAATTTTGACTTTTACAATTAACAGCTACAAATCACACCAAACCACACCAAAACGGATTGTTTTAATTTAGTATGACAGAGGGGCTGATCATTTAATAGCAGGCATTCCCTATGTTATCAGGCACAGAAGTACTGGACTTGTACAATCCAGAGCAGTTTTAGAGAGTGCAGGCAGTTTCTGGAAAAAAATTATCATCATACTCAAAGACAAATTCATGAACAAATTCACACAGAATGCAAAATCAAAAAAAAGGACTGAAGAAAGCTGCTCAAAGCCTTACTTTACTCCATCCAAATACTTGAGGGTCTCTGAAATTCTAGGACTCTAAAACAGGTAAAGAGAGGTTATAGATATTAAGAAAAAGTACCGATGGCAACTAAACATTGAAACCAAACAGTAATTATTCAAATATACTTCATTACAAACTAACAATTGTTTGAATCCAGTCTGAATGTTATTCCAATGAACAGGGTTCCTAAACGGCCCTAGGAACCAAACAGGAATGTGGTAGGATGTTCAGTTTCCACAAATAATGTACCAATGTCAAAGATTGACACCATTATCTGTGACAATCTCCAGGAATTTCTTTTCTTTTCCTTGGGTACTAGTTATGTAGTGTGGGGCAAGTAGAGTCTCTGGTGGCTGGTGATTTCAGGAAGGTAAGGATTACTCAAGTTGATGTGACTGCGGCAGAACTGGTTTGGAAGATATTTGTATGCTGGATACTGCAATCTGTTCCAACCCAGACTATTGCAATGACAATAGAAAATAGGAGTGTAAATAGAAATAGGAGTGGAGATAGAGGAGTATGGAGTGATCAAACTTCAATAATTCCACAGTGACTTTTAAGCTAAGTGTGCATGATGGGGACAGAGGGAGGATAACCATTGAATAATTTATTGAAACTTTAGGAGATCTACCTTACTGATAGCAATTCCAAACTGGTACATGACACTGTTGACAATAGCCCCACCAGCTGGTGATTCCTATTATAACTCTAAAGCAGCACAGTGAGCAGACTGTATGTGCTAAAATTTTAATTTTTATTACAAGTTATGTTATTAATTATTAATAGTTAATCAGAACATTCTTCTCCATTCACTTATCCATAGAGATAATAAGATCCCTTATTTCACCAACTTATTATTCTCAAAATACTGCAAGGTCTAGCTTCCCATACTCCCTAACTAAACCTATTCCAGGTGTTGATCTTGTGATTTCCTTTCATTATCTTTAACCTAAGTTCCTCCATGTTACTATCAGAATTTAAAGTCATATTATGGGGATTTACTTTTTTCAAATCCCATAACTCTCTCTTTAGAGGAGCACTTCTCAAGTGATTCTTTTGAAAGCTAAAAGAAAGTTTAATCTCTTCATTCCTCCCTCATAAGTCAGCCCTTTGACACTAGAGATCAGCTAATAGACTGTCTCCAAATAGCTCATTTGATGGTCTAAGTGGACCCAATATACAAACAATGTTCTGCTCAAGACATTATATCTGCACTGCCTATAAGGGCAGTATGAGCAGGAACCTCACAACCTTTAAAAAACTATGTGGATAAGCACTTGGAAGTTTCATGACATTCAAGGCTATAGGCTAAGTGCTGGAAAACAGGCTTAGTGTAGACAGTTTGGCAGCCGAAGGGCCTCTTCTGGGTCCCTATGACATTCTCAAACTTAGATTAGACTGGCCCCACTGTGGTGTTCAATGTTAAAATAGACATGAGTTCAGTAGAAAGGTTTACAGAAGAGTTAAGAAAATCATCATATGAACGGCAATAGAAATTATTTGTACCTCTGCCTCAATGGTTCAAAACACAAGTTGGACAGCTTTGCTGTTTACATTAGGAAAGAGTGCTGTTTTTGTAATTAATCATTTTGCTCATGTTTATTGGACTGAATTTTAAAATTTTTGTCCTGCGGCTCCACTTATTTGATAGATGAGTTGACCGAAATCCCAAATTTACTTCTTCAATATAGTGACCCTGACATACGACCTTTCGCGATCTGGCAGTCTCTGGTCCAGCAAAGGCCCAAATCCAAGGCTGCCATGTTAGGGAGGTACAACGTGTATTTGCAATGAATAATTTCATATCCTATTTTTTTTAAAATGTATCCCATTTTAAAAATTTTTCCGCAAGATTCTCATTAAATTGGATCATTCCTTTTTAATAATTAGCAAGTTTGGGTGATGTTTTACTTACAAATGGCTTCAGAAGAAAGTACAGGATCTTCTTTAGTATTTTAGATGTTGTGTTTACAAAGAGCAGATCTTTCAAAGTTGGATCGATGATGTCTCCTTTTCTAAAAAAAATACAAGTAACATAAGAGCTAGTCAAATTGACTCATTTTCTTATGAACACATCAAAGCGTATCATAAGATTGTTGGGGGAGTATCAGTGGAACACATCTTTATACCCTGTTCTGAGGAAGGGGCACTGGATCCAAAACGTTAACTATGTTCTTACCTTCACATATGCTGCCAGACCTGCTGGGCTTTTCCAGCAACTTCTGTTTTTGTTACATCTTTATACCCATCCATGTTATATCCTGCACCATTTGTCAAATTCCCGTACACACACAAATCATGCCTTTCTTATACATATCTGCCAACTTAGAAAGCAACTAAAGACTTAACTTTCAGATTAAAAAACACTGATTAAAAGTAATATCACCAAGTAACAAACATTGCGGTTTCTCAAGTCTCCCATCCTAACAGATCATTCTTCCCTGATAAAATCCTAAATGAGTTGCTGCTGTAGTTTACTCTTGCTTTTATAAGCATTTTGCTAAGAAGTGTACAAAAGCAATTCAAACAATATTCTAAAATAACCTTAAAGTCTTGCTTCTGGATTCTATGCGTCTAGATCCACCAATCATAGAATCCATAAGTGCGAAAACAGGCCATTTCGGCCCAATAAGTCCACACTGCTCCTCCGAACAGCATCCCACCCAGACCCATCCCCCACACTTTCCCTGTAACCCTGCATTTCCCATGTCTAATCCATCTAACTTACACATCCCTGGACACTACAGGCAACCCACCTAACTTGCACATCTTTGGGCTGTGGGAAGAAAGCAGAGCACCTGGCAGAAACCCACACAGACAGTTGCCCAAGGATGGAATCAAACCCAGGTCCCTAGCACTGTGAGGCAGCAGTGCTAACCACTGAGCCACCGTGCTCAGTGCTAACCACTGAGCCAACTAGCTAGTTAATTTATCTAGATGCCCATCATACCTGCTCTATATCCTCTTTGTCAAATTTGCCATATTTCCCAATCTCAGTTATGGTGCCATCAACAAAGTACAACATTGTTCCTACAAACCCTACGACAGGATCATTAATGTATTCATAAATAAGACTAGTTCTAATACCAGGCTCTGTGCAGTATCTCTCACTATATCTTCCCTGTTAACAAAAAAGCTTTGTCCATACAATTTGCTTCCTGTCCTCCAAGCTTTATCTCTTACACATAGTCATAATCCCTTTATTCCTTTTTCCATTATTTTTACTGTAAGCCTATTATGAAATGAAGCCTCTTAGCTCATAAATGCACTTCAAAATTTAATAGAAAATAATAATTCACAACATTTCCCACAGCTAATAAATTTTATTAAACATATACATACAGTTCTGGTCACCACACTACCAGAAGCATATGGATGCTTTGGACAGGGTACAGAAAAGGATTACCGAGATGTTGCCTGGTGTGGGGATTTTAGCTATGACAAAAGATTGGCGAGATTGGGTTTGTTTTTACTGAAACAGAGGAGGTTGAAGGGTGACCTGATAGGAGTTTATAAGATTGTGAATGGCATGAATAGAGTGGAAAGTATGAGGCTTTTACCCAGGGTGGAGGGGTCAATCACTCGGGGATACGGGTTCAATGTGCAGGGGGAGGTGGTTGGGTGTAGTTTAAAAGAAATGCATGAGGCAAGTTTTTCCACACAAACCGTGGTGAGTGCCTGGGATGTGCTGCCAGACCAGGTGGCAGAAACAGACACAATAGAAGCATTCAAGAAACACCTCGACAAATACATGAATAGGAAGGGAATAGAGGGTTACGGATCCTGTAAGTGAAGACGGTTTCAGTATGGAAGGGCACAATGTGTCAGCACAGGCTTGGAGGGCTGAAGGGCCTGTTCCTGTGCCATATTGTTCTTTTTTCTTTATTTCACAAAGAGTTCTACATTGTGGAATTCAATTTTGTCTGATCATGCAATTGCAAAATAATGCAGATTCTGGGAATCTGAAATGAAAACCAAACATTATGGAAATGTTCAGTAGGTTAGGCAGCATCTGTAGTGAAAACACAGAGTTAAATTTTTCAGGACAATGATACTCCTTCATCAGAACAGACAAAAGGCAGAAATGTAATACGTTTGGAACAAGAGAAAGGAAGGCCGAGTGGAGTTACAGAGAAGAAAAGAGACAGATCATGATAGGGCAGAGGGCAGAAGACAGTAAATGCTAAGAAGAGTTTTATGGTAATGGGTAAAAGTAAATAAACAGAAGACAAGTCCAAATTAGAAGCAAAGGGCTTGATAGCAGATATCTGAGTTTACAACAAAGAAACAAAAGAAAAAGGAACCAGAAAAAAAAACAAAATTGAACGGAGGAAGCAGTTATGATCTAAAATTGCTGAACTCACTGCTAAATCCTTAACACTGTAAAGCCAAATTGAAACATTAGGCGGTCTACCTAGAGCTTGAATGTGCTTCATGTAGAAGGCCAAAGACAGAGAGGAAAAAGTTGGAAAATTCACAATTAACTTGTGTTTCTCTGGGTTGAATGTTATATTAATGTGTTCTGACAAATTGTCAGCTACAGAATTAAAGCTAACATCTATACTTTCCTAGCCTATTTTCTTTATTGAAGAGAAGTTTCACATTTGCTATCCATTAGGACATCCTTTAAACCATGTTGAGTTTTTCTTTATAAAGAGTCAGAACCATTGACCACATTCCTCACATTTGACTTCATCAGAACCTTGATCCCTGCAACTCTGTAACCTTTAAATTTTCACTCATCCTGACTAATGTTATTTCATAAACAAAGTACCAACTAAGGTTGGGGGACGGTCAGTTGTGTGCTACAAATTCATAATTGCCAGGAGAAACAGACTGCAGCAAATAGCTCCCAAGGTAATTGGTAATATCTAAACCTTAAAAAAGAACCCTGACAAAGATCAATGTTTAAAATTTCACTGAAAATAAATTTCATAGACTTTTCACTAAAATGAGACTTACAATCTTTCCTTAAGTGTACAGCCATCATCAGAACTAATGCCTCTTATAACAAGTTCATTCAATGCAGTTTGAGTTCTCAGAGGTTTGAAGGGAACCAGCTGAAAAGAAAGAAGAGAGAATAGTTAGGATACAACAACAATAAAAGATAAAAATTTAATCTGCTAGTAAGAGGCCAAAGTGGTAGTATAGTGGTAATGTCACTGGATCATTAATCTGGAGGCTCAGGCTAATCTTGTGGGCTCAGGAGTAAATTAAGGGATGGTTGGTCAGTTCAGTCAAGCAGGACATATATATCTTGTGGTATTTATGAAGTCACAGACACAACGGGCCTCCCAGAAGAACATCTGCAGAAAGTGTCATTAGTCACACAAGCTTGAGCTCCAGGTGTCGGAACCTGCATCTATGAGGCAGAGGACAATATGGATAGCATGTTTAATGAGGTGGTCACCTCACAGGTTAGAAATGTTCAGGCAGCAGGCAGCATTAATCAGTGTAGGACCAGGCAGACAATGTAAAAGTCCCGTGCATGTGTCATGCTTCAGAATTGGTTCCATTAAAGACACAGAGAGTAACAGTTCCTCAGAAGAGTGCAGCCAGAGCCAAATCAGTGGTGCCTTGGGTAGTTCAGCTGTACAGGGTTGGCAAAGTGGGAAGCAATGAAGGAGAATAGAAAACCAATAACAATAAAGGATTCCCCAGTCAAAGGAACAGACAGGCATTTCTGCAGCTGTCAACATGGCTCCAGGATGCTATGTTGTCTCCCTGGTGCCAGGATAGCAGATGTTATGAAGTGGCTGTAGGGTACTCTTTATGGGAGGGTCATGGTCCACATTGTTACCAATACTTAGGTAGAAATCGGAGTGAGGTTCTGAAAGCAGATTTCAGGTGCTCGTTGGGATATTGAAAGGTAGGACCTCTAAAGTACTGGTCTCAGGAACATTCCCAGTCCCACATGCTCGTAAGCGTAGAAATAGGTGAATTGACCTAATGCATATGTGGTTGGAAAGCTTGTGCAGGAGGGTAGTTATCATGTTTCTAGGGAACTAGGATTGGTTCTGGGGAAGGTGAGTCCTGCACAAGCTGGACAGTCTACATCTGACTAGGACTAAGATTAACATCTTTACAGAAAGATTTGCTAGTGTTATTGGTGAGGGGCCTAGGTTGGCAGGGGATGGAAACCCATGGGCAAATTCAGAGCAGGGAACAGGAGACAGAAACTTAAAAGTAACTCTGAAAGACAGAGGAAGCACAGACCAAAAAATCGGCAGTTTTTAAAAGGTATATTAATTAACTCAAGAAGTATCGTGAATAAAGCCAAGGACACAGACATACAGCACATGATATCAATGCTTATTACAGAAATTTTGCTTAAATAGGAACAAAGATGGCAGCTCTGGTCATAGAGTTTTCATGATAGGGAAGGAGGGAAGAACAAGTGGGGAGGTAGCACTATTGGTTAAGTAATGAATCATAGAGGAGAGGAGGGATGATATACTAAATGAATTATGCAATGAGGCCATATCGGTTGACTCAGAAACAAAAAAAAGAGCAGTCACACTGCTGCTCATGTACTACAGACACCCAAAGAGTGGGAGAGAGTTAGAGGAGCAAATACGTAGGCTAACTCCTGAATGTACAAACGATAGGGCATAATAGTGGAGGACTTCAACTATCCAAATATCAACTGGGATATAAAGAACAGGAGGCACAAAATTTTTGAACTGCATTAAAGAGAGTTCTTTTAGCCATAACAAGCCTAATGACAGAAAGTGTAATTATAAATTTAATCTTAGGAAATTAAGTTGGGCATGTGGATGTAGTAGCAATGGGTGTCCATTTTGAAGATTGTGATCATAATACAGTAAGATCTGGCATCATTATGTGAAGTGACAAAGATAGAAAGAGAGTAAAAGTTCTAAATTGAGGGAAAGCAAATTTTACAAAACTGAGAGATGATCTGGCAAAAGTGGTCAGGTTAAACCAAAGTCAATGGCAACCTAGTGGGAGTCATTCAAAAGCAAGTTTATGGGCACAGTGTAGACATGTGGTACTGCCAAAACTACAGCCACTTGGTTATCAAGAAGAGAACAGGGAAAGATAAAGTAGAAAATTGGAGCTTATGACGATCTCAAAACTTTAGGAAGCAACAGTTTAGCAACCTTAGAGTACAGGGGTGAAATGAAAAAGTAAAATTAGGAAAGCAAAAAGGAAGATACTAAAAAAAAATGCTGGCCAATTCAAAGAAAATCCGAAGATATCTTATTAGATATTAACATTAAAAGCAAGAGGAGGACTAAGGAAAGGACTGTGGCAATTGGAGATGCACATAGTAACTTATGCATGAGTACAGAAAATATGGACAGGGTCCTGAATGAGTATTTTGATTCCATCTTCAGAAGGGACAGGAATAATGCGGGCATTTTAAAGAGGAGCGTGAAACATTAGACGTAATCTCTTAATAACAAGAAGGAAATTACTAGAGAAACTGGCTTCCCTGAGGTGGCAAGATCATTAGAGCCAGATGAATTATATCTTAGGGTGTTCAAGGAAGCCAGGGGAGAAACAGCAGAAGCTCCAAAGAATTATTTTCCAACCCTGAATAGATAGTTGGAGGCAAGGTGCCGAAGGACTGAAGATCTGGAAATATTGTATCATTGTTCAAAAAGGATGGGAGGCATATATCAAATAATTATTGGCAGATCAATGTGATCTGGTGGGCAAATTACTGGAATCAGTTTGCAGAGGCACAGATTAATCAGCATAGTTTTGTTAAGCAAGGAAAATGTCCAAAATTGGTTCTATGGCAGGAATAAAAGGGATAATGGTCCACAGATTTTTTTGTGAATGAAAAGCAGCTACAAATGATGTTCCACGGAGCTAGGTTTTGGGTCCCTTGCTGTCAGTGGTAATTGTTAATGATTTAGACTTAATCATGGGAGGCATGATTGGGAAATTTGCAATGTCATCAAAGTTGGCCAGGTAGTTGATAGTGAATAAGATCACTATCTACTGCAGGATGATACCAATGTTTGGTTGGCAGGGCAGGTAGATAAGGTGGGAAAGATGACCTATGGAGAAGTCACTTATCAGAAGGCATAAATTTAAGATGGTTTGTAGAAGGATTAGAGGGGACAGAAGGAAAAAGCTTTTCACCCACAGACACAATTCTCTGCTCATTTTAAAAAACTGATGCAGCCCGATGATATTAATGCACAAATGCACGTAAATCCTGTTTGCAGTGTCTGTAGCCTGATCAATAAAATCATGGCTGATTCTCCAATAATTTTGCTGTTGTATTTTCCTATGAGGGAAACTAGTGAAGAAGAGCAGAAATTAGTTCATAAAAATCAATTTAAAAACTTAATGGGATCCTTCAGGGTTGCAACAGAATTTGGTGGATGAAGTTGAGAAGGGTGATACAATGTTGGATCACCTACATTGTAGAAAAACTCAATTCCTTTGAAAGGACCCTCGATCTGCAACTGAAGCACTGGAACCTGCAAGGCTGCAGACCAAGTGCTGCTAAGTGGGATTAGAATGGGTAGCTAATTTATTCAGCTGTAACAGACATGATAGGCTGAATCGCTCTATGCTATATCTTTTCTACAGCTTTAAGTAATCACCATTCCTTTCATCAACAAAAAAGCTGTGAATTATGTTATTCAGAATTCTTGAAATGAGTCCCATTTACAGACAAACTTTATGTTTTTTGTTAAAAAAAATCAATTCTACAAACATTAATACATTAAGAACAAACTGAAGTAATATTTATTGCAAGTTCTAGTTTTGACGCAGCGTGGTATGGAACGAGGATTCTTTAATGGGTTACCATACTCCTTCCAGGCAAAAGCAGACTCTGCTCTCCACTCCCTCTCCTGCTTCAACTGAGGTGTGGGTGGAAAATCACATGAGCCTGCACATGCCGTGCAAGAATACGGGCACAACACAAACATCATATCCAAAGAAAAATCTACACAATTGGTCATAAATAATTAACAGTTGGAAAATATTTCCAAATAAAGACCAAAGACCAATCACTAGACCTAATTAAACACAGTTTTTACAAATCATTTCTTAGAGCTGTTGTGGCAGAATGGCATTGTCCCTACTTCCGAGCCAGAAGGCCTGGGTTCAAATCCCACCTGCTCCAGAGGTGTGTAATAACATCTCTGAACAGGCTGATTAGAAAGCACCTACAAACCATTCTTTCCTCTCAAATTCACACTGGTCAGATTTATTGATCCTACATTGCATCACCCTTCTCAACTTCATTGGGATGGCATGGTGGCTCAGTGGTTAGCACTGCTGCCTCACAGCACCAGGGACCCAGGTTCAATTCCACCCTCAGGTGACTGTCTGTGTGGAGTTTGCACATTCTCCCTGTGTCTGCGTGGGTTTCCTCCCACAGTCCAGAGATGTGCAGACTAAGTGGATTGGCCATGCTAAATTACCCATAATATTCAGGGATGTGTGGATTATAGGGAGAATGGGTCTGGGTGGGATGCTCTGAAGGGCAGTGTGGACTTGTTGGGCCAAAGGGCCTGTTTCCACACTGTGGGGACTCTATGATCTAAATTAGCCATGATTTTATTGATCAGGCTACAGACACTGCAATCAGAATTTACATGCATTTGTGCATTAAAATCATCAGGCTGCATACAGTGGTTGCGAAGCAACCTGCCCCATAAGTAATCTTTTTGGAAGTTTACTTAGGTAGTATTTGTAGCAGTTTTCCCTAACCTCATGTGGCCACATTTCCACATGCAAGCTGGGTGACACTTTTCATCGATATTACTTCTTCACGCAAAGTATTATTAAATGGATTCCTTCACTGAAATATTCAGTAGCTATGTTATTGAAAACTGTTACAAAGATTTGGCTGAAATAAAGGAAGACTTACGCCTTTGGCGAGCTGAAACAAACTGTTTTTGCTGAACGTTCCTTATCCTTTCAGGCACAGCTTCTTACTAAGGTATGCTTCTATGGGTACTGGTAACCTCCTAGTTTCAATTTTTCATACTGTTTTTGACAGCAAGTGTCAGAAAACATTTGATTTAAGCATAACGTTATTATTTAACACCAAATGCAAAATTACAAGGGGACCATTGAACTTTATCAGAAACTGTGAGAAACCCAATAGCTTGTTTTAATATTCCCTTTGTCAAGAAGCACTGATGTTAATTGTGGTGTTCAGGTTTGGCCTGGCTGAATCAGTTAATTTAGCAAAGGATAGGAATTGAATCACTATATTCCTAACACATTGTTATGAAGACATGGTACGCAAGTTATTAATTATACAGTCATTCCTCTGAATCTGCAAGGGTTCCATTCCTGAGAACCCCCGCAAATGATGAAATTCAACGAGTGCAGAGCTCATTGAAAATAAGTTAACAATCGCGGGCAGGCAATTTTTGCTCACAAATGGTGATTTTTGTTGTTACTAAGTGAATTTGCAATTCATGATTTCATGGATACAATGAACTTACTGTATATCTTAAATGTTTTGGAAAGAACACTTTTGGAAAGGAACTGACACAGGCTACAGCAACAACAATGTTGCATTTTCATGGAACAAGCTGCTCGGATGGAGACACCAAGACTATAATATTCAGAGATCAGATTTTAGTTGGAGAAAGTGTGCTGGATTTGATCTCAAACAGAAAGTCGCAGATAGCTTCCTAGATCAACAGATTTTGCCCTCAAAATGCTCTTTCTTTGAATTCCTTAAGTTTCAGAGTTGAAAGCCCACTGGAAGACCTCATTACCACAAGTGGAATTTTTGTTTAAATAAGGGAGAATTTGAAATCTATACTACTGTCCAAAACAAACATCTTATGGTCTTATATTGTTGTAGATAACTGTCCCAAATACACTCTATGATTTCTTCCCCTGCCGATTTGACTTCTTAAATTTACATAATGATTAAAATTGCACATGATTAATGTGCTGTCTTTTTTACGCACCCCTATTATATCCCAATTTATTCTCTGTCCTACAGCATAGCAACTGTTAGGGTAGCAATACACCACTCTTACCAGTGTCCTTTTTCACTTGCTATTTCTTATTTTCACCATATGGATTCTATATCATCCACTCCAATATCATTTCTTGTTATCATACTCATTCCACCTCGTACTAACAAAGCTACTCCAACACATTTCCCTTCCTGCCTGTCCATTTAAAAAGTTACATATCCGTGAATATTTAGTTCTCGGCTTTGATCTCTTTGTAACCATGACTCTATAATGGCTGTAAGCTCATACCCATTAACATCTATTTGTGACTTTAATTCATTTATTTTGTTCTGAATACTGAGTGTGCAAGAGCCAATAATTTTGCCTTATGATTTCTTCCCTTTTGATCCTATTTGGTGTGGGGAAAATGACTTCAGCTACAGATGCCGAGAAAACTGCAGATGTTGTAGATCAGAGACAAAAACAATTTGCTGGAAAAGCTCAGCAGGTCCGGCAGCATCTGTGGACAGAAATCAGAACTATGAAGGGTCACTCAATCCAAAACATTAACTGATTTCTCTCCACAGACGCAGCCGGACCTGCTGAGCTTTCTCAGCAATTTTCATTTTTGTCAGCTACAGATTTGGGACCATTTGAGAGTTATGCTTTTTGCTGAATTAAACTGTTAGTTGGTCAAAGTGCCATCTTACCAAGAGAGAGAGTTTCTGCCACTAAACTACTTTTCACTACTCTTCTGATCTTTTGCACTTCAAAAGCTAAAGCCAACATTTACCTACCCTTCCCACAAGAAAATTTAAACTCTTGCACTCAAGAAGCCATCACAGAGAACGACATAAGAGGCATCTGGCGGCAGGCAAGGTCGGTCTATTCAGAGCTCCACTCTGCTCGCTGGGACCCTTTCCTTTTCCTTTCTTTTCTCTTCTTCTTCTCTCTCCTCTCTGTGGTAATTCTATTCCCCTCCCAAACCCCCGTCCTTTTAACTACCTACCTAAGGAGTTGAGGAAGGGTCGGGTTGTGACCAGGAATCGCTTGGCAGGAGCTGAACGCACGGGCCATGTCCTGCAGCAACACCAGATCGAAGGTGAGGGTCGGAGAGACGTTGGCGGCGAGAGCAGGACGGTGAGGCAGCGGTGAGAGCGGGCCAGTGAGGGGGAAGTTGGCGGTGAGAGTGGGCCGGTGAGGCAGCGAGAGCAGCCTAGCGATGGGAGCAGCGCCTGCACCATTGTGGAGATGGGACTTGGGACTCTGAGATCTGGACTTTCTTTTTCTTGCTCACCTTTTGGCTCTGTTAAACCTTTTAATTCTGGTTTTTGTAACCAAGTGGGCACCAGTGAATGGTGACTTCTACACTTTTCACTGTACTTATGTATTTCTATACTTAGTATATGTGACAAATAAATAAATCTAAATTTAAAAAAATCTAAAATTGCTAAAAACAACAAGCTTCATGTTCCTGGCATCTCTCAATGATGGAAATTTCAAAACATAAAGCTCCATTTTTGACTTTTTTTTTCAAAAAGATTTTGTTTGCCTGAATAATATCTTCCACCTTGAGATTTTTCATAAATGTATTTAACTCTAATATTTCAAAACACTGATCTGGCCTTGTTTGGCTGCCTAACCAATTCAGCTGTCCAACCAGACTTTGCAATTTCTCCATTTCAGTTTACAAAACTTTATATCTTTTTGTAAGGCTCTACTTTGACAGAAGCAATGAGACTAACATTTTCCAATAAGATTGCAAATACAAAGTGACATTTGATCATTCTATCCGATTTCCAATCCAATATACTGGAAGTCTCCAGAATACGGATTTCCGATTTTGAATTCTACTTTTAGCTCATTTATGACAGTGCTTTCTAATTCACTGTTCCACCCAACAAAAAAAAATCACTTATTCTCATCATAATGCTGGCTGAAATCTGCCTCTCATGTCACCAGCAAAACATGCTTTTAATTGAAATAGCCTAATTTTAATAAGACAGACCTTACTGACAAGTACTGATCTCTAGAGGTATCATTTAGGCCATATACACATTTATTTAACTTCTAAAATGTTCCCAATGCATTTGGCGCCTCTTTTGGATCACAAAACACACCCCATGTGAACTGATCTTCCTGCAGAAATGCAGCTTTAATATCAATTGATCTACATTCCCAAGTAGTTATTGCTACAAAGAAAATGTTCAAAAATTACTTTTCCTGCAGTAGGTGAATCTACTTTTATACTTGATCCCAGTTCCATCAAGAGATACTTTTCGGCGCACACCATATCATGTGATGGAATTGATTGTCTGCTACTTGGTAGCTCTGTATACCCCCATATTCTCTCCAACTTACGTTCTTGTTGCTTGGCATGTTTTATTAACTTTTCTTCTGGTTTGATCATGGCAACGAAACCCTGGCTCCTGGTAGTTTCACATTTTTTGTCCTTGTTAAAACATGCACTTTTTCCTGCTTTTTCGGACTGCTACTGTTTTCTTTCAACAGGCATGTTTGCTACCAAATCTTATACTACATTTTCTTACATTCCATCTTTGAGCTCCCAATCAATGCGCTTAATCTCATGCCCCTCATCCTGTATTTTCAGCCAGCTTTTATAATTTCCAGTTCCCTTCCCTGCTCTACAAAAAACAGTCACATTTCTTCACTGAGTAGCCCTTTTTTGGTAAATGTTTAACTTTAGTACTCATTTCTGACAGTTGTTCTTTGGGACCAATGGCCTCATGTTGACCATCAGAACTGTCTGAACCTGTCCCATCATCAAATAAACTGTCAGTTGGCATTTGATCCTCATAGCTGTGCAATATTTTCATACAAGAAATACTTGTCTCAGTCTTTCAAAATTTACCAAAATCTGACTACGCCTCATAAGCAGTCAACAAATCATCTTTTTGATAAATTTTGTTCAGGAAAGTTAATTCTGTCCAAACCTTCATCTGCTCCAATTCTGAAATAAAACTTTGCTTCTTATCTTGCTTTGGTATAGTAACAAAGTACTCAACCACATCTTGTTTCCTCTTTGGTAACATAGTTTCCAAGGTCCACACTGTAACTTCATTCTTCCACGGGTCTTAAGGTTCAGATCATGTTCCTAGCAGGCACCTAATTGGGCACCTTCCCTTCTGGCACATCTTATCCTGGGACAGCATTGTCCTGCCCCGTCTGGAGATTCCGGCTAATTAGAGGCCATAGTTGCTGCCAGGACCCCACCATCAGACAGAAGATTGGCATGAAGACAGGTAGGTGTTGTACACGGTGAGGTTTATAGGATTGGGAACGAGCAGCTCAGGAACCAGGCAAGAGGTTATAGGTCTCAGAGGCCCCAAGAGTGAGGGGTCCCCACTGACCTTGGCCCTGCACGAATGAATGCAGGGGGAAGAATTCCTACTGCCACCCCTCCCAAATCAACACCATGCCCGCACTGGTTCACCACATCAGGTAGGCTGGGTCTTGTACTTCCTGAAGTACTTGCAGCCCAGTTTGGAGGAGACCTTCATGTGAGTTAACAGGGAAAATGTCAGGAAGGTTGACCATAGGCCTTCACATGACAGAACAATATTTCAGACATGGTGGGAAGGAGGTAGGTATCTCCCCGGTACCAACTCACGCTATTATTTGCCCTCCCCGCAACTTCCCAGATGAGGAAGAAACACTGCCTTTATTGTGACAGTGGAGGAGTGAGACAAGGGATCAGTTCACCCCTCCTTAACCAGTCGTCATAACATTTAACAGCATGGCACATATCATTCTTTCCCAGAAAACAATATGGCATGAAGAATCAATTCGGTCTGCTCAGTCAAAAAAATATCCAAATCAAAAAAGCTGGGTTTCTCCACAGAATCAGTTAGCTCAGGATGCTTGGATGCTGAGAATTGCAGTTACATAAACTCGACTAAGATTTAAAATCATAAATGCAGTGCTCAATAAAAACAGATACAAAGAGGTACTTTGTGCCAAGATCAAGACAAAGTGGAATAGAATAATAGAGGGAAGAAAAGTGTAGGGATATGGCAAGCGAGCTGAGGAGTGAAATAAGGTGGGTTGCTCTTTCAAAGACCTGGTTCAGATGAGATGGCTGAATGGTTTCCCTCTGTGCTATGCTATTCGAATTCTAAAGTACACCCTTCACATGGTACAACAGTCAAGGATTTGCTGTGTTTTATCAAAGGAACATTTATTGTCTCTGCTCCTTCTGACTATTGCCAATCCTCAGCTATAAGTTTACAAACCCACCGTGTGGCCTGCATTCTCCAGCAGCTGTTTAGTTTCCATTACTGCACGTTTCATGCTGGCGTTGGGGATCCAAAAGTCATCACTCTCATAATAACCTATCCTCAAAGGTTTAGAGCTAGAAAATACCTAAAATGAAAGAACATACATTAAATGAGACAAGAGTGATATTTACATACTCAGTAGAACACTTGAGAGCTCTACAAAT
The DNA here is from genome assembly GCF_021869965.1 of Rhincodon typus. Classification (NCBI taxonomy): domain Eukaryota; kingdom Metazoa; phylum Chordata; class Chondrichthyes; order Orectolobiformes; family Rhincodontidae; genus Rhincodon; species Rhincodon typus. Next base: position 55,055,544 of record NC_063341.1, on the reverse strand, counting down.
ATTCAAGCGTGACGTGTTTTAATATCTTTTTTACTCATTCATGGGATTGGGGCATCATTGGCTAGGCCTGTATTTATAGCCCGTCTCTAATTGCCCAAAGGGCAGTTAAGACTCAACCACATTGCTGTGGGTCTCGAGTCACATGTAGGCCAGACCAGGTAAGGATGGCATATATCCTTCCCTAAAGGATTTTAGTGAACCAGGTGGGTTTTTCTGACAATCAACAATGGATTCATGGTCATCATCAGATTCTTAATTCCAGGTTTTTTTTTAATATTGAATTCCAATTCCACCATCTGCCACGGCAGAATTCAAACCCATGTCCCAAGGCTATTACCTGGGTCTCTGGATTAACAGTCCAGCGATAATATCACTGGGCCATCACCTCCTCTATAGAATTTTTATCAGAGTTGGGTCGATGACTTGAATTCTGAGCAGAACCGAGATAGAGGCTCGGGTTTTCAAGATTCTGTACATGTCAAATAAAAGACATAAAAATGGTAAAAACTGTAGACAAGACCCAATTCTGTGATTCCTATCCCCATTCAATTTTTGACAATAAGAGTGCAGACTAAAGAAGGGTCCTGACCAAAAACATCAGCTTTCCTGCTCCTCTGACGCTGCCTGGCCTGCTGTGCTCCTCCAGCTCCATACTGTGTTATATCTGAGCCTGCACTCCTGCCTTAGTCAGCTACCTTGAAAAATTCCCATTGAAGAATCCATTAGATGTCAAAATAAATACACAGTCACTAAAAGATAGGCATGCCAACCTGCTTTTGGTCTTATACAGTTGTCAGTTGGACTCTGTATGAACGTTTGGCTGAGCTCCAAGAATGACTCTGCAGGAAACTGTTTACACAGTCGCATTAGTTGATAAATAGCTAGACAACCTTCTCATAAGTTGATATTTCTTTTCATTCTTTTCTACATTTTTCAACATCCATCCATTTCTTGAACAAGTTTTTCCTTAATATGAAATTCACTGTCTATGTTTGATTGCCAAGATGGTGGACAGGAAAAACTTGTGGCTGTAACTGTTGCTCCTTTTTCGAGGTATTTTCAGAGTTGGAGCTGATTTCCTTGAATTCTAGGAGCAGCAATTATTGTTTTAAAGGCTGTTGCACTGTTTTGGAACTTTGGGTAAACAAATTAAAACAATGGCACTTTTAAAAAGTGGAAGAGAGACAAAGGCAGTGACCTATTGGGAAGTGAACGAAATGGAGAAATAAATCTGCACTGCTGTCTGATCCAGCAGTGAATCTGCACAGCTCACTGTTATGCTGTTTGATTTCAAATATCTCTAGATATCGGAATTAGTCGAAAAAAATAAACAAACAGCAAAGTTCACAGCTGGCCTCAGAGAAACCTGTGTGGGAGATCAGGGGAACAGCTAAGTATGTCTTTAAAGTTCAAAGTTTTGGCAAAGATCTGTAGCTTGGGTCGTGGGTGATGTCGTTGACTTGCTCGCCGAGCTGGCTCGTTCTCGTTCAGACATTTCGTCACCATGCTAGGTGACATCATCAGTGGAGCCTCCGATGAAGCGATGTTATTCTACTCCACTTGGAATTTATATTGTTTGGGCTGTTATAGTGAGTAGTGTCATTTCCAGTTTTGATCTATATGGGTTTGTGTATGGGGTCCAGTTCTATGTGTTGGTTGATTACATTACAGGTGGAGAACCATACCTCTAGGAATTCCTGTGCATGTCTCTATTTGGCTTGGGCTACTATGGTTACCTTGTCCCAGTTAAACTGATGGCCTTCATTGTCTGACTGGACCAATGTTAAGCAGAGTTCGTCGTGCCATTTTGCTGCTAGTTGATGTTTATGTATTCTGCAGACCCAACATGGTTTACAAAATACCATGCAATGACTGCCACAAACATTACACCGGACAGATAGCAAGGAAACTACTCATCAGAATACATGAACATCAACTAGCAGCAAAATGGCACATTTTACCTTAATATCGGTACACTCAGACAGTGAAGGCCATCAATTTAACTGGGACAAGGTAACCATAATAGCCCAAGCCAAACAGAGACACACACACAGGAATTCCTAGAGGCATGATTCTCCACCCATAATGCAATCAACAAACAAAGAATTGGATCCCATATACAAACCCATACAGATCAAAACCGGAAATGACACTACTCACCATAATGGACCAAACAGTATAAATTCCAAGTGGAGTAGAATAACACCGCTTCATTGGAGGCTCTACTAATGATGTCACCTAGCACAGTGACAAAACGTCTGAACAAGAACGAGCCAGCTCGGCAAGCAAGTCAACAACCTGGCTCTTTAAAGTGTCAGAGAGTGGTGCGTGTATGGAATCAGCCGCCAGAAGAAGTGGTGGAGGCTGGTACAATTACAACATTTATGCGGCAGCTGGATGGGTATATGAATAGAAGGGTTTAGAGGGACATGGGCCAAATACTGGCAAGTGGGAGTAGATTTATTCAGGATATCTGGTCAGCATGGATAAGTTGGACCAAAGGGTCTGTTTCCATGCTGTACATCTCTATGACTCTATGTCAGCTTGGTGAGAAGCTAAGAGGGGCAACATTATAAATGAGATTTTGAAATAGCATTTTTATTTTAAGTTCACGAGCATTTCAAAGACTTGCCAGTGTTATTTTATGGTTTCATGTTACTGAGCAAGTAGACATAAGAGATATGAAGGAGCAGAGAGGGCATCTTATATCTTTTTGCCTGTGTCAGCTGCACTGAGCTTTTGGAGGATTTATCACTGCGAGACCTAATGAAATCTCTTAGCACAGCTGATTTTGTAGGAGCAGAATTATACAAAACATACAATTCGAATCTGCATTTCACAATAGTCGGTTTCTTAAAATGAATGGATACAAAATCATGGCATATATTGGAATTATAAATAGCTTTTCCAATTGTATGAAATCCTATGTTGAGGCCACAAATTCATAACATTTCCCTTAGATCTGTTTGATAGGTAGAGTCATAGAATCCCTACACTGTGGTAAGAGGCCATTTGGCCCATCAAGCTTGTACCAACCCTTGGAAGAGCATCCCACCCAGATCCAGATCCCAACCCTATCCCTGTAACCCCACATTTTATCATGGTTAACCCACATAGTTTGTACCTCCCTAGGGACTACGGACAATTTACTCTGGCCAAGCCACCTAGCCTGCTCATCCCTGGACACTTGGGACTATATATCATGGCCAATCCACCCAACTGGCACATCTTTGGATTAGTAAGCTAACCGAGAAGTGTTAGGCACTGAAAATGTCAAAAAATCATTTTCTTCATAGTGACCTAACTCACCTTGAGCCATAATTATTGATGGCCTACCACAATAATGCCCCTCTTATTCTAAAAGGAATCAGAAACTTTGGAAATTGTTTCGGATGATGTGGGGTGGAGGCAAGAGTGCGAGCAGGAGGAAAGACGAAAGGATAAGATAAAAGTACAGTTCAACTCACACATTACCTCATCGTTGAAGGGAATAGGTGGCACAGAGGGATCCAACTGGAACATATCTTCACATAACAGAGCTCTCATGCACAATGCCAAACTATCCACATCTCTGGCCATTGGGCCAACTGCCGCACTGGCTAAAAAAAAAATTGCATTTTTTAAAAACATCTTTGTATTCTACCAGGACAGTAGGCTACCTTTCTCCTCTCCATTTGTGTCTTTCAATTAGTTTGGAAAGCTAATAATATCCTTTCAAGGATTTCATTTGCCTTTTTCCCTCATCCATCTGGTGTCCATTCATTATTGGACAGGAAAACCATTTCCGAAATACTGGGGCATGACTGGCTGAAATGTTCAAAAACAAGTGTTCAGACAAGGAACAAATTGAGACTCAATAAATATTCACTACTGTCAGGAATTTATAGCTCCACACCAGAGCGTTATCCATATGCTCAGGCTCAAACTGTGATCAGAATCTATAACTCAGGAATCTGTTGACAAAATCAAGGGAAGTAACTGACTTCACATGCTTACAGATGTGGTGCCAATCAAGCAGGGGCTGCTTTGGCCTGGATGGTGTCAAGCTTCTTGAGTGTTGTTGGAACTACATCCATCCAGCAAGTGGGGAGTATTCCAACACACTCCTGACTTGTGCTTTGTAGATGATGGACAGACTTTGGGGAGTTAGGAGGTGAGTTACTCACCACAGTATTCCTAGCCTCTGACTTGCTGTTGTAGTCAATATTTATATCATGAGTCAAGTTGAGTTTCTGGTCAGTGGTAAACCCCAGGATGTTGACAGTAGGGAATTCAGTGATGGCCATTGTATGTAAAGGGGCAATGGTTAGACTGTCTCTTAGAGTCATACAGCTCTACAGCACTGAAACAGACCCTTCAGTCCAACTCATCCATGTCGACCAGATACCCTAAACTATTCTAGTCCCATTTGCCAGCATTTGGCCCATATTCCTCTAAACCCTTCCTATTCATGTACCCATCCAGATGCCTTTTAAATGTTGTAATCATACCAGCCTCTACCACTTCCTCTAGCGACTCATTCCATCCACGCACCCACCCTCTGCGTGGAAAAAGTTGCCCCTTAAGCCCTTTTGCATCTTTCCTCTCTCAATTTAAGCCCATGCCCTCTAGTTTTCGACACCCCAACCCTGGGGAAAAGACCTTGGCTATTCACCATATCCACACTCCTCATGATTTTATAAACCTCTATAAGGTTACCTCTGTTTGTGTTTCAGTTTGGAGTCAGACTGGTTTTATTTTTAAAGTAGGAATTTATAAAACACCAGACTGACCACTGAATTATAAATTCCTACTCTAGAAATAAAACCAGTCTGACTCCAAACCAAAACACAAACAGATTCTAAACAAGCCTCACACCTAACATGCATTGTCTGACCTAAAATGTCCACCTCTTCCTTACACTGATAAAACCTTTAGTTCTCTCAGGGCAGTGACTTGAAAGAAATTCAGGGATATATATATATTGAATATGTTAATCAATTAAAACCTTCTAACTGATTAAACAGCATCTGAGGTTTGTTTAATACATCCTCATCAGTGAGGTGACCCTTTGATCTTTTATTTATAAATACTGTGTTTGATGCCACTTCTCTCACTAACACCTAAAGGAGAAGCGAGGCTCTGAAAGCTTGTGTTTTCAAACAAACCTGTTGGCCTATAACCTGGCGTCATGTGATTTCTGGCCTCACATTTTTAAAGTTTAATCAAGAGACAGGTATAATCAAAAAAGAACCCACTCTACTCACTAACGTAGATTTACAAGTAGTAAGGTTACACACTAAGACTAGCCACTTAGCTGCTCCCCTACCATAAATGCCCCCACACAGGTTTCTCCAATGTCAGTTGTGAATTCCACCATTTATTTTTCTTAGATGAACTCCAATATCCAGAGATACTTGAAACCAAACAGCAGAGGCAGTTAGCTGTGCAGATTCACTGCTGGTTCAGACAGTTGTGCAGGTTTATTTCTCAGTCTGCTTCACTTCCCACCTGGTCACAGCTTTGTCTCTCTTCGTTGAGTTTCTCACCATGATAGGCGGTAGCTGACCACGTGCCCGGTCAGACTTTGAGTGGAGAAGGTTCAGTGGCGTTTCTGTGGCACAAATGTTACTTGATACTTGCCAGTCCAAGCCTGGTTATTGTCTAGGACTTGTTGCATTTGAACATGGACTGCTTCAGTATCTGAAGAGTCGTGAAAGGTGCTGAATATAGCGCAATCATCGGCAAACATCTCCACTTCTGACCTTATGATAGAGGGAAGGTCATTAAGATGCAGCTGATGATAGATGAGCCTCAGACACTACCCTGGGGAATTCCTGCAGAGATGTCCTGTAACAGACAAATAACCTCCAACAACCACAAGCATCTCCCTCTGTGCCAACAGTGGAGATTTTGCCCCCAATACCCTTTGATTCCAGATTTGATAGGGCTCCTTGATGCCACACCTTTGGAATTCAGCTCTTTTGTCCACATTTGAACCAAGGTGAGGAGCTGAGTGGCCCTGGCGGAACCCAAACTGGGCGTCACTGAGCAGGTTGTTGCCAAGCAGCACCTGCTTGGCAACACTGTTGGTGACACCTTAAATCACTTTACTGATGATCAAGAGTAGATTGATGGGGCAGTTATTAGCCAAGTTGTATTTGTCCTGCCTTTTGTGTACAGGACATACTTGGGCAATTTTCGATATTGCCAGGTAGATGCCAGCGTTGTAGTTGTACTGGAACAGCTTGGCCAGGGGTATGACAAGTTCAGAAGCACAAGTCTTCGGTACTTTAGATGGAGCGATGTCAGGGCCAACAGCGTTTGCAGTGTCCAGTGTCGCTAAGTGTTTCTTGATATCCGAAGTGAATCAATTTGTCTGAAGACCTGGTATCTGTAATGCTCGGGATCACTGGAGGAGGTTGAGATCGTTCATCCACTTGGCACTTCTGGCTGAGGATTGCTGCAAATACACTGGCCTTATCTTTTGTATTTGTGTTCTGAGCTCTTCTGTCATAGAGGAGGGGAATATTTATGGAGCCTCCTCCTCCATCGTGTTGTCTAATTGTCCACCACCATTCACGACTGGATGTGGCAGGACTGCAGAAGTTATTATGATCAGTTGCTTGCAAGATCATTTAACTCTGTTTATTACTTGCTGCTTATGCGGTTTGCCATGCAGTAGTCCCGTTTCGTAGCTTTATTATAAATCAGTGAGTCATAGAGTCATACAGCACAGAAAGAGACCCCAACTTGTCTGTGCCAACCAAATATTCCAATCTGACCTAGTCCCATTTGCCAGCATCTGCCCTGTATCATACTAAACTCTTCCTATTCATATGCAAATCATTTTAAATATTGTAATTGTACCAGCCTCCACCACTTCCTCTGGCAGCTCACTCCATACATGCACCACCCTCTGTGTGAAAAAGCTACCCATCAGGTCCTTTTTAAATCTTTCCCCTCTCACCTTAAACCAATGCCCTCTAGCTTTGGACTTGCACCCACACCCCCCTTAGGAAAAAGACCTTAGCTATTCACCCAATATATGCCCCTCATGTTTTTATTTACTTCTATAAAGGTCACCGCCCAGCCTCCATTAGTCGATCCTAAAATGGCACATTCCCATCCAATCTTGCAATTTACTGACAAACCCAGGTCCATGCAAATTCTGACCTATGATTCCATGTAGATTGTCCCTTGTCATTACCAGCATCAAAAAGGCTCCTCAACATAGGTTTTACATCTAGTTAAAACTAATATAAATCTTTCTAATAGTGTGTTTTAGCAAAGATCTGTAGCTTGGGTTGGGGTTGGAGTTGTTGGTTAGTTCACCGAGCTGACCGGTTTCTGTGCAAATGTTTCATCTCCCTTCTAGGTGACATTGTCAGTGCTGTGTAGTCTCTGTTGAAGCGCTGTTGCTCTGTCCCACTCTGAATTTATATGGTCCAGTCTGTCATGGTGGGCAGTCTTGTTTCCGGTTTTGTACTGTAAAGATACGTAGATGGGGTCTATTTCAACATGTTTGTTAATTGCATCGATAGTTGAAATACCTCAGAGCTGCGCAAAACCAAACAGGAACACCTAACAGAGTCTTTGCAAACAATGTTCATCCTAACAGCTTCATCCGCCGATGCCTGGCAAACAAACAACACCAAGAAGAGACTGTACACTCCCAACACACTGGCCACCCCACCCTATGTTAGAAACACATGAGAACTGACTACAAGACTCCTATGACCTCTTGGAATAAGGACAGCACACAAACCAACAGCCAAACTTTGCCAGTTACTCTCAAAGGCAAAAGACCCCATACCCACAATCAGGAGGACAAATGTGACACATAAAATACCATGCAGCAACTGCACGAAACACTACATAGGACAGACAGGCAGGAAACACGCCACCAGGATACATGAACACCAACTCGCAGCAAAAACAGCACGCCCAATTCTACCTCCTTTCATTCATTTTGACAGAGAAGGACATCAATTTGACTGGGACAAAGTTACAGTACTGGGACAAGCAAGACAATGACAAGCACGAGAATTCCTGGAGGCCTGGCTTTCAGAGTGGGAGCGAACAACAGCGTTTCAACGGAGGCTACACAGCACTGACGATATCATCTAGAAGGGAGATGAAACATTTGCATGAAAACCAGTCAGCTCGGCAAACCAACCAACAACTTCAACTGCAACCCGAGCTACAGATCTTCTTTAAAACGTTAAACACCTACAGATGAAACATGCTCAAACGAGCCCAAAAATGGGAAACCTATGCCAACTGGCCGAGCACTACCCGTGAACCACTCAATTTTCTACATAAATACCTCAGAAACCAGGTACTACCTCGCAGCGTCAAATACAGCCCCTTAACAACTCACAAGCAAGAAAAACAGCTAAACAAAATGGCCGCAGGATGCTACAAGTTATGATAACTGACACCCATAACCGCCTCCACAAATATGAACGAGAAATTTTGCGCCAAAAATCTTTATACTCGAACTCAACCAACCAAGAATGGACCACAACTCTCGAACAGGCCATCCAGGTCAAGCAAAACAGGACCAGAACCAAAAAGAGACTCACACTACAAGAAAAACAGACAAAACTGATGCATAGCAATGACAAGAACAAACCAGAGACATGGATAAGAAATTTATGAGGCAGACACCTTACAGAAGCCAAGAAAACTGTCCTAACACAAGGACTTAACTATAACTATAAGGACGCTAACAAAACAGATTTCCTGGCTGTGCTCGAGGCTACACTGAAATCTAATGGACTCATAGAAGAAACGCAACTGGCTATCCGACAAACCATAGTCCCTACACTGAACCAGAGAAGCCAGGCAAACACACTCAACACATCAGAAAGAAAAGCCCTCGAAGGACTAAAGAAGGACATGAATATCATAATCTTACCAGCAGACAAAGACCGCTTGACGGTTATAATGAACAAATCGGACTACATTGAAAAAGCACAAAACCTACTTGCAGGTACCAGAACTTACCAAGAGAGGGAGTCAGAGCCCACACCACAGTCCGGGAACAGAATCACCCACACACTAAAGAAATTACAACAGGCAGGCCAAATAACAAGAACAGACTTCCTAAAAATGAAACCCGATGGATCAAACATCCCCCGATTCTACGGACTACACAAAGTACACAAACCTGACATTCCCCTCAGACCCATAGCTTCCCTGCTGGGCACACCAACACACAGGCTAGCCAAGGAGTTACAACACAGGCTAAAACATCTCACCAACAGATCGACCCACTCCATACACTCAGCACAGGAATTCCTGGACAACATTAGGAACATAAAAATTGATACAAAGGAAATGATAGTATCCTTTGATGTTACAGCAGTATTCACCTCTATCGATATGACATGAGCAAAAGAGACTCTGGCCACATTACTGGACAATCCAAAAACACAAACCTCCAATGAAACCATCAGCAAGGACAGCATACTAAAATTCCCAGACGTATGCCTTACCACACACTTTCTTCTTCAACAGCCAGGTATATGAACAAATTAATGGAACACCCGTGGGTTCACCCATTCTCAGGGCTCACAGCAGAAGCTGTTATGCAAAGACTGGAACGCACAACACCACCCTAAATCCAGCTTAAACTATGGGTTAGATATGTGGACGATACCGTCGCGATCATTAAACGAGCCAAGTTAGAAGAAACACACCACCTTATTAACAGCATATTCATCAGGATTGAGTTCACCAAGAAAGAAGAGAACAACAAACCCGTTTCTAGACATAATGGTGGAACTAATGGACAGTAGAGAATTCTTTACCAGCATATACGGAAAGACTACGCACACAGACCAAGTCCTGAATTACAACAGTAACCACCTCAGCGTCCAAAGAGTTGTGTCAATTCTCTGTTTAAACAAGCGATAATTCACTGCAACACCCTGGAGCTGTGCAAAACTGAAGAGGAACACCTATACAGAGTCTTTGCAAACAATGTTTATCCTAACAGCTTCATCTGCCAATGCCTGGCAAACTTACAACACCAAGAAGACACTGTACGCTCCCAACACACTGGCCACCCTACCCTATGTTAGGAACACTAACTCATAGCAAACGGCACGACCAATTCTCCTTCATTTCGATACACTCCAACTTGGAAGGACATCAATTTGACTGAGACAAAGTTACAGCACTAGGACAAGCGTGATAAAGACAAGCACGAGAAATAATGGAGGCCTGGTTTTCAACCACCGATGCAATTAGCAAACATGTTGAAATACACCCCATCCACTTACCACTACTGTACAAAACTGGAAACAAGATGCTCCCCATGACATACCGGGCCATATAAATTCACAGCGGGACAAAACAACAGCGCTTCAACAGAGGCTACACAGCACTGATGGTCACATAGACGGGAGATGAAATGTTTGCACGAAAACCAGTCAGCTCGGCGAACCAACCAACAACTCCTTTCTCAGTCTGCATAAACTGCAGTATGACGTGGCTCAAATGTCACAAGATGTTTAATTGCTGACTCATTCATTTTCTAAAACCAGCTGCTACAACCTTATTGCACTCTGTCAATCTTCCACAAAAATGTAACATCAAAATGCTCCTGCAGTGATTGTCATGAGGTCAGTCAGGTGTACTTCACAGAAAATGAGTTCCCCAGTTGGGGCTGTCAATCTTGTCCAATCAGGGAGCCCTGGCTGACAGATAAGAACAGGAGTGTCAGAGGTTCAGTTCACTCTGAGAGCTAGCTGAGGAAGCTGGATCAGTGTCATGGACTCTCCATCTGTAAATAAAGGGTGACTTGGTGGCAGCATACCAGCCTCTGTGGAGTTATTTCAGTTCCTATGATATTATGATGCATAATCTGCAGAGGAAATCAACCAGGTACTTTGGAAATAATTTGTCCCCTTGATCAGTCACTTCGAGAATCAGCTAACAACCATGGAAATCCTCAAAAGCAAATCGTCGATCTAAACTCTACTACTTCCAAGCACCCAATCTTGAACACCGGACCTGCTTCATGAATTTGTCTAACATGTTTCGGCAGCTCTCCGGCCAGATTCACAACAACTACAAAATCATATTGCTGCCTCAGCAATAAAGCAGCAGCAAATAGTAATAGCAAGGCTCTGCATTCCTCATATCATTCTGAATAGACTACTTTCCCTGTAGCAAGAATACCAGGAACTTGGCTGGATCTTACCAGCCCAAGAAACAAGTTGTAAGTGGAGCAGTGGAAAATGAGGGGAGCTCTCATAGAGATGTTTCCCCAGGAGACAATATAGGAACAGACTGAGAACTGGTCCATACTCCAAGGGGACAAGGTAGCCATTTTGAGCAACTCCTTATATTTCATTGACAGTACAGCTACGCTCCACTCACCTCAAACCTCCCAAATTACCATCGGCTATTGGCCAAGTCATCTACTCACTCAAGGCCTAGTGGCAAGCCAGGGTCCCCACCACAATATCAGAGTCACAAGGATATAAGGCCATCAGTGAGGATTTCCCTCTCATCTCAATGTCCCCACCAGTTTTGGAGGTCTTCAGTGCAACCTTTCTTTGTCAACCAAAGGCAACCTTGTAATTTCCAAGCTGATTCAACGAGGCCCTCACCTCCCGATGGGGCTGCCGAGATCGCAGACCTGTCAGCCCTCCCGAGTGGTTTCCCAAACGTAGCAGCATACCCTCTGACTGGGGACAAAAACGTAGCAGGCAGGCAGGATTCAGGCAAGTGGAAGATGTTTATTCAAGCAGAAACCATTTGAAGCAGGGAGAGGGCCAAAGGTCTTCCCTGAATCTGGCCTCAACATCAGAAAGCAAGTTTTTCCCTTACTCTTTGGCTCAGGAAGAGAGATCAATGGCACACCCTGATTTTTACAGTGAAAATACTTCATTTTATACATTTTCTGTTACAATAATCAAATACAGCATAGTCACTGTCCTACCCTCTTAATCCATACACCCAATCCCGTGGGATACCTAATCAATGATGGGCATTCCTAGGGACAGCCCCAGGTTCCAATGGTCTTATGGCATTTACCAGATATATGGACGGAAAATATTCAACATGGTGCTCAGTTACGAGTGGTGTACCACAAAGATCTGTTCTGGGTCCTCTTCTATTTGTGATTTTTGTAAATGATTTGGATGTAGGAGTGGAAGGGTGGATTAGTAAGTTCGCGGACGATACGAAGGTGGGTCACGTTGTGGACAGTGCGGAGGGCTGTTCTAGGTTACAAAGGGACATTGCTAGGATGCAGAGCTGGGCTGAGAAGTGGCAGATGGAGTTTAACCCTGAAAAGTGTGAGGTGGTTCATTCTGGAAGGACAAATCTGAAAGCAGAATACAGGGTTAACAGAAAGATTCCTGGCAGTGTGGAGGAGCAGAGGGATCTCGGGGTTCATGTCCACAGTTCCCTGAAAGCTGCCACCCAGGTGGATAGAGTTGTTAAGAAGGCGTATGGTGTGTTAGCTTTTATTAATAGAGGGATTGAGTTCAAGAGCCATGAAGTAATGCTCCAGCTATACAAAACCCTGGTTCGGCCACATCTAGAGTATTGTGTCCAGTTCTGGTCGCCTCATTACAGGAAAGATGTGGAAGCGTCGGAAAAGGTGCAGAGGAGATTTACCAGGATGTTGCCTGGAATGGAGGGAAGGTCTTACGAGGAAAGGTTGAGAGAGCTAGGGTTTTTCTCTTTAGAACGATGAAGGATGAGAGGTGACCTGATAGAGGTGTACAAAGTGATGAAAGGTATAGATAGAGTGGACAGCCAGAGACGTTTTCCTGGGGTGGAGGTAGCTATTATGAGGGGGCATAGTTTAAAAGTGAGTGGAGATAGATATAGGGGAGACGTCAGAGGTAGGTTCTTTACTCAGAGAGTGGTAGGGGCGTGGAATGCATTATCAGACAGGGTAGTGGAGTCGGCCTCATTAGGGGCATTTAAGCGGCTATTAGATAGGCATATGGATGATAGTATAAGGTAGGGGTGGAGGTTAGACAGACCTTAGGATTAGGGTAAAATTTCAGCACAACATCGTGGGCCGAAGGACCTGTACTGTGCTGTACAGTTCTATGTTCTATGTAGATACTGTAATCTCTAGGCTTGGGGTCTTTCTATGCATCCTATTCATTCACATTCCAAAGTTGCTGGCTAACACCTTCAGATCTGTTTCAGGCTGCTTATCTCTAAGGACAGTGTGAATTCTATTATTCGTTGTACTACATGTGCTTTCTTTGATCAAATTCAGCCATTCCTCTACTATTTCCCACTTTCCTAACTGTATATGCGAAAATACAAAAGACACCTAGTTTTAACTATATGCTATAAGGTTAATTTCTATTGTAAATTTAGTTACAAAACGTAAAGTTGTACAGCTACTTCTACCGTTAGCACTTTGTAATTAATGCGTTGTGAACAATCTATCTTGCTCAGGGCGTTAGATTAGGTGTTTCCTAAGGCTAATTAACTTTCACATCTAGGTTTTAGTGCTTGTCCCCTAATGCTTGTATTATATTCTGGTTATATGTTGGAAACTACTTCTATGATTATCTGAATAGTCTTTAACTGAAGCCTATTTCTTAAAACTATAGGTAAAAAGCTAATTACTGCAAAATACCTTTAGCTGTTGTCTTTGCAGCTGCTTAGGGAGTTAATCTTGGCTGGTTCATGGGCTGAGACCTGCACCTGGTGCTTTTCATTTATCTGTTCTTTGGCATTCTCTTATCAAAACTGTCTCAAACGGTTAGTAGTAAGGCTCTTTGCTAACCTTGGAGTAGTCTTGTTCAAAAGTGAAAGACATTGGTACCTTAAATGTTAGAGCAGGCTGTCCCATTTTGTTTTAATCCTATCAGCCATATTGTGTCTTTCAAACACGGGCCGCTTTGGTGTAAGCGGGTACGGGTCACTTTGTATGGACAGGTACAGGTCACCCCTACACCAAAGCTGCTGGCCCACTGCTGTCCATTATAGGGAGAAGTGGAAGGATCATCTGCTTCCAGCACATGAGGTTTCAAGTCCCTCAGTTGGTTCTGATACCTACAGGAAAATCCAGCTTCGAGTTACCTCTCAAGGTGTTGAGTGTCAGAAATAAACGTGGTTTTTTTTAAGATGTAGCGCCTGTCTAAGAATCTAAATAATTGTAAAAGTAGAGAAAGCTTTAAGGTTTTAGCAAAGATTTGTAGCTCACGTTGTGAGTGAGGTTGCTGATTCGCTCGCGGAGCTGGTTTGTTTTCATTCAGACGTTTCGTCACCATGCTAGGTAACATTATCAGTGAGACCTCCAATGAAGCAATGTTTTTCTACTCCACTTGGAATTTATACTGTTCGGGTCCATTATGGTGAGTAGTATATAATCCCATTTACAAACCCATACAGAACAGAACTGGAAATGACACTATTCACCATAACAGGCCAGAGAGTATAAATTCCAAGCAGAGTAGAACAACATCACTTCATCGGAGGCCTCACTGATAATGTCACCTTGCATGGTGACGAAACATCTGACGGAAAACAAACCAGCTCGGCAAGCAAGTCAGTGCAGAAGGCTTTGCAAGCATGATGGTTAAGGTACAATGATAAAGTAAAGAGGCAATTAAGATGCTGAATTTGTTAGTACAGGAATAAGATACAAGTAAAAAGGTGTAACTCTGTAAAGAGCTGAGTGCTTCAAGCAGTTCTGCTTAACTCTTGAAAGCGATGAACTTAGAGGGCTATGGAGATAGGGCTTGAGAATTACACTGGCTTGGTAGCTCTTTCGGCAGCCCAGTACAACTCCTATACTGTAAAATTCTGCAATTCTACACCTAATTTTTGAGAAGCAGCTTTTATTTGTGAGTGAGTGCAGAGGTAAGAAAATAAAATGATTCCAGGCATCTTAATTACCTATCAACGGTTGTACTAGGTTTGATTTCCAAGAACAAGGTTAACTTACTTGATTTTTTATGATAAGTTTGATTTTTTTTTAAGAATACTGGATCGGGCAAATTGTGCCCTAGAATTAAGAATATAAATGCCAGACAATATTAAGAAACAAACTGAAGGTCACTTGGAATTTTGTATAAACTCACCAATTTTTTGTCCAGGCACAGACACTCTGATTCCTTTAGAGCTAAATAACAGATCAATGATAAAAATTGTCAGTGAAAGGAACAATTTCTCCTTTGTAATCATTAACAGTGCTTTAATGTAATGTACATAGCTGGGAGATAGTTTAGTTCCAATGGAAACCAGCTTACAAAAAACAGAAGCAGAATATCCTCCTTTACCTGAGCCTAAACTTTCAAAAACAGAGTGAGCTCAGTTTAGAGAATAGAAATTTTAAAAACAAGAATTTGAATTTCTTGTTGAATTCATTGAATTGAATTCATTTTTGAAACAAGAATCCAAACCATTTCTCATTTTATTGGAGGCGAACTGAGAGACGGGGGGCATTCTGATCACTGAAACTCGATTAGTCATTTCAATATTTAAAAAAGGCCACGTGCCTTCATTTTAACACCCACTGTATTTTTAACTCATGTCAGCTCGGTTTCCCAGGGCTTAGGAAATCTCAGCTGAAATGAGGCATGAAGGGCCAATCCAAGTGATATATGGTTAAAAGAACATGCAAATGAAGCAGCCTGATTTGTGAAAAAAAAGCTTCTTCGCTCAATAAGGAGTTAAGGCATGGAATGCACTGCATTCTGAAAATGTGGTGGAGGCAGGCTCATTTGAGGTATTTAATAGAAATGGTGTGCAGGGATTGGCACTAGGGAATAGAACCCATACAGGCACAATGGGCTGAATGGCCTCCCCTGCACCATAACAGTTCTGTAATTCTGTGATGTGGCTTTACAGCACAATCTGTAGGCCAGGAGCAGCAGGAATGTTTTGTCCAGCCTTCCAACATTCCCCTCAATCTGTCTGCTCCCTCCTAACCGCTATCCCGAAATAACATTCCACACACCCCCAGAATTACCAGATCCCAGTCCAGCATTTGCAAGCTCTAACTATATCTCTCGGCACCTAATAGGTCTTCAGAATTTTAATCAGGCTGGTTGCAAACATGAAACCAAGAAGAAGAAATTTAAAGTCGAATCAGAGATAGTAGGAACTGCAGATGCTGGAGAATCCGAGACAACAAGGTGCAGGGCTGGATGAACACAGCAGGCCAAGCAGCATCATAGGAGCAGAGAGGCTGACGTTTCGGGCCTAGACCCTTCATCAGAAAAGCCAGTTTAACTGCATGGGCTTCCACTCTTCTCAATAACTGAACCTCAAAACAGTTTCATCCGAGCACAGAATGAGATGCCGGCCTATAATTTATAGTCACAGTCA
The DNA here is from genome assembly GCF_021869965.1 of Rhincodon typus. NCBI lineage: Eukaryota > Metazoa > Chordata > Chondrichthyes > Orectolobiformes > Rhincodontidae > Rhincodon > Rhincodon typus. Next base: position 55,039,236 of record NC_063341.1, on the reverse strand, counting down.
GACTGTTTTGTTACCCTGTGGCAATGAGAGACACTTCACTTATACACCGCAGAATAATTTGGCTAGCTTTCAAAGATTTAATTATTCAGAGGATAATGAGAAACCGTACAAACAGCACTGTGATCTTCTCTTTTCCAAACGTGTTATTAATTACATCCTTATTTTCCCTGCAGTTGGGAATCACAATGTCAACATTACAGCTAAAGATTTTTTCAATTGATACTGAAAGACAACACTTTTAAATAAAAAAACCTACTGTAGTTGCAAAAAAAAATGAATAAAGATACTCTCTCTACCCACAACGACACAAAAGACACAGAATGCCAAATGGTAGTGTTGTAGAATGGGGCCCGGCATATTCCACTGAAGTGGTGAAATGTAGACTTCTTTGTGACAGCAAACAGGAACAGAACGAAAAGAAAATGATGAAGAAAAATACAAGGTAACTGCAGGGACAGAAAAATCAAATGCAAAATTAAATCAAGCTGCTCCTGCCTGTCTTAGTAATCACCTTAACAGCATCTGATTCCCAGGTGCTCCATCCAATTAATATAATCGGGTGTGACGGTGACCTGAATGAGTGTATTTCAGGTGAAGTATTTAAAAGTGGATCAAACCTAGTGGGTTTTGAATGCTCAGTGGTTGAACATATTCAAGATTGTATTTAAAAATATAGGTGACTGATAAGGGAATTAAGGGATGTGAGGATAGTGCAGGAAGTCATGAAGTGTTTCTCCTACCTTCACTCTAACTTCTTAATCAACAGACCAAGTTGCAAGCATTTCCTTTCGTAAGTTTCTGTACGTTCACAGGATGCAATTCTCTCTTTAATTCTCTGAGACACACAGACACAGGCCAATGCACTGATTTTTTTTTTCAGGGGGGAACTTAAAAAGCTCAGGGGGGTACAATGCAGAAGGCCATTCAGCCCATCGTATCTCAGATGAGTCTCCAAGTGAGTATCTCACCTAGTGCCATTCTTCCTTTAATCCTTGTTCCTTTTACATAACCATCTACTGCTGTTTGAATATGCCAATTAAACCTACCTCCACTAGATTCTCATGCAGTATATTCTAGACCCTAAACTCTTGGTTGTGTGGAAAAGCTTTTCCTGGTAGCTATTTTGCTTCTTTTATTAATCACATAAAATCTGTGCCCCCTCCATTTCTTGATCTTTAGGACCGAGTACTTTTAGCTGAATTTACACTGTCCAGATCTCATACTTCAAAAAAAGATCACCTCTCTGCCTTCCATTCTCCAGGGAAAACAGTCTCAACTCCAGCCATCTATCCAACTACACAGCTGCAATTCCTCATTCACAAATCACTGGCACTTTCTGATAGGTCTCATCAGTTGCAAAGTGCACGTGCTTCCGAGCCACAACAAACATGTATTGTGAGACACACCCATCAGCAGCAGATGCTAAGATTCAGCAAATATTCCTGCTGATTATGGGGGGGAGCCAGAAGTGAAGAAATTAAGACAGGGTCGTGAACAAAGCGTTTGGTATACTTGCCTTTATTGGTCAGTGCATGGAATATAGGAGTTGGGAAGTCACGTTGCAGTTGTACAGGACCTTCACGAGGTCACTTTTGGAATACTGCATTCAATTCCAGTCTCCATGCTATAGGAAAGATGTTGTGAAACTTGAAAGTTTTCAGAAAAGCTTTACAAGGATATTGCCAGGGTTGGAGGTTTTGAGCTATTGGGAGAGGCTGAATAGGCTGGGACTATTTTCCCTAGAGCATCAGAGGCTAAATACCTTATACAGGTTTATAAAATCATGACGGGCATGGATAGGGTGAATGGCCAAGGGCTTTTCCCCACAGTAGGGGAGTACAAAACCAGAAGGTGTTTAAGGTGAGAGAGGAGAGATTTAAAAGTGACCCGAGACGCATTTTTCACATAGAGGGTGGTGTATATATTGAACAAGCTGCCAGAGGAAGTCATGGAGGCTGGTACAATTTCAACATTTAAAAGGCATCTGGATGGGTATATGAATAGGAAAGGTTTAGAGGAATATGGGCCAAATGCTAGCAAATGGGACTAGATTAATTTAGGGTATCTGGTCAATGTAGACAAGTTGACAGAAGGGTTTATTTCTGTGCTGTGCATCTCTATGACTGTATGGTGACTTTGACAGCCACAACAGATCCAGTGACAGGGGTGCTTCTTCCAGAAGGCTGCGTATATCAGTGACCACCTAATGTGAAACCCTGAACCTCCTGCGGCACCAGTGCCAGAAATGTCAACGGAGCTCATCCTCTGTTGCAAACTTGATTTGGAGATTAACCTCAGAGAACTGAATGCAGGAGTTGGCAGGTCATGTTGCAGCCATACAGGACATTGGTTAGGCCATTTTTGGAATACTGTGTTCAATTCTGAGAAGTCAGGTTACATGTGAATGATGTGCGATGCAGTTCTGCACATGTAGTTTCTCCTGTGAAATGGAAGATTGGAGCTGATCCTCCTTTTGCTGTTCATCTTAGTCCTCACCTAAGGTCCAAGGTAAAGTCGCACATACAGGGCAATCATTCTGAACTGATTCTTGACAGACACAAAGTGACAAGGAGGTCCAGAAAACTCCAAGGCAGTGATAGTGATGTCCAAAATGTTACAAAGCAGTGAAAGCATATGATAAAATAAAACAAAGAATTGTGGATGCTGGAAATTTGAAGCCAAAACAGAAACAGCTAGAGAAACTCAGCAGGTCTCACAGCATCATGACTGATGCTGCCAGATTTGAGTTTCTTCAACCAATTTTATTTTGGAAACCATGTGCTCATCAGTTCTGTGAACACATAGATGCAATGTTCATTTGCTTATTCACCTTGACTTCTGGCAAGTTCCAGAGGCTGGGGAAACACTCAAATGCAAGAATTAAATTCAACTAGCATAACTGAAACAGCCATTAATTGCCTTTAATATGTTAAAATTGGCTGGTGATTTGCAAGAATAGCAGCAGAAAGTTGAGTTTGAAAATAATTGGCCTCTGCTAGCTTTCTGACATATAATCTCAGCCCTTTTCAATGGCTACTTGACCAAAAATCCACAGTTTTTGTTTATAAAGATCAAACCGTCTCCCTGACCCCACCATTGTAAGTCAAATCACAAGCGATCTAAGATCCTTGGGTGGCACAGTAGCCCAGTGGTTAGCACTGCTGCCTCACAGTGCCAGGGATCTGGGTTCAATTCCACCCTTGGGCAACTGTCTATGTGGAGTTTGCATATTCTCCCCGTGACTGCGTAGGTTTCCTCCCACAGTCCAAAGATATGCAAGTTAGGTAGATTGGCCATGCTAAATTGCCCCGTAGTGTCCACAGATGTGTAGGTTAGGTGGGTTAGCCATAGGAAACACAGGGTTACAGGGATAGGGTGGGGGGATGTGTCTGGGCCGGATGCTGTTCGGAGGGTAAGTGTGGACTCATTGGGCCGAACAGCGTGTTTCCACACTGTAGGGATTCTACGAAAGAAATCCTGGTGATAACAGGACTATTAGGAAATCAAACATATCAACACGAGTTAAGTCTTGGCTCAAAGTAAACTGTATACTTACCTCAATCGATTTTCAGTTGGTTTGAAGCCACAGATTCCACAAAATGCAGCTGGCACCCGGATGCTGCCACCAATATCACTCCCAATGCCAAAGACTGAACCACCAGATGCGATCAGAGCACTCTCACCACCAGATGACCCGCCGGGTGTACGTTTGTGGTCATGTGGGTTGATGGTTTGCCCAAAAATAGGGTTACTGCAGTCAAAGCTTTAACAAAAAAAAACAAAATTTATCCTCATCATGAACAGTTTTATATTTCTCAGCCTTTCCTAGATTTTGGTCTCTTACACTCAGGATACCACAGATAAAAAACTTAGCCCTTTCTAGGCACATACCAATGTTATTCAAAAACCAGGGCAAGGAGGTGATTTCACCCATTGATTTTGCACCCTGCTGAAAAGCAGCTATCCCATCTGGGTCAGACTCTGATAACATGTGTAAAAGACCACTTGCTTGCTCAGGATTATATAAGTGAGTTTGTTTACACAAGTGGAGACAACAGTTGACTTTGCTTGATTGACATCTCCATGAGGATATAAAGTTCTTTTTTGTGATCACTTTTGTCAATGTCTCAATGTTTAGATATTTTCCTATCAACCCTGTTCAGAGATGGTATTACACACTTTTGGAGCAGATGAGACTTGAACCCATCCTCCTGACTCAGGAGGTAGGGGCACAAGAGCCTATCTCAACATCTTTTAAGTTTTTTTATTTAACTTAATTTTCTAATCAATCAGTTCAGAGATGTTATGGCACACCTCTGGAGCAGGTGGGACTTGAATCCAGGTCTCTTGGTCCAGGGGTAGTGGCACTACCACCGTGCCACAAGAGGGGCCCCCCTGCCTCAATATGTAATTGTACACGGTTAAGATGTGTCGGGTGCATAAACCTTTGTTATTAATATTTTAACACTTCTATTTGGGGGGGGGCGAGGAGGCGGTGGTGGTGGTGTTGGGGAAATGGTGTTCCTAAAACCCTAAGGGTAAGAACAGGGGACTTTTTTTTCCTAAGTAGTTTCATGTATGTCATTGTTACCATAGCATTGACTGATTCTGTGCCTTGTGTATTTAGCAGAGGGTATGAGAGGCCATTGAAGGTAGTGGCATGAGTTGGCACGCGGAAGGAGAGCAAGAGGATGTGAAGGAAGAAGGATGGTGAGCCTAAAATGTAAGCAAAACAACAGTAACGCAATCCAAGAGAGCTGAAGCACACTTTTTAACCAGGCTACTTTGGAACTTGGCTGCTCCTTTAGCTTGCTTCCAGGGGCAGTAGGTCTACTGTGTCCTACACCCTACTCCTGGAGTGAAGATCACCCCATTGGGAACAGTCTGCACCACGCCATGAGTGACAAGCCAGGGAATTTCCCAACTCCCGCTACCTGTGTCCACAGTAAAAGTCTAGCCATTGGATTAGTTGCAAATTCCCCCAAAAGTTATTTGTTCATTTATGTATGTGGAAGTAGTGTGAACTAATGCCGATTGGTGTGTTAAAAAGGAGAGGGGAAAGACAAGGCATAGAAGGGAGAATGACAGCATGGATTGACGGAATATTAAACACAGAGTCAGAGTCATTGTTATGACTAACAGGAGAGAGAACCAGAAAAATCTCAGGGAGACAAAGTTTGGGATGTTTGGAGTAGAAGGCTGCTTGTGCTCTTTGAGCTATCACGTAGGATGCAGAAGGGAGGATGATCTCCAGTCAAAGAAATGTGTCCTGTGGCAATTCAAAGACGTGAAAATTTTTAAAAGTGGGGCAACATGGTAGGTCAGTGGTTGGCACTGTTGCCTCACAGCACCAGGGAGCCAGGTTCGATTCTAACCTCGGGCGGCTTTGTGTGTGGAGTTTGCAAATTCTCCCTGTGTCTGCGTGGGTTTCCTCCCACCGTCCAAAGATGTGCAGGTTAGGTGGATTGGCCGTGCTAAATTGCCCATAGTGTTCAGGGATGTGCAGTCTAGGTGAATTAGCCGTGGGAAATGCAGGGTTACAGGGACAGGGTAGGGGGTGCAGGTCTGGGGTGGGATGCTCTTCAGAGGGTCAGTAGGGACTTGATGGGCCAAAAGACCTTCTAACAACTCTAGTGATTCTATGGATTCTACAATTCAACAGTCATTGATGATTGCGCTGCTGTGCACCACTGTAGGGGGAATGTTAAATGGGTGGTGTGCCAATCATAACAGTTTGCCTGAACCTGGATGGTGACCAGCTTCTCTTGTGTTACCGTGGCTGCACTCATCCAGGTAAGTGAAGAATTTAAATGACATACTCCTGCACCAACCGAGATCGATTTGTTCAGACCTTATTGAGGAGCAACCTGAAACCTTACTGATTTGTACGATTCCATACTATTCCAAGCCATGCCGTAGCTACTGCACTGTCAATGGATGAGGGGTAGGGAGAAAAATGGCAATTAAATATAGCTCAAACGAAGCACAGAGGGTAGGACAATCTCTCTAAAACAAAACAAAAAGGATGTTTCATTGATAATGTTAGACGCTGACATAAAAAACTGCAATAACTAAATGACTGCCACACCAAACAAATAGTTTTTGTGTATTCAAATCACCCATTCGACAATGACAACTGGAGACAAGGGATCCAAAATTTCAGGTTATTAGGTTCTGAATACCAAATAGGATCTCAAACAATGTGGCTGCAAGCCAAGCCATGCACTTCCATACCTCCTTGCAAAGCTGCAAGGAGAAATCGCTGAGTCATAATCTTCCACGACCATTAAAGATCCTCTCCCTCTGTTTCCTGAGAACTCTTGAATTGGCTTTCAGCAGTAAGGCTCCTGCTGTAGTGATTTCTCCTTGCAACTTTGATCATACAAATCAGTAAGGCTCAAAATGGTCGAAGCAAATCAATCTCAGTTGGGGCAGGAATATGTCACTTAATTCTCCACTTACGTGGATGTGCGCAGCCATAACAACACATGAGAAGCTGGACACTACCCAGGTCAAGGCAACCTGTTATGATTGGCACCTCATCCATTAAACATGCGCCCCACAGTGATACACAGCAGCACAATCGTCAGCTGTTGAATCATAGGATTCCTATAGTTGTTAGCAGACCATTCGGCCCATCAAGTCTGCAGTGACCTTCTGAACAGCATTCCACCAAGACTTGTACCCCCTACCCTATCCCTGCATTTCCCATGACTAATCCACCTATCCTGCACATCAGGAGAATGTGCAAATTCCACACAGACAGTCGCCCGAGCTTGGAAGTGAACCCAGGTCCCTGGCGCTGTGAGGCAAGAGTGCTAACCACTGAACCACTGCACCACCCCACTTTTAAACTTAATTTAAAATAGAAAATAAAGGAATTAAGAAAGACTTTGAGATGTTAACTATTACTTTATTTCTTTTTTCTAAAAAAAGACATTCTATGAAGGTTATGCTTAACTTTTTAAACTCTGTTTCTCTTACTACTTAGTACCTGTTTTTTTGTAGGTACCTTTGTACCTAAGATTGTGCTATGTGTGGTGACATTATACACTTTTCACTGTACTCCCGTACTTCTGTACTTGAGTACGCATGACAATAAAATCTAAATCTAAATCTAAATAATTCTGCTCCTATACCTTATGGTCTTATGATCACACAGATTCAGAACTGAACTCAAACTGCACATGTGTAAGAGTTGTACAGTCCCTACAAGGCACACACTTCCTTTGCTTGTGACGTTTTGCTTCTTGTAGTTATGTTGCGTGACAGCAATTTTAGTTTTTACAATAATTTGCTGTATTTTTACACAAGCAGGTGATCATTTTGACAACTCCTTTATTCACAATGTACAGTGAACTATATTAAAACATATACTTTTTCCTAATGTTGAAGTTTCCTTTAGCTGATAAAGTATCAGCAGCCTCTAACTGCAATAATACATGATTACCTTAGCAAAGACTGAGGGACATTCGTTTTCACAAAAGGAATAGCCCCTTGTTTCTTCAGCACTTGGACCAAGACACTGTCTTCAGCTGCAGGCTGGTGTAAGAATTTCTTCAGTCCACATGTTGAATCATGACCCTGTGTTAAAAAATAAAATGTCTCTTGAAAAACAATATTCTTTTCCTATTTCACTTAGGACAGCAGAAACTAGTTAAAATCAAGATTGGATATATTGTCGATTTTTGCTCCCTTGCCTGAGCCTGAGGAAAATTTGCCTGGGAAAACGTGGATCTGTCTGGATGTTTTAGGAGTTTAGCAATGACTCAATATTCCCAAGAGAAAGACATGTCCAATTTTAGGGATCTACATGCAACTGAACCCAGAAAAAAATCCAAATAGGGCCCTTACATCTCCCTTCTATAGCTGCTTGAAGCTTGCATATGGTCTGTGCACAAACAGCTAACTCACCTTAAAGAATGCCTAGGAAAATCTCTGAGCAATAATAAAAAAAGTTAAATTATTGTAAACAAATATCTTCTGGGATGCAAACCATCTGCAACAGCAGTAGCACATTTCATTGGAAGGAACAAACATTTGTCTATAATCATGCCTTCCTGCAACATTGAACCATTCAATCATTCAAAAACCAGAAATACTTTCAGAGCAAAAAACATTTTTTTTATTCATTTGTGGGATGTGGGTGTTGCTGGCTGGTCAGCATTTCTAGCCCATCCTTAGCTGCCCTTGAGAAGGTGGTGGTGAGCTGGCTTCTTGAACTGCTGCAGTCCTCCAACTGTGCGTTGACCCACAATGCTATTAGGGAGGGATTTCCAGGATTTTGACCCAGCGACAGTGAAGGAATGGCGATATATTTCCAAGTCAGGATGGCGAGTGACTTGGAGGGGAACTTGGAGGTGGTGGTGTGCCCATATATCTGCTGCCCTTGTCCTTCTCGATGGAAGTGGTCGTGGGTATGGAAGGTGCTGAGGATCTTTGGTGAATTTCTGCAGTGCATCTTGTAGATAGTACACACTGCTGCTACTGAGCGTCGGTGGTGGAGAGAATGAATGCTTGTGGATGTAGTGCCAATCAAGCAGGCTGCTTTGTCCTGGACGGTGTCAAGCTTCTTGAGTGTTGTTGGGGCTGCCCTCATCCAGGCAAGTGGGGAGTATTCTTACTGAAAAATAGGTTATAAGAGGCAACTGCATGCAATCAATGGGCAGGCCTGTTGCACACCTAATGTTGAGGCCATATTGCCTTTGGACCACTGAGCTGCGGATACCAAATGGGCATCCTAGACAGCTTTTGCTTTCCTATTCACTCATGGGACTGCGCATCGCTGGCTGGCCAGCATTTAATGCCCATCCTTAGCTGCCCTTGAACTGGATGGCATTGAGAGTCAACCACATTGCTGTGGCTCTGCAGTCACATGTAGACCAGGCCAGGTGAGGACGGCAGATTCCCTTCCTTGAAGGATATTAATGATTTCGACGGGTTTTGGTTTCATGGTCATCAGTAGATTCTTAATTCCAGATTTGTTTTTATTGAATTCAAATTCCACCACTTGCCGTTGCGGAATTCAAACCTGGCTCTCCAGAATGTTAGCGGAGTTTCTGGATTAAGAGTCTAAAGATAATACCACTAGGCCATTGACAACTCTAGCCCACTAGAGAAGAAGCTTCATCCAACAGTTTGCTGTATGACTAGCCACAGATGTCAACTAAGACCTTAGAGAGATTGAGGAAGGGGTATGACCAAGGATGAAGACAGTGATAGCTGGGTTCAGGGTGAGAGAAGTTGGTACAGGAAGGCTGAATCAAAGTCTTGATCTCACATTCAAGCAAATATTTTGACCAAATCACCCTTCTGGTAGCAGTCCACTGTGACACCAATTAAATTCTGGTAAGATCATCTAAAGATCCTCCAAAATGCCATATCTTTAAATACACTTCCAGTTTGATTTGATTTATTATTGTCACATGTACCAAGATACAGTTGTTTTGTGTGCAATCCAGACATATCATACCTTATATATGTACATCAGGGTAATAGAACAGAATGCAGAATATATTGTTACAGCTACAGAGAAAGGTCAACTCTAATATAGGAGGGGTCCATTTATAAGTCTGATAACAGCAGGGAAGAAGCTGTTCTGAAATCTGTTTATTAGCTCTTTCTTCTGGCAGCTTTCTTTTCAGTTCACCATGTTGCTAGATGTGTGGTTTTAGAAATTTACAGACATCCAATTTGGATGAAATCCTTTTGCCTTTTAGAGATCAATTAGGCCATATGTTAGCTTCTGAGACAAAGAGTTTGAGAATGGGAGAACCCTAAACTGACTGATCACTTGGGTCTCTGATCTAGAAAAGAACTGTTTAAAACCAGCATGCATGCAATTCATTTGTTTCTGAAATTGGGACTGATAAGTAATTTAATAAAAGTTGCTATTTCAAGCACTTAATGGGAAACAAATTACATGATCTTTAAGCAGCAGGACAGTGCTCTAAGAAATGAAGTATCTTCTGATCACTTCAAGAGCCTTTAAGAAATACACAGGGCATAACCACATGTCCTCAAGCTTCTGGAAGCAGCTGAATTTAAAGTCAGCCTCAATTAAAAAAAAGGGAACTTCCCCACAATCGAAATGATACAACAAACTGTCAAGGCCTGTGAACTGGCAAGAGGGGAGCTCAATGGGTCCTATCAGTTGTACTTCATTGAGTATTTAATGTTGCGTTAGAATGAATCAGAGTACAGAAAGCAGATAGAGGGCTTAGTGACATGGTGCAATGAGAACAACCTCTCTCTCAGCGTCAGCAAAACTAAAACATTAATCACTGACTTCAGAAGAAAGAGGGAGAACACACCCCCATCTACACCAACGGAGCGGAGGTTGAAAGAGTCGAGAGCGGCAAGTTCCTAGGAGATGAAAACCACGTAGATGCGATGGGCAAGAAGGCACAACAATGCATCTTCTTCCTCAGGCAGCTCAGGAAATTTGGCATGTCCATAGGACCCTCACCAACATTTACAGATGTTCCGTTGAAAGCATACTGTCCGGGTGCATAATGGCCCAGTATGGCAACTGCTCTGCCCAGGATTGTAATAAACTACAGAAGGTAGTGTGCACAGCCCAGACCATCATAGAAGCCAACCTTCCATCCATGGACTCCACTTACATGGCTTGCTGCCATGGAAGGGTTGCCAACATCAAAGACCCATCGCACCCCAGTAATGCTTTCCTTTTCTGTCAGGCATAAGATACAGAAGCTTGAACACATGCACCAGCAGGTTCAGGAAGAGCTTCTTCCTGGCCATTATTAGACTGATGAATGGGCTCTCTCACTTCAAATAATGCTGATCTTGCCTAGCGCACACTCTGTGAGACGTAACCTGTATGCCTCTAAGTTTTTTTTTCACCCTATGATCTGTATGTACTTGCTTTCAATGATCTGCTTGTAATGCTCATAAACAAAGCTTTCACTGTAGACCAGTACATGTGACAATAAATAAATCAAATCAAAGATGAATAAATGCAGAATTAGGTTCCAGGGAAGCAACAACTTCAAAAGTTTTGGGTACTGTGACCCTTCCTCGCTGGACCCGAAACGTTAACTCTGTCTTTTCCTTCACAGATGCTGCCAGACCTGCTGAGCTTTTCCAGCAATTTTGTTTTTGTTTCTGATTTACAGCATCTGCAGTTCTTTCAGTTTTAACTTCAAAAGGAAACCTGGCAGGCCAGGCAGCATCAGAGGAGCAGGAAAGCTCCTCTGATGCTGCCTGGCCTGCTGTGTTCCTCCAGCTCCACACTGTGTTATCTCTGACTCCAACATCTGCAGTTCTTACTATCTCAAAAGGAAACCTGCTGTTAGTTAGAATCTGGAATATTTTGAGAAGTGAAATGTCTAAAGAAATTTAGGAAGTTTTTTGGAAACCTGGGATACCCAATTGTAAAATGGGTGTAGGCTGTTAGCGTTTGGGATCATACAGGAAAGTTCGATCTCTGTTTTGAGAATACTGTGAGAAGATTCTAATTGGATAGTGATAGGAAAATGACATCGAACAACTCACCTTATATGTAGTTACAAGGGACATATCAAAAGGAAGTGTAGAAGGGTTGCGCTCGCCACACAGTGTGTTTAGCCCGTAAAGCCCACAAAGGACTGAGTCGACTCTTAATAGCAATATGAAATGATCTTTATTGGTTATAACACAATTAATACTACACTAACAGTTATGCTACAAACTAACAATTAATAAGATAAATCTGACAATTAATACCGTAAATTTAAGTCAGTACATTGTACTTTAACTTAACTTGGAATGATCAAACATCACACACTAGACCTTGACCTTGATCCACATGGTGATGGTCTTCCCGTCTTTCTTTCCCGGTGCTCCCAGGGGCGCCTCTTCTTACAGTGGTTGGTTGAGTTCCCGCACCCGAGGGTGCTGTAGTGGCGATTCTTATCCTTGGAAGCTTCCACACCCTTTTGGGAGGATCTTCGATTCCCACCAATGGATCGATCAGGAATCGATTACCCTGATTGATCAAACCCAATCTGGCAGTGCCATGCAGACAGTGGGATAGTATTTGGTCTTCTATTTCTGAAAGTGTCAGGGGCACATAAGACAGGTAGGCTTCCCAGATAAGGGTGTGAGGCGTCCCTTTGTTCTGGAAATAGCTCGATGTTTCCTATTGTCTTGGTAAATAGGCTAGTCAATTGTGTTAACACAGTGTGGAGCTGAAGGAACACAGCAGGCCAGGCAGCATCAGAGGAGCAGGAAAGCTGTCGTTTCAGGTCGGGAGCCTTCTTCAGAAATGGGGGAGGGGAAGGGGGCTCTGAAATAAATAGAGACTGGGGGGGCGCGGTGATAGAAGATGGATAGTGGAACGGATAGGGTGGGAGAGAAGATGGACAGGTCAAGGAGGCAGGGATGAAGCTAGTAAAGGTGAGTGTAGGTAGGTAGGTAGTGGTGGGGATTGGTCAGTGAGGTGGGTTGAGCCAATAGGTGGAGGGAAGATGGACAAGTCAATGAGGCGGGGATGAGAGGGGGTGGTGGTCTTGGGATGAGGTTGGGGGTGGGGAGATATTGAAGCTAGTAAAGTCCACATTGAAACCATTGCGTTGTAGACTTCCAGGTGGAATATGAGGTGCTGTTCCCCCAGGCTCGGAGACTGCTTTGTAGAGCACCTACGCTCGGTTCACGACAAACGACACCTCCCAGTCGCGAACCACTTCAACTCCCCCTTCCAGTCCCTAGACAACATGTCCATCCTGGGCCTCCTCCAGTGTCACAACGATGCCACCCGGAGATGTGAACTTTACTAGCTTCAATATTTCCCCACTCCCGACCTCATCCCAAGACCACCACCCCCTCTCATCCCCGCCTCATTGACTTGTCCGTCTTCCCTCCCACCTATCGGCTCAACCCACCTCACTGACCAATCCTCACCACTACCTACCTACACCTCACCTTTACTGGCTTCATCCCCGCCTCCTTGACCTGTCCATCTTCTCTCCCACCCTATCCGCTCCACCATCTACCTGCTATCACTGACCCCCTCTCTCTATTTATTTCCAAGCCCCCTTCCCCTCCCTCATTTCTGAAGAAGAATGCCGACCCGAAACATCAGCTTTCCTGCTCCTCTGATGCTGCTTGGCCCACTGTGTTCCTTCAGCTCCACACTGTGTTATCTCTGACTCCAGCATTGGCAGTTCTTACCTGTCTTTTAGTCAATTGTGTATTGTGCTGACTGCAGCTAGAGCCTGCGTGTCTGGGTCTACAGCTTGTTTATTTCAGTATCTTTGCACAGATACTTTGGCCAAAGTTTGGCTTCATTTCCCATCACTATTATCCGATTCTGCCATTTTGAGTGACCCATCTCGTTACAGAAGAAACAAATTAATTGACAGCTTTCTCGTGGAATTGTGCGTGCATGAGTTTTTAAAAGAACTGGACTGGATGATTTGGTCAAAACCTGAAACATCGGGAGAGATTGGAGAGGACACACAAACACACACACTGTTTTAAAAGCCAGTAATACGAACTGAAAAGTTGGGCACACAAGCACGCACACACACATACACACACACACACATTAGTAAACTCAAGCATTCAAAAATCTGAATAAAAATAATGTGCAATGGCATGAAATATAGCAGAAAATTAGCAATAGGTAATGTTGCTCATTTGAAAAGCCAATGTAGGTACAATGGGCCAAATGGCCTCCTACTGAGCCATAAGTCTTGGACTAAATGGTACAGATGGTTTAGTTCATTGCCTTTACAAACCTGAGCTACATTCCTGGCCAATATGGGTGTTCAAGACATTCCTGGCCAATATGGGTGTTCAAGCTTAGAGCACAAGGATGAAACCACCGTATTGGCTACCTTGGGCTTAAGCCAAGGGACCAAAAGACAGGGAATGTTAGGGGCCGTTTTACACTCTAAGGGTTAAATCATACTTCCATAGTAAAAATGAAAGGCAGGTTTCAACTTTGTATGAAGTGAACCTCATGCGGCTTAGAGACTAGTAGCAGCAGGATCCCTGTAGGCACCTGTGTAAACTCGAGACAATGTTAATGAAAACATTTTAAGAAGGCCTTAGGAGGAGACAGTGTTAGAAAGCCACTGATAAAGGAAGACACAGCAACATCCAAGGTGAGACTGTTCACTCCCTGACTGGGTGAAGGAAACCTTAACAGATTAAACCATGACACAGAAGGGACGGCACAGCAGCTCAGTGGTTAGCACTGCTGCCTCACAGTGCAAGGGACATGGGTTTGATTCCATCCTCTGGCAAGTGTCTGTGTGGAATTGCACATTCTCCCCGTCTCAGTGTGGGTTTCCTCCGGGTGCTCCAGTTTCCTCCCACAGTCCAAAGATTTGCAGGTTAGGTGGATTGGCCATGCCAAATTGCCCACAGCATCCAGGGATGTGCAGGCTAGGTGGGTTAGTCATGGGAAATGCAGGGTTACATGGCAAGGGTGGGTGGGGATGGGATGCTCTGAGGGTCAGTGTCAACCTGATGGGCTGAATGGCCTGCTTCCGCACTGTAGGGATTCTATAACATTTGTTTTTTTTGCTGTGCTTGAGGACAGATTGGAATGTAGATAAGGGGATGTAATAGTATAAGCTAAATCAACTTGTCTGTGCGCCTTACAGTTTCGCTTCAGTCTAATAATTTGCTTCAGTCTAATAACTGAGGCAGATCTCTTCTTGTGTCACTCAAGTAAAATGATAATAAGAACCTAATGTTCAATTTCCCGCATTTGATTTTTTAAAAATCAAGACAATAATTTAATAGCACTCACTCGACCACCATGGTTGCAAACGGACAAACTCACCATTTCCGGCAAAGTCTTAGGTTCTCACCCCAAGTAAAATAACTTTAGTTTTGCTCCTTCTCACTTCACCCAGCAGCAGACACCATTATCACTGCATCTCCACCAACTCATTTTCACATCAAATCATCAATTGAACGTCTACCTTGTAGTTCACATTGTCCTTAATGCTGACAGGGATCCCATATAGAAGTCCTTTCTTCTTCTCATCAAGATTCTTCAGCTGTGTTTGACATTCTGGAAGAAAATCTGTGATGCAGTTCAGCAGTTCATTGACTTCCAAAGCCTTTAAAAAGAAGTAGGCAAATCAAGCACGACACTGCAAGTATGAAAATATTTTGTTTCCCTTTTCAATAATTCATATGATCTAAGCATCATTGTCAAAGCTAGCATTTATTGTGCATCCCAATTGCCCCTTGCAAAAGTGGAGGCAAGTCAACTTCCTGAACTGTTGCAGTGCACACTGTGCTGTTAAAAAAGGGAGTTCCAGAATTTTGACCCAGTGACAGCACTACGATAGTTTCAATCAGAATGGTATGTGGCTTGGAGGTGAACTTGCTGGCAGTGGCGCTCCCATGCATCTGGTGCCCTGCAAGCAATGGAGGTTGCAAATGTGTTGCAAGAGGCTTAGCAAGTTGCTGTATTACGTCTTGCAAATGGTACATATTTAGATTTAACTTAGATTTAGATTTTATTGTCACGTGTACTCAAGTACAGAAGTACGGTAGTACAGTGAAAAGTGTATAAACAGCACCATCTTACATACATAGGTACTTAGGTACAAAAAAAAGGTACGAACTAGTAAGAGAAAGAGTTAAAAAGTTAAGCGTAACCTTCACAGAATAAGTAAAAACAGAAATAAGGTAATAGTTAACATCAAAGTCTTTCTTAATTCCTTTATTTTCAAGTGCAAATTAAAAGTTCAACAATCATTGATGATTGTGCTGCAGTCCACCACTGTGTGGAGAATGTTTAATGGGTGGTGTGCCAATCATAACAGTTTGCCTGAACCTGGATGGTGACCAGCTTCTCTTGTGTTACCGTGGCTGCACTCATTCAGGTAAGTGAAGAATTAAATGATATACTCCTGCACCAACCGAGATTGATTTGTTCAGACCATATTGAGGAACAACCTGAAACTTTATTGATTTGTATGATTCCATACTATTCCAAGCCGTGCCGTAGCTAGTGCACTGTCAATGGATGAGGGGTAGGGAGAAAAATGGCAACTAAATATAAATCAAACCAAGCACAGATATAGGACACTCTCTCTAAAACAAACAAAAAGGGTGTTTCATCAATAATATTAGATGCTAAGATAAGAAACTGCAATAATTAAATGACTGCCACACCAAACAAACAGTTTTTGTGTATTCAAATCACCTGTTCAATAATGACAGCTGGGGGCAAGGGATCCAAAATTGCAGGTTATTAGGTTCTGAATACCAAATAGGATCTCAAAATGTTGCAAGCCAGGCCATGCATTTCCATACCTTCTCCATGTAAGCAAACAACACACCATCGGGAGAAAGAGAACCTTCCTGCAATCGTCCCTGAAGGTCCATAAGTGATAGAGACAGAATAGATTCAATGTCTCCAGATCTGCCCTAAAAAAAGAACATTTTGGTTACACATGGAATAAATTGCATCAGCCTGCAACATGAAGTACTATTTACCTCACTGTTCATGCATTGTAAGTTAATATTAAATTAAGAATTTTCTTGGAAAATGTAAGTATATGTTCCAGGGTTAATAATTAGTCTTCCAGAATTCTTCCATTCATGTTTGGGATGATAGAGTATAGTAGAGTATAGTGTAGTGTACAGAGTACAGTAAAGGATGATACGTAGTATACACAGCTCCTGAGATAGGAAGTGGAAAACAAAACATTGTTCTCCAACTGGAAACTACATGCAAAAATATACTGGTGACAACAAGATTTGGTTTGTTTATGATGTCCTGCATGATGGATAGCAGGCTCATGTTTTATGGCCATGCCAGCTTACTATTGTGATAAGATGTACCTTTATGAGGGATTTGTTCTGTCCTGTTTCTCTTGAAGGCGGGCATTGTAAAAATAATGCTGACATGTCTGGACCAGGGAAAGCAGAGCAAATAGCTTGGGTTTTTTATTCCCCAAAAGTAGGCAAAAGAAGCATGAGTGGGTGGAGTCAGCCTCACACAGACACTGTTTTAGTTTTTGCTTTCAGTTCTTGAAGCTGGGGGTTTGGAAGAAGACGCAAGATACTGGCTCTCTCTGCTGCTGCAAAAAGCTTGAGTTCTCTCTTTCAGCTGCTAAATTTAGTGTTCCTGTTCCTCGACTAGGGAAGATAGCAAATGAGGCATATCTGTTTTGCTGAACTTACCTCTGCCAAATGGGATGCTGCTATATTGGAACAGTTGATGAGTAGTAGTTATATATTTTATTACACATATATTTATGTCTTTTATTAAAGTCATGCCAATTTTCATTTTCTGTTTGTATTTTAACTGTAGTGTAAGAATAAAGCGTGTTTTGCTTTACACCAAGAGGTTTAATCAATTGGATCGCATCTGGAACGCAGTGCCTTACAGTTGCCTTTATATAAGAGTCTAGGCTATCTCCTTGATATATTTTGAGGGGTTTTGGTCTGATCCACAACACTACATTTGGTTCAGATACAATGCGTGTTTCTTCAATGCGAATTGGCTTTAACGCAATTGAAGAATTTAGACCGCTTTTTGTAGAACACAAACTTTCGTTATCTGTATTAGCAATAATGCGATTCCAGCCCCATTAGTTTAAATGGCGCAGCTATTGGGCGATTTGCTTATACCGCAAGATCACGAGAAACAGAACTATCGCATTATATCAGAACCGACTATATAAGCTTCCATCGTTTGTAAGGTGTACAAAACTACAAGGCCTGCTTGATCTAGTGTGCTTGAGGAAAACCACTTCCCGGTCTAATTAGAAGTGTCTCTTGTAGTTAACATGTTACAGCTCATTGCATGTTAGCAACTAGTTACAGATTCCTTTGATATGATGGACATAGTTACAGAGACTCGAGATGTTGGGATCCCAAAAGAATGAAACCTAAATTGTTCTGCCCACAAAAGCATAGTGGGAGATTCTTCTGGCACTCCATCTTCATCCTTTCAGACCTATATACATCTCCAACTTACCTTCAAAGTTATATCCTCTACTGCAAATTCAGGCAGAAACTTGCTATGAATGGGGTGGGGAGAGATGTAGAAAATTTAATCTGCAGATTACACGATTCCCCAAAACACATTCTTACACTTGGTTGTTTCCCGGGTGGACGTCCCCAAGTCCCTTAAATCCCTTGGATTTCATTTGCAGAGGTCATTTTCCCTGCTGAGACATGCAATTTCTCTTTGAACTATTTTAAATCACTGGTTTTTGAGTCCCTTCACAGTGGTGGCTTCCAAGGAGTTCCTTGATGCTTCCAAGCATCACATCTTCAATCAATCAGTCTCAGATAATTTCTATTCACAGTCTACTTCTAGATATGTGCTGAAGCATGTAAACAGTTGATATATGTCAATTGCTTTATGCTATCTCATTCATCCTGAGTGACTGAATTGCTGTGCAATGAACATGTTCACTTCCTAAAACATAAACAGTAAGTGCTGGAGAAACTCAGCAGGACTGACAGCATCTGTGGAGAGAGAAACACACAGTTAATACCGAGTCCAATTTGACTCAATGCTGGAATTGAAAAGGGAAAGATGGACGAGTACAGGCTTTCATATTGTGAAAAAGTAGGTGGAGAAGGACGAATGGAACAGAGGGGCAAGTTAGAAGGTAAGCAATAATAGAGATCACTTGGTTACAGATCAAAAAAGGGGAGTGCTAACTGTTGTAGCGGTATTAATAGCAGAATAAGTTAGTTCTGCTGAAAAAAAATCTAAGAAAACTGGACACTGATGGCAAAGGGAGATGGGTGGAAGAAGTAGGTCAGGTAGAGAAGGCAAGAAAAGGATAATGAAAGGGTGGAGTTCATAGGCTTTAAAAGTCCCTAAAATAGAAGCCAAGGTTCTGTTCTTCCAGCTTGCATGGGATTTCACTGGACGACTGCAGGGCAGAAAAGTGAACGTGAGAGTAAAATAGTGTATAAAAATGGTAAGAATTCAGAAGATCAGGGTCATGCATGCAGACTGAGTGGAGGTGTTCTACATAGTGGCTACTTCATTTGCATTTAGACTCCCTGATATTTCAGAGACCACAGGCAGGCAGTGAATACAGTAGACTACCTTGGAAGGCGTACAAATAAATCACTGCTTCACCTGGAAGAATTGTTTGGGGTCTTGGAAAGTGAAGAGGGAAGATGTTTTTATTTTAAAAAAAGGGGGTTCAATGTTGCACCTCTGCAATTAGGAACAGGAGTAGACCATTCTGCCCTTCAAGCCTGATCCATGATTCAGTGAGATCATGGCTGATCTGAAGCCTAACTCCATGTACTTGCTTTTAGTCCATATCCCTTAATAGCTTTCATTAACAAAAATTAATCTATCATGAGTTTAAAATTAGCAACTAATCTTACATTGATTGCTATTTGTAGAAGAGAGTTCCAAATGTTTTCTGCCTTTTGTGTGTAGAACTACTTCCCAATATCTCTCCTGAATGGTCTGGTCCTAATTGTCAGACTGTTCTCCCAAGATCTAGAATCTCTAACCAGTGGAAGTAGTTTCTTTATTTATCCTGTCCTTTCCTATTAATATCTTGAAGACTTTGATCAGATCACCTCTTAACCTAAATCTAGAGAAAACAGGCCAAATTGGAATAATCTCTTCTCATAACTTAACCCCTGATGTTCATGTATCATTCTTGTAAACCTACGTTGTACTACCTCCAAGGCCAAGATACCCTTCCCAAGGTGTGATGCCCAGATCTGCTCACAGTACTCCAACTGGGGTGTATCCAGGGTTTTCCGTAACTTCTACATTCTTGTACTTTGGTCCTCTAGATATAGAGGCCAGCATTCCATTGGCTTTCTTGACTATTTTCTGAACCTATTTGTGACCTTTCTTAAAGATCTATGCACTTGAAATTGCATGTGAATGCACCAAAGGGGGAGGAGGAAGTGATGGAGTTGACAGTGGAGTGGACCAGGGAGTTATGATGGAAACAGTCCCTTCGGAGTATTGTCAGAGGAGGAGAGGAGATGATGGTATGTTCTCTCAGATTTCCAGCAATCATAATATTTTGCTTTTGTCCAATTATTTGAAGACAGTAACTGTGACAAGGCCAGAAACAGAGGATTCTTCCTGGGGATATACAGAAGTCAAATATTCTGCCTGAACTTGACTCTAAGTCAGCAAAACATCTAACATCAGAGTGGAGTCTGTCAGCAGACGTATTCACCAAGCTGTGTTGCACTCTGAACTACACCAGTTATAAATGTGTTAGTTAGCCCTGATGGAGAATGCTATCCACTGGCTACCTCATTATTAATTTTTCCTGGCAAATCTAGCTTGTCCTTACAGCCTTAATGTTTTTCAATCTTGATGGCAGTGGAAAACATTTGTGTCAACCCCATATGTTCAGCGGGTCTCATTTTGTTGGCTATACGAATTTTTTCTTTCTGTTAACTTAACTGATCTCGGAATGTATTTTTTGTTTCATTTAGATTCCACTATGAGTCTCGGGTGTCCTATAAAATCTGCTACTGGCTGTACTTGTGGGTTTTTTTTCCCTTTAGCCAGCTTTTCCCTAACTTTAACTCCTTTTGCCATTTGGAGAACATGGCGGTCAAAACCAATGACACCCGACTCACGAGTGTAAAATTTTGATTCTGCAGTATGTATAAAGATTTTTCTATGAGTTGGTATCCCCTATTTGTAACATTCTTTTGATTTCAAGTGCTAAATCTCCCAGAACATGCAGGTGCATTGTTGTCAGTTGTAGACAGTATTTTCTTAATCATGGCTCACTATCTAATCCTACAGTGACAGACACTCAGTATTGTCTGACTTGAAATTCAAGATGATCACTGACAACTATCGGTTTGACAAAACATTAGGTCTGAATCACCTATTTCCCCTAGGGCCACTTGATGTTTTCTTCGGTTTTAGACTATTTTAGTTTATTAACCTTTATGTGGGTAGTTACTTGATTTGTCGCTTTTCTGAAACAGTATCTCACTTCTGCACGTTGTCAAAGTTGCCTATTGCATAGCAGATACAGCATTTCCTTTTAGTAGCTGTGCAGTGCCTGTGTCTGTGAGATTTCACAAGGACCTTGTTCTGTGCCAGTCCTACTCACTGTACAAGATTTTCATGTTTTGTTTGTGACTCCATCCATAAATTGACAGCTTTGAATGTAGTCTGCTGACCTCCTTTCCCAAGGTTGATTTTCCTTTCTGATTGATCCACGTTGCTTCTAGATTTTTGTTTCATTCACCATCAGAATGGCTTTAATTTAAAAACAGCTGAGAGTCAGGTTTTCTTTGGACGGTAATAAATCTAACAAAGAGTCAACAACACCAACAATTTTGTCTCATATAAATACTAAGTTGAAGTCACCCTAGTTGCATTTGTCCATGATCTGTAGAATCATAACTGAGACCAGCTCTGGATTCCCCTGGATGTTGAACTTTATTAAATATTGCTTTTTCATGAATTGTTATTAGTTCTCAGCTTGAAGTGATTGTCAAAGGGTTTCAGTTTTTCTTCAAAAGATATCCATTGCTTAGTTCACCAATTACATCAGCTGTACTCCAAATAGGGTAAATAAGTATATCTATTTATTCAGTTTGATTTAAGAAGCTATTCTGTATCTCAGAATATTTTTCTCAAGATGCCCAGTTCTGTGTTCTATTTGACCAATGTCTGAAATCAAGCGCTCCTAGCAATATTTTATTTTGTCCTTTAAGCAAGCAAAATACAGCGACAATAGGAGCTCCGCTGGCATACAAAAGGGCTTTCCAATGTTCTGAGGCTAAAATGGAAGATTCACACCCTTCTCAGACAACATGGAGGCTGTGTCCCCCTTTTCCAGCTTCACTGTTTAAATTGCACTGTGCATGGCTTTATTAAACAATTTTTGTTTTAATCATGGTTCTACTGAATGATTCCTGCTCCTTACAGTTTAAGCAAAAGATGGGAATCATTTTTCACACCATGTATGAACAATCTTCTACCTTTTCCATGGCCTGAATAAAGTCTCAAACCTTCTGCACTCATTACACCGGATCTGCTCAGGTTTTTAAAATCTGCCCAGTGTTTAAATTAAAAACTTTACATTACAATGTCCCTGGACCCGTGACCTCAGATTAATGGGGTATACAAGGTGTAGAGCTGGATGAACACAGCAGGCCAAGCAGCATCAGAGGAGCAGGAAGGCTGACGTTTCGGGCCTAGACCCTTCTTCAGAAATGGGGGAGGGGAAGGGGGTTCTGAAATAAATAGGGAGAGAGGGGGAGGCGGATAGAAGATAGATAGAGGAGAAGATAGGTGGAGAGGAGACAGACAGGTCAAGGAGGCGGGGTTGGAGCCAGTAAAGGTGAGTGTAGGTGGGGAGTTAGGGAGGGGATAGGTCAGTCCAGGGAGCACGGTCAGGTCAAGGTGGCGGGATGAGGTTGGAGATGGGGGTGGGGCTTGAGGTGGGAGGAGTGGATAGGTGGGAGGAAGGTTAGGGAGGCGGGTATGAGCTGGGCTGGTTTTGGAATGCGGTCGGGGGAGGGGAGATTTTGAAGCTGTTGAAGCTGTTGATGCTGACATCAATCGCCTCAACCTCTCCACCCCTCTCTTCCACTCCAACCTCTCCCCCACAAAACGTGCAGCCCTCCGCTCCAATCTCAACCTCACTATAAAACCCGCGGACAAGGGAGGCGCAGTTGCAGTATGGCAAACTGACCTTTAGATCGCCGAGGCCAGGTGCCAACTCTCTGATATCTCCTCCTACCGCCCCCTTGATCATGACCCCACCCCCAACATCTCCCAAACCATCCACAACCTCATCACTTCAGGTGACCTCCTGCCCACAGCCTCCAACCTCATCATTCCCCAACCCTGCACCACCCGTTTCTATCTCCTTCCCAAAATCCACAAACCTGACTGCCCTGGTCGACCCATTGTCACCACCTGCTCCTGCCCCACCGAACTCATCTCTACTTATCTCGAATCCATTTTCTCCCCCTTGGTCCAGGAACTCCCCACCTACGTCCGTGACACCACCCACGCCCTCCATCTCCTCCAAAATCTCTGATTCCCTGGTCCCCAACACCTCATCTTTACCATGGACATCCAGTCCCTATACACTTGCATTCCCCATGCAGATGGCCTAAAGGCCCTCCGCTTCTGCCTGTCCCGCAGGCCCGACCAGTCCCCCTCCACTGACACCCTCATCTGCTTAGCCGAACTCGTCCTCACCCTCAACAACTTCTCTTTCAATTCCTCACACTTCCCACAGACAAAGGGGGTGGCCATGGTACCCACATGGGCCCAAGTTATGCCTGCCTCTTTGTAGGATACGTGGAACAATCCCTCTTCCGAAGCTACACTGGCCCTATCCCCCACGTCTTCCTCTGTTACATCAATGTCTGTATCGGCGCCGCCTCGTGCTCCCACAAGGTGCTCAAACAGTTCATCCACTTCACTAACACCTTCCACCCCAACCTTAAGTTCACCTGGACCATCTCCAATACCTCTCTCTCCCCTTCCTGGACCTCTCTGTTTCCATCTCTGGCAACCACCTGGAAACCGATATCCATTTCAAGCCTACCGACTCCCACAGCTACCTAGAATACACCTCCCCTCACCCACCTTCCTGCAAAAAGGCCATCCCCTCTTCCCAATTCCTTCGCCTCCGCCGCATCTGCTCCCGAGATGAGGCATTCCACTCCCAGACATCCCAGATGTCCTCGTTTTTCAAGGACCACAACTTCCCCTCCACAGCGGTCGAAAACACCCTCGACCGTGTCTCTCGCATTTCCCACAACTCATCCCTCACACCTCCTCCCTGCAATAACAACCAAAACAGAATCCCCCTCATCCTCACGTACCACCCCACCAACCTTCGGATACAACGCACCATCCTCCAACACTTCCGCCATCTGCAATCTGACCCCACTACCAAAGATATTTTTCCCTCCCCACCTTTATCTGCTTTCCGGAGGGACCACTCTCTCCATGATTCCCTTGTCCGCTCCCCACTCCCTTCCAGCCCCACCACCCCTGCACTTTTCCCTGCAACCGCTGGGAAGTGCTACACCTGCCCCTACACCTCTTCTCTCATCCCCATCCCAGGCTCTAAGAAAACCTTCCACATCAAACAGATGTTCGCCTGCACATCTGCTAATGTGGTATACTGTATCTGTTGTTCCCGTTGTGGCCTCCTCTACATCAGGGAAACCAAGCGGAGGCTTGGGGACCGCTTTGTGGAACACCTACGCTCGGTTCGCAACAAACAACTGCACCTCCCAGTCGCAAACCATTTCAACTCCCCCTCCCACTCCTTGAACGACATGTCCATCCTGGGCCTCCTGCAGTGCCACAACGATGCCACCTGAAGGTTGCAGGAACAGCACCTCATATTTCGCTTGGGAACCCTGCAGCCCAAAGGTATCAATGTGGACTTCGCAAGCTTCAAAATCTCCCCTCCCCCGACCGCATTCCAAAACCAGCCCAGCTCCTACCCGCCTCCCTAACCTGTCCTCCCACCTATCCACTCCTCCCACCTCAAGCCCCACCCCCAACTCCTCCCTACTAGCCTCATCCTGCGTCCTTGACCTGTCCGTCCTCCCTGGACCGAACTATCCCCTCCCTAACTCCCCACCTACACTCACCTTTACTGGCTCCAACCCCGCCTCCTTGACCTGTCTGTCTCCTCTCCACCTATCTTCTTTATCCATCTTCTTTCCGCCTCGCCCTCTCTCCCTATTTATTTCAGAATCCCCTTCCCCTCCCCCATTTCTGAAGAAGGGTCTCGACCCGAAACGTCAGCTTTCCTGCTCCTCTGATACTGCTTGGCCTGCTGTGTTCATCCAGCTCTACACCTTTTTAACATTGATATGATAGACTTTGCTACAGCAACCTTCAGGAGGATCAGATGTTAGTTGTCACTCTTTTGGAGATGCTAAGTTGTACTGTCCCCATGACTCTTCAGACACTTACTGGAGAAGCAATGGCCTAGTGGTATTATCGCTGGACTGTTAATCTGGATAACATTCTGGGGATCAGGGTTCGAATCCTACCATGGCAGATGGTGGAATTTGCATTCAATAAAATATCCGGAATTAAGAATCTAACGATGACCGTGAATCCATTACTGGAAAAACCCACCTGGTTCACTAATGTCCTTTAGGGAAGGAAACTGCCATCCTTACCATCTGGCCCACATGTGTCTGCAGACCCACAGCAACGTTGTTGACTCTGAACTGCCGTCTGGGCAATTATGATGGACAATAAATGCTGCGATGCCCTCATCCCATTAATGAATAAGGGGGAAAAAAAACTCACATCTTATTCTAATCCCAACCAAAAAATGGTAGGCTAGTAGTTATTTCAAGTTAGCTTCTGACTCAGAAGCTAATTATGTGTAATTTGAACGTTACACTAACAATGCCCAAACACACCAAATGTTAGTTCTGATTACTCATGGGACCTGACTGCAATATTAACCAGACAGCCTGTGCAAGTAGCTAGCCACAATACTTTTCCTACATGTGAGAGATGAAAATACATGACAGCCCCCAAACAAATGTGCGTACTTCATCAAACACCACAGTGACAGCGGAGAGCTCCCTCAGCACAGTCAAGGTTTACTCCAGAAACCCAACAACACTCAGCAAATAGTGTGATGATGCTACAGCTTTAAGAGGTGTACTTGGTCTTTTTGTTAAATGAAGGCTGAGACAGAGATAGTGACCTGTCTGCTTCAAAGCCCATAAAGTAAACAGCTTGAGGCCTTGGGTTCTTTTTCCTAAATTTTAAACATCACAAGCAGCCTGAATGGGTGGAGTCAAGCTCCCACAGAATCAGGACTTCAGTAACAGTTATTGCCGGAGTCTTAAAGCTGGGTTTGGAAGCAACAGTGTATCGCTCCCTGCTACTGTTTTCTCTTGATTTTTTTTCCTACTGGACTGGAGAATTGCATTCGAGACAATCTATTTGACTGAATTTGCCGAGGGTGTGTTTATGGGATGTTGCTATATTGGAACAATTACTGTTTATGAGTTAATTAATCTATTATTCTGTTAAATTTCCCAATAGAGTTACATTATTCCAATTTCTTCTTCCTTTTGCAGTGTAATAACAATAGTGTTACAAATAAAACACATTTTGCTTCAAGACTGGTAGTTTGACCAATTGAATTGCATCTGGAACGCAATGTCTGGCACTTGATTTTAAAATAAGAACAGGTTAGTATCTAGGCTGCCTTGATATATTTTGAATCAGAGATAGTAGGAACTGCAGATGCTGGAGAATCCGAGACAACAAGGTGCAGAGCTGGATGAACACAGCAGGCCAAGCAGCATCATAGGAGCAAAAAAGGCTGACGTTTCGGGCCTAGACCCTTCATCAGAAATGGGGGAGGAGAAGGGGGTTCTGAAATAAATAGGGAGAGAGGGGGAGGGGGATAGAAGATGAATAGAGGAGAAGATAGGTGGAGAGGAAACAGACAGG